>NC_068326.1:31450234-32094780 GCF_000147395.1 Oryza glaberrima | reverse complement strand
CCCCAGCTTGGATGTTTCGGTGACCGCCGCTGCTAGGTAGCACACGTCGGCCTCCCCTTCCCTCGGATCTGATGGAGGGGAGGGTGCTGCCGCCGTGAGGAGGTGCTGCCAAGGGGAGGTGAGGGCGTGCCCACGGGAGAAGACTCCGTCGCCGCCGCCAACTCAGGAAAGGAGGAGGAGGAGGAAGGGAGGAGAGGAGGATGGCGGAGAGGGGAGGAGGAGGGGGACGATGGAAAGGGGAGGAGAGGGAATCGGCGGAGAGGGTGCGAGAGAGAGATAGAGGTATGAGAGAGAAGAGAGACGAGTGGAGGAGAGGATAAGGGTCACGCACTCGCGCACAATCTTATCCGAGAGGTCGGCTTGCCAGCTCGGCTCCGTTTGATATAGGTGTTAATTTTTAAATAAACCGATACCTATAATATTTTATAGTCGGTTTTTAATTAACCGATACCTATAGTGTATTAAAGGTAACCAGCACCTATAGTATATATAGGTGGCGGTTTTATTGTAGAACCAACACATATATTTTGGTAAAGGTGCTGGTTTTTTTATTTTCAGTATATGGGTGGTGGAAAAAACACTATAGGTGCCGGTTTTAGCTGTCGGCACCTATAGTGCCAACTTGTATGTGACTTTTTTAGTAGTGATAGTCTTTTCTAACGAAATACAAGTGTGAGATCTCATATTGATATACCAGGAAAAAAAAACAAGACCATAGTATTAGCTAGAAGGCTATGATCGGGAAAGGAAACAAAAATAACAGTCACACCACACACCTGCGACAAAATTAATTCTTTGAGAAACAAACGTTAGCACAACACCCCAACTACACCAGACTGTCTCCGTCCATGCCTTTGGGTTTGAGAGGGAGAGAACGAGAGACAAGATGGATCCATTCTCCCCCACGCAGACCCGCCAACATAGGCATCTTGTGGCAGTCAGAAGCACCACTGCAAGATAAACAAAAGTCTGAAGAAGAGATTGGCTTGGGAATGGTCCTTCGAAAACGAGCCTCTAGGAAGGTCGTGACATCAAGAACGTTCCCGTCGCCCGCTCCGGTAAACCAGGATGTGGTTTTCACCTGAAGGAAAACACCATGCGAGAGCAAGGAGCCACAACAATGCCCCCAAGAGGTTTACGGTGCCCAAAAGCGTCGCCGCTGTCGACCTCGATTTAGGCCGGTATTTCGCCTATAAACATCCTTCCCTTGCATGTCATTTTATCCTTGTTGATTCTATCAACTGCCACCAAACGAACACCTTCAGCGCATGGTTATCGTATTGGCGCCCCACCGCGAGCCAACCCTTGGGAGGATCTATGACCCACATGTTGTCTAACTCTGGCGAGTCTTTGACAAGTCGGCCACCAGGACCTCACCCGCACATCATCGGAGCAAAAGACCCGTGAGCTCTACCGCTGCCAACCCACACCACTGCCCCGTGCCATCCCACCATCTCCGCGTCACCACCATCTCACGCCAGTCGTCGTTGTGAGGCTGGATCCACCAGGTACAGTCTCCTCGTCAACCTTCATCGCACGCGCCTCGCTCCAACGGTCTTCGTCGCCTCCACTGTTGCCTTCCCTCTTCCCTGTTGTCAGGCCGCCACCCTCCCTTGCTGGCATGTGCCCGCCATCATCGCCTCGCCGGATCCGAGCAGTGGCGGTCTGGATCTAGGTGGCACAGAGCCACCACCACTTGAGATGCCCTGGTGTCCCACTCACGCCAGCCAGCGTCTTCGGGTTTCTGATCGACGGCCGTTGGAGGCTGGACGCTAGAGGCCGTCGGACCGAGCGGGCGCACCACGGTAGATCTGATCGACGGCCAGTTAATTATTGGTGCGGCGTGCGTGCACGCTCCATTCGGTGGTGATCAGCGGAGAAACCGAGTGAGAGAGTTGCGCGCGCGCGGTGGAAATCAATCAACGTCATACGCCGCCGGCGCGCCGTGCAGATGCAGTAGTAGCTAGCCCAGCGTACGTACTATATGCCGGCCACATACGTCGCACGACATGGCAGGAAGCGCGCCCGTGTGCCAGGTGCGGTGCCTGGGGAATTTAGGGGGTTAATTGGAGGAGCCTACGCGTCGGGCACCCGATTGGAGAGGGAAAAAATCGGGCGCTGACGTCAGCATGACGTATGCGTGCAAAACCACTTTAAACTATTTTTTTCTCTTAAATTATTTATCCAAATCATGATCCGATTGCATCATTAAATTCATTGCAATTAAATCTTTAAAACAAGACCACACATATTCCGATGAATTTTTTTTAGCTTATTATTGAATTACTTTTAAATGTTGCACAATGTTTTACCACGTATACCGGAATTGTTTCACTAAGTAGATCGAAAATGTTTCAATCGTTTAAATCGGGTGTTGTTTCACCTTACATAAAAATAATGTTTCAGCAAATAGCGAAATGATGTTTCGGTTCACTACAATATTTGATCCATACATAGTGAAACATTATAAGTACACTAGGTGAAACATTTTTGGTGGAACAAAAAATAAAACGAATTCCCTTAATAGAGGGTTTCCAAAATATGTGGATGATTTGTTGCAAAAAAATGTTTCAATTCATTGCAACATTAGATCTATACATAGTGAAACATTGTGAGTACACTAGGTGAAATATTTTTGGTGGAACAAATAATGAAACGGATTTTCTTTATAGAGGGTTTCCAAAATATGTGGATGATTTGTTGCAAAAGAATGTTTCAATTCACTGCAACATTAGATCTATATATAGTGAAACATTATGAGTACACTAGGTGAAACATTTTTTGTGGAACAAGGGGAGGGATATGTGGGTGGGCCCGGGGGTGCACGCGTGGGAGGGAGGGGAAGCGACCGATTTTCTCCCTCCCCCCAGTTGACCGATTCTAAGCATTATCGGGGTTAATTAGTTAGGAATGATCGATGCGGGCATGGCGCAGCCGGGGTTGGCGGTGTACATACCACGGCCGATGCATCACAGGCGTACGGACTTTTTTGAGGATTTAATTGGTCTCTCTGGCAGAGTTGCGCGGTGGTGCGCGGCTATGGTATCGATCGATCAATGATCAATCTATATCCCCGATTAACAGGACACGATCACACGACTGGCCGGAACGTACGTGGCTAGCTGTTTTAGTTTAGTGTCCTACCAAATTACCAATAATATACTACCTTTGTATTTTAATATATAACGTTGTCGACGTTTGATGTCGCGATTCCAGTATTTGCATAGTATGGGATCGTTGGTACTAGAATATACGCGAGACTGAGGTAAAAGAGATGAGACAGGGATTTTCATACAGGTTCGGGCCCCTGAATTGTCAGATAATAACCCTACATCCTATTGGCCGAAGCCGGTATTGCTCTTATTCACCATAATCACACCAGTACAATATTTGGGGTAGCCTATCTAATTGTTGTCGACATGGTGGTCTGAAGTTCTGACTCGTAGTCGACAACAGGGTAGTCTTCCTCCTCGAGTTCGTGCCCGGCGAGATCAAAGATAACGCTTTCGTCTCTCCTGACAGTATCCGGAGACACCGTAGGAGACTAGCCATGCTTATCTCTAAAGTCGATATCCGGCGTCTTGTCTTGGCGTATGTTGGCTTGTATTGGCTTGTGGCGTCTATATTGTCTGTGTCCCCTCTCCTCCTAGGGTGCCTTGTATTTATACCCATAGGTGTCCCCTTGTTCAAGTAGAACTAGGGAAACCAATATGGATACAATCCGAGTAGTACTTGTCGTTTCCATGTAGAACTCTGGTTGTCTTTCCTTATCCGGAACTCCTCCTGTATCCAGAGGTTGTTTTCGTATAGGACATGGTACGTGGTGGGTCCTGCCGAGATTTAGTCAACTATTATTAGGTATGTGGTATCCATAACCCTGACAAACGTCGTTGAATTTTTAATAAATGTGTTTGACCATTAGTCTTATTTAATTTTATTTTGTAAATGTAAAAAAAATTAAGTCATGCTTAAGGAATATTTGATAATAAATCAAATCACACTAAAATAAATGGTAATTACATTTTTTTAATAAGATGAATGGTCAAACGTATTTTAAAAAATTAACCGCGTCATATATTAAACAACGGCGAGAACACGTCTTTGATAAATTTTAACACTACCAATACTCTTAATCGTGTACGAGCAAATGTTTTGGTTTTGGTAAATACTATTGTCAATCCAGACATCTAGGGTATATGGTATTTTTTAAGTTGTTAAATATTTATTTAGTAGGTTTATTAGGACATGTTTTGACATAAAAAAACAGATTAAGACTTAGGTTGATTTTTTTTAAGGTATCGTCTCCTAAGTAGTACGAGTATCTTCCTATAACCAAGCGAGGACCGAACGACCCGGCCATATATACATTGATCAGTTTGTAATAATAAAAGTGTATAGTCATCGATTGATGCACTTGACCCTTATATAAAACATAGGCAAAACGTATCTGCAGTTCTGTATACAAGCGTACAACAATTTATTCAAGGAAATTAATCCAACTTATTGTCATAGGTGTGCGCATGGCCGCGAAAGGATCCAGGCGTTTAGTTCACACCAAACTTCCCCTAAACTCTTAACTTTCTATCACATCACATCACATCCAAAACTTTTCTACTCACATAAACTCTTAACTTTTTTTCTAAACTACCAACTTTCCCCAAACTTCTTCCTAATTTCAGAAACTAAACACAGCCCTAATTAATTAAGCTTAAATCTGAAGAGTGGACCTAGATTAAAATAGTACGGCTGCTGCAGATTTTAATATATTGGCACGCGGTTGCACGATCGATGTACTTACTTATGTACGTTGGCTGTTAGCCAGCTGCTTAGCTGTCCTGCTAGAAAATCATTTTCCGAAGATAATTTTGCTTATACGGAACACATCCTAGGTGAGAGGCAAGAAATACTAACATAACATGTGGATTCATTGAATATAGAGTACTCTTGAATATATAATGAATGCTCATTTTTCAGTTGACAAATGCAAACCTGCGACCTGCCGTATTAGGAGAGTTGGGTTAACATAAGCACCTTGTCAGGGCAATCACTCGTCTTATGCTCACGTCATGCTGATGTGTAAGACCCAGCTCGCGATCACCTGGCCACTTGATTAACACACTGCCTGATGGAATCAATCAGGTGGCCATAACCCATGAGCTAGCAGAGTATCATTTGGAGAACATGTACAGTTCCTAAGGAATGTCAAATCTATTGCGACCATCGATTGTTCAATTGTTTTACCGTATATATTTCAAAATATAAACAAACTTTTGTACGCGAATCTAAACGTAGTACATGTCTAAATTTATGTAAACGAATCTATGAATATACAAAAGTTAAGATAAAGCGAATACTTAGACCCCATCGAATATGCTTTGGATTAAGATTAACTACGAGTATACAAAATGAGAAACCTATTAGTTTATGATTAATTGAACTTTAATTATATTAAACTTAAAAAAGGTTTTATATGATATTTTAGAGCAACTTCTATATAAAAAGTTTTCGCACAAAATATATATATTTAGCAATTTAAAAAATGTGCTAACGAAAACCGAGGTGAAATATGTATCTCAGCGAAGAAAGAACGGGACCTTATTTATTTACCATTCGCTTTTGATTTTTTTTTATTTTATTTTCTAACCGATGGCCGGATAGGAGCTCCAAAACTAATTATAAGTCGGCATACCGGATTTACATAACTCATCTTCTTACATACCGGATCATACTCCAACCTCTCAGCCATAAAAAATTTAGAACTTTTTTAGATAATGAACTTAAATAAAACCCCGGCATCTACATTCCAAGAGATTCAGAACTAATAAGACAGACTGTTGTTAGGCCCTCGCGTCACCCTCCCCCTCGGGCGACACGGGAGACGACTAGGCCGCCGTCGCCGGCCTCTCCCTCCCTCCTCCGCCTCGCTGCCGAGTGGCCGCAAGGACGGCGGTAGCGGGGCTTCGCTCTCACCACGCAAGGGCAGGGGGGCTACTCAGCGTTTGGGACGGCGGAACAGTCCAGATCTGTGCCGTCCGGCCGGATCTAGCGGGGAGGATGTTGGCGGCGTCGGCGTGGTAGTGCGGTGTGGCGGCGACGTTTGGCAAAGGTGGCACCGGCGCTTGGAAGTGATGACGGTGGTGGAAGTGACCACCAGATCCATGCCTGGATCTGGCAAGTAAGTGGCCGGTGGCAGGGTCTTCTGCTGGCGACGGACGGTGGCGCCCGGTGGCGTGGTGGCAGGTGAGGTCCGACTCTGCGACGGCTGGATCTGGCCGGACGACGAGCATCCAGCTGACGCTGTGGGCGACGGAGGCAGTGGCTGGCAGCGACGGTGCGACGGCGCGGAGGCTGGTGAAGGCACGTGCGATGGCGCGGAGGCCCCGGAAACCGCGACGATGGCGGAGGGGCAAGAGGCCGCGCTCGCAGAGGAGGTGGCGACATGCGCGGGCGACGGCGTGCGGAGGCGTAGCAACTGGTGGTTGCGGTTGGCCGGCGAGGTCGGCTCGACCGGCAGCCCGCGACGGCGGAGGTGGTGTCGGCTCGCTGAAGGAGTTGCGGCCGGCAACCATCCAACGCGTGTAGGCTTGGCCGGCGATGTCGAGGACGGCCAGCGCGTGATGGCTGCGCAGCGAGAGGTGATGTCGATGGAGGCAGAGCCCGGTGAGGTGGCTGCATGCGGAGACTGGCCGGCGGGGGCGCCGGTGCAGTGTACCCACACACCGGCAGAGGTTTTGATGGCGGTGGAGCAATGGAGCTGTGGTAGATTGGTAGATGGTGGACGGTGGGTGAAAACCCAACCCGACCTCGGCCGGACCGACAACCGATGACCGATGGTGCTCAAGTGTCATTCCCCTCCTGAGGGCGTTGTCGTGCCGTCTTACCCCTTAAGGGTGGTTGCTGGGCGAAAGCTTAGTCTCGGCTCTCTTGAGACCTTGGCGGACGGCGACGGTGGTGTTTCCGTCGTTCTCTCCTTGGAGACGTCGTCTAGACATCCCCTTGTCAAAACCACCTGAACTTTTGGCGCAAGCGTGCTCTAGATTTCTTCCTCTTGTGGCGGCGTCCTAGTTTCTACAAGTTGGCCATGGCAGATGGCCTAGGGGGGAGAGGTGTTCCATCTTCTCTCACCCTCTCTCTCTCTAAATCCTGAAGACGTGGATAGAGTTGAGCTTTGTGTTGTTTGTAAGGGTAAGGTTTTGAGCGATCTTGGTTGTTTCCGTTGTTGGCTTAGCGGCAGTCGGTCTCACTTAGCGGCGGCCGGTCTGGTGCTAGTCTTCTTCAAGACTTGTGGTTGAGCGCTATCGATATGTGAGTGGTGGTATATTTATTTTTCCTGGTTACGACTTTTCAAGGTTGTAATCTTGTATTTTTTTTCCTGTTCTATTAATAGAACTTCGCACGGAGTCGTTCAAAAAAAATAAGACAGACTGACAACACTTGCCGGGGAGCAATGCTGAGAGCTTGGCTGCTGGGATGTGGCCAAGAGGTTGGAGACACATCTAGTGACGACTGACGAGTACAAGCATCTACTAGTACTTTATTTGATCCAAGTTGCTAAGCTAATCTGATTGCTAACTTAGCTTATCGACTGGGGGCTGCAGAAAAAGAGCAAATATGATTAAAGCTCAAGTGGCAAGGTGTCGATGCCGACGAGGATTAGTTAATGGTCAGTGTGACAGCGCATTGGCAGGTGCTACTTTAAATCTAATTAAGGGAAAACCGCACGTGATTTTGGGAGCAGGGACAGGTTCCCCTGGAGAAAACGCGAGTAGCAAGTGGCAGCACGCATAAACAAAATTTGTTGCCCTTTCTCCAAATCCTGCCAAGGATAGTGTGTGCGTCTGCATGCAAGTAGAGAGAGAGCATGGATCGAGGCCGAGTCATCGACCACCCTCAATCCCCATTGTTCAGGCGCGGATCTAGCGGTCATTGCATCACTGGCCTTTGTGACCAGGACAAAGTCATGGCGGCTCAAAAACCAAGACAGCTAACAAAAAAGAAATATAGTAATGCTCACTTCTTCCCTTAAAAAAAATATTATACGAAATATGTAATCTAATATGAAATGTGATACATTCTAACATTATAAATCTGAACAGATTCTAGAACTATGAATCTAGGTAGACCTCTTATCAGATTCGTAATAATAGGATGTCACATCCCGTATTATATTTATTTTTTATGAGACGAAGGGAGTTCTTGATATTCCTTTGTCTTCAAATATAACATTGTTACTCCCTCTGTTTTAGGGATGAAAACGGAGCGGATACGGACGGATAATGCTCGTACCATATTCGTTTTCATATTTTTTGTCGGATACGGAAAAGAATACGGATAGCTCGAATACGGAAACAAATATGGACTATCTCGAATACGAATAAGAATCGAATATGATCGGACACGAATACGGAAACAAATTTTTCTCGGAACACGAAAACCAATTCAACTTCTAATGGAAACAAATATCAACATATATAATTAGCTCATTTTATATAAAATATAGTATAATTTATAAATATTTTTAAAATTTTAAATAATATTAATAATGTGGACTAGTATTAAGAGATGAACTACTATTAAAATCTAAAAAGGTATATTGAAGGTCATAGAGTTATAAAGAAATGGGGTATGTCTTGTGGCTTCTGCGGATATCCGAATAGCACTGTTCACCGGATATCTGAATTATTATCCGTATCCGACAGAAACCCTGATACCATATTCGTATTCGTATCCGAGAGAAAATATCCGTATTCGTATCCGTACTATCCGAGAATTATCCGATCCGAAAGGTATCCGTATTTGTTTTTATCCGGAGCGGACGGAAACTATCCGCTCCGTTTTCATCCCTACTCTATTTCAATATAAACAAATCCATACTAGATTTGTTTATTTTAAATCGGAGTGAGTATATATTATGTTTAATTATTTATTTTATTTTAAAACTTAATATAAATATATGTAAAAATACAAGTCAGGTTTAAAATACCTTAAGTAATAAAATAACAAGATATGATACTTAGTTTGTTAGTAAGACGAATACTCGAATGTCATACATACGATACTTAGTTTGTTTAGTATTCACTCCATTTATATCCATTTTATATTGTAAGTCGTTTTGATTTTTTTCTAATCAAACTTTTTTTAAGTTTGATCAAGCTCATGGAAATATTTGCCAACATTTATAACTCTATTAGTTTTATTAAAACTAATAGTTAATATATTTTAATAATATATATTTCTATTTTTTTCTATAAACTTAGTAAAACTAAAAAAAAGTTGACTAGAAAAAATCAAAATCAAGGTGATTTATAGTATGATGAAACGGAGGGAGTAAGACGAATGCTCAAATTTCATATCTAGAAGTTAACCGCATCATATATTACTTTACAATACTGCTCATAATAAATGCTGATTGTGGCACCATAATTTTTTTTACTGAAGATTAATAAGTATGGTAATCAGGAATCTTAAATCAAAGAACGATTTTAGGAGTATAAGAGAAAACTAAATCAAAACGTTGCTGCATATATGCAGCTATGCTTAAAGCTTACTGCACATACCCTCCTTTATCATTCATATGGTATATATAGTATATTAAATTTAGCTAAAAAAAGAGCTGCGCATATATACACTAGATCGACATGTATATTTTCTGCAAAAGTGGATATAATATACTTTCTTTTATGAAAAGCTAGACCAAAAGCAAAGACCCTTTTTAGTATGCCAATGAATTAATTCCACTCAACCAGTGTGCGTGGATTCTTTGAACCAAGCCAAATCCAGAGGCTCGACCCAGTGGGGATCCAGTACTGAATCCAGCATGAAGTCCAGTGTCAGGTCGTCGGACGCCGGCAACAATTCAGGCGAAATCGCATAGCTGCAGCTAGCTGTGATGGTCGCTTCTGGCCACCGCCGGCGGCGGCCTGTTTGCCGGCAAAGCAGCGGCGCTATTATTACCAGCTGATTCTGCAATGTGACAGCCTCTGATGACGGTGAGCAGCGAGGAGACGATCACATCCTTCTCTTCTTTCATCGCCATGTTGTAGCCGCCGCTGCAGCGAGGAGGAGGAGAATGCATCAGGCGAGGTGTTTCCACCTCTGCCTTTCTCAGTCTTTCCGCCGCCTGTGTCTTTCTCAAGGAGGCGTCGGCAATCTGCTGGATTTGCATGGAGGAAGCCATGTAATCGGAGGCAGAATTGCTGGTGCCGCATGTGTGCTCGTTGGTGTAGATCACCCGGAACAAAGGCGGGTCCTCCGAGTTGTGCTGCTCCACGTGCTTGCTCGCTGGACAGCCATGGTCCTGATGGTACGTGCACCTGTAGTAGCACCTGCATTTGCAAGCAATAATATATGATGCTTAATTAGTATTACAGTTGTTTAGTGCTCACTTTTGCATTCCTTGAAGGAAGAATGCTAAGAAAAGAGGGCCATCGACATGCATGTGGTAGCCAGAAACTTTGACACATGACAATATTTGGCATTGTACAACACTTATCTCGTAATTGTTTAACCATGCCGACATGCATTATTAGCCCCAAAGGAGTATTCCCATGCAAGCATGCTTTGGGATAGCACAATGTGGGGGATGGTATCCCCAGGTATGGGATCGATACATACACCACATGCCCCCAACACCAAGGGGTCTAGTATATATCCTCATCAAATTGTATATATAGTAGTTCCAGTTAATTAATGATGGACTATTTACGTGTTAGTACATCATATTATGAATCAAAACGTTTAGCCTCAATTAGTGTATACAATATATCGTGGTCTACATTACATAATCGGCAGGGAGCCTGAGACACGCAAATCTAGTTTAGTTATCTTGTCAGACGGGAAACTGTTTTAACAATTCGAGTGGACGTCCACCCGTTTACTGTATGTCATCTAAATGGCTATGAAAAAAATTAAAAAAATATGAACAAGATAGATCAATATGTAATATATCAATTCACAAACATGCAAGTTAAAATTCAACTTCTACAAATTGTAACAAAAATAACAAACAAAACTCAAATTACTATATGTATATTTACAATTAAATTTGTTATTTTTGTTACAACTTGTAGAAGTTGAATTTGAACTTGCATGTTTGTAGAGTGATATATTACATATTGATCTATCTTGTCAATTTTTTTGAAAATTTTTCGTAACCATCTATTTGACATGCAATAAACGGGTAGATGTCCACTCGACCTATTAGAATCCATCTCCCAAACCGTGCAGTTTGCCCTTCATTGCACACCGTGTAGAGCATACAATGCTCTAGAAATAAAAAAAAAACTAAAAAAGAATGAGATTTGGAAGGAGAGATGTCCCTCCAAATATTTTTTTTTAAGAATAAATTGTGAGCATGTTAGAGATTGAACACGAGACTTCAGAGTTGAATCAACACACCCCTTGCCACTACACTATCAAGTGTATCTCTAAAATAAATAAAAAAAACTAATAAAGGAACAATTATTGTCTGATGGTAAGTGCATGGCGCACCTGTGAATTGATATTTGCGTTGGAGCATTCCTTCATTTCTCTCAGTTCAAGAGGTTTCAGTTAAAATTATATTGAATAATATCCCCAAATCAAAATGTGATTTGAAATATCATGCAAAAAGCTGAATTAATCCAATGATAAAACCCAAGTCTTCCCCAAAAAAAGATGAATCAATCCCATGCAAAAAGTGACCCCTATCAGAAATTGCGGCAGGGTGTAAACAAATTAAGCTGCTTCCCATAAATGAGTAATAGGCATCTATTATAAAGGAAAAGAAATTTAAACTAATATTCAGACAACATGGTCTACGGGGTAGGCACCGTTATCCAGTAACAACTTGAGGATTATTCGGAGCAAGAAATTATATATAAATTTGATTGTGTCGGGTTTAAATTAAAATCATAATATGATTTTCGCCAAGATTGAATTACTTAGGTTCTGATCGTTTGTGCTAACTACGGAAGCACAGCCGTAGTTCATTTTTTTAGTGTGGATATATACTGTTGCTGCAGCTGTAACGCAGCCACAAGTAGAACAAACATGTTCCTTATACAACATTGCAGGTACAATGAAACCTTCAACTATCCCTGAAAATTCCCATGGCATATATTGCTAGTACATGGATGTTGCACCAATTCCTTGTTCGATTCATAAGTATGGTACGTTAGAAAATCTATCATAGCAAACAAAACAAATCAAAAGCTTGGTGTAATCAAAGGCAAGTTGAGTTGGATCATTTAAATATCTAATCCTCAGTTCGTGCATGTTAATTATTAGGAAACTAATAGGCATCTTTTGGACTACTAAACAACCCCCAGTGGAGCACAAGAGAGCATGTACCATGACAATTCTGTCGACGTATTATAGTTCTTGGTTCTATTTTTCCCTATTTGGATTATTGTGCTTCTTAGAAGTTGCTCCCATTCAAGCATGTGATTTTTGGATACACGACAGCCTAAAGGCAAACAATACAATGTGATGCGAGGGTAGCTACTGGGAAGATGGACGGCACAATTTAATAAACTGCACATGAACAAGATATCTTTTTGCTTGAAACACACTTCCCATTAAACTATATATATGCATGCAACCAGAAAGCCAGCTTTCCGGATAGACACAATTATTAAGTTCCTTAAGCCTTCAAACGGGATTAATCACATGCACTTAACTAATATGGAAACCTTGCAATGAGATCAATCCAATGAACTTAACTGATAAGGGAAGCACCCTATTTACATACAGTGTGTGTTTCAATATTATTTTGTATTGGTATACATGTGGGTATGAGTTCGATCAGTTAAGAGTTAAACAACAACCTTTATAATAATTAAACACCCTCATCATGCTTATAATTAAGGAGCTTATATTATGTGAAATCCTGAACCAGAGTGTAAATTAAGGAGCTTATATATTATGTGAAATCCTGAACCAGAGTGTAGCCCAGCGGGTCATCTACATGGATTAGTTCTACTGAGCCTACAAATATCTTTTTACTACATTTCACCTTTCATTCTTGCAATATAGAGAGTTCAGTACAAGCTGGTTTTCCAACCCATTTGAATTCCTTGCAAGTGCATAAGCTTACAATTCGTCTTTGCCATCAAGTCTGACACTGTATAAATTACACTAGTGGCATCTACTACCCCATTATCCAACATTTTGATTGTTCAAAATTTGGCCAATTATTCCCCATAACAGACAAATGTTGATTAAAGAACTACAGGTAATTGAGTAGTGCATGTACCTTGGGAAGGAGTTGCCCCGGATCATCTTTTGCCCGTATTTTCTCCACTGGTACCCATCATGATATGGTGCATATGTGTACTCAGTTCTTGTTCCGATGCAAACCTTTCTATTTGAGGAAATTAACGCTAATTACTTAAACATTTAAATAAATGCACCAAAAGATCGAAGAGGAATATTACATGCAATAGGAACTAACTACAAACATCGTTTGCAGCAAGCACCAACGACCAGACGAATTCATTAGCTCCATCAATCGCAACTCAATTACAATTTCATCGAAATACGCAACAATTAAGAATTAACTCAGTTTAAGCGCGTGCAAAACCAGTGAAATGAATGGCTAGCTATTGTTATACATATATATATGCATGGATTAACTTACTTCATAGCGTTCTCCTGTTCATAGCTCCTACTGTCCTGCAGAAGCCTTTTATGGGCTCCTCTAGAACATTCACTGGAGCTGTCCATGTTGTCGCTCCTCTTAACCATGGTGGTCTCTTGCAACCTTCTGAAACAGGTCGACGTGATATGCAAGTTGGTGCTTGCAAGATACCTTGAAGTTGCTGAACGTCGATCAGTCGGATTCCCACAGTAAGTGCTGAACTCCTCGCCGGCCTGAAATTAATGGGGATGATGAGTTTATTCTCCTTGTCTAGTGCTGCGGAGAAGTGTGCGACTGTGCGCTCATATAAATCCTCTGCACAACCTGGAGTAGGTGCGTGCTTTGCTTCCAGAATTTTAAATTTTAACTCACACAACGCGGTATCTGCACTTGCAAACTTCACTGACCTATGCAACGTGATACGCATGGACAATGTTCAAGTCTCCTGAGGTGACAAATCCAGTCAAAGAAAGGATAGCCCTACCTGTCAGTGATACCAGTATCAAGGTTTAGCCATGTTCCGGAGATTCTGATATATATCGGTTTGTATGTGCACACATATAGGGGGAAAGAATACTATATGTGTTTATATATTGGATTGATGGATTTGATATCCAAAGAGTAACCTGTCAGTCTGCTGCAAACTTATATATGAAAATGCCTCCAGATTGGTTTGATTCAAAATTTCAATTTCAGGTTTGAGAACAAACAGGACCTGAAAGGTTGAGATGCAATTAGATTAGAGACATGAACAGGATCTAATTCTAACTTTATATCCAAAATTTATATGTAGGAGTACTACAAAATCTAAGTTTAACCTTCTCGGTTTCTTGGTTCTCATCATTGTTTCGGGAATATGGTTCTCATCATTGTGGGGACAACTTATTCTTCCTTTTTGCTTTTGAATAGTTAGGTGTTTGTTTGTCTAAAAAAAATAGTTAGGTGTTTGCTTTCCTTGTAGGTACACAAATAATTAACACCTATGTATATGTGTGCATATGACCACGTGAACACAGGGCCCCAAATACTGGGAATGTTTAGTTACAAAAGTAGTTCATTAATACGGAGGGAGCAAAGCTTCAGGCTTAAGGAAAACAATTGGTGATCTACACAACTTCAGTGGACTAGTAGTATTATGTCTCCTACAAATCAAGGCCGAATGGTTATTATTATAAGTTAATAGTCCAATTTATTCTAAAATATAACAACTTCACCACCAACATTCTCTTCCCAACTAATCATAACCCTCTACCATTCAATTTCCCCGCACACCTCCATTTCTCATCGGATCATAACTCTCCCTCATTTAATTCTACCTACTTTCTTAATAATTGTGTACACCCCTAAAAATCTTTATATTGGGACAGAGGTAGTATATATATATTATCTAGGCAAAAGTAATTTATTAATGCAAATGGAGCTAGCTTCAGGTGAAAAAGAATGGTACTGTGTACATACAACTACGATGAAGTAGTAGTCCTGTCCTGTCTCCTACCAATAAATCAAGGCTGAATGGCTATTATTATCAGTTATCAGTTTATTGCATAAAAACCCGTTTTAGCTAGCATTATTCAATCTAAATAAGTAGAAGGATAATACAATATTGTTGTCGATAGCATTGATCATATAGTTAATACTCCAATAAATAAAACGAATCATATTTTAGACACGACAGCTATCACAATACTAGATTTCAATTTTATAATGGAACTACACTGTCTGAACTCTTAGATCTTCCTTCTCATACGTTAGGTTTCATCACCCAAAATGACATTACAATATTTAGTATTAACGGTAGTAAGTACTTCCTCCGTTTCATATTATAAGACTTTCTAGCATTGTTCACATTCATATAGATGCTAATGAATCTAGACATATATGTGTATAGATTCATTAACATCTATATAAATGTGGGCAATGCTAGAAAGTCTTATAATATGAAATCGAGGGAGTATTTAACATCACATGGGAAAAATGTTACCAACACCCAAAGGTGAAATTTGCAACAGTGAAAAGTAAAGTGGCAAATTATTTATTTTGATATTTATCTACATAAGTGCACTGATGAGCATGAGCTAATTATCAATTAAAAACAGTGAGCCCACCCATATTGTTCGTTAACTAAAAATGTATATATTAAGTGAAATGTGATTCATATTGTATGGCTGGTGTGTGGAAATTTCTTGATGTGGGATCTATGACCTTTTGAAAACAGTATGCAAAGGTACCACTAATGAAACATATCCTGGGTAGCTGTCTTCTTCAATGTATCAGTCATAGTCAACTATACTCTATTTGACCATCTTTTGATCAATCAACAGTTAGTGTGAAGCTCAACTAAAGGATTACTCATTTGTATTGTCAGCCTTTCGCTTAAATCAATCATAATAACACGGTTCACACTATTTCAATTATGTTTGAATCCCGAGTCAAAAATGCAAAGTAGTTAAAAATTGTCCTTTCAGGGATCAGGTGTTCATTGTATACAATAAATAGGTCCATTGCGATCTCAATTGATATTACAATCAGAATTTTTAGTTTTTAAAAATGCAAAAGCAGAACAGAGGGTGACAGCATCCTTACATGTTTCAGGTGATGTGAGCACGGTGATGAAGCTAATACGAGAGTCCATTTCGAATAAGTCAAAAGTTGTACATCCTGATCATGCTTTCAGATAGCTTTTCTGAAAAGAGAGCCCCAGGAAGTGGGATTGCTGAATTTTGCCGTACAACTTTCATTGATGACCAACACGGTATCTCCAAAGTCCAGATTGCTACTCCACAATCAAAATACGAGAAACTTCCCAGCAAGCAGTACGGAGTAATCCTCTAGCACAAGTGACAAACCGACAGTTAGAAACTTTCATGGCACAGGGCAATCACACGATTTGAAATACAGTCAAGTGACACATCATTCCACGAGCTCATTGGTAAATCGTCATTGTTTATACCATGACAGTATTTGAGCGATTCCATATATGATTTTCTTAATTTGAGAAGAAAGTGATTCTATGATTTTCTAAAGAAAAGAGGTACAGAAAGACGCACCATTCCTAAAATAAGCTCCACAGTGCAACGCAGACCATGACTAACTAGATCAGCTCCAGGGTGCAGCATCTTGCGGGCTAATCTACATCTGTTTGGACATTGAAGGCATACTTCATCAAGAAGTTTTTGACAAAGCGACAATATTCTGAGTTCTGAGTATCGTAAAGTAGTACAACTGTAAACTGTTTGCAGTACAACTGTTTGGACATCATGAATTTGTATGACTAGTAAAGATTTCCATTAAAAATGCAGAAATTTCACAAGAAATTTCAGATAAACAGTTGAATTCCCACGGAGAGATGAACATTTTCGCACCTCCAAAAACCCCTCACCACGGACGAAGCAGTAATAAAACACATAGTTCGTTATCCTCGATCTCCTGTTTCCTGGTGGCATAAGCATGACATGGAAATTCCATCTAGGTTTTCAGCATCAACCATCGATGCTGGCTAACAACAATCTCTGGGCTAAAATTTTGGGAATCGAAGTTGCTAAAGCGGGGCAAGCTTTGGGCCAGAACCGGCAAGGTCAGTGCTGGGCTAGGCTAAACAGAACTGGAACCGAGACGGAGGAGTAAGAACCTGCAACAAGGAACCCCCCCCCCCCCCCTCCTGCGGCGGCTGCATTGGCCGGTGCGCCGCGCCTGAACGATCCCCCTCGTCGCCGGCGCCGCATGGATTCCCCTCCTCCAGCCGCGTCCTCGCCATCGCCTTCCTCCCGACGACCCCGTCGGCGCCCCGCCGCCTCGCCGTCTTGCCCGCGTAGCGTATGTGGGAAGGATTCGATGGTTGGAGATCTCGTGGGCTCTCCTTGCGCTTTATTTTGGCCCACCCCGACGTGTGCCACGCCACGTCGCTTATGATCCAGATGGGCTGAATCTACTTAACCGGTTGGACCGTGAGCCCATATTTAGTTGGCATGGGCTATATGTTTCTTCTTGGTCATCGGGCAGTAACGTGTGCCACGTCATAAAAACGCCATGTTTTTTTTTAAAAAAAAGGAGTAGATTTGTAAAGGACGTAACTACACAGCTAGTAGCTGGTTTGTCTAAACCAGCTACCACTCCATCTATAAGAGGCACCATCCACCTATACTTCAAATATAATTTTCTCTTAAACTACTCATCCGATCTACGATCGATTACACCGTTGTGTTCGTAACAATTAAATCTTTACAACAAGATCTCACATGATTATATTTTAATAAAAAATCACAAATTACTTTTATGATATGTCTAAATTACTTTTAGATTTCACTAAGTTACTTTTTAGATATATAAAAGTAAATTCAGTAAAACCTAAAAGTAATTTACATATATTATAGAAGTAACTTAGAACAAAACGAATGTAACTTTAGCATGTCATTTGAAGTAAATCCGTTGTAGAGATAAAAACATGACTCTATCTATAAATTAAATTAATCAACACAAATTATGGAATTAACTAAAATAATAATAAAAGTAATCACCTCAGAGCATTATGAATGTATAGGAAGTATTTGAAAAAGTAACTCATATATATATATGATAATTTGTTCAATAAAAAAAGACATTAATTAAAGTTACTTTCTTTTGTTATAAGTTACTTCTATAATATATGTAATTACTTTTAGGCTTTACTGAATTTACTTTTATATGTCTAAGAAGTAACTTAGTGAAATCTAAAAGTAATTTAGACATATCATAAAAGTAATTTGTGATTTTTCATCAAAATATAATCATGTGAGATCTTGTTGTAAAGATTTAATTATTACGAACACAACGGTGTAATCGGATTGTAAATCGGATGAGTAATTTAAGAGAAAACTTTATTTGAAGCATAGATGATAGGAATATTTCCCCTACTTGCTCAATGGATTAATAGCAACCAAAACTCCTAAAGTACTAGCACGTAGGTGTCTCTAGTTAAGACTAATTGGAGAGGCCTCTCCAATTAGATTTACCGATTTGGAAAACTTTGAAACCATATTTTTTTTAAAAAATATTCTAATAAATAAAATTAAAAAAAATCCCATAATCTGCCGAATCGCGGGCGACCTTCGCTGCGGAAAAAAATTATGTGCAGACCGGCTGCAAAACCCGCACCGTGCATACCCGACTTAGATGGGCGACGCGTGGACGGGTGAGCAATCCGACGGCGCCCTTGCACGGCTCCATCCGCTCTAGGAGAAGGCTCAACTCGGCTCGCTCGTGTCGACTCCCACAACCAAAAGCGCATCGAGCCGAGCATGAGGAATGGACGGGCTCATCAGCGCCTCGCTCCTGTCCTTTTCTTCCACTTTTCTTTCCCCCGCCACCGCCGCCGCTGCGATTTCCTTCCCTATCTCGCCTCCATCTATCGGGATCGCCTCTTCTCGGCGCCGTCAGCTAGCCGATAATCCCCTCCGTTCAACAACCGATGACCTCTCTGTTAGGTTCTCTCAAATTCACTCAAAATAGCACAGGATTATGGCAATTATATTGGTTGTATTGCTCCATTTCAACAGAATTGAGCCTCCACCGCCTTCGCCTCCAAATTGCCAAAGCCGTTGTTCTTCGTGTTCGTTTCAGTATTTAACGATACAAGCCAACTCCCACACGCAACTCTCTCTCACGGGTACAACTCACGCACGCCAGTTGTCACGCCACCCACTCTGCGCCATGGTACTTTGGGTTGGGCTTCTTGGGCCTTTCTAGACGTGTCTTCTGTGCGTCATCTTCCTTAGTCTGAGTATCCTCCTCGCGTGCCACCAGCTCGCCCTCTTCAGTTATCTGCTCTTCTTCTCCATCATCTTCAGTAAGCTTTTCCTACTCTTCTTCAGCCAGCTTCTCTTCTTCTTCTTCAGCGACATCATCGTCAGGTGGAACAGGTGGACACCTGACAATCCCCTCTCCTTGAGAAATGGCTTGTCCCCAAGCCATTGCTTTAGGGAACCTTGCCTTCAGCTCCTTCAGATCTTCCCAGGTGGCTTGTTCAGCTGCAGTACCTGACCATTGAATTAGCACTTGCATAATGGTTGAATTATTCTTCCTGGTCAACCTGTGATCCAGGACATGTAAAGGATATTGAGGAGTAGAGGAGACATAAGATAAGTGAGTTTGCACTGGCTTGTCAAATCCCTTGGCTGGCTTTAGCAATGAGACATGAAAAACTGGGTGAACACTGCTTCCAACAGGGAGAAGAAGCTTGTAAGCAACTGTGCCAATTTTTGAGATGATCTGATATGGTCCATAGTACTTGAAAGCTAGTTTGTGATTAGCACGAGGGGCTACTGAGCTTTGCACATAAGGCTGTAGCTTGAGGTAAACCCAGTCACCCACTGCAAACTCCCTGAAACTTCTCTTTTTGTCAGCAAAGTATTTCATTTGTTGTTGTGCTCTATTGAGATGTTGCTGGGCCAGTTGTTGTATTGTGGCTCTGTCTTTGAGCCAAACAGCCAAATCAGGAATGGCACAATCTCTGAACCCAATGTTAAAATGGCTTGGGGGGTAACCATAGAGGATCTCAAAAGGTGTCTTGTTCAGAGAAGAATGATAAGAGCAATTATACCAGAATTCAGTCAAATGTAGCCATGTGGACCATTTAGGGGGGGCAGAATGAGTGAAACATCTGAGATAAATTTCCAAACATTGATTGACTCTCTCAATTTGCCCATCTAGCTGAGGATGATATGCAGAAGTAAAGTGTAGTTTTGTACCAGACCTGAGAAAAAGTTGTTCCGACAGAAGACTGGTGAAAATTTTGTCTCTGTCAGAGACAATAGTAGTAGGAAGACCATGCAACTTGAAGATATTAGTCATGAATGCTTTAGCTACCATAATAGCAGTAAAAGGATGGTGGAGTGGAATGAAATGGGCATATTTGGAATATCTATCCACTACCACCAGAATGCTGTTGTAAGAATATGATCTTGGTAGACCTTCAATAAAGTCCATGGAAATAACTTACCAGGCGCCTGAGGGTACAGGAAGTGGTTGCAACAAGCCAGGATACTTGGCCCTGTCTGGTTTTTCTTGCAAGCAGATTTGACACTTCTGTAATTCTTGTTTAATCATTTTCTTCATGCCTTGCCAAGCAAACAGCTGCTTAATCCTCCTATAAGTAACTGGGAAACCAGAGTGGCCTCCCACTGGGCTGGAGTGCAATTCAGATATAATTTTAAGCTGCAAGGGATAGTTAGAACCATTCCAAATTCTGTTCTTGTATTTCAGGAGTCCATTCTGCAGAGAATAGTGTTGTTTGGCTGCAGGGTTAAGAGTTAGAGCAGCAATCAACTGAGAAGTAAAACTGTCTTGAGTATACCCTTGTTCTACCTCTTGCAGCCAACTGGGTACACAAGTTGATACAGCATTAATTTCTTCTTCAGTGTCCTGAAACTTCCTGGACAGGGCATTAGCTGCATTGTTGGAACTACCCTTTCTGTAGCAAATCTTGTAACTGAGGCCAAGCAATATTTGGTAAATGCCCTGTGTTGCCATGGGGTGTGCAGTCTTTGATCTGATAAATGCATCAGGCTATGATGATCAATGAGAATGAAAAACTCCCCATGCTGCAAATAGGATCTCCAGTGATCTACTGCTAAGAGTATAGCCATGCACTCCTTCTCATAAGTCGATAGCCCTCTAGTTCTTGGACCTAATGCCTTGCTTAGATAAGCTATGGGATGCCCATTTTGAGTCAGCACTGCACCAATACCAGAATCACTGGCGTCAATCTCCACAGTGAAGGGTAATTGAAAATTTGGTAGAGCTAAAACAGGTGCAGAGGAGAGTGCCTTCTTGAGGTCTTGAAAAGCTTGTTCTGTCTCAGATGTCCACTTAAAAGAAACATGCTTCCTGAGTAGCTGAGTAAGGGGTTTAGAAATTAAACCAAAATTCTTCACAAATTTGCAGTAATATCCAGTGAGTCCAAGAAAACCTCTCAATTTCTTAGGAGTTGTAGGAACTGCCCAGTCTAGTATATCCTGAATTTTAGAGGGATCTGTAGAGACTCTTGTTTCTCCAATTATGTGGCCCAGATAGGAGAGTTGTTTCTGTGCAAAAGAGCACTTGCTCAACTTGACTTTCCATTGATGGTCATGTAAAAGTTGTAAAACTTATCTTAAATGTTCCATATGAGAGTTGAAATCAGGGTTGTAAATGAGAATATCATCAAAGAATACAAGAGCACATTTCCTGAGAACTGTCTGGAGGGTATCATTCATAGCTTTCAGGAAGGTGGCTGGTGCTCCTGTGAGACCAAATGACATAACCCTATAATCAAAGTGACCATGGTGAGTTTGGAAAGCTGTTTTATACTCATCCTCTTCTACCATTCTGATTTGGTGATATCCTGCCCTGAGATCAAGTTTACTGAACCACTTGGCACCAGTCAATTCATCTAGAAGCTCCTCAATAACTGGTACTGGGTAATTAGTTTTGGCAATGATGTCATTCAACTGCCTATAATCAATAACCATTCTCCAGGTTCCATCCTTCTTTCTTACTAGAATAGCAGGTGATGAAAATGGGCTGTGGCTAGGTTGGATTACACCAGATTTCAGCATGTCTGCCACCTGTTTCTCTATCTCATCTTTTAATGCAGGGTTGTACCTATAAGGTCTGAGACTGACTGACTGACTGACTGCAACAGTGTGATGCTATGATCACATACTCTCCTGGGAGGAAGTTCAGTTGGTTCTTCAAAAAGATGCTTGAACTGTGTAATTACCTCTCTCACTGGATCTGGGATATTGGTCTTAGAACTAGATTCAATATTGTCCAGATGAACCATGTACAGCAGTGATCCCTGCCTAATCATGCCATTGAATTGTTCAGGAGTGATACTAGAACAGCTGGGATTCTGTGGTAGCAGACCTTGCAACCTGACAGTTGTACCCTGATAGGGAAACTCCAACCATTAACCCAATCAATGTGCATGGGACTGTATGATTCTAGCCAGTCCATTCCCAGAATAATATCATAACCCCCCAAATACAGCAATCTGAAATTACTGCTGAAATTGTATCCTTGCATCCACCAGTTACAGTTAGGAATTTCCTGTGTACATTGCATAGTCCCTCCATCAGCAATCTTAACAGCAACAGGATTATCAAGTTGCTTGAGCCCAGATAACTTCTGTCCTATGCTAGCATCCACAAAGGAATGAGTGCTGCCAGAATCAATTAACATCAATAATTCAAAACCCTGAATCCACCCCCTTAATTTGATTGATTTACTGGATTCCATCCCCCACATAGCTTGCTGAGATATAGCCATAAGTGTCTCCTTGGTGTCATTTTCATCATCAGTTTCAAACACAGCTTCTACTGACACAGCTTCCAGAAGTTCTTCTACTACATGCAACTGAATGGTGGTGGCACATTTATGTTCTTTTCCCCATCTTTCACCACAAGTAAAAACACAACCCCTTAGATCTCCTATATGCTTTAAGAGCTGCCAACTTGTCATCTCTTGCCCTAGCTGCATTAGTTCCTCTCCTATCTTCAGAATTGGTGATACTGAGTGTTCTATTGTTAGAAGAAGAGATTGGTCGTTGGGGTTTGGTTCCCACAATTAGGTCAGATTTCTTGTATGACAGAGACTTACAACCCTCTAATGCCTCCTCCAGAAGTAAGGCCACAGAACAGGCTGCATCTAAATCAGGGGGTTTCTATACCATCACTACAGTTCTGATATCATCTCTTAACCCTTCAATAAATTTGGTCACAAAATAGTCTGGTATGTCAGAGTTGCCATAGGCCATCAGCTAGTTCATAAGATTATCAAATTTTTCCACATATTCACTAACAGTCCCAGTTTGATTCAAATGAATCCACTGCCTGGTCAGTTCTCTTTTTCTGTCTCTAGCAAAGCGATTACACACTATCTCACATAGGTCCGGCCAGGAAATTCCCCCAAGTTGTGTTCTGACAGATTTTAACCAAAAAGCAGCGTTGCCCACAAAATTGAGAGTAGCAATTTTTACCCAATTGGCAGGCAAAATCCCATACAGATCAAAGTATTGCTCACAGTTAGCTCGCCACATTTGAGGATTATCACCACTAAATTGAGGGCACAACATTGGCGGCACAGCACCACTGAACCCCACAGCTCCAAGATCAACATCCAATTGCTTATGGCCAAGATCAAGGGAATAGTGGGCATGGGGAAAGAGATTGGAATCGGGCGTACCGGAGAACTTTGGATATGATGGCCCCGAAGCGGTCCCAATCTTCCCATTGCCACCCGATGTCTTCTCAGTCTTGATTTGCCGCTGAAGAGTGCTCTCGATCAGATCCACTTTGGTATTCAGCGCCTGGAAAGCTTCTCCGATATCCTCGACCTTCCTCTCCACGGCTGGAATTCGAGATTCCACCGTCTTCTTGAGCTCCAGATACTCCGCCCTGGTGCGCTCATCCGCCACCACGCGCTTCTTCTCGTTCTCCTCCACCATTTTCAGCAGCAGATCCAGCTTGCTGCTATCCTGCGCCATCTCCGAGTCTCGGTGTTAGGGCTAGACCAAATTCCGCTAACCTAGGGGAGGCAAGTTGCCTTTTCGCGGGATTAATCCGAAGAAAAATCCCAATCCTCCCTCAGGATTTTGCAGTAGAATTCGGTAGAACTAGCGCAACGGGGATGAGGCTCTGATACCAGATTGTTAGGTTCTCTCGAATTCACTCAAATAGCACAGGATTATGGCAATTATATTGGTTGTATTGCTCCAATTCAACAGAATTGAGCCTCCGCCGCCTTCGCCTCCAAATTGCCAAAGCCGTTGTTCTTCATGTTCGTTTCAGTATTTAACGATACAAGCCAACTCCCACACGCAACTCTCTCTCACGGGTACAACTCACGCACGCCAGTTGTCACGCCACCCACTCTGCGCCATGGTACTTCGGGTTGGGCTTCTTGGGCCTTGCTGGACGTGTCTTCTGTGTGTCATCTTCCTTAGTCTGAGTATCCTCCTCGCGTGCCACCAGCTCGCCCTCTTCAGTTATCTGCTCTTCTTCTCCATCATCTTCAGTAAGCTTTTCCTCCTCTTCTTCAGCCAGCTTCTCTTCTTCTTCTTCAGCGACATCATCGTCAGGTGGAACAGGTGGACACCTAACACTCTCTCGCCTGCTACCGTCGTCGCCGCCTCCCCTGTGTTCCCCTCCGCACGCCTCCCTCCTGACTACGGGCACTGTTGGTGACGGCGGTGGCGGCTAGGTCAGATAAGGTGAGCACGAGGCGTGTGCCCTCTGCCTCCCTCCTGGCCACGGGCACCGGGCGTCTTCGGTGAAGGCCACAGCGGCTGGGTTGGCGAGGACGAGCAGAAGGCTCTGGAAGAACCGGCATCTGGACTGCAATGCAACGCGTCGCCGGAAATCGGGTCAATGCAAGTGGAGCACCATTCAAGCAACTAAGAAAAGTAGTAGTTGCTATGTCTGATCATTTGCCCGTATCTTTCTATCTTTCATCAAAATGTTGGGGTGTTGGTTTCTGCAATTCTGCTATTGTTTAACCAAATTAGTTCCTCGGACCTCAGTCTTGCTAAAAGTGATGGGGTGTATGATGTATCGCTCACACAGTCACACTGGGTAAGCAAATGACAAAGGCTTATGAATTAGTATACGGCATCTTTGGTGTTCTGAAATCTAGAATGTGATGAATTGATGTGTAAAAAAGATTGTGATTGTTTGTCTGAGGTTCATTTCTGCAATATATATTGGGTACAGGGGTAGCAGCAATCCTGAAAGAACACAGCATTACCACAAGTGCGGTTGTGAGCAGCGATCATAGCAGACCATCTCTTTTATTTGGCTTTGTTCAATATCATCGTTTCTGGACGTTCACATTTATCATATTTCCATGTTCTAGAGAAAAAGACAAGCGTGCATGGAGTTTCTATGAAAAAAAAAAGGTAAAAAGACCGAATGAACGTACAGATCTTCAGAAATGTTCAGAAACGTGCAGTGCAAATGTTCAGAAATCAACACATTGTTTGCAGGTCTTGTTGAATTTGCACGCCAAGGCTTTGAATTATGTATGCGCTAGTGCGATCCATGGCCAAAAAGAAAGTCTAGTGGAATGTGTTTTTTCGCCGGCAACAGGCTGTGAATTGCAATCAGCCAATCACTTCTATCTCTAGATAACCAAGCTCCTCTGGTCGCCGGCGTCTCCGGCAGAGATCTTCCCAGCCTTGATCGACGCCGACGAGGGGGCAGCTACAAGGGGAACGATGTGGATGAGGACGAGAGAGCTTAATTAGAAAGGCGGCGCCGCGGCGGCGGCGGCGACGGCAAATGCGGAAGGACCGCTGCTCTGCGGAGCCGATAGAGGCGTGCGAGCCGAACCGAGTTAGCCGACGTCTGTGTCCAAGTCACGCCGCCTGGAGCCCCGCGGGGAGCGCCGTCCGATCCAAATGTAATCCACGTGGCATTCATCCGGGCCAGGGCTCCACAGCCACCGGTTTGCATCCGGTCTCCACCAAAATTTTTTTCCTGCTACCCGCTGTGTCCCGGTTTCACGGCAGCATATCAAACTTATCCAGGCCACTGGTTTTCGGATCCAACGGTGGGTGTATCTCTAGTACACGTTACCGTGCATCGCAGTTGCAGGCTTGAAGTGCAAGCAGACAGGCAGAGCAATTCCCACATGGAGCAAAGGAACAGGAAAAATCATGGTGTACCGGCCGCCGCGGCCGGCTCTACTACTCCCTACGTATAAAAAACTACAGACCCGTTTATATTGTAGCCAAAATAAATCCTACCAAAATTTAGCAATTTGATAATATTGTTAAGTTTTGACAAAATTTCTTTTGTATTTTTTAAAGTTTGGTAAAAAAAACTAAATGGATATATATATTTGACAACTTTATCAAAATTTGGTAAGGTTCAGGAATTTTTTTTAGCCGAGGCAAACCTAACAATAGAAAACAAATTAACACATAAACACAAATACATGTAGCATTTTATCATGGATAGAAGTAAAATTGAGCTATTAGCTAATGACTGAGTATGATAATTAGTGCTAATCTAATGGTGCAAGTACGTAGCTAGGCTAATGGCTAAGCACCATAGTTAGTTCTAATGCTTGGATGCATGCGGCGGAGCCCGGGCGTCTGCCTGTGCTGGCCGGACCTTGGCTCCGCCGCTGGTAAGGTTTATTTTGTATACAATCTAAACCGGCCCTACATCAACCTAATCGATGCAGTGTGCCGTGTGCCCGTGTGCATCAGCAAGTTTGCGCGAGAAACCTCCAAAATGTTTTTTTAGGGGATAGGCAGGGAGCTCCAACAATTTCAGTATAGAAGAAGAGAGTTGATCTAGTTTATAAGGAAAATCGAAAAAAAAAACTTAAACTCCATAATGTTTTCGTTTGCGTAACCCAATCGTACGTCTCACGTCCGTCAAGGTCAGGAGGAAACCGGCACGATCTTACGTGAAACAGCCAAACAGGCGGCTGTACGTGCTCGGCTTGTTCGTTCGGTTCGATGCAGCCAGCAGCCAGACCTGTGCGCGCAAGGTTCTCACGAAATCCTTTCGCGATGCTGCAGGAAGACAAGCAGTGCACTAGTGACCGTACGTGTGGCTGTTTCGCGTCGCCACTTGCTTGCTTTCCTAGCTACAACGTGAAGTTTTGTACGCTACCTATCTCCTGTTGGGAGACATGCTTGCATACATGAGTTACACGCTCATACTAACGACACTATGATATTTATAAACGAAAAATAATTTATAAATAAAAATTTTATATATGTGTTCTTAGTGGTATAAAAGTAAATGCTGAAAAATAAACTTTGATAAAAAAAAAACCCAAAATCAGCTCTAAATTTAAGGTTGAAAATTTAAAAATTGGCTGATAACCATAAGCATAAATGAAAAGATGAGACGCTTCCTCTTCCACTTGCCATCAAAATTGCTCGACATATCCCCAATGAGCGATCGAGAAGACAAACTCCACCAAATACTTCCTTTGTTTTATATTATAAGTCGTTTGACTATTTTTTTAAGTCAAACTTAGCAAAGTTTAACTAAGGCCCAGTTATTTTTCTCAACTCCTCGTTTTCCGTTAGCATGCTTTTTAAATTATTAAATGGTGTTTTTTGACAAAATGTTTCTACGTAGAAGTTGTCTAAGGAATTCAAATAAACCCATTTTTCAATTTTATAATAATTAATACTTAATTAATCATATGCTAATGAGCTTTCTCGTTTTGCGTGCGCTGAAAATCTGTCTCTCAACTCAGAGATCGAAGGGGCTTAAGTTTATATAAAAGTTTAGCAACATCTAAAATATCGATTTAGTTTCACTAAATCTAACATTAAATATGTGGGACTATCTATTCAGCTGTCGACAGTTTTTAATAGAGAAAACTTTCGAATTTTTTGCACCTCACAATCTGCAATCAATGGGCCACACGAAACGGGTCTGAACCAACTGAAAGCACGAAACCAATCCGTTTAGAGCGCGCAGACCTGTTAAGAAACCCTGAACTAACCTATCAGGATTATAGATACCACATACCTAATAGTAGTTGAGTAAATCTCGGCAGGACCCACCACATACCATGTCCTATACGGAAACAACTTGCGGATATAGGAGGAGCTCCGGATAAGGAAAGACAACCAGAGTTCTACGTGGAAACGACAAGGACTACTTGGATTGTATCCATATTGGTTTCCCTAGTTCTACTTGGACAAGGGGACACCTATAGGTATAAATACAAGACCCCCTAGGAGGAGAGGGGACACGGACAACATAGACGCCACAAAGCCACAAGCCAATACAAGCCAACATATGCCAAAACAAGCCGCCGGATATCGACATCAGAGATATGCCTAGATCGACCCTATCCGGTACCTACAGAGGCCGGCCGTAGGGATCTAGCGTTGTCTCTGATCTAGCCGGGCACAAACTCGAGGAGGAAGGCTACCCTGTTGTCGACTACGAGTCAGACCTTCAGACCGCCATGTCGACAACAGTTAGATAAGCTACCCTAAATATTGTACTGGTGTGATTATGGTGAATAAGAGCAATACTGGCTTCGGCCAACAGGATGTAGGGTATTACCTGACAATTCAGGGGCCCGAACCTATATAAAAACCCTCGTCTCCATCTCTTTTACTTCAGTCTCACATATACCCTAATACCAACGATCCCCATACTATGCAAATACCGGAATCGCGACATCAAACATCGACATAACCCATTTTAAATTAGCACATTGTAACTAGTCTATAAGTTCTATGTAACTGTAATATAATTAAACTTATTTTGCATAGCGCAATAAAAAATTAATGCTCTATGTGTAGATGATAATTGACGGCGACTGTGCGACCAAACAAATATATCACATATAAGCAACAGTGCAACCAAACAAATCTCTCACGAACCATGGCGCCAGATCGAACGGCCAGAAAATCGAATGTTTCCAGCATTCAAAACTGTTAACAGCTAGCAAAACCATGAATATATTTTGATAATATATTTGTTTTGTTGAAAATATTACTATATTTTTCTATAAACTTTGTTAAACTCTAAAAAGTTTAACTAAAAAGTTAAACAATTTATAATATAAAACGTAAAAATTACTATCTTGGTCATAAAATGGTACTGATCGATAGAATATTTTTTAGCATAACAAATTCGGACAGTGAGTAATATTTTAGAACAAAGAAAATACTGACACAAGTCAAAATCCAACTCCCATCCCACCTACCCAGCCACCAACAAACCCTTTTTTGCTTTTTTACCATGGTAGTACCACCTAAGAGCAGGTACAATAGTAGACTATAAGTCAGCTATAAACATATTTTAAAAAGATAAAGAAATAGAGAGAAAAGCAGCGGGCTACAGATCTGCAGCCAGCTGCAGTACGGACTCCAAGATATAATGTGTGTATGACAGATAGGACCAGGTACTAATAGTATAGTAAGCAATTATTATATAAATTAGCTATTACATTGACTATAGATATTTTGGAGCTCATAGTAAGCTATACGAGCTCACTATGAGCTCTAAGGCTTCGTTCGTTCTTGGGCGATCTGGGGGATTGAGAGAGAAAAGCATCTCGTTTTCCGCGCGCACGCTTCCCAAACTACTAAACGGTGTATTTTTTAAAAAAAATTATATAGGAAAATTGCTTTAAAAAATTATATTAATCCATTTTTGAAGTTTAAAATAGTTAATACTCAATTAATCATGTGCTAATGGCTCACCTCGTTTCGCGTATCTTCCTAATTTCCCCAATCCCTTTCTCCTCAAACACACCCTAAGGGCACCCGCAATGGTTATCTATAGGCTCTCTACAAGATATCCATATCAGCATATTTTCCTACTTGGAAGAGATTAATGAAGAAAGAGAGCAAAGCTATCTACTAACTTAGAGATAGTCTATAGAGAAAAACGAGGCAATGCATTAGAGAGCTATAGATACCCATATATATATACTATTGAAGTGGTTTACTATTAATATAATCTATTGCTGAGATGTATATGTTTTATAAAGAGCACCTTCCTTTACCATTGCGGGTGCTTAAAAGACCAAGAACTCTAGCAAGAAATATGAAGAGGATTGGACAACGAAGCCTTGCAGGCCACAGGATTTCCACGCACTCGCACACCGTCCACCGTGCGTGTACTGCCGCGCGCTTGCACGCTGCAGTGCCAATGATCAATAGCAGAGCACCACCACCATGGCTCACTCACCTAACGCCGTCACAGTTCACGTCGTTTCTCAAGATCACCAAATGTTATTAGGGCATCCACAATATTAAGAAAAAGCAGGTATTAGGCAATATACTATTCCTATGACTTAGTAATAAACATTGTGGAAGTGGGTAGTAACTAATGCTAGGTAGTAAGCCTATGACCCACTCATAAGAATAAAAAACATTAAAATCTCTCTCACTCTCTCCTTCCAACACAAGATGTGCTACTACTGCATGCTGAGTTGGACAAAAAGCAACTAAAAAGCAATATTTTTTTCTCATGGGACCCACTTTACAAAGGCCTACTACTTAGCCCTGCTACTTATTACCTAGTTAGGTAAGATACATTGCTGTTGCCCTTAGATCATTCATAATGCGGACGTGTCGTTGAGCGCTAGGAACGGAATATCCGACATCACGTCCTCTGTCAGCGTTGCCCCGTAAAGAACGCGGAGCCAAAACTGATCACCCATTCTTCGGCCTGACCGAGGGCGCGCGACGCGGGAAAGGGGCACAGCTCCACGTTGTGGAGGTCGGAGCCTCGCCACTCGTGGCTTTGTGCAGGCGGCCACGCACCTTTTCCCCTCCCGTGCTTTCCTTTCTCTCGTGCAAGAGCGGTGGAAAGGAGAACGAGAACGGCAGGCTGGCAACACAAGATGGCGGTGGAAGCGAGAACAAGCATCGGGAGAGAAGAGGAGCCTACTAGGGTCTGTCTGCCGTCGCCCACCCGCCACCGCCCGCCCGCCCGCCGCCGAGGCCACTCAACCATGTCGCCGGCGTCCGCCAAACCGGTGTCGATTTCTCCGCCAGATCCGCCGCCGAGGCCACTCAACCACGAAAGTTGGCCAGGAGAGGAGGGCTGCCGGTTGGGGAGATGATGAGGAGCGCTGGCCGTGGGAGGAGGCGGGGTTGCCGGCCGCACCGCCCCTTCGATCCGTGTCGGTCGAGCTCGCCGACCACGCCACCCGGAGCTCGCTAGCCGACTGCCCCTCGCCGACCACGCTTGGACTGGTGTCGACATTGGTGGAGAGAGGAGGGGAGGGGGAGAGGGGCGCCGCCGGTGGGATAGCCGAAGCCGGACTGCCGGTGTAGGGAGAGGAAAAGGGAGAGATGGGGGAGGTGAGGGGGGATTTTATATATTTGTTTTTCTAGATTTTTAGGGTGTTCAGTGTGAATTTTGGACCTCTACACAAATTACGAAATATATTAGAACTAAAACAAAAAATTTAGGGGCTGAAGTATAAAAATTAAAGTCACTTCTAAAGCCACTTACACTGTGACACTGTGAAGGATTAAGATTTTAGACCAGTGATCTTAATTTATGTGGCACTCTGAGCTCCTCAGATGAGAGGGACGCATGAATGGCCTTAGCAACCAACCAATCCTCCGCCACCAAACTCCCCTACCTACCCACAGCCGTCAACTCTTCAACGGCGACTCCCCTATATAACACGCACAGTCGCGTCGCGTCGCTCCTCCAGCAACAACGAACCAACGGTTCAGAGTAGAGTACGTGAAGTTAAGTGAAGTGAAGACACGCTTTGCATTGCAGTTGCCATCGCCATTGCCACCGCTTCCCACGCGGCCGTCGTCGTCGCCATGGACCTCCTCTTCGTGGAGAGGCTCCTCGTCGGCCTCCTCGCAGCCGCCGTGGTCGCGATCGCCGTGTCCAAGCTCCGCGGCCGGAAGCTCCGCCTGCCACCCGGCCCCACCCCGGTGCCCGTCTTCGGCAACTGGCTGCAGGTCGGCGACGACCTCAACCACCGCAACCTGGCGGCGCTGGCGCGGAGGTTCGGCGACATCTTCCTCCTCCGGATGGGGCAGCGCAACCTGGTGGTGGTCTCCTCGCCGCCGCTGGCGCGGGAGGTGCTCCACACGCAGGGGGTGGAGTTCGGGTCGCGCACCCGCAACGTGGTGTTCGACATCTTCACCGGCAAGGGGCAGGACATGGTGTTCACCGTGTACGGCGACCACTGGCGAAAGATGCGGCGGATCATGACGGTGCCGTTCTTCACCGGCAAGGTGGTGCAGCGGCACCGCGCCGGGTGGGAGGCCGAGGCCGCGGCCGTGGTGGACGGCCTCCGCGCCGACCCCGCCGCCGCCGCCGCCTGCAGCTCATGATGTACAACAACGTGTACCGCATCATGTTCGACCGCCGGTTCGAGAGCGCGGACGACCCGCTGTTCCTCCGCCTCAAGGCGCTCAACGGCGAGCGCAGCCGCCTCGCGCAGAGCTTCGAGTACAACTACGGCGACTTCATCCCCATCCTCCGCCCCTTCCTCCGCGGCTACCTCAGGATCTGCGAGGAGGTCAAGGAGACCCGCCTCAAGCTCTTCAAGGACTTCTTCCTCGAGGAGAGGAAGTGAGTACTCCTCCATGAGCGAGATTCCATCAATTAGCCACCAGAAATCCTCTGCTCACGTCGCATGGTGGGTGTTTCTTTCTTGTGTGTGTGCAGGAAGCTAGCGAGCACCAAGGCCATGGACAACAATGGGCTCAAATGCGCCATTGATCACATCCTGGAGGCGCAGCAGAAGGGGGAGATCAACGAGGACAACGTGCTCTACATTGTCGAGAACATCAATGTTGCCGGTACGCGTGCCTCGGTTCAGTTCACAGTTTCTTCTTCTTCTTTTTAATTTATTTTCGTTAACCATGTTGCTTGCAGCGATCGAGACGACGCTGTGGTCGATGGAGTGGGCGATCGCGGAGCTGGGGTGAACCACGGGGAGATCCAGGAGAAGCTGCGCCGGGAGCTGGACACGGTGCTCGGCCCGGGGCGTCAGATCACGGAGCCGGACACGCACAGGCTCCCCTACCTGCAGGCCGTGGTCAAGGAGACGCTGCGGCTGCGCATGGTCATCCCGCTGCTGGTGCCGCACATGAACCTCCGCGACGCCGAGCTCGCCGGCTACGGCATCCCCGCCGAGAGCAAGGTGCTCGTCAACGCGTGGTACCTCGCCAACGACCCCGGGCGGTGGCGGCGGCCGGAGGAGTTCCGGCCGGAGAGGTTCCTCGAGGAGGAGAGGCACGTCGAGGCCAACGGCAACGACTTCAGGTACCTGCCGTCCGGCGCCGGGCGGCGGAGCTGCCCCGGCATCGTCCTCGCGCTGCCCATCCTCGGCGTCACCATCGGCCGCCTCGTCCAGAACTTCGAGCTGCTGCCGCCGCCCGGGCAGGACAGGGTCGACACCACCGAGAAGGGTGGGCAGTTCAGCCTCCACATCCTGAAGCACTCCACCATTGTCGCCAAGCCGAGAGCGTTCTAGAGTGCACACTAACTAGACAGTGAACTGCATCGTCTTCTCTGTTCCTCTAGAAGTATCAACCCCATTGTTTGGTTTACTCGTCGAATAAGCCAAACGATATACACTACAACAAAACCATTGTTTTAAAACGTTTCACTTAAGTCATTCTATAAGTCATCTCTTTTTTATAAGTGAAATTGAAATAGGGACGATATTTGAGACGCTTTATTAGTTAAGGATATAGTTTAAGACGCTTTACATGTTAGCACAAAATTAAATCGTTTAGAGACGAATATTGAGACGTTTTTGGAATGTCTCATGTGTAGAAATGAGTTTTGAGACGTTTTTATTATATCCGTGTCATCGTTATTAGATAATATATAATTATTTATATAGAAAAAGAAGAAAATAAACACACTGTTCCTATTCGTCATCATTAAATACCATTATAATAATATTATAATTATTTGGAAAAAAAATAAATATTTAATATTCAGTCTTAGATTAAAAAAGAAGAGTACTGCTACAGGACGCATGTTTGCAGAGTTGCAATATAAAAAAAAACTATCTATTTACCTTCAAGATTGTCACGTTAATGACTTGGTTAGTGCATGAACTTTGCAACCTGCAGGTGCTGTGTTCGAGTCTAGATGAAAGCATTAATATCAAATAAGTCTCTATATTTTGTAGAGATGCAATTTACACGTCTCTAGCAACCATTAATATCAAATAAGTCTCTATATTTTGTAGAGATGCAATTTACACGTCTCTAGCAACGTCTTAAATAATATAGGTACGCTTTAAAAAGCGTCTCCATAATTTTGAGATGGTGCAAACAGAGACGATCCTACGACGCTTTATAAAAGCGTCTCAGTTATCTGTGGGAGAAGAAATAAAACGTCTTTATCTTACAAACAAGATGTCTCCTTTGGATTGTTTTGTTGTAGTGATATATTTGTAAACTAGAACTAATTTGTGAATAAAATTTTTATATACATGTTATTGGTGACCTAAAAGCAAAGGCTGAAAAATAAACTTCGATAAAAAACCCCTAAAATCGACTTCAAATTTAAGGTTGAAAATTTAAATTTTGAGTGATAAACATAAACATAAGTGAAAAGATTAGATTATTGCATCGCTAGTTCTCTACAGAAGTTCCATTATCATGTTTCATGTATAAATCTTACCACCATCATCGTCATGTGCTTAATGCCGGGCTAAATTCTTGAAGTGATCGTCAGTCAGAAACTTTGAAATGGCCAAACTGAAAAATGGTACTCGTAGAATTTCTTCCGCATAAAACACCTAACTCACTACTGTAATATTTTGTTTCAATTAGTACATTCCCCAACGTTGTAATGGGGGATAAAACGTTGGATCCGCTGGTTACGTACGTACGCTACGTGTGTGGACGCGCGATGGGTGAAAGTGACTGAAGGAGGATGACCCCATTTTTAAATTACTAGAATTTCCTTCTGTCTTGGAATTCAAATTTCCACGGTCCGCAACACTGGTTTTTTTTTTTTTTTTCAGATTCTAGCAAAGCAACTGTGGTTGTGGGCACAGTCTGATTTGGTTGTGATGTTTCAGTTTCTGCTAAACCACTTCTTCTCTTCTGGTTACCCTGACTTCTAAAATGCTTGTGATATGTACTAGTTGCTACATAGAATTTTCATCGATGCCTGACCACATCTGTTAATCATCACATTTCACTGGCCAAATACCCGTGCTTTGCTACATATTAAAACAAATTAATACTGAGGTTTTTGGGATAATTTTGTACCTATGGATGTTATACTGTACATGTGAAATATGATAGAATCATATATTTACACGGATTATTTTATAACATTAAAGTACATATGTAATTGGTACTCTCTTCGTCTCTAAATATAAGAGATTTTGGATAGATGTGACATATCCTAATACTACGAATCTGCACATGTATCCAAAATCTCTTATATTTAGGGACAGAGGGAGTAGATAACATGATGGAGCATATGGTAAATAAAAAAAAAAGTAAATTTCAGAAAACTGCAACTTTAGTGATAAAACTATCAATTTGTTGCAACATTAGCGACATGTTTCAGTTTGCTACAACAATAGCGTAGGAAATTATCACAAACTGTAACTTCTATGTTATATGATGCTACAGTACAAATAGGTACAAATAGGTGACAACTGAAGCATCATATAGATAGTATAATGTACAAATATTGAATATGTAAATACCTGTGCACTTCTGATGTATTTTTAAACCACTTATTCTAAGTTATTTTCAGTTTATTTTTCAAAATATTTAATTATCACTGTAATGAACGCAGTTAATCCGATCATAAATCAATCTCTAGCATGGTCCGATCAAAAGTTTAGACCTTACTAAATTTTTAGATAACAAACCAAACATAATCTAAACATTATAACCATACCACAATATGATAACTCTCGGGAAAAAATATTTATTAAAAAGTTTACCAAAATGTAGTAAGGTCTCAATAAAAATGTATATCAACCTTCCCTAGTCCTTTAGTATTATCAAATTTTAGCAAGTTTTCTTTGCCATAAACTAAACATGCCCAATAATTTATCAAGACAAATTGAGTTTTCTAGTAAAATTGTACTTTTACCAAGCTCAAGAGGGGGAGAAGGTTACATTGCAAATTGCAGTACACACAAACACATACTTGAATGTTTGACGTTTAGGATAAGATTCAATCAAAATTTTAAATTTTGATAATTGATAATTTCTTGAATATTCAAATGTTCAGGAAAAAAAAGAAATAATATATGTGGATTTGCTTCAAACTGTACCATATCATAATATCATAAATCTGTCTGTTAGAAATTTAAAGGTTTAATCACATGCTTTTTTTCTAGACATTAAATATTTCTGACAAAAAATACTCCACGATAAGTAATCGAGAGTGGCAGGGACCTAAGAGCAAAGGAAATAGTGGACTAAAAGTCAATTATAAAATTATTATATGAAGGAGAGAGATAAAGGAAAATATTGAGTGTGGGCTCTCAATGCAAGATATGCTGTAAAATAAAATGCATTAAATTTATAGTGAGAGAAAAGAAAAAGGAGAAAAATGAAACTAACCTTATAAATAACTTATTATACATATTAGCTCTAATGTGAAGTTATAGTTAGTGTTAGCTCTAGTATTAAACTTGCTCTAAACAAGGTTTTCCCTAACTCTTGCACTACCTTTGGTATGCAGTAGCACTGGGATAGAAAAGTTTCCAATTTAATAAGGGCCTCAGACTCAGAGACCTTCATATGCACCCTGCACAGCAAGTTTCTTTGATCAATTTTTTACATCAGGGTGCCTCTATATGTGATACACACGTGCATGGTAAAGTGCAAACTTTGCAATTTGACATGTCAAAACACCCACACATAATCACTTCTTTGCATGCATGAGCTGCCAGCCTGTCCGTCCAATAATCATCAGAGGTAAAATAAAATCATCAGCCAACAAAGGGCAAAAACGCAAATTATTTTTCTCCCCCCGTCTTCCTCGCCTTTCCTGCAGGTAGGCCCCCGCCACCGAGCCCCCTGTTACCTCCCCCCTTCTCCTCCGCTTCACCCGACGCCTCCTCCTGCCCGCCCGGATCTACCTCGGCGCCGCGTCGGCGGGCGGAACCCACCGGCGGCCGCGCGGGGAGGAGGCGATCGAAAAAACCCGAGGGGGGAATCGCGCCGGGATAATCCTAGGGCAGAATGTTCAAGTTCCTCAAGGAGGTGGTCGCGGGATCCGGATCGGGCCTCAAGGACTTCCCCTACACCATCGGCGAGCCCTACGCCTCCGCGTGGGGCTCGTGGACGCACCACCGCGGCACCTCCAAGGTACGCTCTCCTCCCTTCCCCTCACCGCTCGATCGGGGGCGCGGATCGATTTGATAGATCCCCATGAGATGGGGCGGCGGAGATATGCGAGAGCGTGCCGCAGATTCGGTTCGGTGGTGGTAAGCTAGTGAGTGATCCGGGTCAAGCTAAGTTTGAGTTGGAGCTGATCGTGCGCTGATTCTAACGGCGAGTCTGAGTGGGTGCTCCCTGGGTACGGTTTGGAGCTCGTGTTAGGTCGATATTAGCTTGAGTAATACCTCAGGAAGTAGAATTGGTGGGCTCAGTGCTGAGTTTATTTGAGGCTGATCTGGTTTAAGGGAGCCTGTGATTTCTGCCAGATTACTGGGAGTTCGTCATTGCTCACTGCACAGTTGCATGCCATCTGGTAATAGTGAGGACCTTACTGATGTCAGCACTTAGTCATTAGATTTTTTTTTTTTGGCTGTGGAATTAGATTATTCGTGAGGTTTCCTTCATGGTTAGTGATGTTATTGATTTCAGTTGGTGGTAATTGAGCATCCAAATAAAAGTTATTTTTGATGTTGTTGCATTGGGATGCTGGAGATTGTGTCAGGTTTTATCTTTTGTTGACTAGTGGGGGCATGCCTTGTGCATGCGTGTTCTGCAAATGGTGCTGTAGATTAGCGCACTCTGATGATATATGTGACATTGGAGGCCTCATACTGATGCTTATGTCGATTGGAGATCATGGCTCATTCAACTAGGGATGATCAGATGTCTAATTATGCCTAATGTACCTGTGTTTGGGTGGCTGTTAATGGACTAAAAGACCAATAATCCATTTCTTTTTGGCAGTTATGGATGACCTTTCAGGGTGCAATGATCTAAGTCAAGATGGATTGTATGTAACTTATAGTGGCCTTTGTGTAGTTCAATATAGAGATGTGTAGAACATTCATGCGTCAATTTTACCACCCAGATGGTTGTGATGTGATGTTGATCAAAATTAGGAGGTCTGTTAAGTGTGTTATCTGGTTCCATTTCTTTTTCGCAAGCTTTGATTTATTTGCGCAGCATACTCTTTTCCCCTAAATGATTACATATTGCATTAATTTTACAACATATGTATATGATGCTATCAACATAATTGTTGCCTTATCTTTTCTGCAGGATGATGGGTCGCCCGTGTCAATCTTTTCTCTGTCAGGGAGCAATCCTCAGGACAGGCACTTGGTTGCTGGTCGGAATGGTGTTAAGAGATTACGAACAGTAAGTTACTAATGTTGATCTTAAAGATTTGTAATGTCTACTTGTACTGCAAGTGTCTTATTTTAACAGATGAGAATGGAGTCTATGGTGATATACTATTGAGTTCTACAAGGGTACAACAAAAACAAGGAAAAAAATCTGCACAGAGAAGATTCAATAATGGTGGCATTATATCATGCCATATTGGCATTTTTTTAAAACCAAAGGCCCTTTGACCCAGCTTTATAAGAAAGCCAAAAGGTTCTTGCAACAATAGATTTTGGTTTTTGCTGGGATTTCCAGCTTACATTAAAGAGTAGGCAGGAAATTCCATCTGGGCATTAGCCATTAGGTACGAGGTTATGCATGCCGGTCCACTTTTTTGGCATCTCGCATTAAATTTTCTCAGTGATTTGCTTCTAGTGGACATCTTTACTTAAATATCACTTTGTAGTGCAATTGAGTTTTGCTTTTGTCATCGGTTTCATTGGACTTCTTTACTCTCAATATGACACCTGCTAAGTTAGTTCAGTGTTATTGACCTGCTGCACTTATTGCAGGTGCGTCATCCAAACATTTTATCCTTTCTTCACAGTACTGAAGCAGAAGTTCCTGATGGACCTGCCATGAAGCATACAATTTATATTGTAACAGAGCCTGTTACGCCACTTTCAGAAAAGCTTAAGGAACTGAACCTGGGAGGCACACAGAGGTATTATGAGCTTCCCCTATCCTTTGGTGTTTAACATTATGACATATATATTTGTGCAGATATGGAGTACGGTTGCTGCTTAATTTAGTGTGAGCAATATGTTTTTTTTGCTTAATAGTCTAGAACTATTGGGGCTAATCAATTCTAGTGCACTAGTCTTGTCAGAGTTGGCAGTTTGCATGTTTACTGCACCATATTGCCAGTAGCTATTTCTCGAGAGCAAAATTTCATATTGCTCAGTTTTTGTTTACAATCATATTTATTCTCACTATTGCTGATAAATTATGGGCCAGAGATGAGTACTTTGCTTGGGGTCTTCACCAGATATCAAAAGCTGTGAGCTTTCTCAACAACGACTGCAAGCTTGTAAGCCCTCCCCCCCCCCCCCCTCTCTCTCTCTCTCTCTCACACACACACACACACACACACACACACACACTCTCAAATGGAGTACAATCGCATAATGCAAGCTGTTGATGTGGCTACTACTTATCTCACAGAACTTTTCAATTTCCATCACAACAAAATTATTTCTGGTGGGCATAATTTGCTCATTTTTAAAATTTTAAAACATATTAATTTATATTTAGTATAAGTTACCCTTGGAATTAGATTGCACAACCAAATTATCGTCAGGATCTTCTTGTTTACATGCCAAATCCTTTTTTATCCAGATGAGAAAAGTATCACAATCAGCCAGCTTATACTGTGTCATTTCTTCTTGACCATTTGATTTCAGAATTTGTACTTGTATAACTTTGTTGATATGATGTTTTACTCTTATTTTGTTAATGGTGGATAATGAACAATAGTCAATATAAATGCATGTTCTTATTTGTGCAAAGTCATGTAATGACACTCGAAAACAATGTATGTTGGAAGTTCTTTGGTCATAAAATTTGAAATTGTCATCATCAATTTCAGGTTCACGGGAATGTATGCGTGACGAGCGTAGTTGTTACTCAAACTCTAGATTGGAAGCTTCATGCTTTTGATGTTCTTTCTGAATTTGATGCTAACAACGAAGCCTCTAATAGCCCCATGTTGGTATGGTCTCTTAATCACAGTCCCGCACCTTTATATATAGATATAGAACTATTACAACTCTCTTTTGGACATGTTTGGTGAATGTACTGAAACAAATGGTTTTACACCGTGCTTGTCATGTTATCATATGTTGAGTTTCCATTGTTTCTAGAAAGTAAGAATTGGTACTCTTTAATATCAGGGAAATTCAACATGATAGAGGGAGATATATACCATACTTCTTTTTACATACTTATGTTCCTTTGCAGCAATTTGAATGGTTAGTTGGAACACAATATAAGCCAATGGAGCTAACAAAGTCAGATTGGGTGTCAATTAGGAAATCACCTCCATGGGCAATTGATTCCTGGGGACTGGGTAAGCAGAGCTAACTCCTTTTCCTTCATTACATTCTTGTTTGATTGTTCTGTTTCCATAATTTTACAATTCGGAAACTGTTCAACAGTTCCTTGTCGGATGTGCACTCGGCATTATTGTACTTTAATTGCAAAAGTTGTTTATTTTCTTTAAATGGATATCTCTCTATGGACCTGTATCGTAGTTTCAAATCTTTTATGGTAAATACTATAAAGTTTTGCACTATAGACCAGGTCAAGATCGACCAAGAAAAGACATGTCTAGTGTCAAATTAATAAACTATGGTTACCTGAATTCCTTTGTTATTTGCATTTTGCTTTTGTTTGCTTTGCTGCATATAGACTCTCTTTAATATTATTTCCAGAATGATGAAATATTGATAATAAATGGCACCCAGCGGAGGATATATTTTTCGAATTAGAGAATCCATTGTTTGTAATCAACAAGAAAAAATGGGAAAGTAAGACAATCTAAAGGCAAAACACACAGAGAATAGTCATATGTTACTAAGCTGAATCTCTTTCACATAATCACATTCAAGGAGCACCTGAAAGTTTCTTATAGCAGTATTTAACAGTAAAAATGGTTTTTAGACTCATCTCCAAAAATATTGATCTCTGGACTCATTGCAGGGTGTTTAATTTATGAGCTCTTTTCTGGTGCAAAGCTAACCAGGACAGAGGACCTTCGGAACACTGCTTCAATCCCAAAGGTTAGTTTGCACGATCGTGGTCCTGAATCTGTCTCTATTTAGCTATTGATTTTTTTTGTTGGTAATTTTTGTATTGCTTCTCCACTGTTTGAAGTCTGTAATGTAGAGCATTATGCTGACTAATCTATACATTGTTCATGCGTATCATAAAGTTGTTGGTTTCCTTCTATTTTGCTGCAGTCTTTACTTCCAGATTACCAGAGGCTCTTGAGTTCTGCCCCTTCTCGTAGAATGAACCCTTCTAAACTTATTGACAACAGTGGTAAGTTCAACATATTTTTCTCTCATCATTTCAGGAATTACTTTTTGTATTTCGACACTTATTACATCGACGCCCATAATCTTCTACTTTTGCTCTTAATGCTGTAATTCTATGTCAATTATTTGGATTACTTTAAATAAGCTGCAGTGACAATTGTGGTTCTTCATTTTCAGAGTTTTTCCAGAACAAGTTAGTAGAGACCATACAGTTCATGGAAGTTCTTAACTTAAAGGACAGTGTTGAGAAAGATAGCTTTTTCCGTAAACTACCGAACATAGCTGAGCAGCTTCCTCGTGAGATAGTCCTGAAAAAGGTAATGTTCAAGTCATGAATAGAACCCATTATTCCCCCGGTTCTTGTTTATATGCTTATCGGTTGGTTACTCTGTCAATAGTTGCTCCCTGTGCTGGCATCTGCTCTTGAGTTTGGTTCAGCTGCTGCACCAGCCTTGGTTGTATTGTTGAAGATGGGTTCCTGGCTTCCAGCTGACCAATTTAGTGCAAAGGTTTGACTTCATTTCTTTCGTTTTCACCCAATATTCGTTAGTCATTCCAGTAAATGTGTGTTACGATGTTATAACACAAGTTAAAACCACTGGCATTTTCAGGTTTTGCCTACAATTGTGAAGCTTTTTGCCTCTAATGACCGAGCTATCCGAGTTAGCCTTTTGCAGCACATAGATCAGTTTGGGGAGTCATTGACAGCTCAAACTGTTGATGAGCAAGTATGCTATCATTTCCTGTATGGACATCTGCATGTGTTTCTGGAATGTTGATGCTTGACAGGATAAATATCTCTAATGCAGGTTTTCCCCCATGTTGCCACTGGGTTCTCTGATACTTCTGCTTTTCTTCGTGAACTGACCTTGAAGTCTATGCTTGTATTGGCACCCAAAGTAAGACCCTCACAACCCTCTGCATGATCAACATTTGCACCCCGAACAAAATCCTTGTGGATGTCTTTCATTTTTACTGATTGTGTTGTGTTAACAGTTTTCTTTTTAAAAAGTGTTCTAAATTTATCTATCGCTCTCTCTGGTTGTGTGCACAGCGGGCTTTTAAAGAAAAAAAAATCCTGGGATTGCAAATTTTCGTGGTATTTTTTTTTCAGGAAGATTATTGCTTCTTTATGACTAATTCACCAATCTGTTACTGTAGTTATCTCAGCGTACGATTTCAGGATCTCTCTTGAAGTATCTATCTAAGCTCCAGGTGATGTTCTGTTCTAACTGAAATGCCTCAGATGGACTCAGTTTGACATGTGAAGGTATACAATTTAGTTAAAAGTAAAAAAAATCATTGTTATCTGTGTTCAGGTTGATGAAGAACCTGCGATCAGGACAAACACTACAATTCTTCTTGGAAATATTGCAAACTACATGAATGATGGGGTATGTCCTTTTTATTGCTTTCTTACTAATTTTCCTTGAAATTTCACTGAAGCAAGCTGACTTTAAGATGGGTAGCCAGTATATCTGGATTTCTGACCAGCAAGTTTCTCAATTATTTAAAATCCACATGTTTTTTGTACCATTTATCTCCATGGTCTGTGATAAACTTTGTTAAAAACTGGCTGGTTACTGGAGATTACTGATCATAGTGATCCTGGCTAGTATAAGGCCAAGGAAATGCATAAATGTATGATAGTAAAGAAAGAAAGACAAGAGGAAATAATAATCACCTGAAAATTACTAGAAAATATGTTTTTGAGTTTTGACCCAAAGAAAGCAACACAAATATATCCTGGAGTTCTCCATTCCCTTGCCTAGATATCGAGTTCATTTTCTGTTTGTACTAAATAAGTAAATAGTCATTCCTAACAATGTTTTGCTATTTTGACAGACTAGGAAAAGGGTATTGATCAACGCATTTACTGTCCGTGCATTACGTGATACCTTCCCCCCTGCTCGAGCAGCTGGTACATTGCCCTGTAGAGTTGTTCTGTTTTACTACTTACAATGCTATATCGTACTAATTATTGACAAGTAAGTATTGCTTTACCATTTGTCTGGCAGGCATCATGGCGCTAAGTGTCACTAGTTCATACTATGAAATGACAGAGATTGCAACTCGTATTCTGCCTAACGTTGTTGTCCTCACATTTGATCCAGATAGGTATAACATACAGCATTTAGCTCTCAGTCTCTACTTTCTCATTGTTGCTTGTTGTAACAAGCAATTAAAGGCTCAGAGATCTGTTAGTTTGATAGAATAGATTATTGTCTCACTAACCACTAGTAGTTATATCCAAGTAAAATTCAAATGGTTGGTACCCTTTCCAACATGAATCATAGCACCATTGCTCAATGTTTTGCATATGCTAGTAGCTATCAGTCTGATTTGACTTTTTTTCTTAGAAGCAAGCTTTGCTTATTAACTTTCTGGCCTAACTGTCATTGCACGATTCATTAGCATATGGTTTCCAGAACTAAGACATCTTTGTGCATTAGATGTACCCATGCACAATTGATCGAAAAAATGTCCTGTATGGATATATTATAAAAGTTGATATGGATTGAAATATGAAGTTTAACAGACAAGACAGTTAAAACTAACATGGGAGATTTTTGCATTGACAATACTACTTTCTTTAAGTTATAACTGTACGATGCATCTTATTTTGGTCTTTCAACTAAGGCATCCAATGGTTTTGTAGTGATGTGAGGACCAAGGCTTTCCAGGCTACTGATCAATTCTTGCAAATAGCAAAACAACATCATGAAAAGGTATGCACATTTAGTCATACAGTTTATTTGCTTATAATATATCCACTATTCTGGACCGTTTGTTACACTACTGGTTTGCTCTAGATGGCATGCTAACACAATGCATGTGTGTTATGACCATAATATGTTGGTAGATAACTTACTGTCACTGTAAAATATCTTTTGTTTTTCATTTTCTTTTGCTACTAATTGTATCATAGGTTTTAGATATGCCATTACTTTTATCCGGTTGTCATTTCTCCACTAGTTTAGAAATGCCAGACGACTTCCAATGGTTTTGGCTGTTAGAACAATGTCAAAAGTCTGAAAAAATACCTCCTCTGGCACATAGAGCTATACCCCACATCCTTTTTGCAACACTAGTCTAATTACTCCAATCTGTGTTCATATATTTTTCATGGCTTTGGCACTGTACACTTGTTGCTTCAATTTATTGACATAGCTTCATACTTACACTTATTGTAGCTTACTATGGGAGACAACAGCGCAGCCGAAGCTACTGGTATCCAGTTAAAGCCTGGAAACGCTGGTTTACTTGGGTATGTTGCCTATGTTCCAATCACTATATGCTTGTTTCATTTCTTGATATTGGAGCCTCATAGATTTGTAGGCTATCCTCTATCTTACATGTCAATAGAAATAAATATTTCTTTAAGTTGATTGTCTTGATTTGATCCAGTCGTTTTTCTAATTACTATTTGAAAACTGGGACAATTATAGTGAAGTTTCTCATCCTATCACTAATACATTTGGCTGCCTCGTATAGGATGTGCATATGGCCAGCCTTATATAATAAATGGCTTGGTAACCTCTCTAATACTCCCTCCGTACTCGTAAAGGAAGTCGTTTTGGACAGCGACACGGTCTCCAAAACACAACTTTGACCTCTTGTTTCTATAAAAATATTTATTGAAAAGTGATATATGTATACTTCTATGAAAGTATTTTTCAAGACAAATCTATTCATATAATTTTTACATTTTCAAACTCAACAACTTGAGAGTTATTCATGATTTATATTCCCAAGGTTTGACTTAAACATTGTCCTAAACGACTTCCTTTACAAGTACGGAGGGAGCATTTGATAATAATAAATAGGAAGCTCCTTCTCTAAGAATATCCCTTCCTGCGTCATAGATTTGTATCTTTAGGTCACAGGACAACATTTTTTTATGCTTCTCTCTTACACATGCTGATGCTTTATAGACATTTATGCTACCTTCCTTTTTTATGACTATTTTTCATAATGTCTTGTCCTAAGTTATGATGCTTCGTTTACAAGCAAATAGAATCTGTTATGTATGATCCTGAGGTCCATGGTTGTCACCGGCCATTGTTCTTGTTGAACACCAAGTTTTGGAGGGGCCAATTTGTCAAATATTCTGTGCTGTGCTGTGGGATCCCATTTCATGGGCCCTGTAATGTAGGTTTTTCTCTAGTCAGTATATACAAAAGAAGAAAAGAAAATTGTAGGTAAATTCGTTTCTAGTTAGCCATCAGCCAAAGGAATTCATAATTTGTTTACGTGTGTGGAAGTCATCTTATGCTTTTTCAGTTTATTATGATCCTGTATGCAATTGAATTACTTATTAGAAACATATCCATGTACAGGTGGGCTATGAGTTCTCTTACTCAGAAGGGAAAAGGTTCTGACCATGGTCCGGTTTCTAGTGCAAATGCTAGCAACTCTCAAATTTCAGCAACCTCCAGTGTCACATCAGGTATTAGACTTTTTTTCAAATTGCTCTAATCATGAGTATTAAGCTCAGTTTTCATCACTAGATAGGGATCACGGGCTATAAATGAAAAGAGGAAAAATGTAAATATCTTAAAAGAGGATTAACAAAGTATATGACGTGTTACAGTTGAATGTGAGCTCTTATCATTTGTCAATTCTACTGTCACAGATAATAGATCTTCCACCGTAGCATATGCCCCATCCACTTCTAGCTCTCTTGATCAAACTGCACCAGCATCAGCAAGGTCCTCGGTGGATGGGTGGGGTGAAATTGAAAACGATAATACTCAGGAAGAGAATGGTAGTGATAAAGAAGGATGGGATGATGTAGATCCGTTTGACGAGAAGCCTCCACCATCTCTTCTCTCTAACATACAGGCTGCTCAGAAACGTCCTGTGGCGCAACCAAAACAACCAGGTAGGCTTTGTTTTTGTTACTGTATCTGTTATATACACATATTTGCTAAAAGAGCTGAAAATAATGCCATTACTTTCTTTTATTTATTCAAATTTGTCAACTGTAGTATCAAATTCGTCAAGATTAAATCAACCAAAGGTGCCCAAACCAGAAGAGGATCCTCTATGGGGTTCTATAGCTGCTCCAGCACCCAAGAATGCATCGAAGTCTTCAGACATCAAACCTTCAACGTCGCACAATGATGACGATGACCTCTGGGGTTCGATAGCTGCACCTCCACCGAAATCAGCTGGGAAGCCCTTGAAGCCACCAGCAGCAGCAAACAGTGACGATTTATGGGGTGCCATCGCTGCACCCCCACCATCAACCAAAGCTAGACCTCTAGCTTCATCAGGTAGGGGTCGAGGAACAAAGCCAGCTCAGCCAAAGCTTGGCGCACAAAGAATAGGCAGGACGTCTTCAACTGGGATGTGAAGCGCCATCGTCATACAAGTGTTGTACAAGGATGAATTTTTCTTTTCTTTTTTTTTCTTTCGCTTTCTGTCGAGAATATTCCCATTTTGTAAACTAGCCCAATCATTTATATGGACATGATTATGCCCAATGTATTATTTCACAATTGTGTATTACGATAGCTTCAGGATATATGTACATCACAGGAGTGACCTTCAATTGTTTTCATCAATATATTGGTTTTGCCTTTTGTTCTATCTCCAGTTCGCTATCCCAGTTGTGTTGGGGCCTTGGGGGTGGAACAGATAAAGCAGTTTCTACAGTTCTCTCTGCTATTAAATTATCGAGCTTAAAGTCATTCTTTATCAAATGTTTATGCTATCGGCAGCCATGTGCCCATGTCCATCCTGCACAAAGAACCTGACAACACTTAGCTAACGGCACACGACTGCACGAGATCATTGTTAGATCAGGGGGCATGTAAAAAATGCAAAATTTCAGGCCTTTGTTTTGATTTTTTTTTTTGTCTCCTCTACCGATCGGAATTGTTCCATCGGCTTGCGCTTCCAGCCTAAACTCCGGTTCTGAGTGACAGTTCGCCGAACGTCTTCCTGCTCACTCTCGAGATCGGACGGCACTGGTTCGACGGCTTCTCTGTCTTGCTGTTCAACGGTTGGCCGGTAGCCAACATCACGTTCCGCGGCAGATCTCAACCAGCTTGTATTCCCATTTGTCTTTCCTTCACCACGCACACCAAAGTTTGAGTTCCCATTTGTGTTTCCTTCACCAGGCACACCAAATTCTTCACCAGTAGTCTCTGCAGGAGCAGGCCCCATTCTCGAAGCGATGGAACCGGCTCGCGTCCCTGACGAGAAACGCTCTGTTTGTCAACTCCGAGACCGTCTTCAGAAACGAGTGGCAGTCCCCGCACACCCGCAGGTTCTTGATCACCACGATCTCACTTCCCGCCTCCGTGTTCAGCAACCCGAACGCCACCGCCAGCTTCTCGCTGTGGAACCCCACCAATGGCACGGCCGCCGCCTCCGCCACCGCCTTCTCAGCGCGCTCCTCAACCACATCGCCACCCGTCTTCTCCTTCACCATCCGCTCCAGCTCGACCACGAGCTCGTAGATCCTCCTCGCCTGCGGGTGCGAGTGGTCGTCGGCCATGAACAGGTGGACCTTCCCCTTGTGCTCGACGTAGCTACACCCGGGCTCCTTCCTGAGCCCGCGCCGCCTCATCGCCGCCCGCACCTTCGCCACGCCGTCGAGCTGCCCGGCGTCGGCGTAGATGTTCGCCATGAGCACGTAGTACCCCACGTTGGCCGGCTCGAGGCTGACGACGCGCTCGAAGGCCTCTTCTCCCATCTCCACGTTCTTGTGTATCTTGCAGGCTCCGAGCAGCGCGCCCCAGACCGCGCCGTCGGCCGCCATCCGCATCGACGCGATGAGCTCCCGTGCTTCGTCGAGACGGCCGGCTCGTCCGAGGAGGTCCACCATGCAGGTGTAGTGCTCCAGTTTGGGCCGGAGGCAGTAATCGCGCTCCATTGTTGAGAAGTACTTGCGCCCTTCGTCGTACATGCCGGCGTGGCTGCACGCCGACAGAAGGCCGACCATGGCCACGCTGTCCGGCGCGGTTGCTTCCGACACCATCGTCTCGAAGAGGTCGACGGCGATGTCGCCCTGTCCGTGCATGCCGTACCCGATGATCAGCGCCGTCCACGAGACGACGCTCCTCTCGGGCATTTCGTCGAACAGCTCCTGCGCCTGGGCCAAGCTGCCGCAGCGCGCGTGGAAGTTGATGAGCGCGTTGCAGAGCGGCAGGTTGTCGCGGAAGCCCGGGATTGTATCCCGCACGTACCGCTCGACGTCAAGGCCCACGCGGCGCGCGCCGGTGTGCGCGCAGGAGGAGAGGACGCCGACGAGCGTCACGGCGTCCGGTTCCACCCCGCCGCCTTCCGGGCCACGCATGCGCCGGTACAGCTCGACGGCCTCCACGGCGAGGCCGTTCTGCGCGTGGGCGGAGATCACCGCGTTCCACGACACGAGGTCGCGGGAGGCCCGCGGCATCTCCTCGAAAACCTGGCGGGCAAGGGAGGCGCCGCCGCCGCCGCCGCGCGCGTAGACGGACACGAGGCAGTTGGCCACGGAAGTGTTCGCGGCGAGCCCCGATCGCGCCGCGAGGGCGTGGAGCTGCGGCACGATGCCCAGGGGAGCAACGGGGACGAGCGCCAGCAGCGTGACGGCGTCGAAGCGGACGCCGGCGGCCACGCGCATGAGGCGGAAGAGGGAGAAGCAGCCGGCCGGGACCCCGTGGAGCGCGCACCCGGAGATGAGGGAGTTGAACGCGGTGCGCGCCGTGGCGGGCGGCGTGGACGCGAGGGGCAATTCGTCGAGGAGCTGGCGGGCGAGCGGGAGGAGGCGGAGGCGGGAGTAGGAGGAGAGCAGCGCGGAGAGGAGGTAGGCGTCGGAGGACGGGAGGAGGCCGCGCTTGGCCGCGAGCGCGTGTATCTGGGCGACGCCCGAGGCGAGATGCAGCTTGGCGCAGGAGATCACCGCCGCCGGGAGCGCCAGGGCGTGCGGCGGCGGCGAGGGGTCGCCGTGGCGGAGGAGGGCAAGGGCCTCCCTGTGCCGGCCGAGGCGCGTCAGGGTGCGCACCCGCGCGCTCCATGGCTCGAGGGAGTCGTCGCCGCCGGCGACGGCGGCGGGGGAGGCTGGTGCGGAGGTGGAAGGCTCGGTGGCCATTGCCGCCCAAGAGAGCGAGACGCAGACGCCACGGGTCCGCGACCTTGGAGAAGCAGGCGCGCTTGCGCGGGCCCAACGAATCACATTTCGGCCCAATTAAAATTACCGCAACCCCGTGCCTCACTTTCGTCAAATTCCTGGCCCATTTGGCAGAGAATGACACAACAACAACCCGATCCTTGATTGTTCTGAATAGATATGGTAGATTATCTGATTATTATGTGTGACATTGAAGTATAAGCAAATTAATTAAATACTATTACAAAGTAAAAAGCCTGTTTCAAAATGTTTTCTAAGAACTTATATATACACACGAACGTACTTTAGGTGATTTAGGAACTTGGGAAGCATATGCTCCTGATGATCTATAATAGTATGTACATGGTGAAATGTGATAGGGTTAACTGGATCTGCGCCAAATGTGATAGAGAGTACAGCTGTACATTTTGAACCAACACAAAAAATCGCCATGTTAATACCATACAATTGTATGAATCAAACAAACACACTGAAACACACACAAAAAGAATGAAGAATCGTTTACAATTTTTACAATGCAATTGTGTATCAAAATTGCAATGCCATCTGATAAAAAGGACAGGGAATTAAAAAAAATCAAATCAAAAGAATGCTCAGCTCAGTGTTGCTCTCCGTACCGCCGGCTCCGGAAAACCGAGCTCACCGTGCTGTACCCGAGCATGCGGTGGAGCGGCCCTTCGGCCGGCGACGCCGGCCATCGCTGGTCGCCGCTCAGGTTGCTCCTCGCGGACGCGTGCTCCTCCCCCGCGTCGTCGTCATCCAGCCGGCGAACGGCGGGCTGCGGCGCGGAGAATATCTTCTTGGGCCGGTCCGTCGAGCCACTCGCCGCCGCCGCCGGCAGCTTGATGGACAGCGTCTCCCCGCATCCGCCGCACTCCAGCCTGGCCGCCCTGTTCGCCGACACGGCGGCCGGCAGCTGCAGTATCTCCGAGCACTTGTCGCAGACGACGAACGGCGTGCCGCCCAGCACCGCGCGGCAGTGGTGCTTCCGCCCCGCCGCCCTGGCCCGGTCGCCGCCCGGGCGGCTGCTCGACGCCGACGAGGAGGAGGAGGTGCTCCTGTCCCGGCGCAGGCCGTCCCTGGGCAGCGCCTGCACGAGCTGCGACTCGAGGCGGCGCATGAGGCGGGAGTTGCGCCGCGTGACTGCTGCTGCGTACGCGCCGCCGCCGCCGCCGCTGCCGCCGGTGGCGGCGTCGTTGCAGGACGCGCTCTTCGGGGGCATTCCGGCTTGTTGCAGGTGCGCGTCGACGCCGTACGGCTGCTCGACGGCGGCGATGACCCTCCGGAGGTTGTCCAGCGCCTGCAGCAGGTCCCTCTGGAACGCCGGGTCCGTCAGCGGCGACCTCGCCGCGCCGGACGGTTCGTACACCGACGACGACCCCATCGACGACGACGACACGCCGGACGGTTGGTATCCCGACGACCCCATCGACGACGACGACGCCTCCAGTTCCTGGGAGGTCAGCGGCGACGCCCGGCAGCGGTAGCTCGCGGCGGCAGACGTCGGGACGTCGTTGTCCGAACCATAGCTCGATCCATCGTCCCTGAACGCACCCATGTCGCCGCTCATCGGCCGCCTGGTTCTCCGCGACGTCGGCCGGAGTTCGCTGACGCGGCTGTGCATCGGCGAGCCACCTCTCTCTTCCCCCGATTGCTCGCCGCTTCTTGAACCAGCCCTAACGCTGCCCCGATCAAATGCTGCGTAGGGAGCCGAGCTGGTCCGCACCGGAGGCTGCTCGCCGCCGCCGTATGCGACGGAGGACGTGCGGCTCAGCGTGTCCGGGTCGTCGGAGAACACGGAGGCGGTGTCGGCGGAGAGGATCTCGAGCTGGGAGAGCGCGTACTCGGCGTCGTCCGTCGGCTCCGGGTTCTTGCCTGCTCAAGCCAACGATCGAACACCTCGTCAGGTACTCAGGAACACACCCGCGCCGGCAATGGCCGACGGCGCCGGGAAGAATCGTGCGGCGTGCGTGCGTACCTCGGATGGGCGTGCGGCACTTGCTGCAGTAGTAGATGATGGCGTTGGGGTCCTGGTAGATCATGGCGCGGCAGTAGGGGCACCGCCCGAACCGCCTCTTCACCTGCTCGCTCTCCATGCTCGCCGGCGACCGGCGACGTCGCCGATGCTACGACGCCGTCGACGCGCCCGCGCCCACGCCCACGTTTGCCCTGCAAAGAGACGATAGCTTCAAGATTTGTCATCCATGAACTTAATCCCCATGCTTCTTCTGCGTTCTACAGTTTTGCAGCGCTATGTGTCCATGTTCGATTGGTGAATCTACTGAACTTATCAAACTCATTTGCATCTAGAATTCAAGATGGTTATCCCCTAATCTCCTCCCTAACCTACATTCCTACCTGGCTAATTCAAGAACATGAGCAAGAACTCCTAGGCAGAAATTGCAAAGAACCGAGTCATACAAGACCACAGAAACGAACAGATTAACTAACTTACCTAGATCAGATGCCAAAACTCTCAAAGCTCTTCCCGAATTCTTCACCTACTCATCAACACGATCACACGAATTCCCCCAAACCCAAGCTCTTCCGAAACGTGAAGCAACAGGCGAAAGCGAGCGAGGCGATCGATCCGTGGAAGAAGAACAAGAGCAGAAAAGGTCTCTTCCTTTCTGGAGACAGCAACGAGCCAAGCAAGCAAAAAGAATAGGATTTTAGTATGCGGAAGACGTGTGCCGAGCCGAGAGCTCAGCGCCTCAGCTGAGCACACATACACACCGCTTTTTCAGAGGAAGCGTTTGGTGATTATACTACGTAATAGAAATCCTTGGAATCAAAACGAGTCGGGAGCGTGTGGGTGTGCTCGGATTGCTGCTTCCAAACCGCCGTTGACTCGAGAGAAAACTGAAATGATGGAGAGTAGCGGCGGTTGGCTGCACGAGCATTGAAGGCCAAAGAGGAGACCCGGTCCTGCTTCCCCCTGTGCAGAGTTGCTTTTCTATTAATTTTCGTGTGTTTTTTCTCTGGCTGTCACTTCGCCTGAGATGCTGTCACGGTTAGCAAATTCGCCCACTCTGCTTACGACGTGAATTCTACGCGTTTGGGCTCAGGCTGTTCTAGAAGCTTCCAATCTTCACCTGTCGCTGGCCTTGTTATAAAGTCTGCACAGTAATTTTCTGCTGGGTGAACAATGCAGTGGCATGTGGTGAGATACGTGTGCCACTGGCAAAAACGAAAAAAAAAAAGTTCAGGAATCAGCAGCTGAGCCGTCTCGATCTGAGCAAGAGCAAGGCGTTGACGTTGAGGGGGAGGAGGACCAGGCGATGCAGGTCGCCGTCGGGGTTTAACCAGCCCGAGCAGCCTGAGACCGCGTCGCTCGCGTCCCTGCTGCCATACGCGGTGCCATTGGTTTGGACGTTTTCTCTGCTCTTTTCTTGTAGGAGAGGAGAAACGCATGGGGAAGCGTTCAAACATCGTCGAAATTCGAAATTCGAGAGAAGAGGGTGTTGAGGATTTGGTACGTGAGAATGCAGGTGTGGAACTGTACGTACGGGGGGGATGGTCTCTGCTCGTGTAATCGTGTCAACTGCCTCGAGGTCAACTCGTGATCGAGCTCGACTGTTGCCTTTTGTATTGTCTAGTAGTTGGCTCGTCCTTTTGGCTGTTTGTGTTTCTGCTCACGATTAATGGCGCTGCTGAGTGAGTGAGTAAAAAAAAAAAGGTGGCCCATGCAGGTCTCGAACCTGCGACCTTCGCGTTATTAGCACGACGCTCTAACCAGCTGAGCTAATAGGCCACTTGGTTAAGGTAACCTATTATTGTATATTTGAACCTACAAGGGCAGCGGAGTACAACTTTCCAGCGGAGGTTAGGGCACCTTGAATCAAAGAAATTATGGAGGAATTTCATAGGATTGAAATCCTACAGGAAATTTTTCTATGTAGCTCTTTGATTTAAAGGATTGAAGTTTTCCAAATTCTACAAAATTCCTATGGAATGGCTTGTTGCATATAGGTTTTGGAGGAAACTTAACAAGAGGTCTATGGTCCAATCAAACAATTATTCATGTGTATTGCAATCCTCTGTTTTACACTTACATTCCTGTTAGAATTCTATGTTTTTTCTATTCCTCAATTTTTTTATTCCTACGATTTAAAGAGGCCCTAAATGGCTGACAAGGGCAGCAGCGCGGAGATACTGATGCTCACGTCGTCGCGACTAGCTTGGAACCAGAATCGACGGTCCGCAACGCGTCCCGGTCAGGACCGAGCACACGCTTGGTGAAACCGTGGACATCAAAACGTGGATCAGAAGAGGCAACAACGAAATTACCTTTGACACTCTGTTTTCTCTGTAATCGTTTGCATCAACGAGAACCCGTGCAGATACCTTCCTCACACGAGTAACATTACATCATCCATCGGAGTACGAGGAATCCCAGTCCCCAGCTACGAGAAAGGCACAGCTAGGCGCTATTGTGGCACATGAGAGAAATAGCATCACCACCATACCATAATAATCACGGCAAGCATATGTTATCTCATTATCGACGGGCAATGATCATATGTTGATGTTGGGGCTACGAGACACGATGCTACATGGATCTGACACACGACTGGCAGCAACAAATCGGAGGAAATAATGGCCCATAAACAGTTTCTTGGGACAATTACCACGACTGTCTGCATTTAAGCAGCAGGTTTGAATTCAGGGCTTGTGGGTTTCATCATCCCATGGCATACTTCTGGGTCCAGCTGCGGGCTGTCGTCTCATACTTTGGACGATCCGTCTTGTACATGTGGGCAATCTCAGGGACAAGAGGGTCGTCCGGGTTGGGGTCAGTGAGCAGCGAGCAGATCGAAAGCAACACCTGGTAAATGCAATCAAAATGTAAGATAGCCACATATGCAGTTACCGAATAAGCATTAAAATGTAATGAGTAAACTGCGCTCACGGTACATCAACTTGGGGCGGTGGGTGCAAATAGGTAAATTGCTCGTTTCGGTACAATAATTTGAGTAGTCCGTGCGAACCCAGGCAAAAACAATCCACACAAGCAAAATTGATTAAACGTGGTGCACCCTGATGACACCTTTGCAAGCTAGCAGTTGTTTTGTTTTGAAAAATAAAATGCTTGTTTTGAAAAATCAAATCGGTATTCCAGTAGTGCAAGCAGCCTACAAGAGGTTGCAACATAGTAATTATTATTGCTGACTGCTATATTCTGCAAATACGAAATTGAGCTAGTGTGTGCAGGCCTGCACAACTACAAGCAACTGCTGGCGTGCATAGGTGCCGTCCTGGTACTACACATCAGATCAATTTTGCATGTGTGGATTGTTTTGGACTAGGTTAACACGGGCCGGGCAAGTTATTGTACCGGAATGAGCATTGTTGTGGTATCTATTTGCACCCACCTCACAAGTTCATGCACCATGAGTGTAATTTACTCAAATGTAATGTTCACACTTCAAAATGAAGGTGTCCACCTACCTTACTCTGTGATAGAAATGAATAATGCGCTAAACAGAACCTCGCTATTTCTTGACATATTTTACGGTTTTTAGAGAAATTTCAAAGAGTTTCGGACCGAACAGAGGCTTCACTTAACATTCTGCCAATCCCCCACTTCCACAATGAAATAAACAAGACCATTTGAATGCTATTATTGTCCTCCGGTATCATACTATGCATACAGAACACTAATAATTTAGAACCCTATAAAACTAATATTATTACATGAGGCATAATTTAATACCAAGTAGAAAAAAAATAACAGCTCCAACTTTTGGAAAACAAAGATCAAAGAGTAGCAGTTGAGACTGTATGAGATGAACCAATGAAATAATAAGAGCCATACTTCATGAAGAAGATAAATGTGTTACCAGGCGTTTATGTTATTCATTACTATGTTATACATAATAAAAGAAAACTAGTGAAGTTTTCATATAAGCACCTTAGAAATTGTCAAAGCAGGGCTCCATTGCTCCTTAAGAATGTCAAGGCATATGCTTCCATTGCTATTGATGTTTGGATGGAAGACCTTTGTCTTAAAAGATACCTGAAAAAAAGGACACAACTTAATGCGTAACAGCAGAAATAAAGAAAAATATACACAAAAGAATCCATCACAAGGCAGAATCAAAAGTGAACAAGTTTATTTTTCCTTTTTTTTGGAGGGAAATCAGGTAATTTTCATTACATGGCTTAGAAAGAAAGTCCAAAACAGGAACATACTCTAGTACACTAAAGGAAAAGAACTACAATGATTCTACTTGGAGTAAACATAAGGAAAACAAAGGTGCAGCTGGGGATTCCAGTTTATAGAGCTAAAAATTCACAAACATCGAAGATCATTTATGATACTGAGTGATGTAATCAGTAACAGGACAGTGAATTTAAGACAATTGCCCCTTAAGATCAATATACATTAAAAGAAGTAGTAGTGAGAATCCATGAGATGGAGAGAGGGTTCATCTTCAATAAAAGTAGCAAATATAGGAAAAGTTTGCCCCAGAATTAAGACTAACTGCTAACCTTTGGAGGCTTGAAGGGGTAGTCCGGGGGGAAATGAATATTCACTAAGAAAACTCCACCAGCATAGGGACTATCTGGAGGACCCATAATGGTCGCCTGCCAATGGAACATATCCTCACCAGCAGGACCTAAATTTATAAGATCTCATCAATGCCAGAGCTTGTACAAGCCAAAGGGCAAAAAGGTAAGCAAGACCAAACTGACCAAAATAGTTCATTGATTACATAAGAACAGATGATCAATTGCAGTGGTTCATTGTTGTCGATAATTCATTAAGATTTTCAGTTTAAAATGTAAGCACTTCACTCATTGTAAATTACAAACATAACAACTGCCTAACCAACAACACAAAAGCATCAAGACTGCAACTGACAAGATTGTGAATTCTCTTGTAAGAGTACTCTAGATAAACCCTATACATTCAGAACACTGATAGTTCAATTTCGGCATGAATCAAACATGGAATACAATACAATAAATTAAAGATTAATTTATGGACAACCACACCATTGGATGAGTTCGCAATATTCCAATAATAAGGAAACCCATTATAAACAACTTGTACAATTCCATCAGACATGAAAACATGGATTACTACCAACAGAGTCATTATCATATCAACGTTCAAGTTCACACTGTCTACCAGCCAATCAGCCATGGTTCCACTGATAAATCTTGCTCATACCTGCACTGCATGATGTTGGAGGATCTTTCTGCAGGTCCTTTAGTTCCTTGAGGATCCGCTTCGATGCCATGATATGCCCCTGCTTAAATTGCATTGTCATACTTGTGAGAATGAATTCTATATTATTAGTTCTACAGTTCTAAACATGCATTGGTACATACTTACATAAAATTGAATCGAATATAAGTAGACGAAAAGCAAAGCAGGGGGCTTCTTTTTAACAGGTCAAAAGAATTAAGCTCAGCACACCCAGAGTAACCTTGCTATCAACACATCCAAAGTAATTTATCCTAAAATTACAAATCTATGGACCCACTAATATCCATCCAAATTTGACCTCTCTCTTGTAAACCAGAAAGATAAACAAATGTTATTTGAGCCCATGGTCCTGACATCTACAGCAAAAATAAATGCTAAGGGCAAATTTAAGATAATTTAAGATAAAGTAGTAAATTCCCACGCATATCTACTCCACTAGACCAACACATGCAACTATTTCATAAGGTCACAAAATAACGCATACCACTATACCAGCAAACAAGTCGTTGATCACATATTAACACGGTTATCAAATTCTTCAAAAATTTGCATTACCCCCAAACGCGTGACATGATATACTAGGAATCAGATAAGGTGCAACTACGGCTAAACCACATCAACAAAACTACGGTTATCAAATTCTTCATAAATTTGCATTACCCCCAAACGCGTGACATGATCTGCCAGGAATCAGATAAGGTGCTACTACGGCTAAACCACATCAACAAAACTGAGGCATATCCGAGATCAATCAATCAATCACAACGTCTCAACGAATCCATTGTTCAACGCATACAAAATAAGTGAAACAAATAGCATACCCAACTACATCCGAATACGAACAGCTCCAACTAGGTCGCGCAACAATCCGGTAAAAGTTCACACCACGTGACAGATCGACACTGCCGAACAAATGGATCGAACAAACAGGCACCAAAAATTCGACCAAAAACAAAACAAAAAGCAAAAAATCCGCCGCAGTGAGAACCGTCGGATCTACCCCAACCAAAACACGGGCCACGGAGAGGGATTCGATTCTGGGGGAAAACCACGCAGAGGTCGGGGGGGGGGGGGGGGGGGGCGCGGATCCAGATCGGGATGGAGCGGGGACTTACTCGCGCCGATCTGGTCGAATCGCGAGGGGGCGGATTGGTGCGGCGGAGAAGAGCAGAGAGGTGAGGGGGGAAAGGGGAAGGAGGCGAGGGGGATCGGGGGAGGAGGTGAGGTGAGGTGTGTGCTCTACCTTTTCTTCGCAGCGGACACGAGAGGTCGGGGGTGGGAGACTGGACGGAGAGAGCCCTCGCTCGGTTTCCGCTCCGGGTTCGGCTTGTTTTTGTGCGCAAGCGGGGGCGTCAAAACGGGTCGAATACATGTGATCCGTTTAGGAATGGAAAATTTTGCTACAGGATTTTTTTTTTTCAAACGTGCAAAAGGATTGCACGTCAATATATTAGCAGTAAAACTACATGGCATTGTTATTATGTGGTTTTAGCTCTAAGGCACCGCAAAAACAAACTTTTTGAGGAAAACAATCCATAATTGTGGTATTTTACCAGTGGACACCACACCGACTAAAATATCAATTTCCGGTTGAAGAGGAGAGAGAAATCAAATGTCAAAAATGCTCTTGGGCCCACATGTCAGCTCTCCTATCTTATATATGTAGGGTCTATATGGTAGCAGCACGAAAGGTAAATGAAAAGAAAGAAGAAACCGAAGAAAAGAAAACGAAAAAAAAATGAAAAAGGGAAGGGGAGTGGATGGCGACATTTGCAGCGTCGTCGCCGCTCGCCGCAAGCCAACCACGCCTGCGACCGCACGCCGGCACCGGCCGGCCGCCTCGCCGCGGATCTGGCCGGCTGCAGCGTTGCCAATTCGCCCGCGGGGCAACGTCGTCACACCGTGCCAAGCCGCTGCTTCGCCCAGCCTCCGCAAGGGCCACCTCCTCCTCCATGTCGTGCCACCACAGGCTGCCCCGTGCGGGTCACCCTCCTCTGTAGGGTTGCGCCACCGTAGGCATTGGCCGCATCTCGTCCGCCGTGGCCGCCCGACCTCACCGCTCAACCACTGGCTGCCGCCGCTCGCCTGAGTCACAGCCATGTAGACCCCACATATACAAGATAGGAGAGCGAAAGGGCCTATAGCCTAGTGGTACAAGAGTCTCAGTAGCACCTTAGGTCCTAAGTTCAACTTCCCATAGGAGCGAATTTTCCATGATTTAACGGCATTGTGCTTTCAGTGGTAGGCGACATACCCGTCGACAGCGATGCGCCTGTGATGACTTCTTCAATCTCCATGATTTGCCTGACCTAGTTTTCGAAGATGCTCATAGGGGTAGTGTTTGCGTGCGTGCGTTCATAGGGGATTTGTCCGACCCAGTCTTCGAATATGCTCATAGGGATAGTGTTTGCGTTAGAGCGTTCATAGGGGATTTGCCCGACCCAGTCTTCAAATATGCTCATAGGGATAGTGTTTGCGTGCGTGCGTTCATAGGGGATTTGCCTGGCCCAGTCTTTGAAGATGCTCATAGAGGTGAGTGTGCGTGTGTTGTGAGTGTCTGCTTGTTTGCGTGCATGCTTTCATAGGGTGAGTGTGCGTGTGTTGTGAGTGTCTGCGTTGTACTATGTAATTCTAAAAAAAAAAGATAGGAGAGCTGGTATGTGGGCTCAAGGGCATTTTTTGACATTTCACACGATTTCTCTCTCCTCTTTAACCGGAAATTATTATTTTAGTCGGTGTGGTGTCTACTAACAAAATACCATGATTATAAAGTGTTTTCCTCAGCGGTGTCCTAAGGCTAAAACCACACAATAGCAGTATCTTATAGCAAAATTTCCCTTTAGGATATGGTAGTGGAAAATGTTAAAGCAGGTGTAGAAGATACTTCTATCGCTCCGCTTGTACTTATTCGTACGATTTATTAAAAGAAATAATAAGTATTGGTGAAACTTTTATACGCATATTTTGACGATTCAAAAGCAAATAATATAAATGAAGTATGATGAAAAAAAAACACCATAAAATAAACTCCAAAATCACATTGTCTTACAACTGGGGTTGTAATAAGTTTAACTTTGGACCATCATCTCGCCAATATTTTTTTACTTTGGGTTAGGTAATAACACAAACACATGTAATTTAGACCAATCATATTTTTCCTATTTGTCTCTAGCAACTCACCACAGTATTCTTGTTAGGTAGTACATACGTGAGCTCAAGCTCCTCTTTTCCCTCCAAAAAGCTTTTGCTTTTCCGATCTTCACCCACACCATCATGCTCACTCTTAGCGCTCAAGCTTTATCTCCGTCGACACTATGCTCGTGTTAGAGCAAGGTTAATAATATAGCTAACTAATAGCTTCAATTTATCTATAGTCAATCAATTCATACAATAGTTGTTTACTATACTATTAGTATATGATCCCACTGTCATACACACATTGCGTCTTGGAGTCTGTGCTGCAGCTGGTTATAAATCCGTAGACCGCTGCTCTTCTCTATCATCTTTTATCTCATTAAAATATGTTTGTAACTAGCTAATAGTCTAATATTGTACCTGCTCTTAGGGCCCTACCTCGGTAGATGTCATGTTTGCGCTCGAGTTTGAGCTTAGGTCCACGCTATCTAGCGAGTCTGAGCTTAAGTTTAATTATCCTCTTCGATGCATCTTCTAGCTCGAGCTCCACATGTTGGCCCCACTTAGAGTCATGCTGGCCACTTGGCTCCTTTAGCTACAACACCCACTCGTGGAGAAGTGCTTTTTAGTCCCGGTTCGTAACCCCCCTGTAATCTCGGTTTTCCAACCGGGATTACGAATCCGAGACTAAAGATCGCTATTTTTAGTCCCGGTTAACCGGGACTAAAAATAGCGATCTTTAGTCCCGGTTAGTAACAACAACCGGGACTAAAGATCTTCCTCTTATTAACCGGGACTAAAAATCATTTTTAGTCCCGGTTTTTAATGGAACCGGGACTATTATGGATTTGGGTTGACCGATCAAAGATGGTTTCTCTGCCAGTGACCGTACCAATCCTTCGTATCATAGTACACGTATTTCGAGTTCATTCATGCGTTATCGTGAATTCGTGATACATCGGTGATTTATTCCTTAGGGACAATGACAATGGACTATAGGTGCTGTGCACCTGGGCCAAGCCATCGACAATGACGTGTCGCGCGGTGTCTACTGACTATTGGTCTAGAGAGTTGACCATGGCTCAATGCTCGTCAGGAATAGCCACTATACATGTGATAGAGAAGGTGTCCCACTGTATAGCTAAGAATATCAAGTCCAAAGTAAAAAAATTAGCTATAATCTAGTTGAAAGTAAAACAAATATGTAACCTACTCCAAATGAAATTAGGACGATTTATTATTCATCATTAAAAAAATATATCATTGCTATTTTATGATAATACCATAAAAAAATAAATGAATAATAGCATAGCTCAAAAATAAAAATAAATAAAAATGGATAACAAATATCATATCTAAAAGGAATAATAACATATCTAAAAAGAGATAGGGGAACAAAACAAAGGAACAATAGCATAGCTAATAAATAAATAACAAATAAAATAGCTCAAGAGAGAGAGAATGGAAATGAATAATAGCATAGCTGAAAATAAAAGCAGTGATAATAAATAGCATATCCAAAACAAAGAATATAACATAGCTAAAAAGAGAGTGAAAAAAAGATAAAGGAATAGATGAAAATAAAAAAGGATAATAAATAGCACATCTAAAACGCAGAATATAACATAGCTAAAAAGAGAGGGAAAAAAAGATCAAGGAATATGCTAGGAGTAGCTATATTTATGGCACCATATTTTTCATCAAAAAGTAGTTGGCATATATTTATACTGTAAGTCCCTAAAATTACATAGTGTATTTACAATATAAGTCTCAAAATTACATATATAAATCCTAAAATTACATATACAAGACCCAAAATTACATAATTATATGTAAGTGGTGTGTAAGTGGAGTGTAACTACTGTGTAATTTGTACTACTAATTACATTTGACATATTTTTATCTAAAAATTTGTCACCATATTTTTTAGCTGCTAACGTCTTGCATCATTGTTTGGTTTATATCCTGTAATTTGCCACAACACGAATCTAAGAGGAGATAAAATGATATAGAAATATGTCGACGGTGGATACTCGTAGACCGGATATAGAGGGTATTGGGGTCCGTTGGTACGAGGATCTACGTAGTACGACATCAAGCAAACAAAAGATAAGGATTATACTGGTTCAGGCCCCTTGGTAGGTAATAGCCCTAATCCAGTTGATATGGGATTATATGATGGAAACCATAGATTATACAGGGAATAGCAGAACTCGTTGATACCGACGAGACCGTAGTCGAGTTGGTCCGACTAGATCTCACAGCGACCTGGCTCCTACACGCTCTGACTCCGTAGGCTGTGGTGGGTGTGTTGGCAGTGATATTCGATGTCTTAGGTCCTGCCCAGGGGGTTCCTTATATACCGCGGGTCAGTTCATCTCCAAGTAGGACTCGGAGATATCAAACCCCTCACGATATGGTAAAGACCCAGTTTTGTCCGAGTAGAACTCCTTCCATCCGTAGACACCATCCCTATCACGTGATAGATTTCCTTAATGTATACGGAAAGTATCTGTATATGTGTGGGTATACCGCATTAGTATACTACGTACATTTAAGGATAAAGGGTATACCTTATCCGTAACCCTGACAAAATTGACTATAAGCAAGCCAAAAATGTAGCGACAGTATTTTAGCAAAACTGTAGCAAAAAAAAAAAGCACCAAAAAATTTTTGCCACAGCATGAATCTAAGAGGAGATAAAATGATATAGAAATCGACTGTAAGCAAGCCAAAAATGTGGTGACAGTATTTTAGCAAAACCGTAGAAAAAAAAGCACCGAAAAATAAAAAAATTTGCACAGCATGAATCTAAAAGGAGATAAAATGATATAGAAATCGAATGTAAGCAAGCACAAAATGTGGCGACAGTATTTTAGCAAAACCGTAGCCAAAAAAAAAAAGCACCGAAAAATAAAAGGTGGCCCATGCAGGTCTCGAACCTGCGACCTTCGCGTTATTAGCACGACGCTCTAACCAGCTGAGCTAATAGGCCAGCTGGTTTGTAAAAACTATTTAAACTTTATATAGTCCCTTATCTCCCCTGCGTACATGTGCTTTAATGACCAGAGTCATCAGAAAGCTGCAACTTTCGCCAACGGTGAATTGGCCTCAAGGGCAGCAGCGCGGTCCAAGTCAGGACTGAGCACGCTTTCCGGAAAGATCGTGTACTACCGGTGTTTGGTTGGTGGCCTCAGTTTGCTACACCAAACTTTTGGGGTGTAACAATTTTTTAGCTAGTATTTGGTTGTGTGTCGCAGTTAAGTCAAGTCACACTTTATTAGTATATTGGTACACGCGTCATAGTCTCATTTGCTAGCCAAAATTTACTATAGTTGTAGCCAACAAATTATTGGCCATACTTTATGTGGCTTACCATAGTTATAGGCAAAGTTAGCCTCAATCCAAACACTCCATACGTGAACATCGAGCGGAGGCTGCGACACCGAAATTACCTTTCAAGTCACACCCGTTTCTCTCATAAGGCTGTTCACAATGTGTTACCAAATTTTGGCATTCCTCACATGCCACGTAGACAATAAACCTTGTAAGCTTCACGTTCCATTCAACAGTGCAAGTACCAATACAAGTATCAATAGTGGGTCCCATCGGTACATCTTTTTACTTTTTTTTTATCTCCCAATCTCTCTCATCTGTTTAGTAGTACTACTCCGTCTCTCAACAAGTAGTACTAGTGAGCTCTCTGAGCGGCGGTGGCTGGCGGCGGAGCACAGCCGGCCAGGCGGAGAGGCGGCCGGCGCGCCGACGCTCGGATCCGGCCTCCGCGCCGTGAGCGGTGGCGGCGGGCGGGGTGGTCGAGCGGTGGCGGCGGCCGGCGGGGCAGCCCGGGCGGTGAGGCAGATCCCGCGGCGACTTCGCCGGCGGCACGAGGGGCCACGACGCCGGACGGAGAGGCAGGGGGCGGTCGAGCGGCGGGACGGAGAGGCAGCCTTCCACCACGGCGTGGCACCCGGCGGAGAGGCGGCCGGGCGGATCTCGGCGCCGACGAGCGGACGACTTGGAGCGGCGCCGGCGGCTCTCTCTCTCCTGTGATTTTTATTCCCAACACGCTCTCTCTCTCATCTCCTCTCCTCTGCATTTGACAGGCTTTTCAGCCAACTTTGGTCACTCGGTCCTCGCTTGGCTACACACATAGATGACATGGCACTGAAAATGGCATTGCTTCCTTTGAGGCTGAACGCCACCTAGGAGCATTGTAAATGCCCTACCGTTACATCAACAAGCTCCTCCGTGCAGGCAGCTTCCTCGCATGAGCTACTCAACCTCCACTCCACCATTGGAATACGAGGAACCCCAGGTAAGAAAAAGGCACTAGGCGCCATATTGTGTGCGCATGACAGAAATAACATCACCACCACCATATCATAATTATCACGGGCAAGCATATGTTATCTCATTATCGACGGACGATGATCATATGTTGATATCGGGGCTACGAGACACGATCCTAGATGGATCTGACACAACACGACTGGCAAGGAATCGGAGAAAATAATGGCCCATAAACAGTTTCTTGGGACAAATTTGTCTGCATTTAAGCAGTGGATTCGAATTCAGGACTTGGGGTTTCATCCCATGGCATACTTCTGGGTCCAGCTGCGGGCTGTCGTCTCATACTTTGGACGGTCCGTCTTGTACATGTGGGCAATCTCAGGGACAAGAGGGTCGTCCGGGTTGGGGTCAGTGAGCAGCGAGCAGATCGAAAGCAAGACCTAAAACAAACAAACCCAAATTTTAGCGCCACATATGCAGTCACTTTGAACAGACAGCGCACTCTCTTGTTATCTAGATTGTGTATGAGATGAATCAATGCAATTCGCCAAAGTTCATAAAGAAGGAAAATATGCATTCAAGTTATTCATTTAGGGCGAGTTTGAGGAGAAGGGGATTGAGGAGATTGGGAAGATACGCAAAACGAGGTAAGTCATTAGCGTATGATTAATTGAGTATTAACTATTTTAAATTTCAAAAATGAATTAATATGATTTTTTAAAGCAACTTTCCTATAGAAAATTTTTGCAAAAAATACACCATTTAGTATTTTGGGAAGCGTGCATGCAGAATTCAATGTGCTTTCCTATAGGTAGTGAAGTTTCATCAAAGCACCTTAGATATTGTCAAAGCAGGGCTCCACTGCTCCTTAAGAATGTCGAGGCATATGCTTCCATTGCTATTGATGTTTGGATGGAAGACCTTTGTCTTAAAAGACACCTGAAAAAAAGGAGCTAACTTAATGCATAGCAGAAGGAATCCACCACTAGGTAGACAGTAGACTTAGTGAACCAATCTATTGAGCTAAAGATTCACTACTATTGTAGATCATTTATGAATTATGATACTGAGTGAAGACAGTAAATGATTGTGAAATAAAGATCCATTAAAAGTAGTAGCAATCCATCCATGAGATAGGGAGAGGGAACAATAGCCACATGATTCATCTTCAATAGAAGTGGCAAATATTGGAAAATTTTGCCCCAGAATAAGGCTCGCTGCTAACCTTTGGAGGCTTGAAGGGGTAGTCCGGGGGGAAATGAATATTCACCAAGAAAACTCCACCAGCATAGGGACTATCTGGAGGGCCCATAATGGTTGCCTGCCAATGGAACATATCCTCACCAGCAGGACCTAAATTTATAAAAATCTATAGTTCATCAACACCAGAGCTTGTACAAGCAAAGGGCAAAAAGGTACGCAAGACCAAACTGACCAAAACAATTCATTGTTTACATGAGAATAGATGATCAATTGCACTGGTTAATAATTGTCCATATTTCATCAAGATTTTCAGTATAAAATGTAAATACATTAGGATGCTCTGTCTTATAAGCGTTTCTTCAAAATTATAAACATCACAGCTGTCTAGATGAAAACACAAGGGCATCATCATGACAACAACTGACAGAATTATGCATTTTCTTGTAGCAAGAATACTGGGTGAAATTGTTTACATGTAGGACACTGATAGTCCAATTTCAATGTGGACCAATTGAACAACATGGAATACAATCTGATAAACAACTCACCACCCAAAATATATTCATCAAAATTAATTTACGGATAACCACACCATTGGATGATTTCACTACTAAAGGATACAAACAGTTCGTACAATTCCATCCGACAAGAACATGAGGACTACCACCCACAGAGTACAATTATCATATCAACGCTCAAGTTTACACTGTGTCTAACAGCTATAGTTCGGCTGATAAATCTGGGTCATACCTGCACTGCATGATGTTGGAGGATCTTTCTGCAGGTCCTTTAGTTCCTTGAGGATCCGCTTCGACGCCATAATAAGCTCCTGCTTAAATTGCATTAGCATACTTAAGAGAATGAAATATATATTATTAGTTCTACAGTTTTAAACATGTTTGGATCCATCCTTACATAACATGGAATCGGATATAAGTAGATATAAAGCAACGCAGTGGGACTTGTTTTTAACAAAAGTCAAAAGCATTAAGCTCACCACATAAGCAACTTCGCTATCAACACATTCAAAGTAAATTATCCTAAAATTACAAACCTATGGACCCACTAATATCCATACAAACTTGACCTTTCTCTTGTAAACCAGAAAGATAAACAAAGGTTATATGGGTCCATGGTCCTAACCTCCATAGTCAAAATAAATGCCGTAAGCTAATTGAAGACAAAGTAGTAAATTCTCACGTATCTACTCCGCTATACCAACACATGCAACTATAATTTCACAAGTTCATAAAATACTACTGCATACCAGCATACAAGCCGTTGATTACATACTAACGCGGTTATCAAATTCTTGATAAATTCGCATTGCTCCCAAATACGTAAAATGATCTGTTAGGAATCAAACGACAACTACTGCGCCTAAACCACATCAACAATGGAGGCAAGCATATCCGACATCAATCACAACGATTAACGAATCTATCGGTCAGCACAGACAAAACAAGTGAAACATGAGCATCTCCCATCGACATCCGAATAACTCGAACTAAGACACACACCGACCAGGGGGAAAAAAATCACATCACACGACAGATCGACACTGCACAACAAATGGATCGAACAAACAGGCATCAAAATTCGGCCAGAAACCAAGCCGAATTCCCCCCCGCCGTCGCGCACCAGAATTTACCCAAACAATACAACCCCCCCGCCCCACCACGCGTCGGATCTACGTACCCGACCAAAACACCGCCACGGAGAGGGAAATCACGCGGAGGTCGGGGGGCGGATCCAGATCGGGATGTAGCGGGGACTTACTCGCGCCGATCTGGTCGAATCGAGGGGCGGATTGCTGCGGCGGAGAGGAGCAAAGAAAGGGGGGAGGCGAGGGGGATCGGGGAGAGGAGGGGGGGGGGGGTGTTCTAACCTTTTTTTCGCAGCGGACACGAAGAGTAGGGGTGGAGACTGGAGAGCCCCGCTCGCTCGCTCGTTTTCCGCTTCGGGTCCCGGTGTTTTGTGCGTAGGGGGGGTGGGGTGGGCCGGTGGCTCAAAACGGGTTGCGGTATAGGAGTATGTGATTGTGATCCATTTAGGATCGGTAGTGTGGAAAAATTATATAGGAGTTGCAAACCACAATTCCTTGTTTGCGATTAAAAAAATCAGCTAATTCATATTTTCATGATGTTATTAATCCCTTCTTACTATAAAGTTGTGACTCACTAACAGTCATTCATTGTTATAAAGCTCAAATTTTATGAGGCCACACCATCAAGATTACCTTGCCTGTTAGATCATTATTTGTCTCTGTAAGTCCACCGTTATATCAATTTCGCTCTCGTATTTTAGGCATGTACTCGCTCCTTCTCACATTGATCATCATATAAGTTTATGAACTAAGACCAAATATAATTTAAATCACATCAATCAAGACATCATGCACATATTCTCTCACAATGCATGCATCGATTAAAACCCCATGCCAATTACACCCTATCATGCACACCATTATCCCATACTGTATTAATTGTATTATGATGAAATCTGTGTCCATGACGATAATTTGAGAAATTTTGGATTCTATTACATGACGATCGATTTGGGAAAGACGGAGTAATAATAGAGTGCAAAGGCATGGCCCAGCCCAACCCAGCTCTCAAGCGCCTAGCACAACGCCCCCGCGCATAGGGCTCTTCTCTTGACGTATTTCATCCTCACTTACTTAATATTATTTCTTTATTCTCTCATTAAACATATCACATCAATTGTTTTTTAAGTAGATGATTAATCTATGGACCAAATTATCTCCTTCCTTTTCTTCTCTTATAAAGCTATATCACCTTGCTTTTACATTTGAATCATCATTCCATATACTTTTTAAATTATCATAAACCATTTCAATTTATTTAAGCTATGTCGTCTAGCTATCTTACAAAACTTTCACAGCAACGCGCGAGATTTCATCCAGTAACATGTAAAATCTATGACCTCACATGTCATTGTCTAAAAAAATATGCGAGAAAAAATAAATGGGCTGACAATGATATTCATCCTATAAAACTCCAATAAAAAAGAACCGTACGTCCGCTTTGTATGTACATGACTCTATCTCTCAAGTCTCTGCTTTAAAGTTTTAAACAATTTTTCCTCCTATATTATTTATCTCGTCTACAATCATACTACACCATTGTATTCGTTGCAACTAAATTTTTACAAATGATTATATTTTGATAAAAGAAATTTATATGTTTCACATGTTGAAATTCAATGTTTTATGCACAATAACAAAATGTTTCAACCGGTATTTTTTCCATGCATTTCATATTTCTCTAAGATGTTTCATGGGCTTTTTTAAAAAAAAGTGCCACAGACAGTAATTTTTAAGGGCAGAGAGAGATTTATATCAATGTCGCGTGTGTTCGCAAGATAGTGTTACCAACTTTTCCCTCTCGTTTTCCGCGTGTACGCTTTTCAAACCTCTAAACGGTGCGTTTTTTTGCAAAAAGTTTCTATACAAAAGTTGCTTAAAAAATTATATTGATCTATTTTTTAAAAAAATAACTAAAACTTAATTAAGCACACGATAATAGATCGCTCCGTTTTCCGTGCGGAAGGAATGAGTTCCCAACCGCCAGAAATGAACGCACCTAATAAGGGATTACTCTCCTAGTAGTTCAATAGCTCAGGAAATCCTAAGCTCCTGATGCACACAAGCTACTTTATCTAGATCTCTCTTGTGCAGATGCACATGCTATAAGCAGTACTTTGCTCTCTTCACTTCTGAATTTCTGATATTGTCCATTCCTACGATGATCCGGATGGGCTATTCTTCCCTAGGCTAGCCACCACCTCGCATATTTGTGAAGAATACTTCATGAATATTATGGTTTTAATCCTCCCCCCGTTTGCAAATTGATGACATTTTATACCATTCAAAGTTTCAAACCTCTAAAACTTAACATACTAACAAATGAAAGGAAACATTAGGATTCAATGTGAAAATGGCATAAGCAAATTTTTCATGAAAATATAGTATCATATATTAGTACTCTAAATCATTTTGATGACTATATTTTTTGGAAAAATAATGATTAAATATATACAGTGGAGATTGTTTCAGTGCCCTAAACATCATTAAAAAAGAACAAACACAATACTACTATTTTATCATGACGATGACTGGAACTCCAAGCCTCCAACTAGTTATTTTTCTTTGAATTTGGCTAGATCTGTACCTCTAAAAGCGTTTGAATTTGAAGTTGGCGTAGATCAAGTACGAACACATAAAACAAAAAGTCATTGGCATATAATCAATTGAGTTCTAATTATTTTAAACTTAAAAATGGTTTATCTAATTTTTACAATAACTTATATATATAAAGTTTTCGCACGAAGGGCCTGTTTGGCACAGCTCCAGCTCCATTGTCCTGGACTTAAAGCTCAACTAAACAGTTTCATCTCCACCTAAAATAGGAGCGGAGCGAGGTGAAGCACTCTCTCATAATGAACTATAGAGACGTGGAGTTGGGTTTAGACTACTCTATAACTCAACTCCAGACCTAACTTTTAAAGCTAAATTTAGGAGTTGATACTCTATCAAACAGGTTTGAAATATATCATTTAACAATTTAGAAAGATACTAATAAAAACCAAGATAAAATCCATATCTTAATTAAAACTATATAATAAATAGTAATATTTTAAGACGGAGAAAAGTACTATGGTACCAACACCAAGCAGTCCCCTGTGTTCATCTTCTGAAGTCTGATTGTCTGGAGTGCGACCTCGCGCTGTCGCGCATGGCGTAGTGGCGGCGTTCCTCCCTCCCTCTCGTCTCGACTTGCCGCCGCGTCGGCGCCCCGTGCATATGGCCCGCCGTCGCTGGCCCTCGCTCGCTGAGAGCGCCATCCGCCGACGGCGTACGGACCACCCTCTCCTCGCCGGCGCCTTTCTTTTCCCCGCCGCATCCCCGGTTTCGGTTTCCCGTCGGCAAGAGATGAATCCCACGGACACCACGCCATCGGCGGCCGATTCGAGACGGAGGTAAATCCACTCGGTTTCAAACTCATCGCCCATCTGCTACTCGATCTTGCAATCGTTTTTGATCGATCTCGCGATCGAGGAATCGCATCTGTGCTTTGCTGATGGCTTTGTTCCGGCATCTATTGATCAATCTTGTTGGTTTAATCGGGCATTGTGAGTAGATTTGATTGGACCGAGTTAATCCGAAACGATGATATTGAAATATCTAATAGCAACACTCTATTTCAGTTTACAGGGACAGAATTAATCCATTCTGAAACCCACATAAAAAAGAACCAACCGGACCACCAACCAAAGTATTCGTAGTTAGCACATTACAACTTGACTGATGACCACCCTATATTACATTCTTCTGAATTCCGTGTGGCCATTTCGAATGTTACATGTATTCTCCTCTCCAGAAGCTCTTGCATCTTCGTGTTGCCAAGCCATTAGGGCATTGCTAAGCTTTGTTTTCACAGTTCCTTTAGTGTCGTTTTCACTGTATTTTCTCAGCTTACTCAGGTTGTCCCCTTGTAATTTAGCAGGGTGACGTGGCTCGGTTGATTAACTTATCTGAGTAATGCCTTTTTGTTTCATCTTCTTATGTGCTTGGCTATGAGAGTTCTGGTAGAAAGCTGGTGTAGGAATCTGAGATGGGCATAGTCAGCATGTTGATTGATTTCTCTGGGTTTTGTTTTGGATTCTCAGCTGGTATTGTTATTGGGTACTTCCTCTTCATCTACTTCCAGCCAACCGAGGTGAAGGTGGGCATATGCTTGTTTGATCTTCCTCTTTATTTATTACTGTATGCCATTTCATTTTGTTGCTGTGTAGCGAATACTTGTGTTATGTGGTAACTGCTCTGTCAATAGATCTCTAATCATTTAACCAAAATAGTTTGGGAACAGTCTGAGGTTGTTGTTAAGAAGAAACACTTTGGTCATAAACTCGTCAAGAGCTGATTCAATTTTTTTTTCATATCAGAACCTTCTTCATTTCTTATTGGCCACACATTATTTACATTAGATCTGTGTGGTATGAGTATCCTTCTGTTTTTTGGTGGGTTTGTAATGTTCTTTCATCTGATGTTTGATACTTATTTAAGATTTATATATGCATATATCTGGGTACTGGGTAACACGTTTTTTGTGTTCTCCCATGCGGTGTCACTTGGACTAGTTGCATCTCCAAGAAAGGGTTTTCTCATGCAGGATATACATAAAACATAATTGTGAATACTGTTACACTAATGTATCCCCTGATTTCCTTTCAGGACGTCAAAGTTTGCCCACTGGTGGAATATGACTCAAATTCTTTGGATGGCATCCTTCATGAAATTCCTTTGTGGGTCAAGAATCCTGACTGTGATAGAGTATGCTTCTATATCTTTTAAGTTTTCAACTACTTGGTGAAGAAACCTCATGGACTCGATCAATAGTAATTGCAGTACTTTTAATGCCCTTTTTTTTTGTCCTCTCTGTTGCTAGATTGATTGGGTGAGCAGATTTCTGGAGATGATGTGGCCTTACCTCAACAAGGTATGCTTATGTTGAAGATTACTTCTGGTTGACAATAAAAATAAATACTCTTAAGTTGTAGATTACTTCTGGTTGACGATAAAAGTTGTGTAACCTGTAGGCTATCTGCAAAACTGCACAGGATATTGCAAATCCAATTATTGCAGAGAATAAAGAAAAATATAAAATAGATTCTATTGAGTTTGAAACACTTACTCTGGGTAGTTTACCACGAACCTTTCAAGGTAAGCAGTGTTGCACTCTCATGTTATTACACACATGCTCAGTCTTTTACATTATTTTTGGTGTTCTCTTGGAACTAGAATATTCATTTGAAACAAATCATGTTTCAACATTTCTGCAAGCAGCTGTGCTTATCTTGTATAGTTTGTGCGTCACCGGTAGTCATATCACTCCATTACTAGATGTTGATAGAAGTTCTGTGAAGGACCTTTATGATTGCTTGCTTCTTGAAATCTGACGAACAGTATTTATTGATGGCCCATGTTTTGCCACCAACATGAGTAGGCCCTTTTTGCAAGAAAGCTCTTAGCTTTCACTATATTAGATTAGATTTCTGAAGTAGTTCTGGGCCTTAATACAGCTGCCTGCAGATATATATTATGAATGCATTGCTGCTACTTGCTTCCAGCTAAGCTGCTATGTAATGTCTAGTAATTGGACATTGCAGTCGCTAGTGATAGGGTTGTGCATCATCATGTTATTGCTTATGCATAATTAATGGCCGCTATACATCGCCATACCCATGTATAGCTAATAATGTCCTATTAATTGTTTCATATTTATTCTTTATGGGTCTACTGTTTTTACAAGATGTTGCAAACATGTAAAAAAATCTCATGGTTTCTTTCTCAGGAATGAAAGCATATGTTACAGAAGAGCAGGAGTTGATAATGGAGCCATCTCTTAAGTGGGCAGCAAATCCGAATGTCACTGTTGTCGTAAAGGCTTATGGATTGAAAGCAACTATCCAGGTCTTAAAATTTTCTGTGATGAGCTTAAATAGAATTGTTGCTTACTTTAGGATATAGAATTCAGCCATGTGAAATCTTCATTTGTTCACGATCTATTTCAGGTTGTGGATCTACAAGTCTTTGCTTCACCTCGTATTACTCTAAAACCTTTGGTGGCTACAATCCCGTGCTTTGCAAAAATCCTTGTATCTCTCATGGAGAAGGTTTGGCAATATAATACTTGTCATTAGCAGCCCCTGCTGATCCACTCCTTTTTTTAAAACTATTTTTAATGTTGGTCTTGCAGCCACATGTCGATTTTGGGCTAAAACTTCTTGGAGCAGATGTAATGGCTATTCCTATTCTTTACAGTTTTGTTCAGGTATTCCTGACTACTAATTTGAATCTTGTCATGTGAAAATATTTTTATACCATTCGAATGTTCATTGAACTTGCTAAACACAGCTGCATAGGTATAGGTTAAGTACCCCTATCATGAAAGTACTACAACTCTGTTTAAGCATAGTTATACAATGCCAGATCAGACCATCAGTTAAACCCAAAAAACACAAGAAACCAATGCACACACTTGAGCCATTGAACCTGACAGTTTCCAGAGAAAACAGAAGAAAACCGTGCAGGTTCAGGCGTGAGAGACAAGCTTCTGCCAAAACAGTGTTGGGGTGACAATCAAACCTGAGCCTCATGGAGATGTGCCCCAAACCAATGGGGCCTGTGATCCCACACTATTCTACTTTAGTTCATAAGGCAATACCATACTCTGTTTACACTTTCGATCCACCATCACCACCGTCCTAACCATTAACCGCTGGTTGGACCACTGAACAGTGAGCCAGATGTGGTGCCAAGTTGACCACCAAAAAAGTTTTGCTAACTACGCTTTTAAATTGCACAGCAAACTGGTAATATGTTAGTAGTTCACTGTGAGACCAACTGGTCGAACAGAGATGAAAGTCCGCCATGGTGATCCGGGAATCCAGAAGCAAATTTGTAATATGTTACTACATCTTCCTCCTTTTCAGAGCATTCTTGTGTACCTCAAGCAAAGACTTTTCTGTGTAGTAATAGTTTGATGGCTTAAGCCTGGGTCTGATGTATCTAGCTCACTCACTGTTGTAACTGTGCCACTTAACGAACTTGTTGTGTGGTATCTATCTGACTCCATTCAGTAAAAATACTTATGTTGTGACCACCTTTTTTTGTGTGTGTATCTGCAGGAGACCATCAAGAAGCAAGTTGCGAGCATGTATTTGTGGCCAAAGACACTTGAAGTGCCTATAATGGATCCCTCGAAGTGAAATCTTTTATCACTGACTCTGTTATGGTTTATGTACTGTTCTTTTTTTAAATGACTCTTGCTAATAGTTTCCATATATTTACAGAGCTTCTAAAAGGCCTGTCGGTATTCTACTTGTGAAAGTTTTAAGAGCTCAAAATCTGCAAAAGAAGGATCTGCTGGGTAAATCAGACCCATATGTGAAACTTACAATGTCAGATGACAAGCTTCCATCCAAGAAAACAACAGTGAAGCGCGGTAATCTTAATCCAGAGTGGAACGAAGATTTCAAATTTGTTGTGACAGATCCTGAAACTCAAGAACTGGAAATTAAAGTCTTCGACTGGGAACAGGCATGGAATAGCTTTGTTTTACTATTCTTCTCTTGTGCTATGTTACCAAAGACTGCAGATTTAGTTCTTTTTGTATATCCAGGTTGGAAAGCACGACAAGATGGGCATGAACAAGATTCTGTTGAAAGAACTTCCCCCAGAGGAAACTAAAGTTACAACCTATAACTTGCTTAAGACCATGGATCCGAATGACATACATAATGAGAAGTCTTGTGGTCAAATTACTCTGGAGATGACATTTAAACCTTTCAAGGAAGATGATATAGAGAAAGATGTCCAAGGTACAGACGTAGTAGGGAAAGCTCCTGATGGTACTCCAGCTGGTGGTGGGCTGCTTTATGTTGTTGTTCATGAAGCTCAAGATCTTGAAGGCTAGCATCACACTAACCCATATGCAAGAATAATTTTCAAAGGAAACGAGAAGAAAACGAAGGTATTTTATCTTCAGAATGTTATGAGCTTCAATATCACTACTGAAAATGATAGTGATATGATTTCATGCCCCTTAACCTCCACAAACTTCTTCTCTTTCAGGTGATCAAGAAAAACAGGGATCCGCGATGGGAGGAGGAGATTGAGTTTGTTTGTGAGGAGCCCCCTGCAAATGACAAACTACATGTTGAAGTCCTAAGTAAACCCCCCCAAAAAAGGGTTGATACATGGCAAGGTACAATTTTTTACATGAAATTTCTGCCCTTTATCGTTCTGACCTAGCATTGCCTCTACTCGGAATAAATGTTAACTTGCTGCATTGGTTTGTTTTGGAATATCAACTTTAATGAGCATATTCATATGGTTGGGAATATTACAGTCATTTTCAAGATTTACTTGCTTGAATTCTGCACGGAATTGAAGACTACTGAAAATATATTATACTGATGCATTTGTTTTTTTTCCTTTTTCAGGAAACTTTAGGCTACATTGATATAAACCTCGCAGACGTGATCAGTAATAAGCGGATTAATGAAACGTACCATCTCATCGACTCAAAAACCGGTCAGATTCAAATCGAGTTGCAGTGGAGAACTTCATAGAAACTGCGAGGAAGCACCAACACAGGCGAATGCTTGAACAATGCGAGGTACAGGAGGATACGTACGAATGTTGGCTGTTGCCACAAAACAGTTTGCCAATAAATGTGGTTAAAAGGCCTATATATATTTCCTTTGCTCCAAAACATGTTTTTTTAGATGTCTTAAACATCTGTTTGGTCCTGTAATGTTTTGTTAGTTGTCTACACTGTGTTGAGATCAACTTTCTCTCAGTTCCATCGCCTACTGCTTGATCTTTTAATCTTTGATCGAGCTCTTGAGTGATCAGATCTGACGAGAGTAAATTAATTGGACCGAATTAATCTGAAACGATGATTTCAAATCCAACAAGAGCAAATTCTGCCACCCTGTAAGAAAATTCTGTCCTATCTCGAAATTTTGTCCTATATGAACAAAAATTAAAGCATCAGGTGGACCATCAAGCAATAAACAACACGCAAAGTTGCCACCATTGAGGTTCTTTGCTTCCACCATTCGAAACACCCTCTTTTCTATTCTCGCTTAGCTATTTAAATAGAACATCGCAACTTGAGTGGTGCCACCCTATACTATTCTGAAATCTGTGTGGTATGTTCGAAATTTGCAAGTATTGTCCTCTTCATAAACTCTTACATCTTTGTCTTGCCAAACCATTCGGCATTCGCTTTGCTAGCCTTTGTTTTCTATATTTTCTAAAACTTTAAACATATTTCTTTACCTGTTCTTTTTTTGTGAGGATTTTTTACTTGTGTTGTGTTGTGTACTTGAATGAAGCATTTCTTTCATTCTGTGGGGGAAAAAATCTTGATTGATGGCACATTAGCTCCCTACAGCTTGTAGAGTAGGAAATTGCTTCATGATAACTGGCAGAATTAGTTCAAATCTATTTGCAAAAGTTGGGGATATTTTCATGATCTGAATAGTATATTAGCACAAAAAAGAGGGACTAGCTAGTTCTATGGGTTTAGCTCATTCTGGTTGTACCCTCATAATTTATTGGGGTGACGTGTATCGGTCGATTAATTTACTTGAGTAATGCCTTTTAGCCTCATCTTCTTATGTTCTTTGTCTGTGCAACTTCTGATAGAAATATGGTATATATTTGGAGGTTTTAGAAGAAATCCGAGATGGGCATAGTCAGCATGGTGCTTAGTTTCATTGGATTTTGCATTGGATTCTCAGTTGGTATTGTTATCGGTTACTTCCTCTTCATCTACTTCCAGCCAACCGATGTGAAGGTGATCATGTTTATCTCATTCTTGCTATGTAGTTATTGTATCATTTCATTTTGTTGCTATGTGGTGATACTTTTGTTATTTAATAACTGCTCTGTCAGTAGATGTCTACTCATTTAACCAAAAATAATCTGGGAACAATCTGAAAGCGCTGTTAAGAAGAAACACTTGGGGTCACTGAGTCATCAAGGATTGATTTCCTTCTTTGCATATCACATTCCTAATTCAATTCTTATATTCTGGTTCTGGATATCACACTTGTATCACAAGTTGGTGTTGTCACTTGGATTAGTTGCATCTCTAATGAAATAGTTCTTTCACATAGTATGTAAATGGGACATCATTGCAAATACTATTGCTACTAATTTAATATGTTTTATTAAATCACATGGTTTTTTATTATCCTGACTACCTCTCAGAATGTCAAAGTTCGCCCACTGGTGGAATATGACTCAGATTCTTTGGATGACACCCTTCCTGAAATTCCTTTGTGGCTCAAGAATCCTGACTATGATAGAGTATGCTTCGTTCTTTTAAGCTATTAACTGTTTGCTGAAGAAAACTCATGCACTTGAATAATAGTAACTGTAACTATTCTGATATCCTTATTTTTCTCCGCTTTGTTGTTAGCTTGATTGGCTGAACAGGTTTTTGGAGTTGATGTGGCCTTACCTCAACAAGGTACTCTTCTGCTGTAGATTGTTTCTGGTTGACAATAGGACTAACTTTGTGTTCAACCTGTAGGCTATCTGCAGAATTGCACAGGATGTTGCAAATCCAATCATTGCAAAGAACAAAGAGAAGTATAAAATTAGACTATATTAAGTTTGAAACATTTACTTTGGGTAGCTTACCACCAACCTTCCAAGGTAACTGGTGTTGCGCTTTTATATTCTGTTTGCATACATGTACTATCTCTTACATCATTTCTAGTGTTAGATTTGAACTAGAATATACATTAGAAGCAAACCTTGTTGCATGACGATTCTACAAGCAGTTATGCTTATCTAGAGTAGCATGTGAGGTTTACATAGAGCCAAAACTTTTTTAAAAAGTAGATTAATATGATTTTTTAAAAAGCAACTTTCCTATAGAATTTTTTTTTATAAAAAACACACCATTTAGCAGGTTAGGAAGCGTGCGCGTAGAAAACAAGGGAGTGAAGGTTGAGAACCTCATTATATGAACTCAACCAAGTTGCATGTAGATATATTTATACTAATGTATTTACCAAATTTGGCAACAAACTAAACACAGATATTTTTTAGCAACTTTGCCAAAAAATGGTATGGTTGAAAATGGCATCAATCTGAACAGCTCCTTTATAAAGTAGTGGTGGTGGTGGTTCTGTCACCACCCCACCACCAACTCCCCAATTTTTTTAAGAGAAAAAAGGAGAGGATAAAGGCCCACATGTCAATTACTCCCAACAACTTTCTGCTTCTTGTGAGAATGAAAAAAAAAAGAACATAATGGGATCAAATGGTCCACATGTCAGTAACAAATATGTACGATAATTTAAGAGACGATAATGATGGGTTAATGATAATTTTCTTTAATTAAAATTCCGTTGTAACGTATGGGCAATTTGCTAGTATTATTAAGATATTGCTACTACTTGGTTTCTGGCTAATTTGCTATGCATTATGTTTAGCAATTGGACATATTCACTAGTGATAGGGTTGTACCTCTTGTTATTGTTTATGAATAACTAGTACTCCCTCCGTTTCAGGTTATAAGACGTTTTGATTTAACTCAAACTACTCTAAGTTTGATTAATTTTGTAGAAAAAGTAGTAATATTTTTAACCCAAGACAAATATATTATGAAAATTTATCCAATTATAGATTTAATGAATCTATGCTGGTGTTGTAAATATTACTATTTTTTCCTACAGAGTTAGTCAAACTAAGAGTAGTTTGACTTTAACCAAAGTCAAAACGTCTTATAACCCGAAACGGAGGGAGTATAATTCATTAGCGGTATATATCACCATACACATATGTAGCTAACTATGGCCTATTAGTTGTCTCATACCCTGACGTTACTGTAAATTGATCATATGCGATTCTAGTTGTTTTACAAGATGTTGCCAAAAAAAAAAGGTAAAACAGTTCATGGTTTGTACCCCAGGAGTGAAAGTCCAAGTTACAAATGAGCAGGAGTTGGTTATGGAACCCTCTCTTAAATGGGCAGGAAATCCCAATACCACTGTTGTTGTAAAGGCTTACGGGTTGAAAGCAACTATCCAGGTCTTGAATTTTTCCGGTCATGTGCTTAAAAAGTACAGATTTCAGCCAAGTGAAACCTTCATTTTTCTTACGAGATTTTTCAGGTTGTGGATATGCAAGTCTTTGTTTTGCCTCGTATTACTCTAAAGCCTTTGGTGTCTTCATTTCCTTGCTTTGCAAATATCCTTGTTTCTCTCATGGAGAAGGTTTGGCAACATATTGCTTGTTTTTTTCTATTATCAGCGTCTGCTGATCTCACTCCTTTTCATTAGTTATGTTGGTGTTGCAGCCACATGTTGACTTTGGCCTAAAACTTCTTGGAGCAGATGTAATGGCTATTCCTGTTCTTTACAAATTTGTTCAGGTATTCCTCACTATTGATTTGAAACTTTTTGTGTGAAAATATGGTAATAGCACTGAAATTTTCATTAAACTTGCTAAACATTCCCGCTGGTTGGACCAGTGAACCAATTCAGTAAAAATACTAAAGGTTGTGACCACTTTTTTTTTTGGCTTTTGCAGGAGACCATCATGGATCAAGTTGCTAGCATGTTTTTATGGCCAAAGACCCTTGAAGTGCCTATAATGGATCCCTCAAAGTAAAGTCTTTATCACTGACTGTTTTCTTGAAATAACTGTTACTGATTTATCTCCATATATTCGCAGGGCTTCTAAAAAGCCTGTTGGTATTCTATTAGTGAAAGTTTTAAGAGCTCAAAATCTTCGAGAGAAGGGTCCGTTGGGTAAACGAGATCCGTATGTGAAGCTCAAGATGTCAGGTAGCAAGCTTCCATCCAAGAAAACAGCAGTGAAGCACAGTAACCTTAATCCAGAGTGGAATCAAGAGTTCAAGCTTGTCATCAGAGACCCTGAAACTCAGGAACTGGATATTAATGTCTTCGACTGGGAACAGGCATGGAATACTTAGCATTTCCTGTGTTATTCTTCTCTTGTTCCATGTTACTAAATACTGCAGATTTATTTCCTTTTTATATGGCCAGTTTGGAAAGGATGAAAAATTGGGCATGTGCAAGATTTCGCTGAAAAAACTTACCCCAGGGACTGAAGTTATAACTGATAACTTGATTAAGACCATGGAACCGAATGGTATACAGAATGAGAAGTCTGCTGGTGAAATTACTCTGGAGCTGACATATAAGCCTTTCAAGGAAGGCAATATACAGAAAGAAGATCCTGGAGGGCTGCTTTATGTTGTTGTTCATGAAGCTAAAGAACTTGAAGGAAAATGTAACACGAATCCATATGTAAAACTAACTTTCAAAGGAGTAGAGAAGAAAACAAAGGTATTAATCTTTAAAATATTATGCACTTCAGTACAATATCACCACTGGACTATGATATTATCCCATGCCCCACAAAAAAAATAAAAACCCACAAAATTCTTCCTCTCTTTGTAGGTGGTCAAAGAGAACAGGAATCCACGATGGAAGGAAGAATTTGAGTTTGAGTGTGAGGAAACCCCTGCAAATGATAAGCTACATGTTGAAGTCCTAGGTACCAAAAAAGCGTTGATACGCAATAAGGTATAGTTTTGTTCATGAAATTCTGCCAGTTAGGCCCCATTCATTTTAGATGATAGATTATAACAATTATTTAGTGGCAGTAACTACCGAAATAATTATTTAAAAGTTAAAAAATGGATTTAGAAAAGCATTTTAAGAAATATCTATATAGAAAGTTCTTCCAAAAATCGCACCTATAAGAGCTTAGGGAACACGCCTACGATAATCTAGTACTCCCTCTATCAAAAAAAACCAAACCCTAGCATCCCAAGAAACTATGTTGGAAAGAAACAAAAGATCATAATACCTTTAATTAATGTAAAAGTTATATTGATTGATAGGTAGGTGAGGGGTATTGAAGTAATAAAATTTCTCGATTTGCGGATTGGTGGTAGGTAAGAAGTTAGAAGTTGGTTTATTTTAGGACAAATTTCAAACTCTACGAGTTGATTTATTTTGGAACGGAGGAAGTATTCTCGTAGCTGAACTAGCATTGTCTCTACTCGAAATATGTTGCTGCGTTGTCTTCTTGTGGATTATCTACTTCAATGAGTGTATCCATATGGTTGGAAACATTACTGTAATTGTCAAGATTTACTTGCTTGAATTCTGCCAAATAAATTGAAGACTACTGCAAATGTATTACACTGATGCGTTTCTTTTTATCAGGAAAGTTTAGGCCACATTGATATTAGCCTCGCAGATGTGATCATCAACAAACGGATCATTGAAATGTACGATCTCATCAACTCAAAGCGTGGCCAGATTCAGATTGAGTTCCAGTGGAAATCTTCGTAGAAACTGCAAGGAAACAGGCGAATGCTTGACCAATGCGAGCTACAGGAGGATACGCCTAGAGTTGCCTGTTGCTAAAAAACAATTTGCCGATACCTGTGATCAAGTCCTGTAGATATTACCTTTGCTCATATATATATATATATCTGTTTTGATTCTGTTGAATATTTTCTTAATTGCCTTCAGAACAATGTTGTCATGCTATTGACATCGAAAATGGAACTGGAACTGAAAAGTAATGCCAGGTCGTTATCCTTCTCAACAGATATAAAAACAGCATTCTAACATATTGAAATTACAAAACATGCTCCAGAAGAGATTTGTTTTTTGTTCTGGAATTTACATGCATTGGGCGCGTAAAATCTTTTACTCAAAAACCAGAGATTACACCAGCTGTGGATTTCACCAACTTGTAATGTTTTCCAAGTTGGGATGTTTTATGGTGTTTGAACTTTGAAAAGTACCAGGTTAAGGAATATGAACAGCGGAGATGCTTTGCAAGATAATACATGTACTAGATAGCCTGACTATACACAGGTCCAATTTCTGACAAAGCCGAAATCGCAAGGAAAACTCAATTCATTAATCACACTGGAAAAAAAGGCATGTCAAATTACAGAACACTGAACATCACCCTATGAAAAATCAGAAGAGCTACTGATTTAACTGGAATGGAACAATGGTAATGACCAACAGATCACTACTGTGAGAATTAAACCCCAAAAAAAATTATCTAAAGAAGATCAGAAATCAGCAGAAAAAACTCACTAAAGCAAGCGGCTATCAACTTTGCTGAAGCTCTCTATAAGCCAGTAACTATGCAGCCTAGCTAGCAGCTACCTTTGCTAAACAATGGCGCTCATGGCGCTGCAGATTCATCCTTCTGCTTCTCCTCCGGTGGTGTTCTTGACCCGGAGTAGGAATTCCGGATCTCAACGATCCTCCTGATCACCTCGTCCATTTTTGGCCGTTGATCAGGGGGGGCGGCAACACATGCCATTGCAACCTGGAGCATCTGAACCATCTCATCCTCAATGTTGGGATGCCTTAACAAGTCGACATCAAAAACCTCCGCGGTCCATTCTTCCCGGACCACAGACTGCACCCACCTTGGCAAGTGCTCAATGGAGTCCTCTCGTCCAGGAGATCTCAGAGGCGCTTTTCCTGTCAGCATTTCAAGGACCAACACACCGAAGCTGTAGACATCAGACTTCTGGGTTGGCTTTTTAGTCTCGAGGACTTCTGGTGCACGATATCCGACAAGGCGTGCTGGAGCTGGTGGAATGGTCATAAGCTGTGCCAGCCCAAACTCAGAGACACAGCCGTCGAGGTTCTGTGACAGAAGGATGTTTGATGACTTGAGGTTGCCATGGATGAACTTCCCGCCTCCCTCAGCATGAAGATGAGCAATTCCACGAGCCACACCAAGAGATATCTTTACCCTCGTCTCCCAATCCAATGGAGCTTTTCCAGTAGCTTTATTCCCTACAAGTATTTATCATCAACCATGTCATTTCACTTCAGCGGTTTGGCTTATGCTTATGCAAAAGCTAGCATGGATCAAAGCGGACTGTTTAAGTCTAAATTCACTGCTTACAGTGAGTACTATTGATGGATGTATTTCCAAACCTATGGTTACGACTTATGAATGGAAAAATGAGAGAATAACCCGGAGGAGAAACAGGTTTCCTTGGTTCCTTCTAAATGGCATGATTTTACAAGAATGTTATACATCATCTAAGAATAAAAGCAGGAGCCCTCCATAGTCTAAATGTTCAGATTTCAGAAATAGATAGGTAAATAGTTCAAATGTAAAAGAGGAAAAATGCATACCATGCAAAACAACAGCAAGGCTACCAGATGGGATATAGTCATACACCAGTAGCTTCTCATCCTTGGAGTAATAGTAGGCACGCAATGGGACAACATTCTGGTGCTGGCCAACCCTGCCAACTATCTCCATCTGCTGTTCAAAATCCTTCTTCCCCACGACCACCTCCTTCAATCTCTTGACCACAACTGTGGTGCCATCCTCAAGAACAGCTTTATAAGTAGTTCCGTAACTCCCTTTTCCAAGGACTTCAGCTGAAGCTCTCAGCAAATCCTCTAGGTCAAAATTATATGAACAGCCCTCAAAGAAAACCAATTTATTCCTCTCAGCTTCCTGAACACCACTGCTGTACTCCTCCTTAGGATTTTCTCCCCTTCCACCAGCAACAGTTTTTCCTTTTGACGAAGAAGCTGTAGTAGGTTCTGTGCTTTTCTTTCTCTTGAAAATACATATCAAGAGTAAAACAATCAAGATTAGCAACAATACCCCTCCTGCGGCAGCAAGTGCAATTATAACACCAGTTCTGATCCTTTTCCAGAAGCCCTTCTTGGCCTTGCCGGGTGATGGTGATGTTGGAGAAGGAGAAGGTGAAGGTGCAGTCCCAGGGCAAGGTTGTAAAGGAAACCCACATAGAAAAGCATTCCCCAAGAAGGAATTGGCTGGGAATCTTTGCAAGGAAGGTGGTATTGGCCCACTGAGGTTATTGTTGCTCAAATTCAAATGCCTCAATTTTGGGAGTTGGAGGTCAGGGATGGGTCCAGAAAGAGAGTTATTCTGGAGAAGCAATGCAGTAAGTTGAGTGAGATTTTGCACTCTCAATGGGATTTCTCCATCAAAAGTGTTGTATGACAGATCTAGAAATGTTAAAGTGGAAGTAAGGGAAGTCGGTATGATCCCGGATAGGTTATTATGCTGAAGATATAGGGAATGGAGAGAAGGAATGGATCCTACTTCAGGAGGGAGATCAACAGTGATGCGATTGGACCTAAGGCTCAATACCTCCAGGGCATCAAGCTTGCCAAGCGTGTCTGAGGGTAGCGGGCCAAAGAGCCCTACTGCTGGTAGGCGTAGTGTTTGCACGCGGCTATTGTCTGGTGTGCAAGTCACCCCAACCCATGAAGTGCAGACTGGGGCTGCAGAGCTCCAGTTGAGCTTCCTGCCATGTGGCAGTGAGGCAGCAAATGCAAGAAGAGCCTGCTTGTCGGAGTTCAGATCAGCACTCTTGGCAGGAGGAATGCATACAAAGAGGAGAGAAACAACCAGAAAAGCTGTAAGTATATGATCTTGCATGGTTGATGCTTGTTGGAAACAAACTGGTCCAACACTAGAAACCAATCTTTCCCATCAGCTCTTCACTCCTCTAGCATGAGAAAAAGAAAAAGAAAGTAAATCAATGTGGTGCGTAACAGCAAGAATATAGTAAAGTGCAAGTAGAAAGAAGGAATAAAAGGTTAGGAAACATGAAGCATAAACTCTGCCCTTAGATATACTTTCAGCACCAATTGCCAAATTTAAAAAATAAATATGCTAAAATCTTGAAGATGAGGAGCGACTGTTTTGCACAGAAAATAATCTAACACTACTAGAGTTGAATGAACAAGATGCTTGCTACTATTAACATCTAGAAGTAGTGTTTCCGTGTTGATACTTTTCATATCGGGATTGTCTTAGATAATTTCAAGGACAAATTCCTAGGCCAGCTAACCACAGCAAATATTTATAATATATACAAGTATAACTGATATGACCTGACAGGGGTTTGACACATCAAATTACACAAATGGCTAAATACCAGCAGTATTAGGTCCAATAAACAACGTGGATTTGTACAATACTACAAGAATTGCTTTAGAGTTTCAGAACAGAGTTTAACAGCTCTCTAGTTTGTAGCTAGCCATCACCTCAGAATAACCGCTGATAATTCCCATGATCAACACTTGATACTGATGCAACCTCTTTCTCAGGATAAAAGAAAAAAAAAAGGAGAAATGCTCACAGAGTGAGTCAACTCTATGCAGGGCACATCACATTTCTCAACTGCTACATGGTAATCTCCCGTCCCAAATAAAATACACGTGGCTCATGTTCTCTTCCTCTAGTCAAAGCCGTAGGACTCACCATCAGGCTAATCTGCTTTAGTTTATTTTCTAAACGGGGCAGTTGGGATCATCTGCATATGACAAAAGCAACCACCCAAATCACATCACAAGGCAGCTATCACCACTCCTCTCCCCTGTTTTAATAAAAGCACACACCCAATTATCTTAACAAGAACTTCTACTACCCTTTGCCACTGTGCCCTAAGCACCGCACTTACACTTAGGACTGACAAACCATCATAAAGAAAAACAGTTGTCAGACAACTCCAAGAAACTGTTTCAACAAGAACTGCCAACGGGAGATGGCAAGATTCCCTTGCAGCCGGGCGATCTCCTTAAATGCTCCAGCGCATGGCACCGCATCATAGATAGATATCTCACCTAACATTACATCTGCAGTTCTGCACCCCTCATGCGGCTGCCTTCGAAAAGAAACCAAATATGCTCACCAGCAGCGCAGATACTGATGATGGTTAAGGCCATGGCACAAAAGCAAAAGCTGCGATGCACAATGCGAGACAACCACCACCAGGGAAGAGAAGGAAAGGAAAGAAAGACGATGCCTTTGGACTTTTGGGGGGGGCGAGGTGGGCGCGGGGATATTCATGGGTTTCATGAGCTTACCCTGCTCATGGCACGGCCTACACTAGTATAGCAGCAGTACACCAATTCATACCGCGCAGTACAATGGACTGACTGTGAACTAGGTGGAGATGCCACCCCAAGTCCCAAAATTCAGGAGAAAAACATTTAGTGCGGCAAAAGTAGACATTTTTACTGAACAAAAAAAATAAACTATTAACACATCTAGAAAAGGGGTGTTAATTGTAGTAAATTAGCCGCTGTAGAGAGCACTTAGTACCAGGCACACCAAGGTAGTCCTTTAATTTAATTCTGATGCCATTAATTAACTCCGACCACCCAACTCCTCGGACATTAAAAGGGGGGAAATTTTTTTTTTTAGAAACGCTTTTTTCCCCTTTATTTCGAACAAGAAAATTGAGGAGAAACTGACGAGACACTCACTGTCTACGAACGAGCGCGGCACATACTACATTGCACAAATCTACGACCATCTCCTTCAATTCTGGGTCCTAAATCAGGGTGCCAGATCAAACCCAGGTAATCAGGTTCCAATCTCGCCCCCAAATTCCAACCCCATTTACATACAAGAACGCAATGGTGGAGAGAGAAAACCAAAAAAAAAAAAAACGGAGAGACAGAGAGTCGAGTCCCCAACCTTTCGCCAGGCAGAAGAAATCCGGTAACCCCCCCTCCTCCTCCCCTCCACCACCATTCGCCTCAAGAATCAAAGATCCAGCCTTCCGGCCGCCGAAATCCCGCCGCGCGGGGGAGGTCAGGTCACCGATCTGCTTCCGAACACGCCGGCATTTCGTCCCCCGCGACCCCGGCGGCGGCGCGGGGAGAGCGCGCCGGGCCGCCTCGTCGTCCTGCCGCGTACAACCTCGCGCTGGCCTGGCGACTGGTGATCCCAGCACTGCGGCGCGGGCGACTGAGCTGGCGTCGCCGTGCGGGGTGTCGGGGCGCGGAAGCCGTGGACGCGAGGAGAGAGTGTGTAGGTGGGCGCTTCACTGTGGGCGAACTTGTGGGTGTATTTAAGAGGAGTGTGGTGTCCTCCCTTAAAAAAAAAAAACAAATCCTGAGTTTCCGTATGCAACATTTCACTATCCGTCTTATATAATATTTTTTTATAATTAGTATTTTTATTATTGTTAGATGATAAAACATAACTAATACTTTATGTTTGATTTGTCTTTTTAATTTTTTTCATAATTTTTTTAAATAAGGCGGACGGTCGAACGTTGAACACAGAAAATTTAGGGTTTGTCTTTTTTTTTTAAGGAAGTAGGGGTGTCCGTTTCTTGGGATTTGTGGAGGGTTGACGGATCTGCCCCTGAGGTGAGGAGGCTGAGAGTGACCGACCGACGTCGACGTCGACGACGACGACGAGATCAGCCGCTGCTGCCCCTGCCTGGCTGGTGGTGGTGCCCTGCAGGGGGAGGATGTGCTCGTATTGTTCTCAGGGCATTGACTGACCAGATACATATGGGTCCCACTTGCCAGTGAAGTGGTGTATGGTACGAACATCGTTGACCAAGCCTGACGTGATATTAGTCCCTCGAACGCTAACTGAAAACGAAAACGCAGTGCATACGACTTGCTCCCTCCGTGAACTGTATTAAGATCTAAGTGTGATTGCTAACTAATGGTGAGTTGGGTCTAAAGTGGAGTTGTGGAGTAGCCTAAACCCAGCCACATCTCTCTAGTTTATTTTGTGAGCTTCATCCAGTTCCGCTTCTATTTTAGGTGGTGTTGGAACTGTTTTACTAGGCTTCGCTACAGGAAAGATGAAGCTAGAGCTAGAGCCATTCCAAATAGGCCTCTAGTTATTAGATCCAATACTTACGGGATGCCATGTCTAACATCATATGTACCCATGGTAACATCAGCATGATATCTAAATACTAGATCTAATATCTACAAGGTATTATATCTATTATTGTGTTGAGTTGTGATCCAAATTCATTTGCATATAATAAAGGCCAGCTTCTGCTGGAGCGAAACGGAGGCCCGTCGTTGCCGTAGACTTGGACCGAAGCGAAGCGGAGGCTGAAGCTGGTCCATTGGGTTAACCCAATAACGTTATGCACTTGGGGACACCCGGGGGTGTGGGAGCGGAGCCTCCGCGGTACAAATCGTTATCCTTTTAAGGTTTCACTTTCATATAGACCTCTTGTAAGTCGTCGTTCAGCGTTGTAATCTCACCCTGATACAGTGAAGATATTTTGCTGGCTAGCGCACGTGGTTTTTTCTCTCCTGTTGTGGGAGAGTTTTCCACGTAAAATCTTGTCTTCTGTTATTGATCTATTGTTTTTTATCATTTATTTGCTTATCGTTTCTTAACATTACTAAAGGTAATATAGGACCTGTTCACTTTGATATCATTTTTAACCATACTATTTTTTACATTAGTTGCCAAAAAAATATCTATATTTAGTTTGTTGCCAAATTTATTAAATACATAAGAAATCCTGCCAAAAATTTTGGTATTATCAAAATTTGGTAAGGCTTATTTTGGCTACAATCTGAACAGGCCCATAGTATTTGTGACCCGTTCTAACGCACTGGCACATGCTTGGAGAGTGGCGGAATCAACTTCTGATTCTTGGCTAGCTCACCGTTCATGAACACTTCAGCAATGGTTTATCAGCCGCAATAATTGAAACATCAGCAGTAATTGAGCAATGGCATCTAATCAGCCATTGTACTGGCCTCCGGTCTGCATTTCATATGCCGGCCAGTACATATTGGACATTTTTGTACCGTCGGACAATTCAAGCCACTGTACACTGGTACGTCATTCCTGTTGCACAAATCGCGTTTGATCAATGCAACACAACGACACACGCATTGCTCGTTTGCTCCTACCGCCTTTTGGATCTGTAGCTGAGCTCCTACCGAGTGAGCTTAATTTCAGCCATTTGAGCACGGCAGAATAAAACGCATCCACTAGGGCCGTACTTAGTTTTCCCCATATTCCCAACTTTCCATCCCACCATATCACATTAAAAACTTTCCTACACACATAAATTTTTAATTTTTTTTTCCAAACTCTCAACTTTCTTCAAACTTCCGGCTTTTTTCAGGAACTAAACACACCCTAGACAAAGCGGCGGAGCCTGCGCCCGAGTTGGTCGGGCAACCACTCGGGCTTAGCTAGTAGCAGATTAGAATCCTTTGCTCAACCTAAAGATTATCAGGTTCACATGTCAGTGATGAAGGCACGATGCAGTTCACTATGGAGGATCTCAATCCGCTAGTAGCCTAGCTAATACTGATATTTATTGTCAATTTTCGAAAATCCTTATGAAATGTTGCTGAGATTCGGAAATAGTCTTTTATCATCTGAACTCAGTTGTCGTTGGTTCTGCCGGCCACTTACAGGTGTTCATCCTTTTCGGGTGGTTTGTGTATCAACCGCAGTGATTTTTTTTTCACTGACAGTCTTGCTGAGGTTCTCGTGTGAACCAGCTGGGTTCCATGCCATATTGTCAATTTGTCACCTGCTACCGTATTGACCGTCTAGCCAGAGAACAGCGTACCAATTGGCGCATTCTTTGATTTCTTCCCCCCTTTCATCTTGAGCACAGTTATTGCTGGGAATCCTAGAAGCCTACTTCAACAAATCAAGTGATTTACCATCACTTGTCTTGTGGATAGTACTAGTAGTACGTTGGTACTCTGATGGTTGGTGAACTCGTGAGAGCAACGCAAGACAGTGTTTATTGGTGCAGCTACCCGTCTTACTGACAGGGGTACATACGGAAATTAGGCAGCGGTAAATTGTAACAAGATGGAAATGACGAGGAGGTGACAATATAAGTATAAAACCAGTGCAGTTGCTAAAAATGTAAGGCCGCTTTGAATTGTAGAGAAAACATAGAAATTTTAAATTTCTAAGAAAACCTTTTAAGCAAATGATTCAATATATCCTTCCTTTTAAAATTTCTATAAAATGAAAAATGAACATGGCATCTTGAGACGTGTAATCAGACGATGGAAAGGCTATGCTATGACATAAAAGGACATGGCAAAGTTTGCACCCCGTGGTCCGTAGATTGGTGGTTAGAGCTAGCCTACAGATTATATCAAATAATCTACTTTTTCTATCATCTTGCCTATGTAGGCTATTCTACACTCTAATATATGATCAGTTGCAACTTGCAAACTTCGATCTAACCAAAAAAAAAAAAAGGGAGTTCTGCCTTTTACCTTCTCTAAAAGGTAATCATCCTGTATGTCTATTTATCGGCAGCCCTTCTCGAGAACCTCAACATAATAAGAAGATTATAGACATTCCTAAATTAAGTGCCAATGGTTACAGTCGACGATGTAATTTAGCACGGGCTCAAATCATGTACTGCGGACAAAAATGTCATTTTACTGTTCACGGTAACTTCGACCTTTTGACTCTAGCAGGTGCCAACAGAAATCATTTTCTCAGATTAGAAGAAAAACTGACATCGTTGGCCTACCTTCTGCTGACAACGACATGAAATTTACGTGTTTATCTAACTTTGCCGCTATGTCTCTCCAAAAATGGCAAAACGAATCAATTCGCCAACTAACGCATACTCCTACCTGAAACCTGAAATCTATATGAGGAAAAAACAAACATATCATAGCTTAATCAGGTGAATACCCAAAGCTTTTAGCAAGAGGCTATTGGTTTAGGACAGAAGTAAACTCCAATGAGAAGAAGCCCCTACCCTAGTAAACTATTCCTCGAGCAAACAAAAAGAATTCCAGATTTTGGGAACTGTTCTAACTCGAAAGATATTGTACACACATACAGATTAGAAAAGCACAATTTGCAGTTACTAATTTTACAGCGACCAGTAGAGTTTCTCATAGGGTCCACCAGCTGCCTCAGAGTACAGACCCTCGTATGCTCCTGCAGAGGACCACTAGTTGACCTGACTGGATCCCAAGCAAAACATTTGCATTAGATAAATCACATATACAGTTGCTTCAAAGAGGGCAGTAACCAGTAAGCATCCAAGTGAAACACATACTGTATTCCTCAAATATAAGAACATGGTACAGCCCAGTCAAGATGTTTGAAAATCGCGTATGGTAATCCTCACAATAACCGTAGAGGGATAAAAAGAGAAACTATATCGTGCTCTGACACTTGGATTTCAGTACAGCGATAACTCAAAATCGAATCTCCAGGTATTTATGGAGTACTACTTCAAAACATAAACCCCACAATCTTATCTTTCAGAAGATTCATGAAAAGATGGGGGAAATGGACAACCACACAGAAAGATATAACCGCATACAACTTGCAACTACTAATTGTAAACATAACGAGGAACGAGATTTTACAGCTAATAACCATCATAGTGGACCAAATGGCTCTGGGAGCGGCTCAAACCGGTGATCAAACACTGGGCTCTGGTCAGATTTGTCATCAACGTTGTGCAACCAGTTCGTGTTCGTTATGTCCTCCCTCAACAACAATGCCTCATACCGTGCAGTGGTATACAGATCTAGTTCACTCAGTGTCTCCTTAGTTCCAATGCTTTCCCTGTCTGGAGAACCAGTTGAGCTGCCACCGTTGTTTGAAAGAGTTCCGTTCGAATCTCCAGAGAAGTGTCCATTGATGCTGCCATTGTCAGTAAAATGACAATCGCCATATAAACTGAGATGAGCGGGATCAGACATTCGAGCTGACCGGACCTTCGCACCGGCAGAGCGAATGCTAGGCGGGAATAGAGATGCACCACGAATACCACCCAGGTTTTGTCGAATGTCCTATTTATAGACAAGAACTGTTCAGTTTCTTCTGGAGATGTTACAGTAACTAAAATACATCAAATAAAAGTAAGCAGGTCATGTTTACTGTCATGTAAAATGAGGAATGTAACATACCATATGCTTGATTGCCATGTCAAGTGACTTCCTTGATATTGTCCTACCAAAGCCATTATCTGTGCCCGTGATAGACCGTAATGGTTTAGTATGTTGGCCTTCCACAGCAGACCCCTCGGACTGTCTGCTTTGGTGTCCATTTGTAAGAGAAGATACCCTAGATGGTGCATCAGGAAATTTACTACGCGTAATAGCAGGCACAGTCATCTTTTTTACAGGAGCTGAGCGAACTTGTTCAGCATTTGGGGCTGACTTGGGTCCCAAACCCACTCCTGGGCGTGCTCTACCAGCAGATAGTGGCCGTTGTGGTAGCTTAGTCCTTAGGTTTGGTGGAGTTTCACTTGGAAAATCAGGAATATCTAACGGCCTGACTGGAGCTCGTGCACGTGAATTTGGGGAACTTGGACGAGATGATGGTGCAGAAGAAGGTGCTGAACTTCGACCATTACTGGTTACAGGCCGCCCGATGGATGTTATGTTATTGCTGCCAAATATCCTCCCAACAGAAGGTGAGTGGCCAGCCAGTGGGGCTGATGAACGTGTGATAGGCTGACGCGTAGGTGTAGATGAACGAGAGCTAGAGCGGCTGACTGAAGGAACTGTACTTGTGGAAGAGGAGGTCCGACTAATTGTACTAGTTCTTCCAGAGGATGAACTAGGACGACTTGCTGCAGAACTTGTACTTGAAGATGAATTGGACATGATACGAGGCCGAGAGGTTGGAGTTGATGGTCTCGAGTTTTGTGCAGATGTTGTTTTGGCAATAGTTGAGGTGGACATAGTGTTGGGTACAGAAGATCTAGTTTTGACTGGAGTAGAAGGACGAGTTTTATTTGGAGTAGATGGCCGAGGTTTGACTGGAGTAGATGGCCGAGGTTTCACTGGAGTAGATGGACGGGTTTTAGTTGGAGTAGAGGGCCGTGTTGGTACTTGACGTGAAGCTGGAACTGATGGCTTTGATGAAGAAAGAGTGCTAGTCCTCTTGCTTGGAGTTGTAGGTGGCGAACAGACAGAGGAAATGCTTGCATTGACAACTGATGACCTGTTGTTGCTGGAAATAAGAGTAGATTGGATTGAAGGGCGAGAGACAGAGTTACTCCGTGCTGGCCTAGTTGGTACTGTGGAATGCCCATTCTCTGTTTCAGGAATGGAAAGCTGCAATAAACATGCAGCACATTTCTGTTAATTATGAGCATCAACACATGGCTGGCTGAGCAAATAGTAGATTTGAAGAAACAGGTCATACAGCTAAAGCATGTATCAATGGTTATATGATAAGTGGTGCAATATTATTACAATATTATATTGCTAACTAGATGGAACTTGATTGCTTCCCAAAAACAAATTACAATTCATTGTAGACAAAAATGTATTACTGACTACTGCAGATTGTACACTTTGCACTATATGAATATGAGCAAACATGTAATAACGTGAAATACTCCAAATTTACATGATTACAACCCAATAATACAGCAAATCACGGTAGCATTGGTGACTATCTGTTTTCAACATCCTATGATGGTATTGACAGATCACCTGGTTCATCAAGCCTTTTTCTTATAACTCCTTTTGCATGAAACGTAAGATTGGCATTCAGTTGTCAATAAAAAGGCAAGTTAAAGGATTACCATGCCTTTCTACTATTGTTGCCTAAACAGAATTCAAACAAGTATTGTTCTTAGCGCTAGTTGCAGCACCTAACAACCTACCAATGCAGGCGATGTGCACTGAAACAGTTATTGCAATTATAATGTGACTAGGTGCATTCTAAAATTTGGAAAATCACTCTGGCGAACATAATTTTCTTTCAACTAGTTTATTTTGGTGGGCAATGCATGGTAGGGTTTTCAAACATCAAAAATCATTTCCACTTTCCAGTTCAGAGTTATATTACTTCATTATCCTCTTATGCAAGAAAACCGACCTGGATGGCTGAATTCAAATGCCAATGAGGCATTGAATTCAATACAAGGAAAAAAACATCTACTATGCTCTTGGAACATAGTAGACTGCTTGAATAAAAAGAATCTCGAAACACTTGCATGTAAAAAAAATTTGAAGAAAATAGCACCAACCCTTGATGCTCTAGTGGTTGAGGATGATCTAGTAGTAATGCGTTTAGGGACATCTGAGGATGGAGCTTTCTCCACAACCTCCAGTATAGGAGCATGAGGTGATCCTGGGGGAGTCAGAAGCCTGAAGAAATATTCCAATGTTATGCAAGTCATAGAAGATCAGACCAATAAAAATTAGATAACTTGGTCATAGAACAGATGACACATAAATAATGGAAAGGCATATCCTTTGGTGACACGAAGCACTCCCGTTTTGTGGCAAGCCCATAGACGTGACATCCAAATCGGCCTTATCACCACAATAGTGGAATGTGATGAAAGTCAACTAAAGTGTAGCAGTAGTTATTTCAACTAAACTTGCAATTAAAATGTCTGGTCATTGTAATTCCCAGTGGGTGGCTGGGTGCTGGTGTAATTCAGTTTCAGAAATTTCACAAAAGAGTTATAGAATTCATTTGAACTATTGAAATTATCCTATAATACGAGCCAGTATAAAACATCCTAAAGTTAGCAATGCTATTTGCCTGCCGAATTTTTTTTCCCTTTCCAATATAGAGAAGACATTACTTGAGGTCCAACGCTTTGCTCTTCAAGCTAGGAAGGAGCCCACAGACCAAACAATACAGTCACCTACTTGTCTTTGCTGTCAACGAAACTAATTCCCTAACTAAACCAAGTAGCATCCGTACATGGCCAATCTTAAAACCGGAAACAATCGCAGTCAGCAGAACTCAACCTAAATACACCAAATCATGATTTCCCTGGGATGATACCACTGATTCCTCGGATAAACAAGCACCATTCATTCACCTAACCACAAGCACGATAAGTATAACGTCGTCCAAGTTTAACCAATAAAACGCCCCCAAAATAAATTTCAAACGCGGCATTGCCACCAGCTACTCCAAATTAGAGAAACGGCTTACCCAACTTAGCACAACGGGTTCACCAATTGCAGCAAACATGAAATCGACGCAAAATTCAGAAAACCAAATAAGTAAGGAGAAACCAGTCAATTACCAGTCGTAGTCATGCTTCCCGATCTCCGTGTCCAGCAAGTCCTCCATCTCAAACCCACCACTTCAGACTCCCAAAACCCCCCAAACCAGATCGATGCGATACGACGATGCCTGCAACCGCAAAACCGGATGAGACCGATAACAACCGCAAGCCACCCGAACTCGACATCACTCTGTTGCTCTTGCTCCTACCCTCCCTACCTCCCGTCGAAGCGGCGCGCCGCGAGAGGGGATGGGAATCCCCGGCGGCGCGGGACTTGGAACGACCGCGGTGAGGGAGTAGGTCAGTCCCCCTCCCCTCCCCTCCGCCTCCTTCCTCACGCCGACGCGGAAGCTTCCAGAAGCTTCCGTGCCCGAGCCCTCCTGGACTTTGCTTGTGGCGGTAGGCTGCGCGCGCGAGAGAGAGAGAGGCAGACACCGCGAGGAGGCGGGGAGAGAAGAGGAGGGAAGAAGAGGAATGCGTGTGAGCCGCGCCGTGAAATTTTCTCCTCTTTCATTCTTTCTTTCTTTTTTTTTCCCAATTTTGTCCCTTTCGCTTTCGAAACGCTGGGCGGTAAAAACACCGGGCCCCCCGTGACCTTCACGCGATTTTTTCTTACACGTGGGCCCACCGCCCGTGTGGGCCCGGCCGTCAGTGGGCGAGAGGTGGGAGGTGTGGGGGATTAGAATAGGCGGTAAGTCTGGAAAAGTCGGCGGCGTCGTTGCTCGGATAGAGGAGACGTGTCGGGCTCGATGTGTCGCATCGCGAGGGGGAGTGGTGAAGGAGAGAACGTCATGGTGGGGCCCATTTGTCAGTGGGTGGGCCCACGTGCCGTAGCAGCGAGGCCCGGTCAAAGTTGGGATGTTGGGGGTAGATTAGGGCATGTTCAATGGTAGAGACGGGTATGGTCTCTTAAACAATACAAGATTATTTAGAGGCCATGTTTTTATAATAGTTGAGACGACAAAGGCTCTAATCATTAACTCATAAAATATTTCTTTTGTTAATATTCTTTTCATATTTATATCCTCATGCAACCATATTTCCATATTATAGTGACTAAGAGTCGTTGTTAAGCTGTTGTCATACATAACAATGATGTTTTGTCTCTCCTTTTTCTCTTTCCTCCATATCAACAAGTATTTATAATTAACAACGCTAAAAAACCATTATTAACAGCTATTGTACATGCCCTTAGATCAGATCGCTGGTCCGAGCGGGCGGGCTCGGGTGTTCTCACGGTCAAAACCTCCCAAAATCTAAAGATTCAAGGTTTGCCATTATCTGGTGGCGATGATTAGTCAAAGATGATTCGCTCGGTTGTTTAGGTTAGCAGTATCTCCGTACTCATAAAGAAAATCATTTAGGACAATATTTAATTCAAATCTTAAAAATATAAATCATAAATAACTCTTAAGCTGTTGAGTTTGAAAATGTATGTAAAAGTTATATGAATAGATTTATCTTAAAAGATATTTTTATAAAAGCATACATATATCACTTTTCAATAAATATTTTTATAGAAATAAAAAGTTAAAAGTTGTGTTTTAGAGACGTGTCGTTGTCCAGAACGATTTCCTTCGTGAGTATGGATGATTACGCCCTAAAGCATTGGTCCCCACGCAACAAAAATGTACTAAGTTCGGTTGCTTTGCATGACTTGATTGTTCAACTAATTAAACGAACACAGGTTCTCATGTCGTAAATTTTGCATTTGGTAGGCTTGCGCTTTACTCCCTCCGTAAAAAAAAAAACAAACCCTGAATTTTCGTGTCCAACTTTGACTGTCCATCTGATATAACTTTATTTTATAATTCGTATTTTTATTATTGTTACATGATAAAACATGATTAATATTTTATACGTGACTTGTTTTTTTAATTTTTTTATAATTTTTTTAAATAAGACGGACGGTCAAATGTTGGGCACGAAAATTAGGGTTTGTCTTTCTTTTCTTTTCTTTTCTTTTTTTTTTTTTTACGGAGGGAGTACGTGTTTGTACATCACCGCATCTGGTTGGATAGCCGCATGGCCGCGTGTCCACGGCTGAACCGAAGCGAGCGAGTCGGCAGGGCACGTAATACGCATTGCACGCACCGACGCACGGTAGTTGGCCGGTGGCGATCGATCGAAATCGGTAGCTGCCGCGTCACGAGACACGTACTAGTACTCAGTTAGCTTATCATGGGTCGTCGTCGTCGTATCCCGCATGCGTCGGCGTCGCCCAGCGTCGCGGCGAGTTTTCATGTACACGGAGGCGAACGTTATCGTACAGCGCTTAATTAGCCCGAAGAACTAAACGAGAAAATATTGGACGTATATATATGCATGCAACTGTTTATCTATCGCGCACACATGTACAGGACGGGGACGCTACAGTTTTGTGCGTACGTTCGTAAGTTCGTTGGGGTTAGTTAGTTAATCAATTAAGGCTTTTATTAAGAGCAGGGCAGGTAAGAGCAACGACCGGTTGTAATGGTTAGTAATGGCGGGATCGATCGATCGGGCTTTCATTTACTAGGGCTCAGCGCCCTCTCGTGAAGCACGGATATGTAGCTATAGCTCGATCGAGTTGACACGCATTGATGCATTCGAGCAATCCGCTAGTGGCACACATGAACATTCGTCGTGGTCGCAGCACGCATACGCTGTCACATGCATGCCGTTGCATCTTATGATCGATATACATCTTATCGCGAGTTTACATGCGTGCCACCCGGCCCGGGGCCCGGTGGTCCGACCCTAGTTACTCTTACTCCCGGGATGAACCCATGCCATGCGTGGCCACTGGCCAGCTAGCGTTTCCCTCTGCCTGAGGGTGACAAGGTAACGGCAGCTGCGTTTCCCTCTGCCCAGCTCGTCGTACGTTTGGACTGTGGACCTTCCGTTCGGATGAACCGGGAATCATTATTTCGCTTATAGCCGTTTATTAGTAACATTAATCACTTTTATATAGTAATAGTACTGTTTTTTTAAAAATAATAAAATCGACTCCAAAATTAAGTTTACAAATACAAAATTTGTAAGCATATGTATAACAAAAACCATAGACTCTTCGAATTGCACCATTACCAACCATGCTAAGTTTCTTGCTATATTGAGCTGGTGAATAGAATTTTATTCAATCAGGTCATATTTTTCTTTTTGAGGGAAATTTATCAGGTCATAATTATTGCTTAAATCACATTCCTTTCAACAGAGATAAGCATGGTGTTAAGTACTCCACAAAGGTTGCAGATTGGGCCGGTACGGCATCCCACCAAAAGCTTTTGGCCCAAGGGAGTTCAAGTGGAGGAACAAGAGTTGTAGTTCCAGGAGTTTATCGTACAAAAACATCTTCCTCTTCTACATCTTCATTCCCTAACATGTAGTAACTTCTAGAACGTGTATCCTCCTTTTTCTCAAGCTCCCCTCAAACATCTGATTGTGTTGAAACACTATTGCTCCATTGTGAACTGTGAAGTGATTGGCGTCCTAGAATGTTGGTCATGGATTGTCAAAATCTCATCTGTTTTGGTGGAAAGGTCTGTTTGCGGTGCTTCAGGTAACAAAAGCTACCTCAAACAAACGATTTATTTGTTTTCATTCAGATTATACAGAATAAATAAAATAAAATAAAAACTAGAAGTCAAAAGCTAAGTTTCCTAGCTTCTCCAAAATTTTTGAAGCTAGCTACTTACTGTTTCTTGAAATGCTTCCCAAAAATCACTTTATATCTCATCTGTCTCGGTCTCTCAGACCAGAGGTAAAGATCATGTGCTTGTGTAATGTAGCACATGCTATAGGGTTTTCTGTTTACTTAACTGTTTAAAGGCCTAAATTATTCCTAAAATAGTAAAAGGTGAAAGGTACAGTTATCGACTTACAAATTATAGTATATGCCAGTGTGAACAATATGGGATACCATTCCAAGCTACTTCTTCTGTCCACAAATATAAATGTTAAATTGTAATTAAATCAACACTTTGACTGTCAGCAAAATCATAAAGATTGATGACTAGATTTACCGTAAAACAAACTATCATAATTACTAATATATAACTATTCATGCTTCTTAAAAAAGAATATACAACTCATTCTATGAGAGAGTAGAACTGTATAAAAAGAAGGCAAACCATATAATGGTAGTGCTTTGCAAAAAAAAAAGTGCCCACCTACACCACATCCAATTCCCCCTCAATCATATCCGCTCAACATTGATCTAACGGTCTAGAATCGCTACCCTTGGTAGCAATCCAAGACTCGAAATGTACTTCGTTTTTCTGTTTTCTATTTGAAACAAGGATGTACTTGATATAGCGAACAATACGAGGGGTCTTCTTGCAAAACGGTATCTGGAAACCACATGAATTCCGCCTCTATCATAACCGCCCAATGCTAATCGAACGGCTCGTGATCGCGACCACTGGTTGCGACCTAGCCGGCCGCGCCGCCCTCTGAGCCGCCGCCGGTCTCGTCGCCGCCTCGCCGGCGCACTGTCCCCCTCCCCCCTGGCCGCCGGCGGCGGCGATTATGGCTTAGATTTGCACCTCGCCGCTTCCAATAGTGACCTCAGCAAGAAGAACCGAAGAGCAGCCGCCGTGCAAGAAGACGACCTGAAGCTCCGTCTAGTCCGAGTACACGCTGGGATGGGGCAATGCAACCTCGTACCATCCTTTTCATCATTTTTCTCACTGAACTTCTGCGTTGTGTTCTTGATTGAAACTCATAGGGCGATATTAGAAAGGTGATTATTATTATTTCTTTGAGGGGAAGAAAGGTGATTATTTTGTAGAGTGAACTTGGAAGAGCTCCAGAACCAGGGGCCTGTCAGAGCACTCGTGGAGAATGTGGTTCAGGCTTCGATTCAGAGAGGCATTGGCGACATTACGTTGTCTCTGCTGACAGCCAAGGTGCAATCCTTAAACTCACTGATATCATCAGATATTTGTAAAGGCAAACCTTAGACTTGTGATTAATGGAATCCTATTCATTCCGGTTCTTCTTTTTTTTTTTGGCCTGTTGACATGTTCATCTCAATTGGCTTTGCGATAGGTGGCCATATCAGAACTTGTGATTATCTTAGAGAGAAGCATGTCCATGTAGCATTTAACCTCTGAAAACAGAACACTTGCTCTGTGTTACAAAGTAGAGAGAGAATCCAATGCAAAACCCATTGCCACATATATCTGAATACTTTGTCCTAATGTGCACGTACTTGTTTTCCTTTTATCCTTGTAAATAAATTTTATTTCTTTTAATGGAAAAAATACGCTCTTTGCGTATTCCCCTTTTTTTAATGTGCACGTACTGTGTTGATGAACATCTGAATATCCCAGCTGTCCGTGTCAGATCTTTTTTTTTTTAACGCATCCGTGTCAGATCATCAGAAGTACAAAATCCTATGCCTGTGTAAACTAGCACTTGGTTTGCCGTTAAAATCAAGCATTTAAAAGGTTATAATATGATTCCTCTTAACTGAAAGCTACAGCTACTAACTTGCAGATTGCAATGGGCATGGCAAGTGTGAACTGCTGTTGCACTGGGATGATCCCATTCAGCTATATACCAGCGGTTTAGCAGTAACTGCTCTATTAAGATAATGCCAGCAAAAAGATGAGCAGAACATCAGCATCAGACCCACCGGTGTCGTCGACGTTTAAAAGTAAGCCAGCCACAATCTTCCTCTGTTCCCTACCTTCAATTTCCTAGCTACTTTCTAATGGTGACATTGATCTGACCATATCATCACCACATCAGGATTAGTATAATCATCTTCAGAACCGTTTCCTCTTGGTTGTATCACCCAATTTGGAGGACAAGTGTTATATTTTACTGCCTTTTTTCTGTTGCTGAGAATATGCAAGATCATCGCGTATCTCACTACAAGAAAAGGTGAAGAGGCGAAAGATAGATGCCCCAAATCCACTTACAAAACTGGTAAAGTCTGCACTTTTTACCGTCGTCGGTGTGAAGCTGCAATCTGCAGTCAAACTCGCGTGCTCTTTGACAGATTTAAAGTGATTAAGCACTCCAATCTTATGGTTATCCATTCTGCACTTTTCTTTCGCAGGTTAGTCGCGTTGTGTTGGTTGTATGTACCAATCAGTGAAGATACCGTGCCATGGATCATAGGCAAGTGAACAATTTTTTTCTCTAAAGAAGCTTCGCAAGTGAAAAATGGAATAGCTAATCTCTGAAGAACAGTTGGGTTTCAGAAGCATATCAGTTTCCCCGAAGATATTAAGCAGTTGAGGTAAGTTAACCAACCCGGGCCATCCAGAAGCAGCTGCGAAACACAGACGTATCCATCTTGAGTATTAATAAAAAATTGACTTATAATCTTGGTTTTATTCTACACGGTTGTTATCAAATCTGCACCATGAAAACGAAATGAAACATCTGTCTGAGGGAGATGAAACATCTACACGATTGAAATATCTTCCAAGCTACTCTTCTTCTGAACATTTGTTGTACTCTAGTTGCAGCGTATCCAACACTTCAGCTGTAATGTCATTTCAACACAAGATGTTACTAGCCCATATAAGTGTAATACAGAACCAAATTTAAACACTACAAACATGTCATAATTTCTGTGCACGGAACTAGAACACTTCAACCAGTCTTGTTTTCTGAAAACCATGGGAGCCTCACAACAACAAGACCACATCATCAGTTCGTCATCATATGGTCACACTGTTCACAGCCTCCGTAGATTGAAAAAGACTGGTCTAATAGTATATTAATGGTATGTCAATGTTCCTAATTTTTTTGGTTATAGGAGGGGAACAGTTTTAGTGTGCAGCCTCAACATTTGTCAAAGTGTCATCCCTGCAGAAACAAGTGTCATTATCTTGGACTGATCAATGCGACCCGTACTAGAAAGCAACTCGATATGGCTCCCAGAAAAAATATCAGCCGAACAGATCATGGCCAGCAATTTCTTTTTCTCTGGTCACGTTCAACTGGAGCTGAAAACTACAGCTTGTGTTTGTCTCTCTGACTTTTTGTTAGTCGACCCCTGTTTTTTGGGGGTTACTAATGAGCCGCGTGGACATTGTTATCATATCCTCTAGATCATCTTGTTACCAACTTGGTATTTTTCGAAACGAATTAACAAGTTGCTATGAAATTATGGACTTTTGTCAGCTAAGTCCCAAGTTGTTCGGTATGAAATCATAGGTAGTGTTCTTAGTGAAGTCGTTCCACAGGTTGTTGGAGAAGCAGTCTGCTCGTTTATTTTTCACTTGGATAGTGTCAAATACTACAGATGAACAGTGTCAAATCGAGCACAGCTTGGTAAACACACAGTAATTTATGAGATAGTGAAAGTAGGAAAAGGAGTAGGTCTCCGGTCAAATTATTTGACCTCTTAATTTGTTTGGGTAATTTTAATTCCAAATAAACTCAACTAGTGCAGAAGGGCACTGGCTACATTTGAAACTGTCAGGAAAATTCAAAATTAGGACGTTTTCAGCTCAACTCTAGACTTAGCTAGAGAGTTGATCAAGTGCTTCTGTCAAGCTAATCTCATAATCTTGTACTTTATGCTTGTTCTTGATTCCATTTGTCTGTGCCACCGTACGATGCTACGAACAAATTATTGCGATGCTGCTACGGGATAGTGACGGCTGTTTACAATCAATCATTTTATATTCATGATCTTAAATGACAATTCTCTTGTGCGATTTTTAGACAATTGCTACTAAATTACAAAATAATCACTATGCATCCGTCAACACCTCCCAAAGCACAGAACAATCCAAACTACCACCAGAAAAGTACCAACCATCAGTTGCATCATCTCACCGTATAATAAACATGATAAGCAACCAAGCCAGGTCACTCTCCTCTACTACATCCATCAAAAAAAAATCAACCTAAAATAAAATGATAGAATACATTTATTTTCTCATAAAAATAAAAAAATAAGACCTGACCTGTGGGCCCGGTTTGTCAGAGGAGGAGATCACCGGACTCACTCCGGCCGCACGAGGCGAATGCGGTCGCCGATGGTTGAACCGCGGCGGACTCCTTCCCAACTCTACTTTCCTCCTCGCTTCCTTCTTTCACACGAGCACGGGGACCTATTCGCGTAAATACTCTATCCTCCGAGGTCCTGGATGCAATTTTGACCGAATAAAATATGGCGCCAAGGGGGGGCTCTCCTACTAATCCAAAGTATTTTAGCGCGCCGCATGAAGCAGAAGCCGCCATTAATAACTCCCCGAATTCGCCAAAGCACAACCTTCCCCCACCAACCCACCGCACCCAGAGCTTCGCCTCGACCTCGCCTTCACCTTCGCCGCTGTAGCTGCCGCGATCCAGGAGGAAAGGGAGTGGGGTGCGGATGGGATTGGGGGAGGAATGCGACAGCTGCACGGGCTGAAAAGTTGCAGCAGCAGTAGTAGTATATGTCCCCCCGCGCCGCGGGGGTTGTCGCTGTGGGTGAAGGTGCGGTGCTCGCTCTCGCCTGCCTTTCCCGAGTTCGTTGGTGAGGGCAATCTCCGGCCGGGCGCCTCGTCGGCTGGTGCTCCCCGATCGGGGGGCTGCTGCAAATCGCTGTTCGGATTGGAGCGGCTGGTCGGTCTGCGTTTGATTGCAGGTTCGCTTCTTCGATTCCTCGAGGATTGTGCGGATGGTTTGTTCAGGATTTGTTTCTAGTGTGAGTTCGATCTTGTTGTTTTCTTTTCTTGGATTGAAATTTCACTTCAGATTACAGTTTTCTCGCTATTTGCCAAAAAAAAAAGAAGGTTTGGATTTTTTTTTATCCCTATTCGTTGTTCTCCTAGCTTCTTGGTCTTCTTCGGCTCCTCGCTTCTCTTCTTTGTATCTGTACCTTTGAAGCTATAAAAGTTTGGTACTTTTGGTGAAAATATTCGACGGAGAAGGTATGCGGAAAAGGGCATATTTGTCGCCATAAAAATTTACCTAACGTTGACAACCATTAGTAGCTCGAAGTCCTGAACCTTGTGTACTGTGCTCTTGTGCCGTACAGTCTGCAGGCTTAGTTGGGAAGTCCCAGTTGCTGGTTGTGATGTGGCTCTTGCTGTCAGTGTTAATAGGTTGTTTTCACCTTATGTGGAGGAGCTTAAGTAACTTGCAAGCTTACTTTTCTTTAGTCAAGAGGAGAGTTGATTTTGATTGTGCCCGGGCCATATTTTTTCCATGGTTGTTGGTTTGAACACACCATGGTTAGGTCAGGCGCGTTAAGCATCATATGGAGTTGACACGCTTTCACACCTTAGATACTGGATCCTAGTCTTCTGTGGGTAGGATAAGCGCCTCCATTTTGGACTAATCGATCATTTAGAATGGTAGCAAGCGTGCTGGATGTCTGGATCGTGCAGGGATGACTAAGTTGCTGATCACTTGCTCCTGATTCTCTTGTACAGACATGGCGAACTTCAGAGGTTTTCGGCGCGCAGTGATCGTGGTTGTTCTGTGCATTTGTCATGTGAATGTCGTAAGGGGACAGAGCACTGACCCTGCTGAAGGTAATATATAGTAATCTCTAGTAGGACATGTGCTGTACTGCATTTGCTTGCTTGCTTTCTGTTATACTTTTGAGCCAGGCAGTTTGAATTGCCGGAGCTCAGAATAGCTACTAGTTCTATAGTTCAGGAAGACAGAATTGGGCTTTAAGCTTTCAAAGTTTCAATTATGCATATCCCATCTGTGCGGATTTAAGCATATCTTTTTGTAAGTAGTGCTATGTTTTGAAAGTATCTCGAAGATCCCGTCCCCCCCATCTGAACCTGTTGTGAATTGTCCGTTTCTACAATGTTCATGCCATCAATTGCCGCACACTCAATTGTTGTCACACCAGTAATCAGTTATATTCATGTGGTAATTTAAAAAGTTCATGATATAACATGTTTTTAATTCAGAGTTAAAGAAGTTCATAATATTGCAGATTTTAAATTAAAGAAGTTCACAATATTGTAAGTAAACCTACAATATTACATAACATTATATTGCCTGGCAATTACATAACATTATGTTAGTTAATCTGGTATGAACAACTTTGTTAGAGAAGTAGAATAATAACTATTTGAAAGGGTTGCTTCCCAGTAGTTCTTCCAAAGAAATATCTGAAGAATAGTTTTTTTATAGATAATCTGAAGATAGCTGTGCAATCAAAGTAAGAATAATCATTATTAGTTTTTTTGTTGTTGCTGAGATGTGTGATGCTTAGTTTAAACAGTAATATTGACTCAGATACTTAAAATTTTAAAACTGCTGTGAATTGAACTGTTTCCCTCTTATGTGCAGTAAATGCTCTCAGAGCTATCAAAGGAAGATTAATTGATCCGATGAATAATCTTAAGAATTGGAATAGTGGAGATCCATGCACATCAAGTTGGAAAGGAGTCTTCTGTGACAATATACCAATAAATAATTATCTTCATGTAACAGAATTGTATGATAATCTTTCAACCTTATTATTTTATACGCTTACTCTTCTCCCTCTTTTTTTAGTGGTAACGGTGGTTTGTTCTTTCCCAAGTACTTGTTGAGTGAGCCCTCTGCAATTGTTGTTTGTATAATTGTCTTAGCTCCAGCCAGAGGTTCTGGCTTTCTCTCTTTTTCTTTAAGCAGGTTCATCACCTGTACTATGAGTTTTCTACCTCTTAATGCAAAATGCGCAGCCCTCGTGCGTCTTTCTGAAAAAAAAAAAAAGAAGAATACCTCAGCCTTGACTGGGTAAAATAATTCAAGTTCCCATTGTGTTCGCTATCATCAATGACACATACCTCTAGTTACTTTTAGCCTAAGTTGCTATTTTCATGTTTTGGTCAAAGCCGTGATCATTCTCTAATGAAATCCATTTTGCATTCTGATATCTGTTTATTATCTACTTCTGTCCATTCTGTATGATGTGCAATATGATAATTGGATTGCCAATATCATGCTATTTTTTTCTCTTGAAATTGCATACTTTTTTCTGGATGCAGGCAGTTATTTAAGATGAATCTTTCTGGGACTTTGGCACCAGAGATCGGTCTTCTATCTCAATTGAAAACATTGTAAGTACCAACTTGATAGAAAGCTGGAATAGTTAACTGAATTTAAAGATAATATTGTATCTCATGGGGTTCTACATTTAGTATATTTTAAGCAAAAAAACATAATTCTGACTCACAAGAAAGAAGAAACTTACATAATATAATAACTGGGACATAAAGGAATTGTTTCTTGCATGGTTGACTCTTATTGTGCATTTAGTCTCGTGAAGCCTTTTCTTTTGTTACATTTCCAAAATTTTGGTACCTAACTGCTATATTTTGTTCTTTTGAAAGGGATTTCATGTGGAACAACTTGACTGGTAACATCCCGAAAGAGATAGGGAATATCCACACACTCAGGCTTATGTAAGTTTCATCTGTGCAATCCAATTTTTGTGCTCTCTTTTCAGTGTGCACATTATCCACAGGCCGCAGCATCTTACAGTTTATCTTGCAAAACCACATAAGCTTAGGAATCTAAAGGTTTCTTCATTGTCAGCAAGTATTTTATATACATATGGACAAAGTCCGGATTGCCCTTCTTAACCCAAAGGTACTGTGATGGGGCTAATAGTACTAAGCTTTGGACATATAGGATCCTTACAATAATATACTAGCTATAGCTTAAAGATATTTCATTTTGGTAGGTTCATTTTGGTTCTAAATAGTTGTTTTGGGTTTTCAGGGGAACATTTTCTATTAAATATCCCAATCAGTTGCTAATTGACAGTACTATCAGAGAGATGTGCAGACAGTTAATAGTGGTTGCATATTTCCACGGGTAAAACATTAGGATAAATTTTTCGCCGGGCTGGCGTAAGAGAGCCAGCCGAAATTTATGAAGAGGAAAGGGAGAAAATGTTACAAGCTACAGCAGAGTTACATGCCAGCAAAGCCGGCAACACACTTTGACAAGGATAAATTGATCCCCTTTTTGTGTAAAATGATATCTCAATGAGACCACAGAGAGTTTATTCCAACCGCTTAATTTCAGTAAAATTTGTAAAGGAAAAGTATGCACTGTAAAGTATTCTATATAAATTGCCATGAATTAATAGCTGAATATTGACATATCTTAGTTAAATGCAGTATATCTTAGAACTTTTATACACCATGCGACACTATTTTATTTTGAGGATTACTTTTATTACCTGTTTCCCAAGCATTAAACATGCAGTAAATGTTGTAGTTCTCTTTGCAGAAATTCTGTAAATTTCTTTATATGAATTGCATCCAGGATAATAGGTGCTCGTATATAACAAAATGTTGACTGTTGTCGCAATAACTTTTGCAGAACTTTGAACGGTAATCAGCTATCTGGTTCTTTACCAGATGAGATTGGCTATCTCCAAAACTTGAACAGATTACAGATAGACCAAAATGAAATATCAGGACCCATACCTAAATCATTTGCTAATTTAACAAGCATGAGACATCTGTAAGTATAAATATTTAAATTTTGATCTTTCCTCCCCATGTTGCCCCCATATTTTAAACTTAATTATAATCTTGACTCTTCTTCTACCATCAGTCACATGAACAATAACTCATTAAGTGGGCAAATCCCATCTGAATTGTCAAGATTGCCTGAACTCCTCCATCTGTAAGTGGGACTTCACTTGTTTTTTTTTACCTTTTTTAGCATGAGCTGTGTAATTAATTTTATCTTATACCACAAACTTGACAGCCTTGTGGACAGTAACAATTTGTCTGGACCTCTTCCTCCAGAACTAGCAGAGACTCGCAGTTTACAAATACTGTAAGTGTATTTTTCTTTCTACCCGAATGTTGCTTTTAAAAATTTACCTACAGCGCATCAGAATGTGTCTCCTGTTTTCTTTGGACTGATATCTATCACTTCATTTAATTAAGAGTATCATGGGTTTATAGTTGCTTGAAGCTGACTGATGATAACTTCAATTTCAAATTTAGAAATATTAAATGGTACCAATTGGGTCTTGAGCGCTATACCTATATATCTCTTGGTCGCTATTGACGCCCCTAAGTGGGTAATCAAGGGCATTGACAAAATTCGTCGCGGCTTCTTATGGGCTGGCAAAGTGCAGGCCAAGGGAGGTTGTTGTCGGGTAGCATGGGCAAAAGTTTGCTCGCCAAAGGAGTATGGTGGGCTGGGGTACCAATTCTTGAGCTCATGGGCATTGCCCTTCGATCCCGTTGGACATGGCTGCAACGAGTTTCCTCCGGAAAACCTTGGCAAGGTTTAACCATCCTGGGCTCGCAGAAGGAGAAGAATTTTGTGGCCGCTTCAACGATATGCCTCGTCGGCAATGGCACTTCCATTCTATTCTAGGAGGATTGCTGGTTAAAGGAAGGGGCGGTCCGCTCCATTGCGCCATCCCTCTTCAACCAGATTCCAGTGCGCATTCGGAAGAGAAGAACGGTTGCCGAGGCATTGCTCAACCGAACCTGGATATCAGATATCCGAGGTGACCTCGGCATTCAAGCCATCCTTGAATATCTGAATCTTTGGTCGATAATCCAAGCGGTTGATCGAACGGCCACAGAACCGGACACACTGCTTTGGAGATGGGAGAATTCCGGCAACTACTCCAAATCAGCCTATCAGGCCCTCTTCTTTGGTCGCATCCAATTCCAATCGGCGCCGATATGGAATTCCCTCGCACCACCACGCTGCCGATACTTCCTTTGGTTGGTAGTGCTGAATAGATGTTGGACTGCCGATCGCCTCCGCAGCCGCGGGCTCCCACATCCTCTGTGATGCGTGCTTTGTGACCAACACGAAGAAACCATCGATCACATCTTGGTCGCTTGTCCAGAATCAAGGCAACTGTGGTGGTGGGCGCTGCGCGCGATAAGGCTGCAGGATTGCCTGCCAATAAACGAAGCATCCTTCCATACCTGGTTATGCAGCGCAAGGGAGAAGGTCCACAAACCACATCGTCGGGGATTCGACACAATAGCGACTCTGATTGCTTGGACAATTTGGAAGGAACGGAACAATCGAGTGTTCAACAATGAGAGCAGGACATGGGTCGACATTGCGAAAGGAATGGCCGAAGAAGCAGCGCTCTGGCGGGCGGCAAACTCGGCGATTCCATCCCTCACTTCGCAGCTCCCAGGAGGTCGTGGTAGCACAATAGTTTTGCGAGATTAGCTCTTATTGTTTATATTCCAGTATCGGTCCCGTGCTGTTTTTAAATTTGTTACTTGTAAATAAACTTTATTCCTCTTAATGAAAAAATGCGCGCCGCGCGTATTCCTGAAAAAAAAAAAAATGGTACTGCAAATTTGTTGAGCATGTGATATCAAGTCCAGAAATTTATTTAAGGTGTGGTTTTCTGCATCTTCTGATGCAGTGGCCAGGATGCTATATTCCATTATCTAAAACTAAGGCAATTTTATTGTTTGCTAGACAGATAGAGCATTTTTTTATTCCTTTACTTTTATGTATATGTATGTGGGTTTACATGACTTTTTATGAGCACAGAGCTTTCCACTTGGGTAGCGTTTTGATACTCTGTTAGCTTGTGACACTCAATTCTTATATGTGCTACTTAAAGTCAGGCTGATAACAATAACTTCAGCGGAAGTTCCATCCCTGCTGCATACGAAAACATACCAACACTTCTAAAGCTGTGAGTCCAACCTTCTTTCTTTCACAAGTTCATGTTGTACTTTTGTTCTTCTTACTACTTGTAGATGCAGGGGACTCGATTATTTTAGAAAGTACATAGGCCACCTTTAAGTTTGGATGGAGAAGATTAACATGGTACATAATATAATTGATTAATGTAAGCAGATTCCATTCGAAGTTTGATATGTTGAGGCTCACGATGAGTAGAGATTCCTCACTAGAAAAGACAAAAAGAAAACAAAAGGAGTAAAAATCAATCTTCTTACCTTAACAACCTAAGGTTTAGTAGATATGGTTGTTGTAGACTTATATCAGAAGTCCAGGAAATACAAAACAACAGAATCCAATCTCTATCATTCTTAAACTCAGACAAAGATATGTGCTCAGTAGATATTCCTTTTCACTTTACCAGGAGTCTTAGGAATTGCAATTTGCAAGGAGGTATTCCAGATATGAGTGGCATTCCTCAATTTGGCTATTTGTAAGTACAGATCAAATATATCACTCATTTCATTTTATTAGGGGGGAAGCGCACCATTGGTGTGGTGGTTTAGTCATGGGTTCATGACTCCACCCAGCAAGGTTCAAATCCTAAGATTGGCCATTCACTTCATGAATGAGAATAATCCAGGAGGTTATTGTGTATACACCTTTACTAACTAACTCTGTCAAGTACTTTCAGGGATCTTAGCTGGAACCAACTGACAGGATCTATACCAACTAATAAACTTGCTTCAAACGTCACTACAATGTACATCGTCATTTATAAGAGCAATGATTTTTTACTTGTATTTTTCCCTTTAAAGAAAAGCTAATTTCTAGTTTTTGACAGTGACTTGTCACATAACTCTCTTAATGGAACTATTCCATCAAGCTTTTCGGGGCTGCCTAATCTTCAATTCCTGTAAGTAAATATTTAACTTGCTACATGTTTCTTTCGTGTCAACAATGCTTTTATATACTACACAGCCAACCTGCCCTGGCATCGTAAATTAATGCTTTATCTGTTGAACTTGTGTTGTTTGTTGGCCAGTACTGTTCTGTTACTTATTTGTTAGAGGTATATGATTATTTTTCAGATCGATTGAAGGAAATCACATAGATGGTGCTGTTCCATCGACAATTTGGAGTAACATCACTTTTGTGGGAAATCGAAGCCTTGTTGTGTATGATACTCGCAACTGTACTTTCTGCTTTCTATTAGAGATATATGCATTTGTAACGTATATTACTTAATGCAGGGACTTCCAAAATAATTCTCTTGGAAATATTCCGGCTGCATTTGAGCCTCCAGAAGAAGTCACTATTCTGTATGTTTCTTTACCATGGAGATGTGTCTTTATCAGTTTGCCTTCTTGCGCACACATGCACAGCCCTTATTCAGCTGTATATTTGTTTGCAATATGAAATTATCATACTGAAGATTTGAAACAATTTGCTGACTACTAGCATTTGTCTAATTATAGCTGGTTTAGCAGATGTTAATGTTATTCGTATTCAAGATTATCTGTCAAAAGAATCACACTTGTTTTTCAATTGAATCTTTACTGGCCTGACAAACAATCAATTACCATCATCATCTTCTTTTTTCAGGCTTTATGGGAACCCTGTATGCACAAACTCTACTCCAGCTCGGGCTGCTCGTCTTTGCCAACCCACATCTGTAACTGAAGCTCCATCTGGACAGGGATCACAAGTTAGCATAAACTGTTCTCCTTGCCCAACGGATAAAAATTATGAATACAATCCATCATCACCCCTACCTTGTTTCTGTGCTGTGCCTCTGGGAGTTGGATTTCGGTTGAAGAGTCCAGGGATCTCAGATTTCCGTCCCTATAAGGAAGACTTTCAGAAAAACTTAGCCCATCTGTTGGTCCTGGCTGATTACCAAATATACATGGAACGGTACATATGGGAGGTCGGTCCAAGGCTGAATATGCATTTGAAGTTATTTCCAAACAATACAAATTTATTCAATACGTCCGAGGTTGTGCGGCTCAGACATCTACTTGCTGGATGGGAGATTACTCTATCAAATGTGTTTGGTCCGTATGAACTTCTCAACTTCACGCTTGGTTCCTATGAAGATGGTATGTACAATTTACTTTTCCACCAAAGGATGTCATTATGAACTAACAGTTGAAATGTGTCACACCATATGTGTAAATCTTTTGCCAAGACAAAAGGATACATAGTTTTCATTTTTAACCTGATTTTTCTGCCCTATAGTATTCATAGAGAACATGATACATAGTACTCCATCTGTTCCATATTATAAGTCATTTGACTTTTTTCCTAGTCAAACTTCTTTAGGTTTGACTAAATTTATAGAAAAATATAATAGTATTTTCAATACAAAACAAACATATTATCAAACTATATTCAATATTAGATTTAATAAAACTAATTTCATATTTTAGATGCTAAAATTTTCTATTAACTTAGTCAAACTTAATAAAGTTTGACTAAAAAAAAGTCAAACGACTTATAATATGAAACTGAGGGAGTAGTAGATAATGATCTCATGCAACATAATCAGTCTTGGTTACTACTTTTCATCTTACGACATATTTGTCATCATGGTTAGTTTCTAGATGACAATTTGTCACAATATTTCAACAGAGGATAGATGAATGGAAATATATATTTTTTTAGAGAAGGATATTTTTTACCCGGTCTCTATATCTAACCGAATATATGCAGCTATTTTAATTTAGGAACTTGGCCTATCAAATAGGGAACTTAGCCCTCAAATAACCCAATCCGAAATTCGCTTCTATGGAGATTTGAACTCAGGACCTTAGGGTGCTACTTAGGTCACTGCAACCACTAGGCTACATGCCCTTTCACACCCATACCCCGATATGCATTTCCTCAAGGTCTTCAACGGGTGAAGCACTGCACAAGAATTAAAAAAAAATGATTATGAAGGTTTTGAACCAAGGAATTAAGAATATATAACTTCTTGGCTTATAGTTCACCACTACACATTTCAGATTGCTCAACAAAATATTCTACCCATTTTAGTAACCCACTATATTGCGGCTTTATTTTTAGAGAAATTTTACGGTTCTTGAGAAAGTACCTTGAGGTACCTAAATTTTACACTAATTTTTTTGATATCTGAAGATACCAAATTTTACACTAAAAAATATGGTACCTCTAGTTACCTTTTTAAGGATGGTAAAATTACCCTTATTTTTATATCTTTTTAATTTATTTTGCAGAATTCCCAACTGTGGCGTCATCAGGTCTAAAGAGGGGCGCATTAGCTGGTATTTTGGCAGGGACAATCACTGCTTCCATTGCAGCGTCTGTGTTTACTACAATATTTATAATGAGAAGACGTTCCAAACGTCGAACTACATCTAGGCGGTCATGTAAGACATCATGTTTTTTATGCAGACAGCTTTCCATGTGCTACATAGGTAGCAGTGGCTACCTTAGGAACAGAAACCTAAGCTGAAAAAGAAATATCAGAACCAATCATGTGTAGGAGCATCATTTAGTAGTTTCTAATACTTTGCAATATTGGAAGTAGTAACTGAGCTGTGTTTCTTCTTTCCATGACCTCATTTGAATAAATTAGATTGGGATTTTTTATAGGTGAAAGAAAATCTAAAATGTTGCAGTGCTGTAGCAAGTAATTTTTTAGGCTTGTAGTAGACAGTTCAAACTACAGCATCTAAAGACATATCAATATATCATCGTGCAGTACTCTCAAGGTATTCTGTCAAGGTTGATGGTGTGAGATGCTTCACATTTGATGAAATGGCTGCAGCGACAAATGATTTTACTGATTCAGCTCAAGTTGGTCAAGGGGGTTATGGAAAAGTTTATAAAGGAAATCTAACTGATGGAACAGCTGTTGCAATCAAACGGGCACACGAAGGTTCTCTTCAAGGTTCAAAGGAGTTCTGCACAGAAATAGAATTGCTATCAAGACTACATCATCGTAATTTAGTTTCTCTGGTTGGCTATTGTGATGAAGAAGATGAACAGGTGCCTCTCAATCTTTGAGTTACTTAATTTGCTCTATAAACTGTGATGTTGTGATAAACGTTCTTAAAAATGAGAGTTCCACAGCTGCCCAAATCTGCTAAATTAGCCATATATACAAAAGAGATCTGTAATAATTGTTGCTCACATAGAACTATGTTTCACAGATGCTGGTGTATGAGTTCATGCCGAATGGTACTCTGCGTGATCACCTTTCTGGTAAGTGACCATTGACACGTTTAAATGCATCTGAATTTTTCTCCATACATCCATTGCGCACTTTTACATATTGACTATGATTCCAGACCATCTGCTAAAATTTATATGTTGTATATTTTGCTTTTTCTTTATAAAAAATACATAGTTTTAAACTTGCGTTGGATGCCAAGCACCTTATATGTATTTCGCTTTTTCACAGCCAAGTCAAGAAGACCTCTGAACTTTAGCCAGAGGATACATATTGCCCTGGGTGCTGCAAAGGGAATCCTCTATCTACACACCGAAGCAGATCCTCCTATATTTCACCGTGATGTTAAGGCCAGCAACATCCTCCTGGACTCCAAATTTGTAGCGAAAGTCGCAGACTTTGGTCTTTCAAGGCTTGCGCCAGTACCGGATGTCGATGGAACCATGCCAGCTCATATCTCCACCGTTGTTAAGGGGACCCCAGTAAGTGCCACTACACCTGGCAACACTGAAACTCACCATGATCCCACATTTGTGTTCCTCGTCAGACAACAGGAAACTCTACAATAACTATCCATTGTTCCTTTTGGTGGCAGGGCTACCTTGATCCAGAGTACTTCCTAACTCACAAACTGACAGACAAGAGCGACGTGTACAGCCTCGGCGTCGTGCTTCTAGAGCTATTGACTGGGATGAAGCCAATCCAGCATGGCAAGAACATTGTCAGAGAGGTAAGGAAATGTTTCCAACCTGATCCTTCATCTTTGTGCAAAAACTAATCCATCTGAACAATGTCATATTGTCATCAAGAAGCCATAAACTTATAACTGAACACCTTATTTTTTTTGTCGCAGGTGAACACGGCGTACCAATCAGGCGAGATCGCCGGAGTGATCGACGAGCGGATATCCTCCTCCAGCTCGCCGGAGTGCGTGGCGAGGTTGGCCTCGCTGGCCGTCAAGTGCTGCAAGGACGAGACCGACGCGAGGCCGTCCATGGCCGACGTCGCCAGGGAGCTGGACGCCATCCGGAGCGCGCTGCCGGAGGGAGAGGAGCTCCTGCCGGAGTACGGCGATCAGTCGGCCACCTCCACCTCCCTGACGGCGACCGGGCCGCTGTCGTCGTCGTCGACCACGGGGGCCCTCTTCATCTCCTCCGGCAGCGGCGGCCACGCCAACTCCAAGAGCGGCATCCCCTCCGGCACGGTGGCTCCCCGGTAGCGTTGCGTGCCGGGCTAACGTAACGTTTTTTTTTTCTCCTTTTCGCGTCGTCGGGTGTAAAATGGAAGGGAATTTTCTTCCGGTGTAAATTAGCTGTATGGTAGTAGCACGTACTCCTGAGTGAGTGAGCGAGCGAGTGAGTGAGTGGTCTTGCTGCTGTTCCAGGTGATTTCTTGGTCTTTACAGTGGGTGATTTGGCCGCTGTTGTAATTAACCCATAGATGAATCATGAATCATGAATGCTTGCTAACCAACGTTTAGATCCTGTTTGGCGAGTTTAAATTTTAAGAAGCGGTTGTTTGGTGGTCAACTTTTGAGAACCTATAAGAGTTAAGTTACTCTGCTTCTAACTTGTAATTATTTTGTACTCTATAGTTGCAGATTCTGACAGTTTGATTGATAATCTCAACTATTTGAGACGTGAGTTGATGATCCTAAAAGAAAATACAGCTTCTTAGGCTAAGTTTGTTTCCTACTGTTTCCAACTATCTCTCTCGTTTTACGTGTGCACGTTTTTCAAACTAGTACACCATGTGTATTTTATAAAAAAATCTATAGAAAAGTTATTTTAAAAAATCATATTAATTTATTTTTTAAGTTTTTTAACTAATACTTAATTAATCACGTGGTAATAAATTGCTCTGCTTTTCGTGCGAGGGGAGCGTTTTCAACCGTCCAAAACAAACACAGCCTAATAGCTCTTGTTAAACAGGACTAATTACAATGGCCTTAGCTACTAACGCAAGCACGTCTCTATGATTGGTTCGAAATCTGCCGCGTGTCGTTGGTTCCTCGGTGGCTCACCGTTGTTCAGACCGGCGGCATGCCGGCCGGCATTGCAGAGACTTCCGCGCCAGCCGCACGTACGCGGCCTTACCCATTCGTTCAGACCAGGATTAATTACATTACAATAATGGCTAACGCAAGGACGTCTGTATTATTGGTTCCGAATCTGCCGCGTGTCGTTGCTGCCTCGGTGGCCCACCGTTGTTCAGACAGGCGGAAAATGCCGGCCGGCAATGCAGAGATCGTTTCGTGTCGGCGAGAGCCCCCCCACCATTTGTTCAGACCAGCGGCAATGCAGACCGGGCCACGGTAGCCAACCCCCCGCCGCGCGCGCGAGGTAGACCGGGTCGAGACGTCGAGTGGCCCCGTACGTGCGCGCGTCGCCGCTACCGCTACGGACGTGCATGGGACGGACGGCCAAGACGCACAGCGACAGCGGCGAGGCGAGCCGCGCGGGCGCGGCAGCAGCAGCAGCAGTCGGGCACGGCAACGCCTCGATCGGCTGCGTGCGGAGGCAACAGCGACGTTGTACGTGGGTGGGGGGCTCGCGCGCGGGGCTGCCTGATGAAGCGGCGCGTACAGCGGGTGAGCGGGGGGTTGTGGCCGTGTGAGGCACATGCTTTGCATGGCACATGGGCAGGCAGCCAGCCACCAGGCACCAGCGCACGCACACCACACCACCACCACGGCCAGCCCCGCGGATTCGGACTCTCCTGGCTGATTTGTCATGAATTGAAGAAGATGTGAAGTTGATCCTGGCATGGCACCAGGCAAATTAAGACACTGCTAAGATATTTTTCTTCTTTCCTTACTACGTTTCATATGTGCCACCTGACAAATATTTTTGGTAGCACTAATTTCCTCAAGGAGTGCCTAGACACATGAAAAAAATGTTTTTATTTGGTGGACTAGAGTACCTATATTCGTTAATTTGGAGTTGTTGAAATAATAAGGTTTTTCTTAATTATCTTTCTCCAACCCTACGAAAGTATTTCCGTGTCCTTCATGTGGCTCCAATATCAATATACTCCCTCCGTCCTAAATTATAAGACATATATTTCTTATACATGGTCTTCAATGATATACTTTGACCATTAATTTATCACATGTTATGTGCCAAACAAATATAAAATTAGTATCACATGAAAGTACTTTAAAATATGAATATAGTGATATAACATGCATAATAATTGACATATATATAATTAGTATGATTATTAGTTAAAAGTTATCGAGTTTAATTTTTCTTAAAAAGGGGGCACCTTTAACTGAGACGGAGGAAGTACTATACTTGTTAGTGCTACATTCCTAAAATCAGTTGTCAAGGATCTCTTATTCTACATATATAAACATACTTGTTAGAATATTTGTGATTATTTTAAACCTTTCAGCTTGTAAGTGATAAGTGTAGATAAGGATTTGTATTACCACCTTCTGTCTTTTTATTAAAAACTCATTACACGTGTGACCCATGGCAGAGGCCTTAGGTGAAAAATATTTTCATTATCTAAATAATAATTATGATGATGGAATATTCAAAAAATAGTAACAAAACATAAAAGAATTTAAAAGATACATAATCCAGAAAATCTAATAAAAGAGAAACCAACAAGTTTGTGAAAATAAGACAGGATGACATGCAAAATATCTAAGCTCAATACATAACAGAAGGCTAATGAACCTAAATAAATACAATGGTTCAAAGGCTAATGAATACAGTACCGGTTTCATGATTCCATTTGCCCATCTAAACGATACGATGCATTCCGAGAATTTGTATAGCTAGTAGATCATAGTCCTTTCAAACTATAGTGTAAGGCAAATCCTATGAGGACAACATAGGGAAAACTGCTCATTGAAGCAATAGAGGATTGTACATAGTCAAGAAGCAACATTTGATTTAGTCAAAATCTGGCAAACCATGCCACTTGCCAACATGCCCATAGTATCATCAACAAGCATTGTCTAATCTCCAACTCAATGATCTTCACAATCGAAGAAACTCCAATTTTCTGGCAGATGGCAACGCGATCATGAGACTTTATCAGACCAAAAGCTTTACCATGGACAAGAGCAACCTTTAAAACTACTAACTCATTTGTAGCGCTGATCGATTCAGCCTTCAGGACAAAGTGAAAGAAGATCGTTACAAACTCACCATCAAGAAATATCCACACAATCACCTAACACCTAAGTGTGCAGAGTGCTATTTATCGGCTTCTTGCAGCTAATTCAGCAACAGAACAGGTTTACACTAGAACTAGCTATTCTCCGTAGAATGTCGACAAGACCATGATAACCAACGTGTAGACGTAAGGCAAACTTCGCAATTTCAGTAAGCAAAATGAACGGCAAGTTACCAGCTTCACTTTTTACAGGGGAAAACAGTATGGTGTCTAATGCCACGAACCTAGTAACCAGAATCCAGAATTGCCGCGTCATCAATACATATCAAAGCTTTCACCGGATCGCATGTGGGGGAAGCTCCCGGGGCTCTCCACCTTACCAAGGAAATGATCGATTCCTGCAAAATTAAACCAAACTTTTTCAGTAACTTCTTTGCGGTTTTACAGTGTCAAATGAAGCAAGGGTGTTTGTAGGAGGTACTTGGATTTGACATAACATTGTCGTAGAAGGACATCTGGCCCAAACTGCCTGACGATCGCGAGCTACTGTCATTGGATGCATACATCATACGACGGATTTGCTCATGCTCCATGTCAAAGTGGTGCATCTCCGAGATCCTTTCGCTATTGTGATCTCTCATGGCTATGTTCTGGTGAAGCGGCCTATCTGATTTGGGTTTTTTGTCAGTTGGGGACTCCTCATCCGCTTCAGCTTCAGATTCTGCATTATTATTTGGTAAAGCAGCTTGCTTCCGTTTCGATCGTGCCCGCCTGTTCTGGAACCAGTTATAGACATTTGTCTCTGAGATCTGGCCATGCTGTGAGAGCTCTGCTGTTATGTCCTTTATCTTTTGCTTGCTTGGTGTTCCATTGCCTTGGTCAAAGATGTTCTCAAGAATCTGCAACTGCATTGGGGTTGGTGTCCATCGCTGCCTTGCTGTGATCTTGTGACCTCCGGGAACCATTAGAGGATCACAGTACAGATTACCAAGCCTCATTCCTGAAGAAGAAACCAACTCTCAGTTGACAGCAAAGAAACTGTCCTATTAAAACATATACAGCAGATTGATCAAAGAAAAGTTTTAAAAAAAAAAGAAAGAGAGAATGGGCAAATGCCTAGAGCCCTAGATAAACAAACTATGTTTTGGAGTCTTTTCTGAAAGAAGGGTAATGCACAATGACTCCACATAATTTTCGAGGACAAAAATATTAAGCTTCAAAGAAAACTAGCTAAGTACTTGATATAAATTGATAAGTATGAAAAAACGTACAAGTGTGATGAAATGATTAAAATTGCATCAGAAGCATTAGTGTTTGACCAAGTGAAAGACAAGTAACATGTTATGAGATTCCTGCATGTCAAGCTCAAATTCTGCAGATAGCAGAAGATTGCGGAGGTGCACATGTCACAAAATGGTAAATGGTCCCACATGACAATTCTGAGTCACTAGCTAGTGATACTATACTAAATTTCTTTTGTTGCATTCGAACTGCTCTTTGGACACAAATACTAGTATAAATCTAAATGGGATAAAATTTTAAAAAAGCATAACCGTGCCTATGCTGAGTCGTGTCTAATACAGTATACCAGATAAATTTTACAGCTAACATAAATAAATGTAATAGAGTAGCAATGAAATATGACCTACAGAAAATAAATCAAACATAATAAGCACAATGGATAAAAAAACGATGCATTTAGGATTTCAATATTCAATGTGGACCCAACCAATTGTCAACTTCCTATCAATGCATCAAATTGATGTTCTGGCACTTTCTATGGTTTTCAGTTTAATTACCAAGCAATGTAACATAATAATCGGAAGAGCAATTGCAATGTATAGGGATCAGTTCATGAAGTAGCAAACTGCTAAAAACACCTGAAACAAAAACTTGATCCCTGTTATTTTTGCAAAATAGTTAAACAGGTCCCAGCCAAATTGCCTCCAACTTTAAAAGCAAACTAACTACTACTACAGATCTGACAATTTCTTTTTCTGAGGGACCATCTGAAACTCGACTCAATGATGCATCCCTAAACAAACTTAGTACTAGTACACGACATAAACAGAGTACCTTTCCCCCCCCCCCCCCCCCCCTTTCTGCAGAAAGAGTAAATGCAACCCTTACACCAAGCTACTCGGTGAACTGTACTGACCTGCAATGGAGTCCTGCTGCGCGGTGAGGGCGCGGTGCATCTCGACGAGCTGCTCGCAGATGGTGGCGTAGATGGAGATCTGCTTCCGGAGCACCTCCATCTGCTCGTCCGTCATCACCTTCACGTACCCGAGCCCTCCTTCCCCTCCGCCCCTGTCGTCCACCGCCTCGCCGGAGGACGCCTTGGCCTTGTCCCACTCCATGCCTCTACAGGGAGGCGAAAAGGAATTGGGAAAGTTGTGTTCTTTGGCGCAGCGAAGAAATGGAAGGAACCCTCTCTTTCTCTCTCTCTCTCTCTCTCTCTCTCTCTCTCTCTCTCTCTCTCTCTCTCTCTCTCTCAGGAAAATAATAAAAAGAAATCGAAACGCAAGAAAATCTGGCGAAACAGATATTCCGCCAGACAGCAACAGCGGCCGGAATCCGGATGGAAAGAATGCGGAAAAGATGGCGCCTTCCAATTGGCGAAAGGCCCGAGGATGGTTTTAACGACCAGGATGCGGTGCCGATTGGGGCGTCGATGACGAGGAGGACGAGGAGGAGGAGCCCCGGCGGCCGGCGGCGACGCAGGGGCTCGAGGAGGAGGCGATGGGCCTCTGCCCTCTGCACGCGGTGGCACGGGGCCCTCGGACCACGCGGCGACGGCGCGCGCGGCACAAGCTCGAAGACGACGACGCTCTCGGGCGAGCGATGTCGCAAGCCGGCCAGACGGCGCGACGCGATTGCTCGAGATTTTGGCACCGGCCGCCGCCTTAGCCACCGGCCGTCGCGCCGCCGGAGCGCCGCCGCCTGGCTCGATGGGTGGGAGGGCTACGGGGTTGGGGGAGAGAAGAAGAGGAGGAAGCGGAACAGCTGATCAGATAGAGAGAGAGAGACAGTATGCAGGAGGAAGGAGAAGGAATGTGGCAGTGTCTTTGTAGGAGCAGTATTGGGCACTGCTACCCCCAGGTTTGGTCATTATTATTCAGTTCAGTTTTCTGTCACTCCTTTTTTTTTTCTGTCACTCTTTTTATCCCTAGAGAGAGACCAGCATATACAGAGCTTGGACCATTCAAGCAAAACAGAGAAATCAGTAGGACTCCCTCAGTTCAAAAACAAGTTTATTTTTTCATATTCATTGGCTTAAGTCGTATACAGTACTATCTTATCCCATATTTGCTTCTTTGGAGGGAGTAGGATATGCTCCGAATTCGTTTAGGCTGAGAAAACATAAGCTTTGATGGTGGAGTCGTTGATATATGACTTGGTTGGTATCCTTTGCTATAATAAAACTACTATAGTAGACACTGACGTGCGAAATAATACGAGAATAAGATCGATTATAATGATAGTAATATTATGGTACCAAGATTTAAATCCTATACACATGTAAGTGAACTTTCAATATGAATATAAAGAGATCTCCGTCTCTTGTGTGTGCGTGTATGCATTTGCTGTATAAACACAAAATTAAATAAATAAATTATTTGTTTAGGCTGTTATTCGTATTACATCATTGGATGTAGCTGGAGGAAATTAACTAACTCATCTGATCATAAATCTTTAGCATTTAACATGAGATTCTACTATTAAATTTTTTAGGTTTCGATCAACGATGATTTCTCGAATGATTCGTTTAAATATATATAAATATATATATATATATATATATATATATATATATATATATTCATCCTGAAAGAATCATTATATTATAAACTTATTCTAACACAAAATGGATTGTTAGTTTTTTAAAAGTTCAATAAAATCTTATACTACACATCAAATATTTGAATGGGGAGTATTTCCACACCCGCCTTTTATAAGCCTAATTAGTGAATAATCTCACATTCCATATTCTAAAATTGGAATCGTGATAAATATCATTTATGCTCACATGGGTGTGTGCGTGTGGATGTGTGAGTATGATGTGCGTACACGGGTGAGGCTAGCTTGTACAACTCTTCACAAAAAAGAACATCATTTGTATTTGCATTATAATTTGAGCTAGGATCCGGATCCTCTACAGTTAAAGTCACGTGATTTTATCACTGATTCCTGAATCCACATGTCAGTGATAAAGGCATCATAAATTTGGCTGCTGCAGAGGATACCAATTCAGCTATACCATGCATCATATACTCACAATTTCGTGTGGGCGTGAGTTTGGATGCATTTATCAACAACAACTCAACCCCAGGCGTGGTGTAGGTGGAATCGTGGATCGGTTTTGATCAAGGAGTGGAGTAGGAGTAGAGTGGAAGTGCGTGAAGAAAAGAAAGGTGTAGCGCGTCCGTAAAGGGAGGGGAAGAATGATTGTGGCGTGGCCATGTGAGGCCTGAGGACGACCCACACAAATCGTGATTGATTGCGCGTACCCGGCCGGAAGGCATCGTACTCTACTCATGGTTAAATTAGCTGTTGGGCAATTAGCTCGTAGGAGTACATCAGACAACCAGAGTCTAAGATAGTGGAATACGGTATTATTGGCAGCAACAATCCCCCCATTTGGCCATTTATGCTCTCAGCCCCATCACTGCGAGAGCATAAGCAGTAGTAGTAGATAGTTCTCCATAAGTCCCATTTTAAATACAGTTATAAGTTTATATCCAATGTTTAACTGTCTGTCTTATTTAAAAAAATAATAAAAAAATTAAGAAAATAAGTTACGCGTAAAGTGCTGCTCATGTTTTATCATCTAATAACAATAAAAGTACTACTCATAAAAAATACAAATAAAACGAGCAGTCAAACGGTAGATATAAAAACCCACAACTGCATTTAAAATGAGACAGAGGGAGTAGTATAGTTTTCGAGCCAAAAACCGTGGTTGGCTGTTTTCTGGTTTCACGGAAATCGTTGAGTCCTAGGAAAATTTGGTTAATTTTTATCAAATATAAAATTTAATGTGAAAGTTACTTCTATTTAAACTTAAACAAGAAATCGAGTAGTTTGTATTGCGGAGGTAACCGAGGAAAACCAATCAGTTTTTGTCTTTTTAGAAAGTTCAAAAATACTATTGATAAACGCCCTATTAAAAAATTACCATCGACGAAAGTACCTTTCAGAAAATGTCGTGGTATGAGTCGATTTATCTTATAAATACCATCATTGACGGCGATGGTATTTTTAGGACAAGTCAGCTCAGAAAATGTCGTGGTATGAGTCGATTTATCTTATAAATACCATCATTGACGGCGATGGTATTTTTAGGACAAGTCAGCTCACATGGTAGCATTTGCTATAAGTTACTACTCCTATATTCATTGATAGATTTTTCTCTTGTTTTTGTCGCAGGTAGTAATAGCACTTGACTAGCTCTTGGACTTGCACAGCATCACGCTGCAGAGGAGAGATTCCAAAGTGCGCGGTTGAATGGGTAGGCAATCGATTGGCTACAAGTGTAGGCCCCCCACACACACACACACTAGCCGTAGTATAGACAGACCGAGAGGAAAAGCGAAGGCGTGTCAAGTGTCAACAAAGAGAGAGAGAGAGAGAGGGAGAGAGAGGTGTCATTTGACCCCCGGCCGGCATGAGTTGAAAGGTTTTTGAGAGGCCGATGTGATGGCGATGCCTCCCTCTTTTGGACTACTCCGCATGTAGCTCCATGCATGTGCACCGCACCTAAAAAAACTCCCCCTCTTTTCCACCACTAATCCAGCCGCGTCCGGCGTCTATTGGCGTATGTTTGGGTAGCTATAAATTCTGACAAAAATTAAACGGCCCATGAAAATCCAACTAATAAAAATCTTGAAACACTTGTTCTACCTTCCCATCTGTCAAAAAAAAAAAAAGTCAAATCCTAGATTTCCGTGTCCAACTTTAATTGTCCATCTTATATGAAACTTTTTTATAATTCGTATTTTCATTGTTGTTAGATAATAAAACATGATTAATATTTTATACGTGACTTATCTTTTTAATTTTTTCATATTTTTTTCAAATAAGACGGACGGTCAAATGTTTAACACGGAAATCAGGGTTTGCCTTTTTTTTTTGGACGGAGGGAGTATAGTTCTAAGATTATTATTTTTATTTTACAATTACAGTTTCTCGGAATTAAGATGAAAAGTTAAACTGTTTGATAGAGCTTTTCAATTTTGTTTAAAAGATTACTGTGAGAGAAGCTATGCGGCTGCTAAAAACTCCCTGAAGCAGCCCCAATCTCCTCTCTGCATATTCGGCTCCATCGTTTGGCATACATATTTATAGAAATGAAATATAATTTATGAATAAAAATTGTATATACATGTCACTGGTAAAGAAATGCTCTTTACTCCTGGTTAAAAACCCCTCTATAATCCCAGTTTTCCAACCGGGAGTAACAATCCGAGACTAAAGATCACTATCTTTAGTCCCGGTTCAAATACCCGGGACTAGAGATCGATCTTTAGTCCCGGTTGGTAATACCAACCGGTAGTAAAGAGAAGAATCTTTAGTCTCGGTTGGTAACACCAACACCAACCGGGACTAAAGAGTTAGTCCCAGTTGGTAACACCAACTGGAACTAAAGAGTTAGTCCCCGTTTTTTTCCATTGTTCTTTTGAATATTGATTTCACACCAATCTCTCAAAAATCACAAAATTAATCAGAAATTCCAAATCGAAATTGAGATGCTCCCTACATCACAAATCATAATATTCACATCACAAATTGTCAGAAAAAAACATCACAAATTCTAAAAAAAAATTACATCACAATCACAATCACATATACATCACAGATCACAAATACATCACAGATCAAATAACACGGATCCAGATCCAGATCCAATGAATCACAAGTGATTAAAAAAAAGAAAAAAAAGGAAAAATCCGGCTGCCGCTGCCGCTGCCTCCTACCGCGGGCGGCCACCGCCGTGGGCCGCCGCCACCTCCTCCTGCGCGGGCGGCCGTCGCCGCCGCCTCCCGCCGCGGGCCGCCGCCGCGCCTCCTGCCGCGGACGACCCCCACCGAGGCCACCGACCACGCCCGGGTCCCCGTTGCCGCGCTCCGGGGCCAAGCTCCTCGCCGAAGTCTGAAGTGTTGAGAGAGAAGTCTGAGAAGAGGATAAGGATAGGTATGACCGTGTGAGAGAGAGAGGAGGAGGAGTAGGAGATAGAAATTTTTGAGGATAGCAGCAATGGATTATATACGGTATATTTGATCTTTAGTCCCGGTTGGTAATACCAACCGGGGCTAAAGTTAGGATTTTAGTCCCGGTTGGTAACATCAATCGGGACTAAAGATCTCTAGGGGACTGACAGCCTCTGACACGACATGAACCGGGACTAAAGATCATCTTTAGTCAACCGGGATTAAAGATGATATAGTCCCCTTACAGTTATAAACTGGGACTAAAAATGATTTTTAGTCCTGTTTTTTAATGAAACCAGGACTATTGTAGATTTGGGTGGACCGACCAAAAATGGTTTCTCCACCAGTATGTTCCTAGCGATCTATAGTCAAAGGCTGAAAATAACTATGATAAAAAATTCCAAAATTAACTGAAAATTTATGGTTGAAAATTTATATTCTAATTTATAAGTATAAGTATAAGTGAAAAGATAAGATTGATTGCGGGGGATTCCAATCGCCTATGAGGCTGGCTACAATTAACATAGAGCTTTGTACTTATTTAAAGTTCCAGTTTTTTAAGTTTAGTGTTGTGCCCCTAACCCTGGATTTTATTAAGAGATTCGGACAAGTGTTTACCTAGCTAGGAACGCACATGGTTTCTCTAATCTCTGTCAAGGAAAAGAGGGACACCGGAATTTGGCGCCATCCGTGTCTGCGCGTCACGGTTCTTTTTTTTTCCTTCCTCTTCTGAATTTTGTAACCACTTTTTCCCCTCTCCCCCGTACCTGCTTTTGTCCTTTGTGCAGTGTTTTTCAACACAAAGGAAAAATCAGGTACAGCTCGGCCGTATATAGGCGCGTATAGCCACGTAGGACGAATAGACGACTGTAGCAGAGTCAGCTGCTGCCTCTATCTCTGAACTTCTGAAGACTGTGTACAGAGTCATATATTAAAGACGAAGGTTAAGTTTTTTTTACGTAAAACGAGGTGGTATTAACGTATAATTAGTTGAGTTTTAATTATTAAAAACTTGAAAAATAGATTAATATGATATTTTATATTAATTTTTATATAGAAAGTTTTCATACGAAACGTATCATTTAAAAAGCATGCCACGAATATCTTAATCTTAATTCAACTCTTGTCGGAAAAAAATAACGGAGCCATAGAGAGAGAGACTGTACACGACGATGCAGATACAGGTGAGGCCGCGGGCCGCGAGGTCCCGGTTGATTTTAGCCGGCCTAGTACGGCTAGTCGGTGAGTGGGCCGCCGCTTGAGCCAAGTTGGGTGGGTCAAACAGGTGGAAGCCCACACGCGGCGGGACGCCGCGCGAGAAACGGCGCGGCCGACTGATGGTGGGCCGCACGAAGGTTGGTAGGCCGTAGCCCGTAGGGGCGAGGCGAGGCAAGCGCGGCCGGCACGTGCACATCGCCCACCGCGCCGGTGATTTGATTTCCCTGCGGCCACAAGTACCCTCTGTATCCAAAAATAAACAAATCTTAATTATATATATTCGTTTTCACGAGAGATGAAGATAAAATTAAGACACAAGAACTAGAAAGTCATCAGCATATAAAGTTTTTCACGAAATACACTACTTAGTAGTTTGAAATGCGTATAAAATCTATTCCATCTGTATCAATATATAGCAGCCTAAAAACTGGATGGGACACGACACATCCTATTATAACGAATCTAACCATTATTATAATGAATCTGACCATACATCTGTCCAGATTCGTTGCATTAGTATGGCTCTGTTTGAAAGATATGGTTCCCAACTCCCTACTCTCGTTTTCCACGCGCACGCTTTTCAACTTGCTAAATGGTACGTTTTTTATTAAAAAGTTTCTATATGAAAGTTGCTTAAAAAATCATATTGATCCATTTTTTAAAAAAATTAGCAAATACTTAATTAATCACGTGTTAATGGACCGCTCCGTTTTCCGTGTTCACTATTTGGGTTGGGAACATGTTCCTGCAAACACACCCTATGTGCTTTATCTAGTCATATGTTACATATTTTGGGACGGGGGAGTAATATGTCTCAATCAGAAAAAAAAAGGGGGCCTAATACATTAATCAGAAAATCGGGCTCTAATACATGATGTGATATATTCTGATACTAACATGAGGTATGTGGATGTGAGGTTTGTCCAGATTCAATATATTAGGATGTATTACATTTCGTATTAGATTTGCTTATTTTTGGACCTATGGAGTATCGGGGAATGCTATTTAACCCACGCGTATTTTTTTTAAAAAAGTTTATGATCCTTAAATTTGTCACTATTCATACTTTTGGTGCTAGAAATTGCTCAAACTATATATGGGTAAATACTGTACCGTTCCTGTAATAATAAGTAGGAATTTTAAAGGATTCTAAACATGCACTCTAATTTCATTTTTTTCACTATCTGCCATAGCATAGATTCCATACCATATGCCGTCCCCATAGAGTCGTATGTTCCAAACAATATATTTTATAAAATTTCTCTATTTTTTACGTGTGATCCTATTCTATTTATACGGTTTTTCTAGTGTGTTCTTTTTACCCTCCGTTCCAAAGGAGCCTAAAAAAATTCATCAACTTTTCATATGAAAACTTCCACATGACAAAGTGTGCGCCGGAACAAACATGTGCTAAACAGCAACTCCGCCACCCATTTCACCGTTTGCTGACCTCAACTCAACAAATTCAAAGTTCATAAGATAAAGTTAAGACCGAAACGCAAAACCAGAAGTACAAGGCAGATGAAACAGGACATAAGTAGCAGATCAGACCTGCAGGAGATATATGTGATCAAGAACACGAAATATATGTTGCACAGGCATAGGTTGAAAATTCTGGTATTCTTCTACTACCTTAGGTAAAACTTTGGCAACTCAGTGCACTGTCACCATAGTCATCAGAACTAACAGTCGATGGTAAAGAAACAAATGAACATTCTCATTTTACAGCCATGGAGATTCAACTAGTCACCTCAGCCACGAGCTAATGTCATCAAGGGGGAGTATCAAAATTCAGCAGCTAGCAATAGCAAAATTCCAACATCATAGTCTCACAGAAGCTTCATCATCATCATCAAATCTATGCAATGTAAAGCAGGATTCTATGTCATGAAAGCAAGTTGACTAGAGCGCCTTTGGAGGGATCAAGGGGGTTGGAATCACAAAGTCATTGCTTCCCGAGTTTTGTGCTACCATTGCTGAAGGGAGAGGCACTGCCATTTTGATGGGGGCTATCCTCTCGATATGTGGAGTTCAGCACAGCAAGCTCTCTAAGCTGTTGCCTCTTGAGAAAGTCTTGTGACTCCTCCTACATAAGAAAACATGAAAGAATTAGGATTTAGGCGTGTAGAAAAGAAAATATATTGTACTTGACTTTGCTTCTCTTCCATTTCTTTCACTGGGGTAGTAATCAATGGAATTATTTACTAATTTGCACAATTGCTATCAATGGAATAATTTACAAGTTAGCACAATTGCTCCAGAAAATAAAATGTTTATGACTTGCTATGATTGACATAGGAAAACAAAACACTAAGCTGAACATGGAACAGACAACCAGAGGAACCATTAACTATGATTGACATGTCTAAGCCATAAATAGTTCTTTCCAAAATAATTCCATCTCTTTCAAATGTTTTGGTTTACCCAAGAGTTGCAGACTGAAATAGTGGAAACGAAGTAAGGCTAAGACAGTCGCAATATCATATACGCACCACTGGTTTCAACAAGTCCTCTAGTATTTCTTGAGCTTGTGCTAGTCTTGTGTCAATGACATCAGCAGGTAATTCAGCTTCAATCAAGATATGTGTCGGATCACTCAAATGTTCATAGCCAGGCCTTCCCTTCAATTGTTCCTCCTTGAATGTAACAAAAAGACTTGCCTGTCAGCATTATACGCTTGCCAGAAGCCAAAAGTTGGATACAAGATAACTGCCTAAGATCTAACTTGGAACAATGGTTACTTGTTCAGTATGACATGTTACCATACAAACACTTCATCCGTATAATTCCAGAATAGTTCATGCATGCAAGCTCAGAATTCATTATTTACCTTGATGGGATCTTTTATGGAGCCCTTCCCTCTGATGAAAACCCGGCAACCTGTTGAGGCTTCAACTCTCTTCAGTGAGTTTCCCCTTGGCCCAAGCAGACGGCCAATAAAATTGAACTGAATAAGAAGTAGGATAGAGAAAGAGTAAATAAAGGTTGAACTGAATAAGAAGTAGGATAAAGAAAGAGTAAATAAAGGTTTTGTATCAATGTCCATTGTGGTTGTGAAACATCATACATGAGGATAAGCATCTGTTGGAACTTCCAGCCGCACGATCTTCTTCACAATGTAAGATGGGTCATGTGCTGCACCTTCCCAACCCATAGTTCCCCGAGGAAAGCCATTTTTCTGCCGATCAACTCTTAGTATATGAGTACTTCAGTAATACACTTCTTTGGAGGTAAACAAATAATCAAGCAACATGAGAATCAGAATCTACGAACACAGGAAAAATACAATTCTAGTGCCCTTTCAACATGCTTGTAAAAAGACTAAGATTTGTATTGTTCATCTTCGCACTATTCATAAGCTAATCCAATGACGAAGCATCCAAATGTTCAGAGATCATTTGATATGCATGTATTGTTTCAATCAACCAAGAACTTACAACAGTAGAATTGAAAGATGTACCAAGAGAATCGCTGTCCACTTTGACAACTAAATCCTATCCTGTATTCCATATGCCCTCTAAACCTGTCACTTTTTTTTTCTAGAGTTTATGTATGTATCATACTGCCAATATGTCATGTTCAAACTGTACATAGCTGCTGTATATTAGTTGTTCTGATCAAATTAGGAGTTATCACGATTGCTTCAGATGGAGCTGCTGTCAGTACTGGAAATGTCCTTATTTTATCGAATTCCAGGGTAAATTAATTTGTCACTCAAAGCGCAATTCTATGTCCAAACGCAATTAAGACAACTTCATATGAATTTGGAGTATATCTTAATGAAACCATCAACAAGGTCCTGATTAAATTCCCTAACTTTCCCCGCGCACAAGTTGTAATTGCAACTACTTGTATATTCTTTACTTTCCTATTTCTGTATAGACTTGCTAGCACATAACGCAGAGATAGCAAATAATATAAAATAACTGAACATCACAAAATAATGTAGCAATCAACACAAATACCTCTGGGAGCGTCCCAGTCCATGGATTGAATCCATTCCCGCAAAAATTAGGCACCTGCGGCAACGGATGCATCTGGTTTGGACTTGCAATGGGCAGCCTATCATGTTCCCTTACTCCAAGGTGCGAAACAATAGCAGACATTCTCATTATCTCTGCACAGAACGTTTCCCAGAGCACGAATCAATGATCAGCATTACTGTTAGTACATGTCAAATTATATATCATCGAAAAGGCTACCCTTTTTACAGAGCTACACAATTTCATAACGTTAAAAAAAAACTTTAATCTTATGCACAAACACATGAGGTGAGGAACTATGAAGTTCAAAGTACAAGTCACCCATACATCAGTTCAACGTGACATAATCAACAAACACATATGAAAAGATTGTCCTTTTAACACAAAGACGGCGCTCATAAAGTATCATAACTAATAAACTGTGAATCTAAGCAAGATCGGTACTAAAATTCCTGAATAAAATCTCTCACCTTGATTCAACAGCCTGCCGCAGATTGGGAGCACCTGCACAAAGGGACCAATCTTCTGCTGTTCCTGCAGCAACTCTGCCAGGTACTGACTGCGCCGCCCAATCAAATCCAGGTATCCAACCCGTACAGATAAAGAAACACGATTTCAGACGACGATCCAGAAACATCAAGAACAAAAGATGGCGTCGCGATTCCAACAAAACAACCAAAAAAAGCAAAAAGGAAGTAAAAACTCCCAAGAATCCAATCTCGGTAGCAATATCTTACCCGGCAGCGCCCGGTGATGGCGGCGGCCTCACCAGCGGCAGCGGGGACATCGCCCTGGCAGGGGAGAAGCATTTCTCCGCGTTCGTCAACGCCTCCATGGCGATGGCGGCGGCGGCGGATTGGATTGGGGGAAGGATTAGCTGCTAGCAATGGAGAGGAAAACAAGATGGGGGAACCGAAAAGATGTGATTTTGCCTTTTTATTCTTTTTTTTCTTCCGTTTTTATTGCGTTTTTATCTCCTATTTTGTGCGGCGCGGTAACAATCAGCGCTGGGAGATTGCGGCGAAATCCTGCACGCGAGGTGTCAAAAATGGATCCTTTTGGAGGTTCTTCCGCTGGCTCTCAAATCTTTTTACCCCCGGTAGGGTTTATAGCTGCTGCGGTCAGGTAGGTTTTTAGAGCCGCCACCGGCTCTGGTTGGTGTCTTGGCGACCCCCCTGATTTTTTTTTTCTTTTCTTTTCCCCGATAGAGAGGTAGGGTTTTAGTGTTGCCAGCCTGACACTGAGGAGGTGTTTGGTTGATTGCTTCACTTTGTCACGCCACACTTCAGTCATGCCACTGTTTTTAGGCGTGTGTTTGTTTCAATGCCACAGTTGTGTCATGCCACACTTTATTACCCTTAGGTCCCACATGTCATACTCAGATAACTAAAGCTAATATTGCCACACTTGTGGCTAACTATTTCTTGGCCATACTTTTGCCACATGCCACAACTTGCCTAATCTTAGTTATGGCAAGCTTAGGCATCAACCAAACAACCCATAAAATCTGTGTGACAGGTTGGAAATAGGTAGATATATGCGGAACATAATGAAATACAACTCATGAGTTAATGAAAATAATAATGTGAAACCCAGGAATCACCATACATTACAGCAGGATAATTTAAGGCATTAAATATCCATTCAAATTGAAAAGTTGTATTTTTTTTAACTAGCAAAAATATCTATGCGTTTCAACAAGTGAAGATATTTTTTTACGGTTGATAAAAACTCTATCAATTTAAACGATAAACCGAAACAACATAAACAAAATAAAGTAAAAAATTGTATATGACATTGAATCCGGATACGCTCACTTCATCCATTATCACACAAGAATCCCTTACGTACATCTTTCCATAGCCTCACAAATCAATCGGTTGGCTATTTTATAAGTTGATGCTTATGTATTTTATTATACCTCATGTGTCGAAAGATTGAGATTTTAATTATTTAATTAGTAAAAAATTATTATTGGAAAACATTTGCAAAGTAACAAACTTGTTACATACCCCTTAAACAATAAAAAAAATAGGTATGAGGAGAGAAATTTAGAAGTAAAAAAGGAGAAAAAAAAGAGAAAGGGAGGAGAAAAGAAAGGGGATTGGAAGGAGGAGAAGAGTATAGGATTTCGGGAGAAATAAAAGGAGAAAAAAGAAAAAAAACCCGATTGGGAGAGGGGCGCGCGGCGCCTAGTGAAGACGCGTGGTATTGGGGGGAGGGGGGATGGTGCGAGCTGGTTGGATTTGGCTGGGAGAGAGAGGGGGTTGCTGTGATAGGGGTGTAAAATTGTTATTCTAGACAACATCGAATTATATATGAGCGATATATAACTAATTCAAATACGGATGACATATCAAAATTTTGACGAAAATATCTTCGATTTTTATAATAGTAGAGATTTTCTAACTAAATGTGATACAGATAATTCCCGTTGCCAAGATAATCTTTGGATTTCTTTGTTGGCAAATATGGTGATTAAAACCTTTGGATTTCTTTATCGAGGTATTAACACTCGCAAGTTAATGCTACGCGCACTGATCTATGCTTTTGATTCCAGTGTCTCTACTCTCTAGCACTGTTAATCTCTATGTGTTGAATAGACTTTTTCCATGATAGTTATATACCGTTAGCGAGAAATGTAATGATAATTCACGTTCAATTATCGTATATATAAATTGACGAAACCAGTAAGGTGATTGAGGGAAGATTCATGTAAATATATTTTTATACATAGCGCAATGCTATAAACCCTAATATCGTGATTAAAACATATTGGCAATCTCTACTATTTTTTTTGACCGGGTTGGCAATCTCTACTATTATAAAAAAAAAGATGTTTTTGCTGATACTTTGGTACATCGTTCGTGTATGAGTCGGTTTTTAAGTTCGTTCACTTTTGGAAATACTTATCTGTATTTGAGTCGGGTTTTAAATTCGTTTGCTTTTAGAAATACAGGAGGAGTCATATAAGAAATCTCTTTAAAAAACTTGCATGCTAACTTGAGATGATCGGACTTCTAATTGCGGTTCATGATTTTCTAGATAAATATATATTCAAGCGAATTTTCACAGTAAAACTACTATGAAGATTGAAGATGTTTTTGCCGGTACTTTGGTACATCATCCGTGTTTGAGTTGGTTTTTAAGTTCGTTCGCTTTTAGAAATACGGATATGTATTTGAGTCAAGTTTTAAGTTCGTCCGCTTTTGGAAATACAGGAACGGTCATATAAGAAATCTCTTTAAAAAATTAACTTACATGCTAACTTGAGATGATCGGACTCCTAACCGCAACTCATGATTTTCTAGAAAAAATATATATCCAAGCGAATTCTCACAGTGAATAACACATTAACTAAACCGTATAACAATAATAAATTAAAATAGTCTTCACTTGTTGCAACGCACGGTCATTTTTTCTAGGTAATGTATACTTATATCCAATCCATAAACCCGCATTTGGCATGCCTTTTTAAACATGCCGACTTTTATTATTTTCAACACATAAAAATATATCTCGAATATTTATACCTACTAAAAAAATACACATGCGTTACAACGGGTGAATACTATTTTAATTTTATTATTGCTATACGGTTTTGTTGAGGTGAAATTCACTTTGAGAATTCGCTTGGATATATATGTTTTCTAGAAAATCATGAGATGCAATTAGGAGTCCAATCATCTCAAGTTAGCATGTAAGTTAATTTTTTAAAGAATTTTCTTATACCATTGCTCCTGTATTTTCCAAAAGCGAACGAACTTAAAAACCGACTCATACACGGATGACGTACCAAAGTACCGGAAAAACATCTTCAATCTTTACCATAGTTTCATTATGAGAATTCGCTTGAATATATATTTTTCTGGAAAATCATGAGCTGTAATTAGAAGTCCGATCATCTCAAGTTACTATGCAAGTTTTTTTTAAAGAGATTTCTTATATGACCCTTCCTGTATTTCCAAAAACGAACAAACTTAAAAACCAACTTATATACAGACAACGTAACAAAGTATCAGCAAAAACATATTCAATTTTTATAATAGTAGAGAAATGTCTCATCCATGACACAATACATATGGTTTGACAAAATTCTAGCATTTGAATAGAGAGATGTACGTTTGGGACTGGGGTATTTTTCAAAGACTCCAACATGTACTCTTATTTCTATTTTAAAAAAAACTCCAACTTTTATGAATCTTTTATATTAAAAACCAGAGCCTAAACATTTTGCATGACAAACATCAGTAGTTACACGCATGAGAGTAGTAGTTAACTAGTTAGGAGTACACACGTAATAACTGAGACGATCCCGAGGTTTCTCTCACACGCGTGCTTTCTCACTACCGCTGCCGGCTGCACACAGCTAGCTAGTCGCGGAGGTGAGGCTTCTTGGTCTAACTCCTCACCGGAGGTGCCAACATCTCGTGATATGGCACCAAGTTGGCAGCCGTACGTGAAGCTACTGTCTCATTGTCATTTTGTTGTATCATATTGCCATGGTCACCGAGTTGAACAATGCATGGAGCGGTGTTGTTGTGCCTGCAAGTCGCGCATTTGGGGGTGACCTTTTTGTCGATGCCGCTAGCAGCACTGGAATGACAACGAACTGCAGTCTTTGGTGCGGCGTCCTAGCGGACCAGCTTTGACAGTAGTGGTGGTGGCAAATCGGGGTGAATGATTGAATTACAACTTAGTTACTTTCGGATGTTATCTTCCACTTTGGTTTGATGTCCGCCACATGAGATGATGTGGGTGAATGCAATCATCACAGTGATCGGATGATGAAGTTATAAGAAAAACACGATAGAAACTGTCGAGATCGAAAGTGCACCAAAGTGCACGTCCAAGAAAACACGTTCTAACCACACAGAAACCATTGAGAATGGAGCCTAGCACCAAAACGACCCCCCCCCCCCTCGGCTATGTGTGGTCAATAGTCGCCGAACCTATGACAACACCACAAAGACGAGGCTCTGAAAACAATGCCACCACGGAGGTCATGACGCCAAGGACGCCTCCATTGCCCATCTAAGAAAGATGTAGTTTTCACCTACAGAAAGTCGCCAAGAAAGTAAGAGTGTTACCTTCGACAGCGTCCCAGGGGTGCTGCTTATTTCGAAGATTTTGTTTCCTAATTTAAGAAGGGCAAAGACTACATACAAATAGCAAACCATCGAGTAGAAACAACGGTTATGCATATTCTCATCAACCATACATAGATGTTTAGAAATATGTGTTATCTTTGTTTTTTACTTGAGTTCTAAGTAATTATCTTGTCTATAATCAAAATTGTGATTTGTAATTTGTGGAGATTATGGGTACCACATACCCATATGGCATGGATATCCGACTGGTTATAGGGATACTTTATGCAGATATAATATATTTAGTAAATGACACAGTTGTTATGTTAAGTTATATATCAAGTATTTACTCGATAGTCCTAGTCGGTTATGATCGTAATTTATCTTTACATGCCTAGTCCGTAAGGAACATGAGCTGTATGTTATAATCTCGGCTCCTCCCCTAAATAAGAAGGGGTCCGATGCTCTTAGGGGCATAACTTTTCTCTCATATCATACGATTAATAATACACTCGGCAAATCAATCTTCCAACAGGAGTAGGTTATTACTTCTCATCGAGAAGGCCTGAACCTATATAAACATTGTGTCTCCTAACCTATCTATTTTTTCAGCTTGATTGCCACCCTTTTTAGTATTGTCAAAATCTTGTTTCGATATAATTGCCAGTCTTTTAACATGTAAATCATGTAATAATTTGATCGTAGCCTCTTTAAAGCGAATACCGGAATGAATTCTACTGTATTAAAAAAAAATACACATGAAAGTTGTAAAACGTGGAGGAAGGAGCACTTTGGAAACAGGGGAAGGAAGGGCGCACATGGAAATCGATCCCCGATCGTGCACTCGTACGTCCACTCCGATGGCTGCCCAATGACAAAGCCGTGTGCTTGCCCTTGGTGAGAACCCGGCACAACGTTTTGGTTCAGGACCAATACTCGATCGCCTGTCATCTAGCCCATGTGTGATCCTCCCATTGCTCCTTGTCATCTTGTAGAACAGATACAAATCCGCGCATATGCTCCCTTGTCTCCTCTCTCCCGTTTCTACGCTGGTACTACTAGTAGTGGCAGTAATGTTTTTTTTTAAAAAAAAATTATTTTGAGAAGCGAGATGGCGCCGAGCATTGGATGCCTGCCTCTCTGATGGATAGATCGGTTTTGATGCGTACTCCCTCCGTTAAAAAGAAAAAACAAACCTGGGTTTCATTGTCTAATGATTGAACATCCGTCTTATTTAAAAACTTTTTAAAAAGATAAGTCATGCATAAAGTATTAATCATGTTTTATCATCTAACAACAATGAAAATATTAACTATAAAAAATTTTTATATAAGACGGGTAGTTAAACGTTGGATACGGAAAACTACGTTTTTTTTTTTCACGGATGGAGTACTCCACGTTTTACTGCAGACACCGTCCACGGGCACGGCATGCATGCAGGCCCCCTGCGGCCGCGGCGTACGCTGCACTGATGCAGCAGAGCCCCTCTGCCGCTGCCCTTCCTTCACATGTGCATTTTAGCATGGAACACCCACACGTCCCTCCCACGCGCGCCACACACCGCATCGCGCACGCCGCACGGTACGCGCGGGGTCACGCTCACGCGAGAGGGCGTTGGCGACTTGGAACCTTGCTGTTGCTGTCCCCAGCGGATTGGGGAAAAGGAGGAGGAGGAGGGGGGGGGGGGGGGGGGGGGGGGGGGGGGGGTCCCGGTGCGTTCTCCGGACGGTGACAGACAAGCGGGGGTCGAGGCCATCTGCGGATGATCTGACCCATACCACGGTGCCGTGGCTTATTTTACCTTTTGATGATGCTGTTCCTGTTCTCTCTCCAAGTAAACAAAACAATAAAGCGGCGGTAGTAGTACTGGAGTACTCTCTCCGTCCAAAAAAAAAGACAAATCTGGTTTCCGTATATAACGTTTGACCGTTCGTCTTATTTAAAAAAATTAAAAAAAAATTAAAAAGATAAGTCACGTATAAAGTATTAATCATGTTTTATCATCTAACAACAATAAAAATACTAATTATAAAAAAAATTTATATAAGATGAACAATTTGCCTTTTTTTTGTTTTAAGGACGGAGGGAGTACTTATCTGACCTCAGAATCCAGGCGCTCTGTGTGTGTAGATCCCCACCACCGCAACCCTTTCGGTCAGCTTCACCGTGCCCACTGCCCCACACGTGTGAGTTGTGACGTGTCTGCACAAAAGGAAACGGCCCGGCCCATAGAAAGTGCAGATCCACTGTCTGCTCATTGGGCTTATTCATGGCTGTTGTGAACTCAGGCCTTGTTTATGGGAAAATTTGTGGGTTTCGCTGTCACATCAGATACACGGACACACATTTGAAGTATTAAACGTAGTCTAATAACAAAACAATTACGTCAGGAAACTGCGAGATGAATTTATTGAGCCTAATAAATCCGTCATTAACAAATGTTTACTGTATCATGATATTGTCAAATCATAGCACAATTAGGTTTAAAAGATTCATCTCGCTATTTACACACAATTTGTATAATTGTTTTTTTACCTACATTTAATAATCTTTACATGTGTTTAAACATTCAATGTGACAGCGTAAAAATTTTTGTTTTGGGAGGCCTCAGTTGGGCCTGACTTGCTGAGCAGCCCACACGCAGCGCATCCAAAAGCCCAAAACGAACTGGTTCCGGTTGGCGCCTCAGATTCGCGAGTTCTCCGGCTCGCCGCGATCACACGACTCCACGCCCGCGCGGCGGCGGCGTCGCCGGCTGATCCGCCCCCGCGAGCGAAGCGGAAAGGATGGCGGCGCTGCGCGTCCCGCTCCGCGCGATCCTCGCCACCCCGCGCGCGGCGGGGCCGCGCCTCCTCCTCCCGCTCCACGCCCACCTCCTCGTCTCCGGCCGCCTCGCCGCCTCCCCGGCCGCGCTCACCTCCCTCGTCTCGCTCTACGCGCGCGCCGCCGCCCCGGCGCTCCACCGCCACGTCGCCCCGCTCCTCCTGGACCGGCCGTCGCCCCCGCCGCTGCCCTGCTTCAACGCGGGGCTCTCCCTGCCCCACCCGCTCGCGCTCGCGGTGTTCCGTGGCCTCCGCCACGCGTACTCCCCGGACGCCTTCTCCTTCCCGCCCCTCGTCTCCTCCGCGCCCTCGCCGCCACACCTCCTCGCGCTCCACGCCCTCGCGCTCCGCTGCGGCCTCGCGCACGACCTCTTCTGCGCCAGCGCGATGCTCCGCTCGTGCCTCAGGTTTGGACTCGCGGACCACGCGCGCCGCCTGTTCGGCGAATTGCCGCGCCGGGACGTGGTGGTGTGGAACGCGATGGTCAATGGGTTTGCCAGGCTCGGGTGCTTCGGCCACGCCGTGGAGTGCTTCCGGATGATGAGGGAGGACGGTGAGGTCGAGATCAGCAGCTTCACCGTCACCGGCATCCTGTCGGTCTGTACCGCCACAGCGGATTTGGGGCACGGGGCTGCGGTTCATGGGCTAGTGGTGAAGTCCGCGTTTGACCAGGAGGTGTCTGTGTGCAATGCGTTGGTGGATCTTTACGGGAAGTGCCACAAGGTGGATGATGCAGCAATGGTGTTTGAGGGGATGGCGGACATAGTCAAGGATCTGTTCAGCTGGAACTCAATGCTGTCAGCGCTGCATTACTCCGCTGACCATGCTGGGACAATGAAGCTGTTTTCAAGGATGAGACGCGTTGCTGTGTGGCCAGATGCAGTGACCGTTGCGGCTGTTCTTCCTGCATGCGCGCAGACTGCAGCATTGCAGGTGGGAAGGGAAGTGCATGGGTACATTGTAACTAGTGGACTGGCTTGCCATGGCGCGTTGGACTCGTTTGCTTGTAATGCACTGGTGGACATGTATGCCAAGAGTGGGGCTTTGGATGAGGCTCGTCGCATATTTGATCGGATGCAACAGCGGGATGTGGCATCATGGAATATTATGATTGATGGATATGCATCGCACGGGCATGGGAAGGAAGCACTGGAGTTGTTCTGCCAGATGACAGAGGTGGAACGGCTTCTTCCAGATGAGATAACACTGTTGGGGGCATTGTCGGCTTGCAGCCATTCCGGGCTTGTTGAAGAAGGGAAGAATTTTCTGAAGAGAATGAAAGAGGAATTTTCTTTGGAGCCACAGTTAGAGCACTACGCATGTGTGACTGACATGCTTGGGCGTGCAGGGAGGCTGGAGGAGGCTAGAAAGGTAGTAGAGGATGCAGGGGATGTGGGGGTTGGTGCTTGGAGGACATACCTTGCAGCATGCCGGATGCATGGTGATAAGGAGAGAGCCCAAGAGGCAGCTAGGATGCTGATGACGACAGAGCAGTCTGAGAGTGGTGGGTGGGTGCTGCTAGCGAATACATATGGCTGGGAGGGAAACTTTGACGAACTGGAAGAGGTGAGGGGCGAGATGAAACGGCGAGGAGTACAGAAAGCTGCACCAGGCTGCAGCTGGGTTGAGGTGGGTGGAGATGATAGGGGGAGTGGAGCAGTGATGCATGCTTTTGTCAGTGGGGATAGGGGACACCCTGAGGCTGACATGATCTACGAAATGTTACATGCGCTGATAAGTTGGATGAGGGATTGCAGCCACCTGAGTAATACGACCCCATTATATTCAGTAGAACACTCATGACTATTCATATAATCATATTTTGTTACAGAAGTCATAACAATCTTGCACAGAGCTGTGGACATGAAGTTTCTCAGAGATCAGAATGGTGCATCCTTGGATATTGATAGGCTCGCTCCATCAAGACCAGTATTTAAACTTTGACCAGACAAGAGGTTTTCACCAAATATCATAGTTCCTGCAGCCAGTGCTCCTGCTCCAAGCCCCATTCCAAAATTCCGTGTGCTGTTTTGACCTCCCATTCTTGGTGGCACATTTATGTAGGTCTGTGGCACTGGCCCCCTTGTTGGATACTGTGGTGTAAAGAAACTGGGGTTTGAAGTTGGATGTGGCAGGATTGGTGGAACCATTGTGGGTTGGTAACTGTAGTTGCTTCCTGGTGGTGATTGTCCTGGGCGAGTGGCAGCGGTCACTGGCATGGAGTTGCTGTAATGATCAACATCTTGGGTGTACCCCTTAAAATGGCTGGAAGGCATTGGTGGATAATTGTAAACTGGACCATCTTCTATAGCTAATGTGATGCCAACCTGATCTGGGTACTTCAATCCTTCCTGTGATCCTGCAAAATTATGAATGGACTGCATAAGTTTGATAAACTATAGGTCAGTCCTGTTAAAATCATAAAATAAATAGTTTTGAAGCATATCTTGTTTCTAGTCATGTTTGCACTATTGGCTAAATACCTTTTTAGTAACAAAAAATTGACCCACAAATCCTGTAACGGCTTCTACTTTTCCTGTTATTTCCTTCTAACCTATGATTCTTAGTAGTTAGTACTCCAGAAACCTTATTAACTTCAAATGCTGTTGTCAATCATGATTGTAACTTTGTAAGGCATGTTGGAAAAGAGTTGGTTATTTCCTTGTTCTTCTGTTGTCAGCATGATAGTTAGGTGTGTCTGGTAACTGGATAATCTAAATTCTTGCTATATTTATCCTCTTTTCATAAAATTGGCTCGCAAAAACATTCTAATGTTTCGTGCAAATAAGTATATCGGATGCAAAATCATAGTGTCTTCTTTATATATAGAAAAGAGAGAAATATCTCTTTACCTGAGAACGTAGCACGATTGTTTTCTTCCTTGCAGATACGGATGGAGATATCAACAAATCCATGGGGTTTGTCTGACTTCTTCCTCCTAAGCTGAAAACTTGAAGTCTCCTCAGTTACTCCCGAAGGATCCTTGCCCTGTGAAAATTTATCAAAGTACTCCTTCATCTGGATGACTGCAGTTCCCTGGAGATGCTCCCTTAGAAATACGGGCTCTCTCCTGTAAACTTCAACTGTTAGTTCCATCTGCTGCATGCTCATATCATGTTCATCAACAGAAAGAGAGAACTTAGTTCCCCAATTCACATCAGAGTTCCCTGATGCGTCAATCTTGGTGCAGTACTTGCTGTTTGGATCAATCCATGCAACTGAAAACCACTGTGGCTTCAACAATGCTGATCTGCGGCCTAAACCACGCGCGGAGATTATGCAGAACTCGACTGATATTTTCGTCATTTCTGTGAAGAGAAAAGTTGGGGTGGTATCAGAATTGTGATGCCGACCCAGGGAAATGTTGCGGGATTTGTCATCCCATAGGTAACTTTTAGGGCTTTACCTTGCTACAAAGTTATTCCGAAATGATAATGCGAACTTGCTTCGTGTTTACTCTATTGCTTCAGGGTCATGGAATCAATTCTAAAGTTAGGCACTATGAGGGAGAAAAGGATAGTTGATAGATGATGACGACAGAATCATTTTACGCTCTGCTACTAGTGATAATTTCTGGGATGCCGTTATGCTTCAACGTCTAGAGGTGCTTCAGAGTTCAGATTGCCAATCCGTTCAACCTAAGGAGAAGACTGTTTTCGTTCTCTCTGTTTAGTTTTCTCGTGTCAAATTTTATGTGTTGTAAAATTTTAGAGGTTCGGTTCCTGTTTATGTCCCTGCATCTCATCTGGTTGGCAGGTAGATTAATGCGCCTAGAAGGAATCATGTCTTAAGTTTGGGTAAGAAACAGCAAGTAAAAGGCATATTTTTCTTATGTAATGTGAGGAAGAATCGGGGAACCATCTGTTCCTTTCTTTACTGTGTTTGCCCAAAAGCATTCGGGCTTTCTTTCCTGGCCTGTTTGACAATGAAATTGATAGTGATTTCAAAAGGCATTTTGGTCCCAAATGTGGTTTGTGCTGCATCTCTGTGACTCAGGAATTTGATTGCCAAGCAAAACCGGGAAGACGCAATCTCACTATTTTGGTCCGGGCACAGAAAAAAGAAACAGCCTGACCATGCAGAGCACCCCAGCCCGAAAGCGAAGTTCAGAAGTGAAAAGGGCCACGAGTGAAATGGGGCCACACGGCCGAGCGCATCCCTGATTCCGTTCCGGCTAACTCTTATGGACCGAACATCAGGGGCAATCCCGTTCCGTCTAAAATAATAAGTTCACTCACACTCCCTCAGCTATAGCTCCAATCTGATTCGTATCCTGAACCGCAATAACGGATATCTCAACCCCCAACTATTAAAACCGGTGCAGCTTAACTCCCTAATGGTTTTGGAGAGCGGTTTCGCTGACTTGCGCTTTAACTTAGCTTGAACCAGCTAACTCAACGTGTGGGGCCCACATGGCAGGGACTTCTTTTTCCCTTCTCTCTCCCCCACTCCTCTCTTCGTGGGCGACATAGGCAGAAGGCGTTGGTGCCGATGCGCCGTTGCTCCGCCTTAAGGTAGGTCGCAGCCACTCTGCTCAAGGCTAGCCCACTGCCGCGCATTGGGGCCACACAGCTGTGGCTCTGCCTGGGTAGTCCCTCCGCGGCGCCTAGCTCACTCCTATCTTCTCCCCATCTCGCTCCCTTCCGGCCGCGGCCACAGCCCGTGGCAGCTGCCCGTCACGCGTGCCTCCCATCTCCCCCAACGCCTTTTGTCGCGCCATCGTCGTCTGCTGCCGGAATTGTCCCGCGTAGGAGGCAGGCGTCATTGCGACGCCCGGCTTACTCCCCCACTGCGGCCGCCGCCCACCTCGTCGCCGGAATTGTCCCGCTGGCCGTCGGTCGCTTCGCCGTGCACACACTGCTCTGCCATCGAGAAAACACGAGGTAGAGAGAGAGCGGGGTAGAGAAGGGAGAGAGGGAGGAGGAAAAAGGGAAGGAGAAGAAGATATGTGGGCCAATATGTCAATAGGTCCCACGATATTTTTTCTGTGTGAATAACAAATGGATCCCACATACTTTTTATTCTAATATCATATAAGCGCTACATCAACACCACGTTCAACGAAGACCAGGTCAAACACCACCACATAGGCGCCACGTAAGCGAAACTGACCTCCAAAACCGTCGAAAGAGTCAAATTGCATCCGTTTCAATAGATGAGGATTGAGATATCTAGTATTGCGATTCAAGGATATGAATCAGATTCGGCCACTACTTAATAGAGTTGAAGAAAACTTATTCCTCTAAAGTACAATGGATCTCACGCCGGCCCCAATCCCGTTCTGTTTACCAGATATCCTAAAGCGATTGACAGATTTTGAGATTTTCTTTTTCGGATGTACTAAAAATATGTCGTCATATTTTCCGCCCAGACATTTTTTAGGCAGATGTCGAGATTTTTCTTCTTGCGAAGGCAGGTGGGTAGTCTGGATCAAATGATGGCACCATTAAGCTTAAAACGGAGATTTGAGGGATGGGTCGGATCGGGAGACTACAAGTGTCTCGCGACAGGCCTAATTACGCAAGCTTTGAATCCTGCGAAAAAATGATGAACTCTACGGACCCCAAATTACAAGCAGAAACGAAACGAAAAGGCATCTGCTCGTTTCGCTCGTAGGATATTCTTCTGGGTGCGAAGCGAATACATGCAGCCATTTCTGCTGATGAGAGACGGCTCATACGTATCCTTGCGTTATTATCTGCTCGCCATATCGGTACGGTACTGTTCTGTACACTGATTTATTGTCAATACATGTTTTTTTTTCTATTTCCGATGAACGAATATTGGCAGTATCTGTTTTTTGTCCGACCCTAGCGTGTCTGAATGTCAGTACCTGTCTGACTCCATGCTGAGTGCTGACGCGATACGTATCTTCCAAGTATATTCCATTTGACGGATTTGCATCTGATTTTGAGACCCCAACCAATACGCACACCAAGAGGCATATTGAGCTGTCTGCTTGGTTAAAGTTCACTATAGAAATCTCTCACCTTTTTTTTGGTATGGTGATGAATCATGAATCTCCCTCTCCTTCAGATTCAAAAGACTAAAAGTGAATGAAAACTGTGGGTTCAGAACTTCAGATCTGCAGGTTCCCAGATCTATAAGCACATGGAGAGATCACATATGTACTCTGATATCACTGGATCTGGAAGTACCAATGCTAGTTAAGGCTACATGACCCACATGCATCCTAGGAACCGCTGGCATGAGCTTGCAGGCAAATATTTTGATTTTGGCATTCATGTATGTGCGTGGGTGGATGTCGGGCACCCATCCTGCATGATGCGAATCATGTGATCACATAAACATTATGCATGTGCACGCATCAGTTCATGCATGAGAGATTGTATCCATATAATCAAGATATATAATCAAAGTTTCAACCGAAGTTCATGCTTTGGGCCACCTTTTATAATCAAAGTTTCGGTTTGGGCTTGCCTTTTAACCAATATTTTCACTTTGGACTAGATAATTTTTTATTTGTGTCACTTGGACAACTCTCAACTCTTATCCATTTACATCCAACTCATTCTGTGCCAAAGGTGTGGTCTACATACAATTTCACGAGTTCATCGGCATGCAAAAGCCGGTATAATCGAGATTATTGATGTACTTAACATAAGAGTTAGGGGTGATCCAAAGTGACACAAGTATAATTATCTAGTCCAAAGTGAAAACATTGGTTAAAGGGAGGCCCAAAGCAAAACTTTGCCAATTAACAGTGGTCCAAATTGTAGTTTACCTCTTACTCTTTCAAATATAACTGCACCACAAAAACACACTTGAAGCTAGTAGTTCATTCAATGAAGATCATTGTGGGGGGGGGGGGGGGGGGGGTGCTACATTAATAAAGGAAAGAGGCTTATATAGGAAACCGACCTAAAGGTCATGAGGACCTGATGATCTGGGCATCGGCAATACCGCTATGCCCTCATTTTCTCATTGCTCAGTTGCTTGTAGCAGCGAGCGATTAGCAAAATTAACATAGCAGTGGCGCTTAAGCGATTGGGCACTGGGCAGGAGAACCATATCTATACTGAATACTGATACAACTCGTACCTTCAGGCTGTCGCCATGGTTTACTGGCTAATGTACATGTCATGGTACTATCTTTTTCTGGTATATCTGGTGATATTTTGATCTTATGGACGTTCCTGTGCAGTATAGCATCTGCAAATCAAATCAGAGAGTGGCTCTAAGTATTCAAGGACTCGTATAGTAGTTAATCTGTAGAGCTGCAACTTGAGCACAAATGCCACAGATTAACTGCCATTACCAGGGTATGACGTACTTAGAAGAGTAAGCTCAAATACAAAATAATCCATCCTGCCATGGAGAACACAGCAAAGATGTGCACCCAGAACAAGATAGCAGCAGATTCTTTTCCACAGCCCCTCAGGTTTGCAACAGCACCTGCCAAAAAAAAAAAAAACTCAGATCATATTCCATTATTTGGTCGCTAACATAAAGCACATGGTGTTCCACCACCAATGCCTTACAGATCTCAACCAACACATAAAACTATTAGAAGGAATCTATCTTTGAACATGCTCACATGATAATAAGTGATAAGTAGTGTCCCTTATTCATTTCTTAGTACCTGACAGCACAGATGTGGGCATAGAATGCTGCAGTAGCAAGACAAACTTGAACATTTTGTCATCTTTAGGAATGAAACCAAGTTTATCAACCAACACAATGATGCCAACCCCAGCAAGAGGAACCAAGATGAGCCGTGCAAAAATAATAGCAACGGTTGTCCGCACACCAAGCCTGTTACTTCCTTCACCAGGACCTGATGCAATAAACATGGTTACATGAGCTAGGATAAGATCTGGAGATGCATCCTAGGCTCCTAGTACTATAGAATGGTAGGAGCCGCGCAATAGTTTCAACAGAACTAGGTGCTTACCATCGACAAGATTGCCCCCCACTGCAAGCAAAATGCAAGGGATCATTGCTTCCCTGAAAAAGGAATGACAGAATTAGAAACTAGGAACCAAGGTGGCTCATCGTGCTTTTGTAATTTTATAGGAAAGTGTACTTTATTTTACAAAAAGGGAACTGAAAGTTAGACATGTAAATACCCTAGAATGAGACAGCTGTCTGTGAAGAAGAACAGAGGTGCATCATCAGTGAGGACAAAATTCTTCAAGACTGGAACAACACCAATGGCAATTGCAAAAACCTGTGCATAGTGTAAAATAGTTGCTGTCAAACCACAGTATACAGAAATGTTCTGTGTTTATTGCTAGCATAATATTGTAGTGAGATACATACAGAGGCAATAATTGGTGGCTGAAGAAGCTGCTTGTCTTTTAGGAACTTAACCATGCTTCTAACAATGCCCATTATCTGCATCAACAGAGCATGATTTTTAGCTCATGTTAGAAATCAAATTGATATAAGAAGTAAACATACCAAATTTCTGATGGTATTTCTCACCTTCGATCCTAGAGAAGTAGAAACATTTTTATCACCTTCAGAAGATAACAAAGGCTCATTTTCAGGTACAGTACTAGTGCGAGTGCTTGTTGGATATTTCCCTTTTTCAGGCACCACATTATCTCCAGATGCCTTAATTGGAAGAATATCTTCTTCAGCGCTATCAAAGGATTCACCAGGTGGTGGAGCAAGCATCTTGAACACATATGTGTAAACAATAATTGCACCAACCTGAAACATTTAAAGGATTCACTGAGTGAATGATCTCAATGCATACCTAACCTAAATTCAACCTGTTACATTTATTTTGCATAGTAGAGGTCCTGAATAAAGCATGAACTCATGCAACTTCAGAAAAGAAAAGACATGTACCCATTGACCAAATGAGATATACGCATTCCCATCTTCATTACATTTATCAGAGTCACCAAAAGGATTGGTGGGATCTCGACATAATGCTGCAATGAGAACCAGAGGTATATTTCCAATATTCCCTGAATCGAAATAAGGGATCGGATCAATATAAAATAGAAGAATGATAAATGAGAAGGCAACTTTATTTAATAAAGAAAACCAGGTACCTATTCCAATGTGAATCACAGTGAACTTGAAGTATGGATAAGGTGGTCGGATGATAGAAGCCACCACAAAGCCAATCAAAGAGCCTGACACTGCACCTACAACAATATTTACTGGAATATACCACCTGCAAACAACAAAATATTGCTACTGTAAGAATGTTAAAAACAGTAAAAGCAAAACATAGGCACAATGCGATTATCTTTTGCAAAGAAAAAGGCCTTATGTCATCATAAATAATAACAAGGATTGGATGGCCTTATTGATGAAGTCCAACCAATTCCAACCAGATGGATTTTGCCAGTAACAAACAATATGGTAATTTAAGTATTTTGACGTCTTAAATTAGTCCTGAAACTTTCAGATAATGCAACACTTCCTTCGCTTTCGATTGGTACACTTAAGATCTTTTTGCAGAAAATTCTGGGAGCTAATTTACTCCATTTGGATGATGACTTAAAATTCCCGCAACCAGAACGATCTAGTTATGGTAAGAACCATGATCAATAGACTACACAATGAAATGCGAAAAGCATGCAGCAAACTTAACAAAGCATATTAACTAGAATCTGTCATTACCATTGCAGCATCTTTTCGATTGTGATTGCTCTACCCAGTTGGGAAAATATAAGGCAAGGAAGTAGAAGCGAGAACACAAGCTGCACCAAACGACCAAAATGTAAGCATAATCGAGAACATCAGGAATGCAAGTAAGCACAAGCAACTGCCCCCACATCTTCCTATTCTAGACAGCAGCCAACTTACCATTCTCCATAGTCACAGCAAAAACTCATAAATCTTACAGATAAAATTATATTGCAAGAGAATGAACAAGGCTCACCCCATTGAGAAGCTTGCGGCCGTTCGGCTGGAGGATATTGACATACTTAGAGGCCATGAGGAACCCCATGAAACAGACGGTAAACACCTTGGCAATGGGCAGCACGGCGTACTTGAGCATGTCGAAAACCGACGTCCCCACGGTGCCTCCCTGCGCCGCCGTAGCCAGCGCCTCCATCAGCGACCTCTCCATCATGGCTTGCCCCAGGCTTCACTAGTTCACTTCTTCTTCTTCTTCTTCACTTCCTGACTTCCACAACCAGGACCCACGCAATTCCTGCCAACATGAGTGACTTAGAAGGCAAAATATACAAGCAACAGCAGGAAAAAAAATCAGGAGCCGCTTTTGAAGTCGGTTGTCCAGAGAGCGCCAAAACGGAACAGAGATCGCCTCCCCCGCAGGCCTAGCCAACTGGAGCGCAGCGTGAGCGCGCACAACTCAGCAAGCGCGCCGAATTAAACGGAACAATCCCCAAAGCTTCTGTGCTAACCAACTCTCATGCGTGGGGAGAAGACCATCAAATCCAATCGGGAAAGCCCGGATTAGGACAGAACAAAAACCTAGCTAGATTCCGAGCAGCAGCAGCAGCTTGACCGCTACAAAACGCCGACGGTGCCGCCGTTGTTCGCTAGCACCGGAATCCGCACGGCTCCGGCGAGCGATCGCGACTCCGCTTGATCCGTCACGCCACCTCCAACTCCAACTTCTCCGCTTCCAAATCCGCACTAGAGTAGACCACTCCAGCGGGAGCTCCGGATGCAGCCGACCTCGAAACTTCCCCCGCGTACTCGTACTCCACAAACCAAAAAAAAAAAAAAAACCACAAATCCCCATTTCACAGCACACACAGCGACACCCATCGTCTCCAAATCCCGCTGCAGAGAAAACTAAAAAAAAACGCAACCAAAACGGCGAGGTCGGCGCGAGGACTCACCGCGTGGCCGAGGACGAGGCGGCGGCGGCGGCGACTCCGCGCGCGCGAGGAGGGAGACAATGCCCTCGTCGTCCCCTTCACGAGAGATCGAACTCGAAGCGCTCGAGATTAAGCTATCGGATTAGGAGTGTGATCAAGGAGGCTTGGTTAAAGTGGCGGCGATTCGTGGACGGAGGGAGGCGGCCAAGGCAAGGCGGGTGGGATACTGTGGGGGATCTGGCTTGGTGGCTCCGGAGCCCGGAGAGAAGACGACCAGCCGAGTCGCTCGAGCCGAGCTGAGCCGAGCCGGGATGGATCGATTGAATCGGGTCGGGTCGAGTCGAGCCGGATGGGTGGGTCGATGCACGCTGATTTATACGCGTTTTGGAGTCCGCAGCGGAAGGCCGACGATGGCGTCCCGTCCCGTGCGTGTTGAGACGTGCTCGGCTGCCAATGGTGGATCATATTCTCCTGATTTCTTTTTATTTTCTACTACTACGTATTTCTTCGAGGTCAAAGATCAGCGAATATTCAGCAGCATAGAAAAACAGCGATTTTTCTTTCTAGATAAAATCTCGGCCTCTGCTCATATAGTTAGAACCAATTATTATCGAATTTGAGACCAAACCAATCACATCACAACGAAATATGAAGGACACAACCAAATTGATTGAGGGACACACCAACATAAAAACCACGACTTATTGAATTCTATTCGTGAAAACAGGAACTTGGACTTTATGTTACAGGTTTTCTCAAACGCGGTACGAACGCTTACGCAGGTTACATGCATATGCATATGAACTACCATGCTACATATAGCATCTCTATTTCTTTTTTAACAATATTTTAAATAAAATTTTGAACTATTTTTATTTTAAATTACTTATCCTATCAATGATTTGATTTCACCATTATATTTTATAATTAAATCCTTATAACAAGACCTTACTCAATTATATTTACTATAAATATACAGATATGATTATACTACTTATTGCAATATTTTAATATTATAAATGAAACAACAAGCTGTAATTGATGAAACATCACAAAATACTTGCTAAAACATCCAGATAACACCGCGTGAAACAAGTGTAAATAAATCAGTAAAACATCATAAAAATACTTATTGAAATAGCCTAATAACACTACATGCAACATTTTTCAGATAAATTAGTGAAACATCATAAAATATTTATTAAAACATACGAATAACATCATGTGCAAACACTTAAAAAAGAATCAATTGCAACACAAAACTTAAATGTGCAACATAATCAAATTTCAATTGAAACACTTATTTTTGACATATGAAACATTAAATTTTCACAACATAAAACATATTTTTTTATTTTTTTTGTTAGAATATAATCGACTAAGATCTTATTGTAAAGATTTAATTACAACAAATATAGTGGTACAATTAGATCGTAAATTGGATAAGTAGTTTTGAGGGAAAGATATTTAAAGCTTACGTTTATAGTCTCATGCATACATAAAATTAGCAGATATTGTATGCATCATAGGTTCACGGATGAGAGGAGAGAGAAATACATGTACATGCACATGGGGGGATGTCTCTGCGTTCATTTTATTTGTCTACATCAGATGACAGATCACAAGCATTTTCCACATCCTACCTTCTTATAGAATTACGATCGACTAGATTCTAAAACTTAACATACAAAAATACCACATTATTATTCGCTAACAATTATTAAATCTTAAACATCATGCAAGCATATTATATTATCTATAATTCTATAATATATTAAATTTTAGAGTTTTAAAATATAAAGATGTTAAATCATCATCCCACATAATTCAAATAATATTTAAATACATCTCTCAATCATATTTTATAATATCCTATATACATATATAGTTCATCATCACTTAGTTAATGTTATTACTTTCTTATCTCATTAAGGCATATCACATCAAATTAGATCATTAATTTATGGACCAAGTTATTTTCTCATTTTCTTCTCTCATTAGACCATATCATCCCATTTTTTATCCCATAGATGATTAAGTTATGGTCCAAATTACCTGATCTTCTTTTCTTCTCTTATAAAGGCACATCACCTTATCATCATTCTATATACTACTTAAATTATCATAAATCATATCAATTTATGTAAGCTCATGTTGTCTACCTATTTTACACATTATTTCCACTTATTGCTATCATACTAAACTCCTACAGCAACGCACGGGGTTTCACTTAGTTTATTGTATAAACACACACATACACGGATACACCATATCCCATGGATACCTTCAAAAGCTGAGAAGTGAGCACAATGCATGCATACCCTACTTCTTTGAACAATTTGAAGACTGAACGAGCATATTTGAGATTGTTGACATTGATACAGGCGCCTAGCACTAAAATTAATTAACCGTTAATGCAGGTCCTCGTGGCAAGTTTAAGAACTAGCAGGTGGCCAAATTTCACCACAAGGAGCATTACCAATTGATTGTTTGCATGACGGGGATTTTTTTTCTCAAAACATAGTACATATGCAAGTATTACAAATTTATGCATGTACGCTCAACTCCTATCAACACAGATGCACACCTTACCCGTACTAGCACATCCGAAAACGGAATCGACATGTCTTCAGGTTGATGAAGTTAATTACCACAAACGTCTTGTTGTTGACCAGTATATCGTCCACCACCAAAAATAATAAGTAGCCGAAAATATGAGCAATGCTTTGTTCTTGAATGCAACTTTTTAAATTATCGAATATTGACAAACAAAAATTTGTATTGTTGAATTTAGAACGTGATTTACTTGATCCCTCAATGCCAAAATATGGCTAAAATTAGGATCTAGATACATAAATAAAATTAGCTACATATTTTTTCTAGAAACACGGTACATATACAGACGATCACAACACGCACATACTCATCAATATGAACCCATATAGGGGTGAAAACGGTCAGAAACTATCGAAATCGGTAGCATCTCTTCAGAAACGATGTTTGGTCAGTCGGTAAATGACTATATTTATCATTTAAACTACTCAATATCGACATTAATATAATGCATAAAGAATTGTGATAAAAAAAATAAAAAAACCCAAAAATGGTATGGTCGGAAACGGTACCACTTATACGGAAACGGCGCTCGGTCGATCGGGAATTTCTGTAGCCGTTTTCACCCCTAAACCCGTATATCCATATCCTATCCATATGAGCACCACACACCCTACTCTTATGAGCACCTTCGGATGACTAGGTCAGTATATTTTGAGATTGATGAAGTCGCTACGGGCGTCTCGTTGTTCACGGGTACGTCATTTACCACCAAAAGAATAATTAGCCATAAATGCGAACACTCATGTTTAAGTATAGGACTTAAATCAGATGGTTTGATTCCATCTCGAGAAATCTAATCAGTTGAGCTACGCCCACTTCATAAAATTAGCTAATTAGCTACATTTTGAAGTTCTTCAAATAAATTAGAGGTTTGAATAGTACCCGATGATAACATGAGCATTTAAGATCAGAGAGAGTGATTAATATGGCACTTTGACAATTAGGCCCCCTTTGATTCAAAGGAAATTCATAGGAATTTTAGAGGATTTCATTCCTATAGGAATTTTTCCTACAAAGCCCTTTGAATTAAAGGAATGAACCCTATGGAATCCTATAAAATTCCTATGGAATGCCTTTTCCCATACAAGTTTTGGAGGAATTTTAACAAGAGGTAGAACCTCATGAAAAAAATCCTTTAAGTCTTTATCTCTCCTCAAATTCCTATGTTTTTCCTGTAGTCCAATCAAACAGTCATTCCTACGTTATTCCTGTGTTTTGCAATCCTCTGTTTTACACTTACATTTCTGTCAGAATCCGTGGGCAATAGCCGTGGAACAAGTAGAAGCAGAAGTCAAAGATATTTTGGACAAAGAACGGAAGCAAATGATAAATTAGTTGTTTCTATCAAAATTCAGATGTGGACAGACGGGGAAATATGGCACAGTAAGAAAATTGTACGTGGTGGAAAATAAATGACAATAGGAAGAGAGATCTTGATGAGCTAGAGTCTGCCTAGCTAGATAGTACTCCCTCCATCCCAAAATGTTTGACGCCGTTGACTTTTTTAAAAATGTTTTGCCGTTCGTCTTATTCAAAAAATTTAAGTAATTATTAATTCTTTTCTTATCATTTGATTTATTGTTAAATATACTTTTATGTATACATATAGTTTTACATATTTCACAAAAGTTTTTGAATAAGACGAATGGTCAAACATGTTTAAAAAAAAGTCAATGATGTTAAACATTTAGGGAAGGAGGGAGTAGTATCGACTGAAGTACTAGTTTCCGTTTCCGTAGATTACACTTTGCACCAATCCTAGCTAATAGACCCAACATTTTTCCATTTTAGCCGAATCTAAAAGGAAATCGTTGTTCTTGGATTGTTTGAATTGGTTTTTTTCTATAAAAGTACATTCTTTTTTTACCACTTGATCTACTTCGTATTATAAAAACCACTACATATCCATCTTAAAGTTGTCACCTTATTTTCTTACCTCTTCCAGGAATGTGATATATTTATATTTTAAATGCAAATAATGTAATGTGTTTCCAAATAATAACCTTTGATTGTTCGATCAAAATCCTGAGCAAGGACAATCGCATAAGGCCATTTCCAATGGGTGGTATCGTTTTTATGTTTCAAAATGTGGTTTTATTTTTCTTGTTTTATAGACAATACATGAAAGAGATAAATTGTATGGGAAACAATATAGGCATGGTTTCATCTAAATGAAACTCATTTTCTCTTTAACTTTATAAATTCCTTGTCACGTCATAAAGAACAAGAGTTGATGGATCTACAATTACCACTTAATACTATTGCTGAACATATTATCAGGAAAAGAAAAGGAGAAATGAAAACAAAATTAGAAAAATGCAGGGTAGCGCCGAGTCAACACATGGTGGGTGGACGAAGTGCCTTGGGGGGTAGATAGGTCCTTTTGCGTTTTTCAGTCATATTTCTTTCTTTTTCTTTACCTCACTTAATTTAGGTCTATCTCACAGAATTTTGAAGTAGGGGTAAATCGGAGCTTCAGTTTTAAAAAGAAAGGACAAAGACACCTAATTAGAAAAATAGGTGTAAAAGTATAATTGCAGTTGAAAATATAATTACCCCAAAGGAAAAGGAGAGGAAAAAAAAGAGAGGGAAGCTTCGCAGGAATGCTTCTCCCGCCACCATCCTTTCTTCCAAGGCTCCCTTGCACAAAACCGAGAAAATCAAAAGAGGCTTCTGGTGTGGTGACTGTGAACAAGCGGCTGGTCGCTTTCACCTTCATTCATCTAGCGAACGCTCGTCAAGTTCTCTTCCTGCTGAATTAAGTTCACTGTGAATTATATCGATGTGCTAACGTGTGAGAACAACGATTGGGGGTCTCTTGGGTCTCGATCGATCGTGCTGCAGCCATCACAATAATTTTATTTCTGACTAAGCCATCGCAATGGGAACAAACGGGGGTAGTACTAATTACTAATCCAGATTCCCGTTTTGATTGGGATAGTTGATGGGAACTAAATGGTCGTAATACTGATTGATTTTTCACCTATCACGTCAGTACCTGAACATAGGATCCTACGGATTGAGATCAGGTGCAGTTATACCTGTACACGCAAGATACGAACACAATTTTAACCATCCGTTTGCATGATAAACGGTTTATATCAAATGCTACAGTAATTACGCGCCGTACACCATGGAATCTAGACTGTCCGATTTGCATCCATTCACATGCACTGCTACTACTCTGTCCGAATCCGATTTTGACAGTGGCGAACCCTGAAAAAAATTACCGGGGATCCAATGCGTACTAATTATCTAATTTTTTACTTATATAATAGTTATCATCATATAATTTAGTTAGAATTGAATAATTTACCCGGGATTCGAGGACACCGGGAAAATGTACCTAGGATCGCCATTGGATCTTGGCCAATGGCTGATAGCCTACATATATACTTTCTTTGTCCTTAAAAAAATAAATTTAGAATTAGATGAGATATATTGTAGTACAGTAAATCTGGAAAGATCGTTGTTCAGATTTACTTTATTAAGATATGTCACATCCAATTTTATATTTGTTTTTTTAGACGGCGGAGTATGCGCGTGAGTGTCTCCAACAACGTCACTATACAAAGGCATGGTTTAGTTCCCAACTTTTTCTTCAAACTTTCAACTTTTCCATCACATTAAAACTTTCCTACACACACAAACTACCAACTTTTCCGTCACATCGTTCCAATTTCAATCAAACTTCCAATTTTAGTGTGAACTAAACACACCCAAAGCAATAAAATCTCAAAGTTATGTTCCCGTTGACTATAGCGCGCGATTGGTAATTTTTGGTAAATGGTGATGAGATAGTTGGTTGTTTTCTCCATTCGTACGGATTTATGGAACTCGAGCCATCTTGCTATCTAATTTTTTTATAAGGTTTTCTCTAAAACTATCCAACCTAATATTACTACCTCCGTCCTAAAATAAGAACATCCGTGGATATCCGTGTCCAACATTTGACCGTCCGTCTTATTTGAAAAATTTATGAAAAAATTAAAAAAAATTAGTCACACATAAAGTACTATTCATATTTTATCATCTAATACCAATAAAAATACTAATTATAAAAAAATTTCAAATAAGACGAACGATCAAATGTTGAACGTGAATAGTGCAAAACTGCACTTATTATGGGATGGAGGGAGTAGTATATAAAGATATATGGGATGCAGGGGTCATCTGCTCACTTATATCTGAGTCCCCACAAACTCGGATACTGGTACATATCGAACGTCCGATATTTAGCAAAAGATCGGATATTGTTCACCCACATGTCTAACTGCGTAAAAAAAACCATACTAGTTAAGCTGCTATGATGCAAGGCTATACCCTACTCTCGTGCATGCATGCATGAAATCTCTCTCTTCATCTTCTCTACTAATAGAGCTTTAAACTATTTTTTCTTCTAAATTACTTATCCGATCTACCATCCGATTTCACCCATTGTATTCGTTATAATTAAATCTTTACAATAAGATCTCACTTGGTTATATTTCTGATAAAATTTATAAATATGATTATATTACTAATTGAAACATTTATATATTATACGTGAAACAATGAGTTATAATTATTGAAACATTAGAAAATATTCATTGCAACATCCCAAACAACATGTGCAAACATTTATAAACGAATTAGTGAAACATTAGAAAATACTTACTGAAATATCCAATAATACAACATGCAATATTCACAAATAAACTAGTGAAACATCAGAAAAATATTTATTGAAACTTCAAATGGCATGGAACATTTTGTAAGATTCATAGCAACATAAAACTTAAAATGTGCAACATAGCCAAACTCTGATTAAAACATTTATTTCTTACACGTGAAACATCCAAGTTCATCGGTTGAAACATATGTATTTTTTAATCGGAATATAATCATGTGATATCTTGTTATAGAGATTTAATTGCAACGAATACAACTGTGCAATCAGATAGTAAATTGGATAAATAGTTTTCAAGAAAAATTCATTTAAAGCTTACAACTAGAACTTCGTGCATGTATATACTCATAGATTATAAGAAACTAAATAGATGCTAGCTACATGCAAGAAGGAGACATTGAGAGAGAAAAGGAATTGTGCAGATGTAAAGTTAGAGTCATGAAAAAAGTGAATCAAACCAAGTCCAGAGGAAACTAGTACAAAGGAGAAAGTTGGTGTTCGATATTTGTCTTCCGATCAGACGCACGACATGAAGCATTTTCCCACAAACCCTCAGAACCATATACCAGTGTGTAATACTCTAGAGGATCTCTAGCAATAAGTGTAGCTAGGTGGCACAATTTAGCAAAATTAATTGACTATATATAACAAGGATATACATATCACAGGTATTAACGCTTAGTTTCGTTTGAAGCCTACATCTTGTCATATTGATAATGCCGAAACAAAACATTAGTAGATTTGTGTATATACTATGGGTAAAATTTGGCATTAAACCAAGGGTCTGTTCACTTTAATGTTATTTTCAAACATACTATTTTTTGGTAAAGTTAAAAAAAAGTATACGTTTAGTTTGTTCTCAAATTTAGTCAATACATAAGAAATCCTGTCAAAATTTTGGTAGTATTGTCATCTTGCCAAAATTTTAGCATTGTCAAAACTTGGTAAGGTTTATTTTGGCTACAATTTAAACATGCCCCAAATATACAAACAATACTATTACAGCTATTAAAATTTTGGCAGGTTATAAATTGGTTTCAATAAAAAAACCTTAAGTGTAATTAGGTGGCACAATTTAGCGAAAGCAATCGTCGTATATATAACATAGTAACAAGTATACGTAGCACAGATCATCACAGCATAGGGCGCAGCTACGAGAACGGGACGCGCGTACAGGCGGTTTGGCTATAATTAAACTACCTGGCTCCCCCAAGCCGGCTCGAGCAGATCGTGAGAATGTCTTTATATTTCTTCGCTGAAAGGGATGCATGGCTGTGACGAAGGTCCAAGATGGCAAGATGTCGCCGTCGCCGCAACGAAAGCGCCAGGAAAGGAACGATTCACCTCGGTTGCTTAAAGAGGGGGGTCAAAACTAAGAAATTGCTTCGGGAGGGTGTAGTTAACTATTCTATCCCAAGCTCCCAAAAGGAGATTGTTTATGCCATGCCATATGCAAGCATGATTCATGCTATACCAATGAAAATTATACTATCCCAATAGCAAATTGTTATGCTATGATACCATGATTATTCTTGCTATATACTTCCTCCGTACTCATAAAGAAAGTCGTTTAGGACAATGTTTAAGTCAAACCTTGGGAATATAAATCATGAATAAATCATGAATAACGCTCAAGTTATTGAGTTTGAAAATATAAAAATTATATGAATAGATTTGTCTTGAAAAATAATTTCATAAAAGTATACATATATTATTTTTTAATAAATATTTTTATAGAAACAAGAAGTCAAAGTTGTGTTTTGGAGACCGTGTCGCTGTCATAAACGACTTTCTTTATACGGAGAGAGTATACCAATAAAGACCAACCAGCGGTTTGGCTGGAATTTTTGTAAATATTACAAACTTAAAGATATTTGATCTTTTTTTAGAGTAGCGTATGTATAGAATAAGAAAGTAGCATCGTTTGTTATATATAAAGAAAACAATGTAAAATCTTGCATATTAGTCTACCTGTCAAACACAGTCGTCACGCAAGCTGAATTAAGAACAAGTGCGACACAGTACAGCCTTCGGGAAGACGGACAGATAGTCAGTTAATCACCCAAATCAGCAGCATATCGCCCTAAAAAAAGTTGTCATCTTCTCGATCGATACAGGAGGTATGAAAAAGATCAAGACTCTCACAGGTGGTCATCAGGTATGGCCAATTATTAAGCTCCACCGAGTTCTGGTTTTAGCTGGCCGCGTCTTAACCAACTCTCACGCGCAGTTTTAACCATGCGATGCACGCGCATCCGGCGCCTGGTAGTAGCATCCTGATCCTGCAGCTAGCAACTTCTTACACTTGGCCAAAAAGATCAGAAAAAGAAACTTTGACATGTACTCTCTCGGTCCAAAAATAAACCAACATCGATCGAGTTTAGTTCCAAATTTTTTCTTTAAACTTTCAACTTTTCCATCACATTAAAACTTTTGTACACACACAAACTTTCAACTTTTCCGTCACATCATTCCAATTTCAACCAAACTTTCAATTTTAGCGTGAACTAAACACACCCATCGTAGTAGAATGTGATACTATATTCTAGTATAATAGATCTGGATATAGAGTATGTCTAGATTTGTTGTCTTAGTACAATGTTAATTTATTTTGAGATGGATGATGTACTTTGACACCTGGGAGTCAGTAACATTGACACATAAGGAGATCAACGAAAAGCAGCATGTAGTAATAAGTATCTCTAGTAACATTGACTGTTGTAGGCTTCTAGCATCCTGATCCAGGTAGCTACTTTAATTTAATTTTGACATGCAAGAGAGTTTAGTAACGCTGACGAAGTAGTACAAATTAAAGAGGTTAGTTAGGTGATCCTAGAAAAGGACTTTGGATTACTGTTTCCTAAGAAGTAGTGGTTTAGGTACGTAGCTTGTGCAATCTCGCAGATAGTTTAGCTTAGTTCAGCAGTAGCAGCTTCTAAATTGGCACTTGAGGCGTCCAGGGGTCAATTCATCTAACTGGCCTTTCGAAGAAAGTGCCAATTTGGTTACTGGAACTTTTTCGTTGTTTCAGTCAACGAAATGGGAAATTTGCAGTGACCTGGTTATCAGTCAGACATCAAGCAGCTAACTATTAGCAGTAGAAATTATTCAGATTTATCACCATTTATATAGCTTACTACCTCGATCCATTCCAAAAAGAGACTACATATGTTCATAGAAAAAAGGCTAAAAGTCTTTTGGAAAAAAGAAATTTATGTTCCACCTGCACTCTACCTACCGTTCTTAGCCTTAGAAATCGTTAACTGTATACCTAATCTATATACTTACAAAATGTGCGCTGTGGCATAGGAGGATTTGCAACTAAGCTCTGTGCAGCTGCAGTGTTGTCTGTAGCAAAAATGCCATCACTGTCTCGTAATTTGTCCTGGAGCTACATCGAATTATCGATCCCTCCAGAAAACAGTACACCTATCGAAGCTTTTGTAAGTTACAGCCGGGCTGGTTGAAGGCTGCCGACGATGAACCGGGCTAGGTAAATGCTGTGTTTGTTGAGTAAAATATACTGCTAATAAAGCAGGATTAATAAGCAGTAAAGTAAAATATAGAGTCTGTGGTCAGCACGGTTGGTTAGGACTTAGGCAGGATTAAAGCATTTTAAGCTTGCACCACCAAATCAGACGTAGTACGTAGCGTTGAAGGAATGTGAAAATTTTTTGTGGTGGTAATTATATGATGTAAACAACATGAGAATTGTCGCTCTCTTTTTTTTCTCTATCAAAGATTCAGAGGGTTACTGTGACTGTACTGGTAGCAATACTGAAGTTAAGTGAACTTTTGACAAATAGGATTTGCTCTATTGAATATTAACCCCTTTTGTGCTAGCCTATAAGTAGGTAGGCCCCAGGCCTCCAGCCTCCTCCAAGGTCCAGTCAAAGCCCAGCAAATTGTTAGGCCTTCGATGTGTTTGGATCTTATTGGCCCGTTTAAGTCCAATTGGCAGGAAGGTCCTATTTTGTGGACTCTGAAAGCAATAAGGCCTTCAGCCTCAATGACTACTGAAGACGCATTGAATTTTTTATTAAACAATATTTACAAAAATAATTTTGTGTTTACAAAATTACAGATCTGTACCCTTCCCGCCCTTTGGGAGGGCATTTTTTTCTAAAAAAAATCGCCCTCTAGAAGAGCGGCAAGTGGCTTAAATGTAAAATTTACCGCATATGTTGTTAACTTGTATTTCTATAATTTGAAAATAGGTCATATGAAATCGGATGAAATTAAAATTTATATCAAAATTGCATAGTTGAGGATATCTACAGCTTTGTGGTTCACAACTTTTTCATTTAAGATCGTTTAGAGTCCAAATATTTGTTACAAAATCTAAAGTTTGTTTTAGAAAATCTCAAATATATACTTCAAATGACCTTTGATGAAGACAAGTTTTATATAAAAGCTGTAGATCTAAATGAGATCTAAAACTTTGTTGTTTATAATTTTTGTCATTTAAAATTATTTAGTGTATAAAATGAGTATCAATATTTATATTGATTAAAAGCAACGATAATTGTATAAAAGCAAACAAAAAATTTACATTTAAGATCCTTCTCGCGGTAAGCCTTTTGTTTTAAAAGGAACTAATCTTCTCTAGTAGGTTAGTCCACAAAACAACAGAATCCAAACACAAATCATCTAAATGAGGCTATATTTGGAGAGCTGATAATCAACCGGTCGGTAACCAGATTATTAGAATATAGAGAAATTGGTTTTCCGGTTTCTAGCTTCTAGTTTGTTCTATAGATTCTTTAGCTTTTGATTCTTTGGAATATGGATGATATTATGCATTGTTTAAGAGCTGAAGATTTTGTAATAAGTTACAACTGCTAACCTCCTCCAGATAGGCCTGAGTTAGATATAAGGCTACATCATTTACATGACAAGTTAAGAAGGACCTCATCTTTTCGTTTATGCATATACTTATCAGTCAAAATTTAAATTTCTATTCTTAAATTTGAAGGTGATTTTGAGGTTTTTTCCATCGAAGTTTATTTTTCAGCCTTTGCCTTTAGATCGCTAAAAACACATTTATAAAAATTTTATTCACAAATTATTTTTCATTTACAAATATGTCGTTTCGCTTATTCTATGAAGATGTTCAACAGTGCAAAGGTTTCTATTCCTTCAACTCGCAAGTATTCCTGATGGCTAACATTGTCCGTCAGACGAACGATACGCGGCTAAGATCGAGGCATGACACGAGTTTTCGGAAAAAGACCTTACATTTCATTTTATTTATCGCACCCATCGAAAAAGCCCTTCCATGGTATGGAATCCATACCGTCGGACGGACATTGTACGGCGAAGGTAATTTTCCATTTAGGCTCTCGGTTTCACTGTACTCCAAATTAAAAGAAGCACACCTACTACTCCACTTCGATGGCAACCACAGTGTAGCACGAGACCGAGGAGGCGCCAGCTCGACTCCGCGCGAGCCGAGGCCTCGAACCCTAACCCCCATTCGATTTCCGGCGAGATGCCCACCGGCGTCTGAGCCTTGCTCGCCGGCGGCGAGGTGGGGTGGGGCGGGGGGCGGGGGCGGCGAGGGATGGAGGCGAGGCGGGTCTCCGCGAACCCTCGGCCGTCCTGCGTGCGGAGGGTGCTCGCGCGGAAGCGGCGGAGGCCCGAGGCGGCGGCGAACAGCGCGCGGAAGCTGCAGCGGCGGGAGATCTCCGCGCTGCCGTGCCGCGCGTTCTCCGCGAGCACCACGCGGGAGCGGTTCCGCAACATCCAGCTCCAGGTCAGCCGGCCCGCGCGGCGCGTCCCCCCTCCCCACACCCTGTCTCCCAGCATTTAGGTCTGGATCGATATGGCGTAGAGGGCAGGAGTGGGTCGGTAGGTTAGGGCTTGGAGAGAGGATAATTGTTTTTTAAAAAAATGATTATTTGAATGAATCAATTGCGGGAAGAGTTGGAGCCCGAGAGCATATAGGTAGTGTGGGTGTTGTGAGGAGGAACTTTCGCCTACGGTCAAAGAATTCACGAGGCGTAAATATTCCCCAATGATGGTGATAGCTTTGGCTGTTTGCGGAGAGTTTCTCCATCGGATATCGGAATCCCTGGATTAGTACAGCTGTTTTAGCATTATGGACGATGATAGGAAGAGGGGAAAGGTGTGTTTGGTGCTATATTTTGAGATGTGGTCGCTCTCTTTGGTATTTACTGTGATAAAAGTATACTCTGGAGCATAACTCGGTTGGAAAAGGTTGAAACTTCAGTGCCCTTCATATCATAGAACAGCCGATCTTCACCAAAATTTTGTTTCTAACTTTTAGTTAGCATGACCTGTTCTTTTTACGATTATAACACATCTTCAAATTCTTTTCACTTACAATTAGGAAGAGTTTGATACTCATGATCCCAAGGAGATGGGTTCACTACTACCTTACTTGATGAAAAGGTCTGAGATTATTGAGATAGTTGGAGCCAGTGATATCATCTTTGCTTTATCACAGTCAGGAGTATGTGCTGCATTCAGCAGAGGTACAACTTTCGATAATGATTGGTCATGTACTGATGTTATAAATTACCATTGAATTCTGAGATGTATTTGTTTTAGTCTCAAACCAGCGGATTTGCTTTCTGAATGGAAGACCAGATGAAGTCATTCGCAGTTTGTTTTACAACAAGAACAATGACTCACTCATTACTGTATCAGTTTATGGTTCTGAAAACTTCAGTGCCTTAAGATGCAGGACAACTCGAATAGAGTAAGCTTGTCTTCCTGTGATTCTGCTACGGTAGTGTTATATTGTTTATATGAATCTTTTTATTCTTTTGTCTTTTAAGGTATATACGACGGGGGAAGCCAGATGCTGGTTTCCCTCTTTTCGAGACAGAGTCCTTGAAATGGCCAGGTTTTGTGGAATTTGATGATGTTAACGGGAAGGTGCTGACTTATTCTGCCCAAGACAGGTATTCTAGCTCTAATTTCTTTGAAGGCGAGAAGATTAACCTCATTCGAATTGTGACATTCCTTTCTCATTCCAACCAGTACTTACAAGGTGTTTGACTTGAAAAACTACACTTTGTTGTATACAATATCTGATAAGAATGTTCAAGAAATAAAGATCAGGTAAGGGAATCTTTCTTGCTTGCTGATCATGATTAAGTTTCACATTTGTACAACCTAAATTATGCTTTGCCTTTTTATTCATTGGAAGAGATTTTTTAAAAAAATTGATTTGAAGTGCTATGCCCCCAAAACTTCGAATATATTTGGTCAATGGTTAGGAGAGCTGCATGTTTTCTATACACCTTGCCTGTGTTTGATGGGAAACTAATGGTGAGCAGTTCATAGGCTTTTCTTCAATGCACTTTGTGAAATGCTTCCCTATAGGTGAACAGAAGTTCTGCTAAAATGCAAAAGCTGAATAGCATACTTTCAAAACAAACCTTTCGGCCTGATTGGCAACTGTTGATTACTAAACCGAGAACTTTACTGATTGAACATTTATGTAATTTAGCTTTGTGGAGAGCATAGAAATACTATTGCCAATTGAGCTATCATGGGTTTATTCTTGGTGTCCTATATATGGTAAATTGATTGCTTTTTGTCAAGTGAGATGTGGCTGGATTGATTGAAATTTTTGTATGTGTAACTTATGGAGGTCATTTCCATTTTCGAGCTTCCAAATTTATACCTTTTTGCTTATTGCTACCTTCCAACAGCCCTGGCATAATGCTATTGATATACTCAAGAAAAAAGGGCTGTATTCCCCTTGACATTCTTTCTATTGAAGATGGTAAACGCTTGAAGTCATTCAAACACCTTCTTCATCGCAATAAAAAAGTTGATTTCATTGAGCAATTCAATGAAAAACTTCTGATCAAACAGGAAGGGGAGAACCTTCAAATTCTTGACGTAAGTTTTTTTCTTGGTATAGATTATGGATAACAGCAAATGAAACAACACAGTTTCCTCTCTTTATTTGTAGAATTGTAGTTAATTTTTGTGCAATGCTGCAGGTAAGAAACTTCCAATCAATTGAAGTAAGCAGAAGTGAATTTGTGACTCCTTCTGCGTTTATCTTTCTGTATGAGATGCAGCTGTTCCTGACCTTCCGTAGTAGATCAGTATCCGTTTGGAATTTCCGTGGTGAATTAGTCACATCTTTTGAGGACCATATGTTGTGGCACCCTGATTGCAATACCAACAGTATTTACATCACCAGCAACCAAGATCTTATTATTTCTTACTGCAAGGCTGATCCAAATGATCCTTCTTCAGAAGAAAATGGTAATAATCAAACTTGTGTTGCCCGTGTGTTTATTTATTAGTGAAGTGATGATAGATCTACTGCCTCTTATATTTGGCTGGTTTTTGGTTGTTGCCATTTCTTGTTATTGCATTCCTCTTTGTCATTCTGATATACTCCCTCCATACTCATAAAGGAAGTCGTTTAGGACAGCGACACGGTCTCCAAAACACAACTTTGACTTCTTGTTTCTATAAAAATATTTATTGAAAAGTGATATATGTATACTTTTATGAAAGTATTTTTCAAGACAAATCTATTCATATAATTTTTACATTTTCAAACTCAACAACTTGAGAGTTATTTATGATTTATATTCCCAAGTTTTGACTTAAACATTATCCTAAACGACTTCCTTTATGAGTACGGAGTGAGTATATCAGCTTTGAATATCAATAAAATATAAGAGGCCTCAAAAGGTTGACATACTGATGCACTTATTATATACTGTATCGTTCTAATTATTTTTTATGCTCGTAAAATGTATGCTTTTCAGACTTGCTGCAGTTGATAAGAAATTTGTCCTTTTCAGACCTACTGCAGTAGGTAATTGAGGCTAATGCATCTATTGTCCCCACATAACATGATCTTCACTTTGGTTCTTTTGCAGCTTGCTCCATAAATATCAGTGAGATCTTAACCGGAAAATGCTTGGCCAAAATAAAGGCAGGGAACCTTAACAAGCAAAGGGTGTCTAAGTTCCAAAGTACACCTTCCGAGGCACTGGGGGACATCACAGCTCTGTACTACGATGAAGAGCGTGAGGAGATATACACCGGCAACCGACTAGGCCTTGTCCATGTGTGGTCAAATTGATAGTTGCTCAGGCAGTCAAGCTTTCCTTCGGGCAACAGCAATCCTCACCTAGCGTGGCATAATCGGGGAGATACTAGCTACAACCGTAGTTCATCATCTGTTAACCTGAGCACAGAGCTGATCGGTGTAGCTCCAAGGGTGTTTACTGTTTACCATATGTATCGTTTTGGAAGGTTTGTCACTGTTAGCGTGCCATCTTACCCCCCCGAGCTATATATATCTGATTCAATCTGAGATTCATTGTGTGTTCTGAATTCTGATGGCGAAGCGTACAACTTCGGGGTCAGAGATGTCGTCTTGTGTTCTGAATTCTGATGGCGAAGCGTACAGATGGGCGATGCGTCAAAATGATGCATAAACAAGCGAAAGGTCATCAAATGATGCAGCTCCGGTTTTGCTGCTTTCTTGGAGCAAAGCGAGCCAAGCACATTGCACATAACATTACGCGATTTTAACACGATCCAAACTTTAAGTACTGGACAAGAGCATGTTTGACGCCTCGCATTATCGCATATAACGGATGAAAAAACGTCAGGCCAGCCTGCGTGGCAACGTCTAGTTACAGATAAGAGCAGAACTGCAAGTCAAATACACTCTTTTCTCTCCATAGTAGAGTTTGAGCAGCGAGCGGGCAAACATAAATTATTCAATTATTAAATGATATGATCACTCTTGATCATCTCAACACTATAGGAACAAAACTTCGCTACCGCGATTTTACTATTTTAGTTGTCCACAACTTCAATGAGGGTTGGTTCGTAGTCAGCAGGAGCCTCGAAACCATGGAAGTTCATTACGGTTGCAGCAACATTGGCGAGCCCAGGGGTCTGAATGTCAGACCGGAATTTCACACCAGGGTGAAGACCGGGACCTCCAATAGCAACCGGGACCTGCAAGTTTTATATAGGCATTAAAAACTCAAATCAACAACAACAAAAAAAAAGCACTCTACTTGGTATTACAGGGCGAATATGTAAGGTGCATCGCAGTAATCAACAAACACACAACATAAAACATAGCATCATATGAACATTTGCACGTACCGGCTGAAGAGTATGTGAGGTAAGAATCTGGATACCACCGTTCTTGTCGAGAAGTGGCTGGCCAGATTTGTTTCTTTTCACCATATCCTCAGCATTTCCATGATCAGCGGTGACAAGATAAATACCACCGACTTGTTCAATCGCGTCCAAAATAATCTGTTCCAGGAGGGGAGGGATTACCATTACGGTACATGACGACTTGCAGAAATAACTGTGTGCATATATTTTGTCTTGTTTGTGCTCACCTTAACGGCTTCGTCAGCTGCCTTGCAAGCAACTACCGTGGCTTCAATATCACCAGTGTGACCAACCATGTCACCATTCGGCAGGTTGACACGTACCTAAAAGAGTAATAAAAATTTTAAGCAACATTTTATATAGGCAAACAGTCATCTGAGCACCGACGAAACAATTACCTACCTGATCAAACTTTCCACTAAGAATGGCATCCCTGGCTTTCTCTGCAATTTCAAGTGCCTTCATGTTGGGTTTAACATTGAATGTGATTCCAATATCACTAGGAATTTCAACGTACTCTTCCTTAGTTTCATCAAAGTATCCAGATCGGTTTCCGTTCCAGAAAAATGTGACATGGCCAAACTTCACTGTCTCACTGTAAAAGAACAAATCAATGAGTTACAGCATAAATACAAATGGACTAAGACAGAATATTATTTTGTATAAGCACAATAGACAACTATAAACTCCACAATTAAGGACCGAAATAGCATCATGGAAAGGTCTAATAGGCAACCAGAGGTAATTCCCTCAGTTCTTCTGCACCCAAGCAGTCGTTTTATATCAAATGAGTTGTTTTATTACTACAATTAAAGCAAAAAATACTATATCACTGCTAAACTTGGTACCAAAATTAGCACAGCAAGTAAAACTCAGTATAGAGGATTTGAATCAACTCCCTTATGGCCTAAGTACCTCAAAAATTACTAAGTCACCAGTCAATATTTTTAGTATCAGAGGAAAGAGAGTGGGAAGCCAGGTACTTGCCTGCAAGCGAAGGTGCGGACGCCATTCTTTACCAAGTATTCACCAGATGTTCTCTCTATCTCTGGTGGGGAGACAAGGTAATGGCTCGGAAGCTTCAACTCACCATCATACTGAAGCATCCCAGCGTACTGGATTTTTGGTACACGAACACGATCAAATTTGTCAAAGTCTGCATACTCTAGTGCTTTGGCAAGCATAACCATACGATCCGCTCGGAAATTGAAAGTCACAACTGCATCACCATCTACAACAGGCCCAACAGATTTGCCACTCTCATCCACGATCACAAATGGAGGCAAATACTGATCACTGGCCTTGGTCTCTGCTCTTAGAGTTTTCACTGCTTCGACTGCATTTTGGAATTTGTAGGGTGCTTCGCCAAGCACCTGGGCATCCCACCCACGTTTGACCACATCCCAGTCATTCTGTGCATTTTTAAGACTTAAACTTCAGCATGGATATAACATGTTATTAAATTCAGAAATAATGAAATCAAACAACTTAAAAATAGCGATCTGCACAGTTAAATATTAAAAGTTGATGGTTTAACTCGTATAACTAAATGAAGATTTTACCTCATAGCGGTCCATGGTAACATACATCCTTCCACCACCAGATGCAATCCGTGCATCAATACCCTTGTCACGAAGCTGAGAAAGATCACTCTCTAGTGTCTCTACAAAACCAACACTGCTGCCATCCAAAACATCGCGTCCATCAGTAAGAATGTGAACACGAATTCTTTTTGCTCCCCTCTCACTGGCACCTTTCAGAAGCAGCTGAAATAGAGTGAAACAGAACACACCAATTTAAAAATTGACAGTAAATAAACAACACATTGCAATATAAGGCGCCATTCATCAGAGCTTAACAAACCTGCACTTGATCAAGACGGGAGTGAACGCCTCCATCACTCAACAAACCAATAAGGTGCAGGGTACCCTTGTCAAAACATTCTTTGATGTAATTGAACCCCTCTCCATCATAAATTTTCCCAGAGGCAAGAGCAAGGTCCACAAGCTTAGCACTACAGTGAGAATGAAACACGCTTGTCACAAAACATGCAGAGTGATCCAACCTATAGTTCCCAAATGAATCAAAACTCAACAACAGCTTACCCCTGAGCAAAAATGCGACCAGCACCAAGAGCATTGTGACCCACTTCGCTGTTGCCCATGTCATCTTCGCTAGGAAGACCAACAGCTGTTCCATGAGCCTTCACTAATCTCCACCTCTCGGGAGCACCCTTTTAATGTACAAAAAAAAAAGAGTTAACTGCTGAAACTAGAGTGCAGGCAAAGGCGTAAATTCATAGCACAAGGGCAACCCAGCACAACATGGAATCATGGATGCAACTTCATTAAATATATGTCCAGGCTAAACCTACGACTTAATCATCTTAGCCAAACTGTCTGTTGTCAATGGGATAACCAAACAGTTACAAGCAGGATGCCTAATCTACAGAAAATAAAACAAGAAAAGCAATTTGCAATCACTAACAACATTAAAGGCAGAAAAAATTGCATGACCCCAAATCATAATCATGTGGCAAGGAAGCATACATTCTTGAGCGAATCCATGACGGGCGTCTGGGCGACATGGATGCAGTTGTACTTGTCGGCGTTGGCCTCGCCCCATCCGTCAAGCACGACGAGGGCTACCGTCTTCCCCTTGGGGAGCTTGGGGTGGTCGGGCAGCGTCCATGAGAAACCGGAGCTCGCCATCGCCTACTAGATGCTATACCTACCAAATCACACCAACGCAAAGCTCAGATACAACAGTTAGGTGCAGCAAATCCTCAGATCCGTACAGAAACTACACATAATTAAGTCAACTAATATCAGGGTTAGCAATCCGAACCAACTCGTGGCCTAATCGAGCATAATTAACACTAAGCAACGCTGTAAATCTCGCCAATTTTTATCAGATTTCGAGCGTCAGATCAGATTCGCACAGGCGGATCTACCGATCGATCGGCGAACAACCGAACCACAAACAAGCTACCGCGCTCAAAACCAACGACGCATCCATCGATGAGGAAGATCAGAGAGGCCCTTACCTTCGCTTTGCCCTCGCGCTTTTGCCCACCGAGACGAAAGCCTTTCTTTTCTTTTTCGAGAGCGGAGTACGCGAGGAGGATGACGAAGTGGGCGGCGCGATATTAATAAGCAGCGCGACGGCGACGTGTAGGGTCCACGCGAATACCTTGTTTAGGATGGTCGCGTTACCATCGGACGGTCCTCTCGACGCCACGTGGAGAGAAATGGAGAGATCTGACGGCGCGGATAGGTGGCTCCGTCTGATTTGGTGGATCCAAAGTTCCAAACGGGGGACGGGATCCACCAGTTTTGTTTTTTTTATTACTACGGCCGCTGCTGGTATTGGACGGCCGCGATGGCGGCGGCGGCGGTCACGTGGGAGCGACGAGACTCCATCGTGACCGTCCAGTCCGGTCCCAGTCCAATTCCGTCGCTGGGTTTGGATATTCCATCGAGATATTCCCAGCGGCGACGGGATTTTTCGCCGGGTTTCTCCAGATTTTCCAATGGGAAAAGCCCTCCTCGCCGAACGAATGCTCCTCTCCGGTCTTGTGTTGGCCGCGCCGCCACGGGCCCCGGCGTCCTGGGGGCTAAACCATTAGAGTTGGAATGTGCGATACGCCCGAAGGCGCTCTCGCTTTCTTCTCGCACATCGACATCTGTGTACTTTCTTCTCGCTCTCCATAAGACGGGTACTCCAGTGTTCATCACGGGCGGCACGGTGGCAGTCGGTCAGATTTGGCGCTTGGGCTCTGGCCAGCCTACCTTGCTACTACTTTGGGCCGGCCGGTACATCCTGGGCCTGGTAGGGAGCAATGTCGGCCATGCGGCCCATGTCTGGTTGGCTGGGATGAAATAAGTTTACTTGTTGTCCTTATGCTTTACGTCGAGTATAATCGACATCCCTAACCCACAATACTACAAATCTTATGCGCCCTTTGGTTAAAAAACGAGGTGCAGGCTACTACGACGATGACGAGCGGGGATGGCAGTTGCTCCGAGGTGCAAACGACGACGGCGACGAGTGCTCGTCTGCTCGAAGGCAGAAGTGGCGGTGGGTGTTTGGGGGCTGCAAACACTCAGGCTCAGCGGCCGGTGCACTCGATGAGGAAAGGAGGGAAAGAGAGAGGTTGAGGAGGAGGAGGAGAGAATGAGGATGGCATGTTGGACCTACTTTTTTTAGCCACGTAATCACCTAGTCGGTACAAAGTGGACCGAATCAACTTGCTACGTCAGCCAAAACTATCAGCTATACCATCGGAACTCGGAAGATCTAATTTAAGCCGGTTTTGTGACTAAAGGTTTAAAATTTCTGGTATTGCGATTAAGGATGACGATTAAACTTTGACGTATTCTGGCTGGGACGTGTTGCTGGACATATGGCCCATCTGTTCTAGCCCAACAAAACGTAGTGTAAACCATCGTTCTCGTCTTTTTACGATGTTACAAGCCATTTTTCTGGCGATCCCATCCCTCCAAAAACGAAGATGAACTAGGAGTACTTCATCCAGACGGCCAGACCTCGCAAGAACCTTTGATTTCTGTAAGCTATCAACGGTGAGATGCTACTGATGATCACCAATTGGCAGACGCCTCACACGCAGTGACGCAAAAGACCCAGCTCGCAAGCACATGCAAAGAACAAAAGAAAGCAAGGGCGGCACACACACGACCTCATTTGCAGGCTGCAGATATCCATCTTTCGGCGTGGATCTGGCACATTGCCACCTGGGATTTTTACCTAGCGGGGCTGACTCGCCCCGATACCTGGAACGCACCAAAGCAGCAGCAACTTTCTCTCCTTCCCTTCTCATAATAACTGAAATCTTCAGACAGGCGAGCGAAAAGACTGAAAAAAAACAGCGAGTTCGTTTCTCCAGGATGGCGATGTGCATGGCAAATGGTCCCCCGAGCTTAGCTAGACAAGGAGTCACGATCCTGACAGTCCACATGCAGATGCAAACAACACTGACTCATCAAGTGCGCTATTCCCATCTCCATCTTCCCCCATTCAGAGCTGGGGCTAATAAGGCTACTACAAGACGACGCAAACTCCCCATCTCTGGATGGATCGCGAACGATGGTTACGCGTTGAGATGATTAACATGGCACTGTAGCGTTAATGGATAAGATGACATTTCAAGAACCCAAGAATTGTATGGGGAAAAAATAACTGCCCATTGTTAATTCTTGATATTTCTCTTTTTTTTTGTACATATATACATACACACCTGTAAAACATCTTTACAGAGGTCTTGGTCAAGTTGATTAGTACTACTGCCAAAAAAGCCATAGACAAGGCCGGATTTGGGACTTCATGTTAACCATGTATATAGAAAAAAAAAAAGATCATTTGTAGGAATCAAGAACACTCATGTATATTCATTAACCCCAAGAAATAGGGGCAAAAAAAATTCAAACAGAAAGAAACTAGCTACTAAATTTAAGTAAAAACTGAGAGGAGAGGTCTACGAGGACCAGCTCCTCAGGAGAGACGGCCTCCCGAACATCTGGTCGAGCGCCACCACGACGGCCATGGCGAGCGACACGCCGACGCCGGGCTGCACAACAAGCCGGAACACGTCGGTGCCGACCGCCTCCTTGGGCCGGACCTCCGCCACCGCCCGCCTCTCGCCGTCGTACACCACGCAGCACCGCCGCGCGTACGACCCCTCCACCTCGTACGCCGCCGACGCGCCGGCCGCGGCTGCGCCCGCGCACGGCGTCACGCGCGCCAGCGACTTGCCGCCGCCGCGGCCCGTCCGCCTGACCGCGTACACGGGCGGCCGCCGGCCGTCCGCCTCGCCGGCGAACACGAGCCACTGCTCCCCCTGCAGACTGAGCTGCCTCTTCCTGCGGACGGTGAAGGCCGGGGCGCCGGCGGCGTCCATGAGGACGACCTCGTCGCCGCTCTCCGTGTCGTAGCTGTCGACGCGGTACGCCAGGTTCCCCTTGGCGTCGAACACCGTGAACCCCTTGCAGTTGAACAGCAGCGACTTCCGCCACACCGTCAGCGCCGCCGCCTCCTCCTCCTCCTCCCCCCGCCGCTCGCCGCCGGCCGGCCCTGCCGCCGCCGCCACGGGCACCACGTTAGGATGTACCTTCGCCATGCGCGCGCGCGCCCACAAATCAACCAAATCAATCAGGTGATTGCAGTCAGGCTAGCTAGCTAGGCGAAGCTAAGCTGATGAGCTCAGGAGGCTAGCTAGGTGTTTGTGTTTGGGATTTGACAAGTGAAGTAGCTGGAGGTAGGAGAGATATATATACACACACACCTTCTGAATTGTGATAAGCAAAAAGAGAGGGGCTGTACACTTGTACACCTAGGAAGAAAAGAGGCGAGAAATTGAATTAATTAAAACCAAGGAAGCAAATGCATGTTGCTCTGACATGTGTGGGGGCAGGGGGTGACATGGGATGCTACTTAACGACCCTCCCCTGCCTGGCTGGCTTCTAATCAATTCCATCACGTACATATACTACGCTTCAGCTCAAAGAAACCCATATAGCAACGTTACATGCACGCTAATTATGGGCTCGTTCGGATTATACCTAGATAGAAAAAAAGTAAAATATACTGCCGGTACTTAAAGTTGAGCGCGGATGTCATTTAGATCCATAATCTTGTAAATTGCTACCTCCTCCTCCGCTCCGCCAACGGCCGCCCAAGCAACTTCCGTCTCTGCCGCCGCCGTCAACGCCCGAGCGTCGTCCTCGTCGTCGTCCTCCACTCCTCCATCGCCATTCTCAATGCCGTCGTGCTGGAGAGCTGGTGAGGGGCGGCGCGGCAGCAGGATCCCGACGTCGCCATGATGTTACGGATCCCGGCATTGCCGTGACGCCGCCGTTCGCCGCACGCCCCCATGCGCTCGCCCACCGCTGCTCTACCCGCCGCCGTTTGCCGCACGCCCCCATGCGCTCACCCACCGCTGCTCTACCCGCCGCCGCCCGCAACCATGGTGCGCGATGAGGAGGGGGCGGCCAGTGGCGAGCGCGCGCGGAGAAGGAGGATTTGGGGATTTTTGTGTTGTTCATGGCGCTACTGTGGCAGAGGGGCTTATTTGTAAAATTGGTGCTTGTATGGTGTGCCACGTCGGCGGTCAGAGCCGGTCAAGTGAAGTTTGGACCTCAACGAGTCACTTAAACAAGATGGTATGTTTAGATGTGCAATTTACAAGATTATGGATGTAAGTGACACCCACGCTCAACTTTAAGGACCGACCATATATTTTACTTAAAAAATATATGATATAAAATATATATGAATAGAAAAGGAATTTAAGCGTAAAGTAGAAGAATGAAAAACAAAGAAATACCAAAGTTGAGGTATTTGGATCGCATGAAGTTGATCGACTAGTATTTGCATGCAGGAAGCAAAAACTAAAAAATAGCTTGAGTTGATGGATTTTTCCTATACTTCTGCTGTGAAATCAGCATCGGAGGAAATTTTCCTTTGGATTTTCTACAAATAATTTTCATGATCCGAACGATAGGAAAGGAAAAAAAATCATATGAACAACATTAATATTCCTCTAAAAATTATGTGAAGATCCTCTAATCTAAATATATGTTCGGAAGCAGGGGTTGAAAACCTCTCCTATATGCAAAGAAAAAAGGAATGGTTTATTAGTATATGATTAATTAAATGTTAGCTAAAAGACTTTAAAATATATTAATATGTCTGTAGAGCAACTTTTATGTTTTTTTTTGTACCGTTTAGTAGTTTGGGAAGCGTATACGTGAAAAAAGAGGAAGTAGAAGACAAGAATATGTAGATTCAAACTCACGCTAAAGTAAATTTTATAAAACTCTGATATTGTGACTCGAGTTACACAAAATCACAGTTGTTTTAGCATGTGGCATAGGTATTATGATTTTAGAGTTTCACAAAACTATACTGCTTACCAATTATAATGTGATCCACTGCATACGAAAGTTCTAAAATCAAATCTCAAATTTACAAAATCTTTGATCTCCAAGCATACATGCTTTAGCTATCCAAGTAATAAATCATTTCTTATTTTTTGGTAAGGTAGTAAGCCAAATTGGTCAATGGCATGGTTTTGCAAAGCTATGTTACCGTCAATGATGTGCCATATGTTAAAGTCGTTGTGATTTTGTGTAACTTAGATCATATAATATCGGTGGTTTTATATATGGAGCATTACCACTCTGCATATCAAGCAGGATAGCTCTATGTCATACGTAATGCAGTATACCGTTCAATCCACCGATCATGTATATATCCACAGATTACAAACCAAAACGTTTTGTGCGTGCTACACATGTGTGATCGACGAGACCGAACATATACCTGTTTATTTAGCGTTTTTTTGTTGGGTTTATCTCCTTGGGCGATAAGGCGGGCTACGCATCAAACGTAGACGCATTACCGGTCCGGGATTAAGACCCTAATAATTCTCGCTATTTATGTTATCCATGCATACGTAACGCGCCGCCGTAGAAATATGAACGGGTGGGGCCCGGATCTGTGACACGCGGCGAGACGCGAGGCTTTGGGTGGGTAGATTTTGAGTAGAAGCAGAGCCTTGAAGGGTAAGGTCGGCGAAAGATTATTAAGATTATTGCAGATTGAAGGAGTTCTATTGGTGCAGAGCTAAGCAGCACGATGATTAGTGGGGTGAACTGATCACATATGGAACGCGTGGGAATGTGTGATTGATGATGGATTAATTAGGTCATGTTAATTATCTTTGGTGATTAATTAACTGGTGGACTAGACACAAATCGATTGGTTGAGGATGAGCCAGCCTCTGCTATAGCTAGCTAGCTAGCTATACAATTCTTTTGTTTGCATTCGAGACGACGTTGATCATTTCAGTTGTTTGATTGTAGACCGGGTTTTGGGAGTTGACTGTGCACGTCGTATTTGTTCTTGATTTTTCTTTCATGTGGAGGGGGGCAAAAAAGTCAGAGTTTGAGACTGACTAGTACGGTGTAGTAAATCAGAGCCATCTGTATGTCCTTCATTGGCTGCCTTGGTCTCCTTAAACTAAACTAATATAGAGATTTAGAGCAAGTTTAATAGTATAGCCCACTACTAGCTCCAATTTATCTGTAACCAATCTAATAGCCAATTCATACAATAACTATTTACTATACTATTAGTATATAGTCCCACCTGTCATACACATACTATGTCTTGGAGTCTGTGCTGCAGCTGGCTACAGATCTGTAGCCCGCTGCTCTTTTCTCTCATCTTTTATCTTATTAAAATATGTTTATAGCCAGCTAATAGTCTACTATTGTACCTGCTATTAGGATCACTATTAATTGTACGTTCGTAATTTAGCCAATCATTAGAAATTCTTGGCATTTGAGTATTAGCGATAATAGCTGCAGATATAGTGCCATAAATAAATAAACTAACAAGCTGGTGTGAGCTTACGTGAGCACGGCCATGTTCAGCACAAAAAATGGAGTTGAGCGCAACTAAGAAGATTATATATGTTAATATTTCGAGTCAACATATTTAAGAAGGTTAACGTGTGATATGAATCTTTAGGGCTCTGATTGTTTCTCTACGGCTGAAGAGATGTGGAAAATTAGACTAAACAACCCGCAAAAAATATATACGGGCAAAACAAATCCATCTTTTTTAGCAGTTTAAAAACAAAATTTTAAAAATAAACAACGACAAAAAAATCATCACATTTACTTTAAATTAAGTGTTAAAATTTTAATTTATAGTTAAGTTGAATAAGACAACAAGTACTCCCTCCGTCCCAAAAAAAAGACAAACGCTGATTTCCGTGTCCAACGTGACCGTCCGTCTTATTTGGAAAAAATTATGAAAAAAATTAAAAAGACAAGTCACGCATAAAATATTAATAATGTTTTATCATCTAACAATAATGAAAATACGAACTATAAAAAAATTTCATATAAGATGGACAGTCAAAGTTGGACACGGAAACCTAGGGTTTGCCTTTTTTTTTTTTGGACGGAGGGAGTATACGAGAGGGGGTTTATACTTGCAATTCACCCCAGGCACCAAGACACATAGGGTTTTTAATTAGCCAATACAAACCTTGCCAAGAAAATAGGAAGGTAAAGTTTTGGTCATTAATTTTGGTAAGTGTGGGTATTTTAGTTTATGGCCATAATTTGAGAAACTACGTATACTGATTGACTTCATCAAATTGTTCGCAACATTACTTTGCCATTTTCTTGTGTGATTTGTCCTAGCTGTAACCAATCAAGTGTGCACCCACGCTTGTGTGCAGTCGATTTTGATACACGTTAGCTAAGCTTGTATTACTAATACGAAGTTTATTCTTCTTTTCTATGCTACCTAATTTCTGTAGATAATACAAACAGTGTACATCTCCGGGTTTTATCACTAGGCCACACAGTCAGTTAATCTGGTCTGAAGATTTTTTTTTGAACGACTTGCACGAGACGGTGCGAAGTTCTATTGATAAAGCAGGAAAATATTACAAGATTACAACCCTAGAGGGTCGTAACCAGGAAAAAGGAAAAAATATACCACCACCCACACACCGACAGCACCAACACACAAGCCCGGGAGAAGGCTAGCACCGGACCGGCCGCCGCTAAGCGTGACCGACCGCTGCTAGACCAAGAATCCACCACCACTCAACCTCTGCCGCCATGTGGGATCACTGCACCGGCGCCCCCCGCCGGCCAGCCTTCGAGCGACAAAGACCGCCCACATCCACCGGCAGCTCCTCCCTCGCGCTGAGGTCGCCTCCTCCACCGCCGGCCGCGCCTCTCGCGCTAAGCCGACCTCCATCTCCGCCGCTCGCGCCTCTCGCGCCGAGCCGGCCTCCGCTGCCATCAGTTGTGCCTCTCTACGCCAAGCCAGCCTCCAACCCCTCCTCCAAACACTGCCGCGCCGGCCGGATGCGGCCGTCTGCCACGCCCCCGGCTAGCCACCCGAGATTGCCATGCCTCCCCCTATCGTGGTGACGGTCGCCACCACCGCAGCCACTGCTGCCCTTCCATCCCTCCGCCATCTCACCATCCTCTCGCCGTCGTCGAGCTCCGATAGCACACGGTGCAGACTGCCCACCGCGAACTCGTCACCACCATCGCCGCGACCACCAGACTCCTCCGGCGCTAGATCCGCCGCCGGCGCGGCCAGGTTCGCCTCACCGACGCTATCCCCTTGCCACCTCCGCCGCCACCACAGCAGCCGTTGCTGCCCTTCTATCCCCGCCGCCATCTCGTCATCCTCCCACACCTTGTTGCCGTCGTCGAGCTCCGACGACACATGGCGCAGACGGCCCGCCGTGGTAGCCCGCGCCGCTGTCGCCGCGAACTCGTCGCTACCACCGTCGCGACCGCCAGACCTCCGGGCGCTGGATCCGCCGCCGGCGCGGCCAGGTTCACCTCACTGACGCCATCCCCTCGCCGCCCTTGCCGCCGTCGCCATCCCCGCCGCTGGCTGCCGTCCTGCCAGATCCAGGCGCGGATCTGGCGGTTTCCTCCGCTGCCGCCAACGCCTTGACGCCGCTGCCACCACCACCAGACACCGCCGCCGCACCGCTCAGCCCCGCCGCCGGCTGCTCCACCGCCAAATCCTGCCGGGCGGCACGGATCTGGCCGGTTCCGCTGCCCCCGAGCAGGTCCCCCTCCCATGCCTGAGCGCGAGGACAAAGCCCCGCCGCCGCCGTCCTTGTGGCCGCGTGGCTTTGCCGGTGGCCGCTCGGGCGGCGGCGAGGCAGAGGAGGAGGGAAGGGGAGACGAGCGCTGATGAGGTCGTCGCCTCCCAGTCGCCCGTGAGGGAGGGGCGACACGAGAGGTCGGAAAGCCTGACTTACAGTAGTTGTACTTAATACTCCTTGGTCTGAAGATTTAATAGTAGTTCCGTTTGAATATGGTCTAAGGGGTATTTACATTCTTCAAATTAAACTACCCACTTAATTCCTCCTATTTTAATAATACTATCAATGAGATTTAATTATACATATACAAGTACATTCTACAGAAGTAGTACATCGGTTTAGGTGGGGCATCAGAGTCTGCAGCAGTATATGTACATACATGCTGATGAGGCGTCCATCAAACCGGTGAGCAATCAGGCCCTCTGGCCCTCGGCCGTTGGTAGCTCGGTGAGATGCTCGATTAGGATTGGGAACAGTACTGGGGGAGACCGGTGCTTATGGCACAATGATTTTGTCCATAATTCCCGGCCTAATCAATCAACTTCTAAAGGACCGTATAATAGTGTAGTGTAATCGATAAGGGGGGGTACGTGTATTGAAGAATCTAAGCAAAATATCATGGATTTGAAGTAAGGTTGCTACATTTTCTTTTGACAAGAAAAATAAGCTGGAAATCCAAACAACAACTAGCATACAGTAGCAAAAATCTATATCTGTTAGGGTGCTAATTACGTTATTCCATTTGCAATAATTAGTGGACTCCAGCATTGCATTGCTCAAGAAAGGTACGCACTGCTTAACCTCGGCAAAGCTTGTACTATATGTATTTTGAAACATTTTTTTTTGTTTGGATACAATATTCATGCCGTTATTTTAACCCAAATAAATTAATTAGCTAGGCACGCACACTTACCCACTGAGAAATTAATGATTAGTCTTGTTTTTTCATGGAGAAAGACGATGGCTAAAGGACAGACACAATCAACAAACGGGGTAAGAAATTAAGCCCTTGCTCGCCGTTATCGATACCAGCGGACCCTTCGCTCGAGAAGTTCTATGAGTGGCAGCACTCCCTTTTTTTCATCTTTGGATTTTAGAATGGTGTTTGTAGTTTTCAAACTGACACTTTTTAGGTTGCATGACTCAGTGCACACATCACCCCACTTGCTTCTGCTCTCAACTGCTAGTAATGCGTGCAAACATCTTTCGATCACCTGCAGACCTGCTCATCATAATCTAGAAAAAGGAAAAGAAAATACTTTATCGTGAAAGTACTAAGATCAAAGATAGTCCTTTCTTGCAAAAAAAAAAGAAAAAGAAAAGGAGAAGAAAGATAGTCCTACCTTTATTTCCACCGTAGCATCTGTAGGAAAATCTAAACATCTAATTAGTAGCAGGTTTTATTCATAAAACAGGGGGAAAAGAAATACTTTATCAATTATCATCAAACCTACTAGACGAAAGATATATCTTTATTTCGACAGTGGCCTCTATATAGTAAAATATATATCTAATTAGCAGGGTCTTTTGCTCAGATTCTCATGTTGATGAGTTGATCATATTTTACCAAGCATAGATATATAATACTAGCACACATTGAAACAGAAAATGTGACCATTGTGAAGTACGCAAATGGCAGGCCACAGGCGTCTCCAGCAGGTAAACTAGCCCAAACAGCTGGGAACTCTGCAGTGCTGGGGGAGACATCTACGGTACGTCCCGGCCAGCACGGCAGGGGTCCTATGCTTGCATGGTTAAGACAAATGATGCATGGTCCAAAACACGGTCGTACCGCGAGAAATGCGAGATCGATCACATTCACACTCCGATAGGGGCGAGGGCGATCGCCTGCAAGTGCAAACATGGTGGGAGGGCGGCAGGGGACAGGCGGGTTAATGCGGGCAACCAAATTGCAGGACCCCAACTAAGCAAAAAATCCCATCATTGTGTCTTCTTGTCGTCTCTCTTAATCCCTCTCCTTAATTCGATGTCCCAGTGGCGTTCGAGCGAGCCCAGCCGCGATTAAATCAAAACGAGTGTGGGTCGGATCGATCGATCGATCAGCAGTGCGGTACGCTTTCGTTTCGCTTTCGGATTACCCCCGTCGAACCAGGCAGCCTGTCCCCCAACCCCCACAAAGCCAAGGCCACAGCCTCCGTCCCCCGACACCGTCGCTCTCCGTCACTCACACGCCCAACCCATCGCTCGATCGCATGCATGCACCGCGCCGCACACCGCGAACCGGACGACGGGACGGCGACTCGCGGTGGATGGGGGTACGCGCGCGCAACTGTGCAGTGTGTGCGCGGGTGCCGGGTGGTGGTAGGGGAGCTGTACGCCTGTACAGCGTAGCGTACAGGGGATTCCCGTGATGCGAGGGCACTTGGCCGGGCCGGGGGCCGGTTGATTGCATTGGCCACGGGCGGCGTGGCGCGGTGCGCGTCCACGAACGAGTTCGGTGTGCAAAGGCCCCAGGGCGTGCGGCGGCCGGTCGAACGATCAACCGAACCGATGGGCTCGAGGAGAGGAGACGGGAACGGACAGCGGTGGGGCGTTGCAAAAGCGCATGGCTGCTGCCTGTGGCGTGTGGGATCCCCATATGCCGCGCGGGACACGCCATGTGGGGAGATAAATTTTGTACTGGAGTTGGTGATCCGAGAATGCGTTTGTGTTCATTAAGAAAAAGAAAAAGGGGGGGGGGGGGGGGGGGGGGGCGAAAAAAGAAGAGAGTTTTGTGTTAGTGCCGCGCCGGATAGACGGATGGGATCATGGGATCTCCTGTACTGTGCGTGGCCTCTAGTTTGTGGTAGCGATCGAGCTGCTGATGACGGCAGATGGCTCAGTAGTGCTTGCAAAGTTGCAATATAATTTTGTTGGCTCGACCTGCTTTGCTTCCCTGCTCAGATCTTCGGCGTGTTTGGCATGCACATATTTGGACAGTTATCATGCAAGAAAATGATAGTGTATTGTACTATCGGGTCAGCACGAAGCCAAAATAGGGTCGAGCTAGCGTCAGGGTGGGCAGCAGGGGCCTCTGGTATTGGAGTTAGCATGCGACGCGTTGTGGGATCGGCATGTGCTTTGTAGTCTTGCGTACATAAATGTTTTTGGATGCATGCATATGGTATACACTCCATATTTTGCTATTATTATGTTATTTTCAAAATGTTACTAGAACTTAATTAATTCAGCGGGCAATGTCTAATCCGCTGATGTAACGCTGAGGGCCTGTTCATTTTGATGCTAAAAAAAACCTTACCAAAGGCCTGTTCACTTTAGTGTCATTTTCAACCTTACCAAATTTTGGTAAGGTTGTCAAAAAAAAAAGTGGCTACATTTAGTTTGCTGTCAAAATTTGGTAACTATATAAGAAATCATCAAAATGAACAGGCCCCAAATTTTGCCAAAATTTTGATATAGTTGCCAAAATTTTGGCAAACTTGCCAAAAATTTGACAGGATTTCTTATATAGTTACTAAAATTTAATAGCAAACTAAATATAGCCACTTTTTAATAACTTTAACAAAATTTAGTAAGGTTGAAAATAGTATCAGTGAACAGGCCCTGAGCTTGGCCAAACTTGCTTCCTAATTACTATAGCTAAACAGCAATGAATAATGTTACGCCGAGCAAGCTGTGATGTTGGTCAGTAAACATCATATATGCTTGTATGACATGATAATCGATAGCTTAACAGCTCCGAGCCATTCACAAACACACGTTAGCCCGATATGCGATCGATTTTGCTAAGCTAGTCCCATAGGCGATAGCTGATGGATGAGCCGATAGTGGTGGGCTTGCAAGTGGTCCGGAAAAACTTCACCGGGCCCTAAAAATATTCGAGCATATGGGTTTCATGATTTTCTGACTTTATTTGGGCCATCTTGGCCCATCTATGTTAATGGGCCGGGATTTTAGTTCGAAATATTGATCACACATGGATGTGGGATTGAGGCTTACCCGAATTTACTTTGTTTCATAATGCGGCTTCGTCAGATTCCGAGCAAACCAAGAGCATATACGGTCCTTGTGAATGAATTATGTAAAACACGAACAAATCGTGTCTCTTCCGGAAACATTAGATTTCTAAAATTTTTGACCATTTCTGTTTCCTGGTGATACTCTGTGCAAGACGGACTCCAATAATATCTGACTGGTTTGTTTTGTTCTGAACTTGATAATCGAATTAAAAAACTTGTTCCCTTTGAAATTGAGTAACTGGCAGTATGCTATCTGATCGATAAGACAACAAAATAAACTCCTCCTCCACGTTCAGAAGAGGAGTAACGAGCAGCTACTACAATCACACAGCTTAAGCTATAGGAACGTACACATATCAAATCATCAGAAGCCTACGGTGCCACCACCGGACCATCTGCTGTTGGCCGTCGACGCTGCCGAGGTCCGGTACGCCGCGGACGGCCGCTGGTTTGCGTTGCTCACGTACTGGCGCACCGGATCGGCGTTCCCGGCAGGCGCGGTGGTGGCAGGCGCGGGCGCCGCCGCGGCCACCACGTACTGCTGCACCACCAGCACCGACACCGACATCGAGAAGTCCGACGACACGAGCATGTCGCCGATGGGCCCCAGCTCCGGGCACTCCATCCAGTCCTCCAGCGACGCCGTCATCGGCGAGCCGGCCTCCCCGGGGCGCCTCCCGACGATGTACAGCTCGTGGAGGCTGTCGTCCATGTTCCGGATGGCCGACACCGTCTCCTCGCTGTTGGCCACCACCTTGTCGGAGTACGAGATGGCGTCGTTGCCGATGTTGCGCGTCCTGAAGTCGCCGAGGTACTCCTCGTCCATCTGCAGCTCGGTCTTGCCTTCCGTGTCCATGCCGATCGAGCGCGGGTCGGCGTCGGAGGCGACCGACCGGTAGTTGGTGTTGGAGTAGGACCTTACCCGGTAATCCGGCGGGACGAACCGTACGACGGTGAGGGCGACGCCCGGGTGCTCGACCATCCTCCACGCGTACGCGAGCGCCTCGCGGTCGTCGGGGCCGCCGAAGAAGAAGAGCGCCACGCGGTGCAGCGCCGCCATGCGCGCCGCGGCGGCGCTGAGGCCGCGGTCGACGAGGATGGCGACGGAGCACGGCGAGGTGGAGAGGAGGCTCTCGTTGAACCCGCGGATGGACGGGTTGATCGGCTCCATGGCGCCGTCCACCGTCTGCTGCTTGTGGAACGGGACCACGATCAGCGAGACGTGCTTGTCCTCGGCGAGCACGGACACGTCGTCGTGCATGGTCTGGTACGGCGACACCGCCGCGAGCGTCTGGATGGAAATGCCTCCTGCGTCACACAAGCACCCCGTGTCAGCTCAAGCAACCGCGCGGCGTGCGTTGCGATGCTCACCGGTGTGCCTCTCGTAGTTCTCGAAGGCGTTGAAGATGTGCTCCGTGACGGGGGGCAGGGTGGAGGATGAGCTGCTCCGGTTCTGCTTCGAGGCCGACGCGGCGGCAGCGGCGAGCATGTTGGAGGCGCGGCCGGTGAGCTCGACGAGGTGGAGCGCGTAGATGAAGATCGGGGAGCGCTTGGTGGGGTTGGAGAGCTCCAGCAGCGAGAGCATCGACGGCACGTTGCGGGTGGTGTGCACGCAGATCAGCATGCGGAGCTCGCTGTCGTGCCTGATGCGCTGCAGGTTCCGCCGCTTGTACCCGACCAGCCGCCGCGACGGCCGGTACACCCCCGTCACCACCGGCGTCACCAGCGTCGTCATCGCCACCGACACCAGCACCATCACCGCGAACGACTCGTCGTCCAACACCTACAACGAACGCCATTGGCGGCCATTACGGAGCTTAGAAGAGGAGGAGATCAACGTGTGTCAAATACTAGTATGTGTTTTGTACCTCCTTGTCACGTCCGATGTTGAGCACGATCATCTCGACGAGACCCCTGGTGTTCATGAGGAAGCCGAGCGCGATGCCCTCGCGGAACGGCATGGTGTAGAGCGCGGCGATGATGATGGTGCCCATGATCTTGGCAAAGCTGGCCATGGTGAACACGAGGACGAGCAGGCCGACGGTGATGGGGTCGCGTATCTTGGAGATGTTGGTGCGGAGGCCACTGATGGCGAAGAAGAGCGGGAGGAGGAGACCCGTGACGAAGTCCTCGAGCTTCTCGATGAGCGCCACGCCGAGCTGCCCGCCCGGGATGACAAGCCCGTAGACGAAGGCGCCGAAGACCGAGTGGATGCCGATGGCGTCGGTGCACACGCCGGCGAGCATGACGCCGGTGAGGATGAGGGAGACCTGCATGTCGCTGACGACCTCGCCCTCGGGGATGCGGCGGATGAGCCACCACATCCCGGGGCGCACGACGTAGAAGCAGAAGAGCACGAAGAGCACGCCGGCGAGGAGCACCCACAGCGACGACAGCGCGGTGCTGTTCACCTCCGAGATGGCGATGGCGAGCGCGAGCAGGATCCACGCGCACATGTCATTGACGATGGCGGCCGACATGGCGATCCGCCCGAGCTCCGTGTTGAGCAGCTTGATCTCGGCGAGGATGCGGGCGAGCACCGGGAACGCCGTGACGGAGAGCGCGACGCCGAGGAAGAGCAGGAAGGAGGTCTGGTGCACGTTCCGGGACACCTGGTGCCGGAAGATGAAGGACGTGGCGATGCCGATGCAGAAGGGCAGCGCCATGCCGGCCACGGCGACGAACAGCGCCTTCTTCCCCGACCGCCGGATCACGTCCAGGTCCATCTCCAGCCCGACCAGGAACAGGAAGTAGAGCAGCCCGAGGTGCGCCACCGTCTCCAGCGTCAGCAGGCTGCGCTGCGGGAACACCATGGTCGCCCAGACTTCCACCTGCCCCATCACCGACGGCCCGAGCACCACCCCGGCCTACGCTGACAACGCCGGTGAATTCATCGGCATCGCATGCACGCCGTGAATCTGATGGACGAGAGGGATTGATGGGCACGTTAATCTTTTACTTACGAGGATTTCAGCGATGACGCGGGGTTGGCGGAAGGGCTTGAGGAGGACGACGAGGAGGCGGGTGGTGACGACGATGACGGCGACCTGGAGGATGAAGAGAGGGAGGGAGAACTCGAGCGGGTTGACGCCCTGCCAGATGCCGTTGGTGGTGATCATCATCGGGGAGTAGCAGACCACCGAGCTGGTGGTCTTGGGGCGCGCCGCATCGGTGATCTGCGACGTCACGTTCGTCGGCAGGTCGTCGGCGATCAGGGCCGGTACCGTCGAGGCCATCTTGGCGCATGGCACGTCCGCACGCACGCACGCTGCACGCACGCACGGGGGCCCCTCACCGGTTCCCCTGCTTTGTGTTTTGCCGGTGTTGGTTTCAGGGGAGATGGTGGTTGTGGCGACGAGGTCGAGAGATGGCCCGAATGGAGGGAGGAACAGGTCAGAGGGGGGGTCGATTTCGACGTCGTGCTGCTTTCTTGGCCGGTCGCCCGGGGACTTTGGAGTTGTGGAGGGTCTCCGATTTTTCATGTCCGCGTTGCGTGGTGTTCGTTGAGGCCGGAAATTGCATTTGAAGCCCAAATCTCGTGTTATATTTTGGCCCATGCAGCCCATGCGTTCTGTACAAGGCCCATACCATGCATGCATGGATTGAAGACGTGCCACATGGCCCAAAAACAACCCTTTGGGCCGTGGTCTTAGGGACACGGAAAATGCTGCGAATAGGTTCACTTTAGGTCCTATGTAGGCCGGGTTTAAATTGTGTCCTTTGACCGCGATACCAGATAAAATGTGTCTCTCAACTTACAAAATTGGTATACATGAGGTCCCAGGATAGTATAGTTTTTGATTTTGCAGCCAACCCAGTTGAGTCAGCGTGGGACCACGTGCGCCCCACATGTCAGCAGCCTCTTCTTCCTCCTCTTCCCTCCTTCCCCTCTTTTCCCAACTCTATCCATAAATCCAGGATGAGAGGCGTGGATAGAGACGATGGCCGAAGAGGAAAGGGGCGGCGATGGCAGTGAGTGGGAAGCTCGAGCTAGAGTTGGAGTAGTGGTTCCGGTGAAGGGCGGCAGCAACAAGTGAGGAGCTTGAGCTAGAGCGATGGTTCTGTTGGAGGGTGGCAGCTGGCCCTTCCCCTTCCCCTTCCCCTTCTCCTCGCTGTGCTGATTGCTTCCATTCACTGCCATTTGATTACATCCACGAGGGGAACAAAAAGCTATTCACTTCCTCTACTCTCACGTCTCGCGCTCCATGGCTTACAGAGCTCATCCGCCTCCTTATTGACCTCCTCTTCGTGTTGACCAGCAAGCCGAGGAGGCGGCAACACCAGATGGGATGATGACGAAGCTGGAGATGGGGACTCGAAGAAGAAGCAATAGGTTGGGTGAGAGATGGTCGAATGAGAAATGGGGTAGAGAGGGGATAGGGGGAAGAAGAGTTGGCCACTGACATATGGAGCCCATGCTGACTCAGCTGTGTTGGTTGTTGTCAACTCACCATGCCAATTAAAAGTTTAAAATCAACTGCTAGGATCTCAAATACATTGGGTTAATGATGTAATTTAAATCCAACGTCAAAATATGATAGACACTTAAGGTGAAGTTATTCCAAAGGAAAAATTTGCTATCGGACACCTAAAAGATATGTAATTGGCTATGAGATACTGCAAATACGTGAATTGGCTATAGGACACCGCAAAAACCTGGTAATTAGCTACTGGACACCGAACACCTTATTTTATTATATCCAGTGTGGATTGAGTGAGAAACAACAAGAAAAGTACTATTTTGCCCCTATCTCAATTAATCGACAGACGCTACCCCATGGCGAGCGAGCGCTCCAGTTGGCACGCACCACCATCTCCGGCATCGCCGCCCTCCGCGATATGACGCGTGAGCGCCGCAACAGCTCCAATGGCCATGGCGATCTCTCCTCGCTCTTCGCCGGCTCCAACGACAACGGCCCAGTGCCTCCGATGTTGGCTTCGTCGGCACTCGGCACCATCCGTCATGCCCGGCCACAAGAGGGTTAGGTCCGGTATGGATGGGTTCATTAACCACCACCCGGAGCTAGCTAGAGCACGACCACTTGCTGCTGTTGCCTTTTCTTGCATCTATTTATTTGGAGTGGTACATATTGCAATCTGAATGCAAGCTAGTACATATTGAGTACCAAGGCAACGGTGGAAAAGTCAAAGCTCTACTACACCGACACACCGCGTTGCCGCTGTAGTTCTCGAGCACGAGGTTGCCGGAGTCATGGAGCCGAGCTCGCCTGGGCGTCCTAGTGCCACCGGTGGTGAGGGTTCTAGACCACCTTTCCACCGTAGTCGGCGAGAATGCGCTGCGGCACGCGCACGCAGGGATCCACCCACGTTGCAGACTTGCAGCTCAGAATCCAACGACGACCGGCGGAGTGCACGCGAATCAAACCGAGAAGGAGAAGACGGTGGAATATAGAATATGGCGGCGAGCAGACAAGAGTGACGGCCGTGCAGCAGATTAGAGAGGGGATCGAGCCGAACGGAGCGAGCCGTTGGGAGCCGAAAATCTGGTTTTTTTCGTTGTTTCTCTCTCCGTTTTGTTTGGAAATAATAAAATAATAGCTTGAGTGTTTTCAGCAAATTACATGTTTTTTAGAGTGTCTTGTAGCCAATTCATGATTTTACAATGTCACATAGCTAATTACACATTTTTTGAGTGTCCTGTAGCAAATTTTGCCTATTTTAAATGCCGCACCAATAGCTTGTGCGAAGGTAGCCTAGTGGTTGCAGCGATCTAAGTAGTACCCTAAGGTATTTAAGTAGATAGGAGCAAATTTTAGATTGGGTTGTTTGCGGGGCTAAGTTTCTAATTTAATTGGTCGCATATTTCCAATTAGATGTAGAGGCTGAATAGAAAATATACAATAAATAAATAAATAAATAAATAAAAAGCTCGCGCGAAGCAACCAGCCAAACCACACACATGACACACCTCCGCTACACATGCACCCCTGGCCCGTGGGACAGGTGCCTGCGATCTCTCACCCAACGCCGGTCCGTCGCCTTGGCAGCGCTCCCGCCTCCGAGTCCTCGTCGCCCCTCGGCCCGTCGAACGGTGCGGTTGCCCAGTTGCCCACACGAAACGCCGGAGTGGCCCCGGGGGCGCAGGCGCGCAGCCACACGCCATCGGAGCGAGCAGTGGAAGGGAAGCGCGTGTGGTGCGACCGTGCGTCGCATCGCACCGGCCGTTCGTTTCTCGCGTGGCGTGTGGCGCGCGTGTGCGTGGAACGGAGGGCGGGTTGGTTGGGTGCGTTGGGGATTTGGTTCGTGTGTTGCCCCAACTCTGTCCCGGGCTCCCGGCGTGCCTAACTAATCAATGCGTACTTGCGTAATTCCGGGGAGCGTTTAGCGTTATGATGTGTTGCTGCGCAGTCGTCCTAGCGTGTGACTAACAAAGATTACGACGCACGATGTCGCGTCTGTGCCTTGCTTAATTTTCTCTTTGAATGACAATGACAAAGTCCCGTATACTTTGATCTACTAATTAAGCCGGAGATAAATGCACCGACCGTATATGAGTTATTCTCTCCATCTACTTTTCATAGTCATATTTTCAAATTTGAAAAATTTATTTTTGATAGCCATATTTCAATCCAACAATCTATCCTCTTAATGACTTTCTTGGATTTAATACGTGACTCTCCATTCCTCTACACAAGATTGGCTACATGGGCATCGAGAAATGTAAATATTTATGAATCGCTTGTTTACAATGAATGACTAGTAATATGTTTAAATGGATGATAAGTAGAATTACTTATTATTGGTGTGTGTGACAAGATGAAATATGACTATCAAAAGTAAATGGAGGGAGTACTACGAATAAAACCCGGGCGGACGTCATATATCCTTATGCATGTTCACGATTGATTAGGAAATTTCAATGTCAATGCAAGTAGCTTGACATTATATGGAAAGGGACTGCTAGAGCAGGTACAATTGGATGACTCAGCAGGCTTCAAAATATGCCACATCATTTAATTCCTAGGTGAAAGGGAGAGAAACAAGGAAAGAGAATAAAGCCGGCGGCTAATCTACCGCCTGGCGCCAGTACAAGTTTTCATGCGCGAGTAGCACAGGTGACAGTAAAATAATGTTTTACGTGGGACCAAAATCGACTGAGCAGGGAAACTGTGATTAAAAAAATAGAAAAACTGTCATTGGAAGCTATGTAGAGATGGAGTGCAGCTCACTACTGTACGAGCTAGTTTTGAATATTAACTGCAACATGCTGACATGGTATTTTTGCCGCCGGTAGCGAGCACTACTATTGACCTTGCTCTTATGATACAATGTAGTAGATGGCAGATGTAGGGATGATTATTCAGTTAGTTGGCTGGTTTTCGAGAAAATAAAGTATATGTATCGGTTGTACGTTATCTCCAACCACATTATAAACAACTTTAAAAACGGGTTGATTAGGCGTGCTATTTTACATGACATAATCGACTAAATATATTATTGTCCTTGTCATATATAAATTATATATGCACTTGGATATCGTAGTGTGTTAGTTAAAGAAAAAAATAACTGTTGTAGAGATACACGAGTTGTAAAAAACCACCCTACGTTGTTATTAACATCGTTCTCAGCTTGCTTATGTTCATTTGTTTTTTCCCCTGGAAAGATCTGTGTTCTTGGCTTCTACTATTTTTCTATTGACATAGCAAACTAATAAGTTGTGCAGAAACATAATTGTGCTACAAATGTAGCCTTTTTTTCGAGTAGATTGGTTGGATTATACTACTATATGTTCTAGAGAAAAAAAAATCCATTGGAACAGCTTTTCTTCACGGAGTTAGACACGTTTTTTTTTTCAGTTACTCATTGGAATGGCCCTTTTCTTCTGTGAATCTTGTAGTCTGTACGGCTGTACCACGCCAATAATTATAATATGTTGAATTATGCAAAGGTTCTTTCTAGAGTTCGGTGAAATAGTTGACTAATGATTTTTTTTCACATCATGTCATACATTATTATTATTTTTTATATGCTGATGCCTCTAACACGTCTCTCCAGGTATATTGCTAAAATGAGGAATGAGGCCAAGAGGTTCATTTGACAATTAGTTTGGCTTAGGGTGTATTAACTTTGATGCCATTTCAAACTTTACCAAAGCAATAATAAAATTTTAGTAAGGTTAGTAATATTGTCAAATTTTGGCAAGATAGCTATTTTGAATATGTTCACTTTGTTACCAACGTACATGCTACTAAATTTTGATCATTACTGTGCAGTTGCCAAATTTTTAGTATATTTACTAAAATTTGATAAGATACAAATAAATGCACATTTTCGTTAACTTTAGAAAAAAAAGAGTATGATTTGAAATGGCATCAAAGTGAACTCTTAATGACTTTGAAGAGCATATATGTATATGGTATGATACTATGATGCGTTGCCTAGTCGTTCCGCTTTTGTTGGTGACACTAGCTAGCACAACACTCTGATGTTCAATTCTAAATATGGTACCTCACCATTACGTGCTTTTATTTACTTAGGACAGACATGGAGGAGGTGAGATCGCACATGAACCTTGAAAGCACCTCTTAATTGCTCTAGCTTAGCTCGACCAAAATACGTGAAAGAAGATTGGGAAAAAAAAAAAGCACCATCACTCTCTGTCGAAAGAGAAAAAAAAAACTGCCGTACGTCACATCCTATTTCCGTTTAAATTTCTAATGACGACTCCCATGGTCCAGGTCCAGCACGAGTGCACGCACAAGGAGTCAAGGAGGACAAATCAATCCCCCGTAGCGCCTAGCGTTGGAGATGGACCAGATGGTCGTGTACTAGTGTGCCACTCGCCTCGTCCTCTCGTGAGGTGTGTGTCTCCTCCCCTTTTAAAACCCCCCAACGAAGAGGCAGGAGCAGCCGAGCAGGACGAGGAAGAAAACCCAACCCGCGCGAAGCACAAGCACAGAAGCAAAAGCGAACGACGAGGAGAGACGCGACCACCGCCGCGGGTCACTCCCCATCCCAATCTCATCCAGGTAAGTACGCACCAAATTCTTGATGCCCATGGCGAATCTATCTTTTGCAAGAGAACTAAAGAACGAGCGGTGTGTTTCCGGATTATTCGGGAGTGCAGGTTGTTTTCTTGGAGGAGTCTCTTTTGAAATTTCGCTTCTCTTTATTAACTCTGTTAGATTGGATTTGAGCGGATAGAGGAGGGATGGATGGGAATTTCGGGAGCGAGGAGCGGATTCTGTGGCCGGTGTCGGTTCTTGCCGGCATCGCCATGTGCGCCGCGGTAAGATGTCCACTTAACCCGTTAACCCTCTTTCTTTTTCTGGCTTAGTTTTCAGCACTTCAATCGCTCAGTTTTAGTCTGCTAGTTTGATGCCATGTTCATGCTTTTCTCGGTTTTTTGTTTTTAGTAAATTTCACAAAACTACATATTTTATGGTCCAAGTTACAGAAAACCACACGCACTTTGACACTTGGCACTTGAGTACATATATTTTGGTCGTGTAGTTTCACAAAACTACACTATCGATGTATAGATTCACCCGCGAGATGATGTAGTTGTTTCACCTAGGACGAGGACATGACATTCTATTACTAGCCATCGCACGAAATTAATATGATGCCACGTCCTCATACTAGATGAAACAACCACGTCGTCATATCACAAGTGAATCCATTCATCGATAGTATGGTTTTGTGAAACTAAACTACCAAAATATATGTACTTAAGTGCCAAGTGTCAAAATATGTGTGGTTTTCTGCAACTTGAACCATAAAATATGTAGTTTTGTGAAATTTACTCTTTGTTTTTTTTCTCTCTATGAAATTAGTTGTGCATGTTGCTTTCTGTGTTGCATGGAGGTTGTCCAAATACTACTGTTAAAGTGTCAATATCGTTAGGAAGATAAGAGGTTAGTAGCTGGTGAAATTAATGCGGGTGGCCACAGCTCTGGAAGTCTGGATGATGGTGCTTATACTTGTCAATTGGTGATAACTGATTCATGATTTGTGGCTGCCTGGTATTGATAGGCCGTAGGTTCAATGCAAGAATGTGACATTCAACCGTGCTGAGCTGAGCAAGACAGTGTTGATTGTTGAATAGTTTTCGCTTAAGCGAAATATCTCATTTTCGTGTAATTACTGCTCTCCTGTTGGAATTTCTCTAGTTAGTGCAGTCAGTATAACTCGTGTGCTCTGGCAAAGGTTCTCTAGTTATTTTGGAGTAGTCTGCACTGTTTCTCGTCATTTGTCGTGTTCTGTTCTGTTTCTCTGCACTGTACTTCATAGAAGGAAAAGAAGGAAACATTGGCCGGGCACATTCAGTTCTGTTAGGAATAAGGATTTTTTTTTTGCACGAAAAGGAATAAGTATTTGTTTTTCTCAATGTGCCTAATACCAATATCATGAAAACTTATGCTGCAATTTATTTATGCAAGGTAGTATGTTTCCCTCAATTAGACATGCATCCTCCAATGTGAGGTTAGTTGGAGATACATTCACGCATTAACAAAAGAAATCTGCTCAAGATATATGCATGTATCGATTTATTTAACCAAGTTGAGCATTGTCCTTTGTGTTGTTGAGATTTACAGATCTCAATGTAAGTTCTATGAAGCATATAAACGAGTACATGCCATCTGCAAAGGGGAATATTTATCCGTATGCAGAAGTTGCGGAGTTTGTTCCCTAGATCACATGGTAGTGCTAATTTATTTTTAAAAGTACAGATTGCTGAAATTAGACGTGATATCCTCTTCATAGTATACGCCATCCTCCTTCACATCAAAGGTGTGTGAAAAATATGCTCTGTTATGGGTTATGTCTTATGTGAATAAGAGTGGTACTTAGGTTACATATCATATATTCAATAGTCAATGGTGGCAATAGCTGCCTCTTATTTTCGTTAACTACTGTCTCCTAAACTGAAAATGATATTCTATATCTTGCTACCAATGTTGAAGCAGATAGTTTTATCTCTTTTAGAATTCATTGTATCTTGCTACCAACACTCATCATTTTGCCCTTCCAGGTATATGACATAACTCAAAAGGTTAGCTCTCATTGCTTCAAGGGTTATGACAATTTAAGCCCAATGAAAAAGGTTGAATGGAATAATAGGTAAGATATTCTCCAACACAATTTTTGTTATTTATCTGCTGTCATTATTGTTGCTTGTTTTCCATTTTGAGTCTAACTACATGATGCCACTTGTTGATAGGGGTTTCTCTACATTCCATGCATTGGTTGCAGCTGTTGTTTCTATTTACCTGGTTGTGATATCTGACCTCTTCCATAGCAACATAATAATTGATAGAAACTCATGGCTATCTGATGCCATGTTTGGGGTAAGCTGTTCATTTCCTGCTCTGTTCTGAGAAAGTTAAATTTTCTCATATAATTTAATTATGCACACCTTTCAGAACAAAATAAAAAGAAAATCTAAAAAATGTTCTTCATATTGTTCTTTGCATCAACTGGCACAACATGCAAATGATAACCGTATAATGTATCATTTTAAATTCATGTATTGTGCAGGTCTCGATTGGTTACTTTTTGACAGATTTGGTGATGATTCTGTGGTATTTCCCCTCTTTAGGTGGAAAGGAATATGTAAGTATTACACTGTTAGAGTGAGTGCACGTGAATATACTGGCTATCTGTAAAACTTGTTGTCTCAGTTTCTCCCTGACCAGGATTTATTTTATCTCAGCTCCTGCATCATGGACTTTCGATGTATGCAATCTGTCTTGCTCTGTTGAGTGGCAAAGCACACATGTACATACTCATGGTTCTCTTTACTGAAGCCACCACTCCCTTTGTGAACCTTAGATGGTAATGTCCAGTTCTATTAAATCTGTTTATCCTGATGAAGCTATTGCTCATTCTGAATTCATGATGGTCTGCTGCAGGTATTTGGAGGTTGCTGGTAAGAAGACGCATAACCTTTACTTATACAATGGATTGGCTCTGTTTGTCGGATGGCTGGTATAACCCATGATGACTTGATTTAAATAATTAATCAAATTTTCAGCTCTCCTATTGCTCTTTTGAAACACGTGATTTACAAACCTTTGGTTGGTTTGCAGGTTGCTCGGGTAATCTTGTTCATATATTTCTTCACTCACATGTACTTCCATTTTGATCAGGTATGCATGACTTTACCAGGTTTCCCAGATAATCAAATCAAATATAGCTATTAAATTCATCTACCTTTACATTTTACCGGCAATATTTTTCTTGTTACATTTCTGTTCTAATGCTCTCTGTACGCATATGCCATACTTTCAGGTGAAGTCCATCTTCCCCCTGGGCTTCTACAGTATACTGACGGTGCCACCGGCGCTGGCAGTGATGAACCTATTTTGGTTCTGGAAGATATTCAAGGGAATGTTGAAGACCCTGTCTAAAAGGAGACAGCAAAGTGAAAACGGAAAGGCAGAGTAGAACTTACAAGGAAGGTGGAAGGAGGTTTTGTTCACTTTTATTGTTAGTGCGTCTAACTTTCGACAGATCAAAGTTAAACATCCTTTGTACTTACATTACATTTGGGCGTTTTCTATTCATTAGTAGTATATCTTTTCAATTCTAATTGCCTGCGAGTGTGAGAGCTTTATTGTAGAGTAGCCTGCATACTGCAGTCACTACAATAATTCTAACCTCTCCTCTTTTTAATCGTCCATCCAGGCAACTGTACACTATCTTATAACAGCATTGTCACTCCTCGCTTGGAGCTGCTCACCTACAGACACACAGTAATATTGTACTATCGAACTGTCGGCAACTTGCAGCAATTTTCGTGGACTTCCACGTGCATTTCGTGGATCGATAAGCAAATCATTTGTTATTTTTTTGAACGAATCAAATCATTTGCTCTTGTTATAAAACCTGTGGATTGGTAGTTTGGTGCTTCGGGCCTTTGTGGGGTTGGTAGTGGATCTGATGAAACCTCCTCGACAATTAGGGGTGACAATAGCAGTGGCAGTGTGTGGTGGTAGAAAAAAAATGGCCAAGCGTTTGGGCGTGAGCTTTGCCTTAGCCGCGGAACATGCGAGCGCAGCGTCAAAGACGTGTCGACCAGTAGTGGACTCCGTCCGGGAGCGTTTCGCTTTCCAAGTTTTTTTCCTCCTGCTGTTAATGGTAGTTCCTCTTTGGCCTCCGAATCTCGCTCGCCCCTCTCTTTCTTTGTGGAAACATCGTCCGGATGGTCAGGTAAAGCGCGTAGATAGCTATAGAAATCAATCCTGGAAAAAGTTTGGCAGGGCAAAATATGTGATCAAAATCATATGTAGTAGAAACTTAAAAAACTACTGTACGATGCAAAATTGAATGATTGAGATTTCGTCTACATCGTTACAAGTGAAATTAACTCTTAGTATGATGTAAATTCAAGAGTCAGTTTTAATTTTCACTCATGGTAACGTGTAAAAAAATATCATATGTTTTAATTTTCACATCCTATCTACGATAGTTTTTAAATTTCCACAATATATATGTTATTTTTTTTAGATAATGGAATAAAACATCCCGGCCTTTGTTCATCAGAGTTACAGCCAATTATTACAAAAGTAACACCCAAACACTGAGTGTAGTTCAAATGAATTAAACACACCCAACAAAATAAAAGATCAAACTAAGATAAGAAGAGCACATTTATTCAAGTCTATTTGTGAATCTCCATCCATAGTTTGCAAGGAGTTGCATGACTGTTGTCTCAAGCCTACGACATGCAACTTTCATAAGCTCTCGATCATCTTCACACATTTACAGCTGTGCCCAAAATCGGAGCCAATATGTTGCCCTAAAAATTACCTGCATATATGAGATAGATGATGATTTGTCAAAAACCATATCATTTCTAGTCAACCACAGAGCCCAACATATGGCAGAAGCTCCTACAAGTATGAGTTTACTCTTCTTCTTGTCTACCCCCAAGAGCCAACCATCAAACATATTAGATATGGTAGTAGGAAGGTATAAACCAAGAGAGAACTGTACTGCTCTCCAAACAAATTTTCCATAATGACACTCTATAAAAAGATGTTGAATAGTCTTATTTTTCATAAAAAACATCTTAAACTGCAATTCCAATTTCGTCTTGCCAAATTATTCTTGGTTAGCACAACCCCTTTAAGCAAGTACCACATAAAAATCTTAATCTTAAGTGGCATCTTAAGCTTCCAAATAATCTTATTTCTCTCAATATAACAATTATTAATTAAAGCTAGATACATCGACCTAACAGAAAATATTCCATTCTGATGATAATTCCATCTAAAGCTATCAGAGGATTGATTCAATTGAATATGTACAATAGAAGCACACAATTCATGCCAATATGCAAGATTCTGACCAACTAATGATCTCCTAAAGGAAACATTGAGTGGAACATATCTCATAACATTAACAATAGTAGAACTTTTCCTTCGGACAATAGAGTATAAAGATGGATATTTGTCTTTAAAAGCCAGGTTTCCTAGCCATTTATCTTCCCAGAACCTTATTTGTTTTCTATTATTTACAATCCAAGAACCCATATCTAAGAAGGTATCTTTGACCTTCATAAGACCTGACCAAAAATGAGAATCGCCCTGTTTCTTATTAACTTGGGTTATAAACTGATTTTAGAGATACTTTCTCTTCAATAGATTTTGCCATACACCTTATATGTTATTTACACTACATATTTTGTATGGTCGATGAGAATCCAAATGGTTTACAAAGCTGTAAATTTTAGGAGAATGTAGGTGCTAAAACCCCAATTTCTAGCTCTCCAAACGTGACCTATGTTTTCTAAAATCTGGTATGATAAGATTTAAACTCTAGTCTTGAGCGTTTTGAAACAAAATTTAGAAACGAATACGGGCGAAGGACAATTTTGAAATAAAAGGGAAGACAAAGTGTTAACGCCTGCCATCATGACGTTTGTCTTTCTTTCCTTCCCTGAGTAGGAGTCACGTTAAGTTGAATTTTGGTCTGAGTATGAACAGTGTCCTGCAATTATTTTGACTATTTGCATTATTGCTTATTCTATGTTATCACTATTTGCATATGAACATAAGCATGTACAAAGGTATAGACAGGTATGAGTTCTATGCTATCTAGAGACTAACGTCCTACAATAGTTGAAGACAATATGATCTCTACCATTAGTATATCAAAATACTTTTTCTTACTCTTCTTTTCTTTCTTTCACCACCATACAACAAAATTTGCTCTAATAAATACGAAGAGTCGACTGTGAACAGTTACCATGCATAACAACTATATTTCTCTTTCCTCCTTTATCTTTCTTCCATATTACCAAACTTACTTGCATGGTAATAGAGAGAGACCACTAATAAAGACCATTGTACATGCTCTTATATAATTTGTGATGGCGTTGAGTACTCAACAGCAAGTGTATTTGCATATATGGACGAATACGATTCTTTTTTATAAAGGAAGCTTTTATTAATGTCAGACGATTATATCAAGTTGATAGAGCCATACAAAGAAAACAAAACAGAATACTAAACGTTTGAAAACATAATAAAGATACAAAGACGGGCTCCCCCACAAAAATTAAGAAAACAAATATGGGATTAAAAGGAAAATTTCTGAAATAAAGACAAGAACTAAGCTCCACCACTACATCGTCTGCTTTTGTTCCTTTCCCCCTTTGGTGGATGCCACGTTTTTAGAGTTGAATTTTGCCATGAGCATAAACAATATCGTCATACTCTGTCACCGTTTTGACTATTTAGCATATTGTTACCACTATTTGCATAATGGCATATGGAAGAAATTTATTACTACTCCCTCCATTTCAGGTTATAAGATGTTTTGAGTCTGGTCAAAGTCAAACTACTTCAAGTTTGATCAAGTTTATAAAATAATAATAAAAATATTTTTGACCCAAAATATTTTTTAAAAAAAATAGATTTAATTATTAATTTAATAAAACTGATTTGGTAATATAAATATAACTATATTTATCTACAAATTTAGTCAAACTTAAAACAGTTTGACTTTAGTCAAAATATCTTATAACATGAAATGGATGTGGAGTACTTTTGTTCTAAGATATTATAACCTACATGCGACTAAATTTATTGTAGGTTCTAAAACATTAGAATATAGATGTTTTAAAATATTTAGAATCATTGTTTTAGTATTAACACGGAGTAAATACTAGTACTCTTTTGTCAAAAAAGAATTATTCCTTTTCAGGTTATAAGTTATTTTGACTTTGGTCAAAATAAAAGTTTGTAGAAAAAATAGTAACATTTTTAACCCAAGACAAATTTATTATGAAAATATATTTAATTATTGATTTGATGAAACTAATTTAGTATTAAAATATTATTATATTTTCCTACAAACTTAGTTAAACTTGATCAAAGTTAAAACGACTTATAACCTAAAATAAATGGAGTAAACTTTAGAAATGAATCTGAATACACGTGTTCACGTAGTTTGACTTTTTTTTTACGGGGAGAATTCTCCTTTGCAATAGCACAAGCACGGCAGCGGCCGTTCAGCAGAGGAGCAGGTGCACTACTATGCCCCTTTCCCTGTGTGTACAGTACAGGTATACAGGAAGCAACCCATCGATAAAATGGAAAGCGAGGTTCAGAAAACCCCTCGCCTCCAAAAATAAACCAAACGAATCCCGACCCCTTCTCCGCCTCTTCTTCCTCCTCCCCTCCCCTCCTTCCCTTTCCTTTCTCTCCTCTCCAATCGCCATACTTCCCGCTTCCCGCTTTGACCGCCTCCCCTTCCCCCATATCATCTCCCCTTCCTCTCCTCCACTTCCCGCCCGCGCGATTCACCCAAGAGAGATGTCAATGTGGCGCTTCTCCCGCTCCCTCCTCCGCGCCGCCGCCACCACCACCACCGCCACCGCGGCGTGTGCCTCCGCGTCCACGGCGGGGAAGCATGCCGCGTCGCGGAGGTGGGTGACGCCGCGTGAGCTCCAGAGGTGCTGGTACGCGTCGCTCCCGGCGGCGGCGGCGGCGGTGCCGGGGAAGGACGGGGAGGCGGAGGTGACGGCGGAGGAGGCGAGGAGGCTGATGCGGCTGGCGAACGTGGAGGCCCTGAAGCGGAAGCTCGGGGACGGCGAGGTGATCCCGTACGCGGAGCTGCTGCGCGCGTGCGAGGAGGCCGGAGCCGCCAGGACGCGCGCCGAGGCCGCGGCGCTCGCCGGCGCGCTCGACGAGGCCGGCGTCGTGCTGCTCTTCCGCGACAAGGTCTACCTCCAGCCCGACAAGGTCAGCTCACCCCCTCGCCCACCTCACTGTTTTTTTTTCCAGAATTTTTTCTCTTCCTTTTTTTGGATTGTTGCGTTCGCCGCTCGGCGATTCGTGGGACTTGGCCGATTCGAAGTTTGGTGTGTTCGGCCGACAGCCCATGTTAGCTTCCTGATCGATTAGATTTCGTTTTTGTTTTTTCGGTGCAACCCAGAGATTTGTTTGGCGCATCCCCAATTCGGCCGGAGAAGCATATGGTCCACTAGGAACAGATCACTCCGCGGTTAACGCCTAAAGTACAGATCCTTGGCCCCCTGGTACTGAATTTGTGATGTTGATATGCAACATTTGGTAGATCTCCCGCGAGCAGAAGTGCACTTAACCATCGGTGGTCCAATGCTGCATGCATCTCATGCAAACTCTGGCCCAAGTTTGACGCCCTAATTTTAGTGGGTTTTGCCTAATGGCATCCAAATCGCTCTAATGAGTAATTACCCCCCATATTTTTGACAATTTCATCCATCCATCCATCTTCAGCTTTGTTGTGTAGTACCGTTTAACTGCTGATGGGAACTGACCAACCATCGTGGGGACTGGCCGTACTGTTTGGACCTCTTGGCAAATCCACCTGTTGCAGGAAAAGGAAAGGTCTCGCTTGCTTCTGGACGCGGTTCCAAGTGGTGGCATCTGGTGGCTCACTGCGTGCGTGCAAGATGCACCGCGCAGGTGTGCGCACGCGGACCGCACCGGTGTAAAAGCCGTCCTCGTTTCTTCGATGGAGAGGAATTCTTCCGATTAAGTGTGCTGATAAAGAATCTATTGAATGCTTTTCTCTTCTACCTTTCTTTCCTTTGCCCTTTCGGTGTCATATGGGATGGTCGATGGTGGGTCACTGGCTCATTGCCGTGTAGAGGCTGATGCATATTCATTACAGTGCTTTCTAGTCTTGGGCTCTTGGCCTCTCGGGTCCCTGTTAGTTAATTACTGACTTGTTAGTAAAAGTAGATGAGTGCCTGCTGGGTCTGACTAGGTTTATCCAACAGTTCTTTTCATTATCATGTAGTATGAGACAACCAATCTATCATGCATAACACTTGTTTGATAGCAAGCCCCATTTCTTGGTAATGAGCAAACTGATTCACTAAAAGGTACTTCCTCCGTTTCAAAATATAAGACTTTCTAGCATTATCTACATTCATATAGATGTTAATGAACCTAAGCGTATATATGTGTCTAGATTCATTAACATTTATATGAATGTGGGTAATGCTAGAAAGCCTTACAATATGAAATGGAGTGAGTAAATTGTTCATCTGTGCAGTATTCTGTGTTGTGTCTAGTTGTGATAAGTATGAATTAGTTTTTACGATTTTGCATCAAATCAATCAGTGCAGGCTTTAGGTTTGCAGAAGTTCTCTACGCGGTTTTACTCTAAACAGCAAGCAACTTTATCTGATATTTAACTTTGCATTAACTTGCTAGCAAAATAATAATAATAATAATAATAATAATAATAATAAAAATAAAGAAACTTAGCACTAACTAGTTCCTTTTGTTTGTTTCTTATAGATCGTGGATCTTGTAAGAAAAGCTATGCCACTCGCACTGACACCTGAGGATGATCCAAGAAAGGAAGAACTCAAGAAGCTGCAGACACAGTTGGAAGATATAAACAAGCTCGCACACAAGCAAGTTCGTAGAATCCTCTGGTCTGGGCTAGGGTTCTTGATCACACAGGTTGGGCTCTTTTTCAGGCTCACCTTCTGGGAGTTCTCGTGGGATGTCATGGAGCCCATCACCTTCTTCACCACCACGACAGGCCTGGTTGTAGGGTATGCCTACTTCCTCATCACATCAAGGGATCCAACTTACCGAGACTTCATGGAGAGGCTGTTTGAGTCTCGGCAGAAGAAGCTGATTCAGAGGCAGAACTTCAACCTGGATAGGTACCTGGAGCTCCAGAGGCGCTGTAAAGGTCCTTTGGAGAAGATGTGTGGCACAAACCAAACTCCCAACCCTGACATGGCTCACCTTCACGAGTTGTCCGTTAACAAATGACAACCTTCGCTCAAACACTAATCTACCATTGCTTCTTTTCTTGTTCAATTTTCTTGGAGTAATGATCAAGAAAATACTAGCAAAGCTGATATTTTGCATTGCCGAGGTGGACATATTTCTTTTGCGACCCTTTTTATGGTCTTCCATTATGCAAATGTGTAGGTTTAATAGCTACTATAATCCTTTTTTGTAACAATGCTGAAGCACAAGCACATGATAGTTGGAAGGAAAGCTTTGCATGTATGATCATATGACCAGAAGCTTTACCGAGAGCTGTGTATCTCTGCAGCCACTGCTAATCTACTGTGCAATGTGGACAGATTCATTAGCTTTATGGTCTTTTTGGTCGATTTCGAATACTTGCCATATATTTTCTGTATTGTGCCTGATCTGCTAGTGTGTGATGGTGATTACTGTTCAAAACAGGACAGAACGATACCAGGGCATTCTGATGGTGTGTTTGATCTCCCATGAGTTGTAAACTACTGTGACATTACCATACACATGCACCTTTTGAAACCAAAGCAAGAGAGAACTGCGATTCATTTCAAGAGAATGCACCGGCCGGTCCTGAAGGAGAACTCCACAAATGGGAAAAAGAAAAAGAAAAGAAAATGAGAACTCCACAAATGGTCAACCAGTCTACATGCATAAGCTGAAAATAAAATAGTCTGATCGCAATCAGGCCGAGATTCATTTTCTAATGAAGGGCCTTGCAGTTTTGAGCCGATGGTTCCATGTGGATGAAAGCAATGGTCCAAAAGCAGACAGGGTCGTCGAGCCTGAAACCTGATGCCCGCGCACGGCGGATGATCCGCTCCGCCACCCACAATTCTTGAATATAATGCCGGCGCCGGCGAGGCGTAGGCCAGCATGTCCCGCGCCTCCACGGCTCTAGCCTCTAGCTCTACTGAGGCCGAGTTTAGCTCCAAACTTTTTCTTCAAACTTCCAATTTTTTTCATCGCATCAAAACTTTCCTATACACACAAACTTTCAACTTTTTCATCACATCGTTCCAATTTCAACCAAACTTTCAATTTTAACGTGAACTAAACACACCCTGAGACTGAGTTCAGAACTCCACCTCCCCGTACTGAAAATGGTGTTACCCATTAACACATGTTAATTAAGCATTAACCTAATAAACTTAAAAATAGATTAATATAACTTTTTTAAAGCAACTTTACTATAGAAATTTTTTTTTTGTAAAAAACACACCGTTTAGTAATTTGAAATGTATGTGCGGAAAAATAAGAGGTGAGTTGGAAAAGAATGGAGAAGAACTCAGTCTGAGCCGCCTGGCCAGGTGACCCAAGTTGACATCAGTTTTTGGTTTAAGTCAAGATACTTACCCTGTTTGCGCACGAAGATGCCTGGCATGATACGGCGGCCGCTGCTGCTAAGCGGGACGTCGCTTTCTTGGAATCAAGATGGCAAGATTCAGGAATCAAGAATTCCAGATCGCTGTGCCTGTTTCTGCTTGGATTTGTCTGATAGCGACCTTCGTGTAATCGCATTGGATTATGTTTGGCTGTTTGAGTTTGACTGAGATATGGTCGAGATAATCAATTTTGCGCTTTCTGCCCACTGCTGTTTGGAACTTCGTGGTATGCTTAGAAAAAACAGGGGACGACGCTCAAATGTGCAACACGTTTAAAACATATCGGTTCCTGACGACTGCCTTTGGGTGTTTTGGGTGGATCAGATACTCGAAGTTGACTGGCCGAAGTTGTGTTCCAACAGTTACAAAGAAAAGAATACAAGAACAGGTCGTCCTTAAATTGGGAGGCCTGTGTGAAATTTAAACCGAGCCCTAATTTAAGTGGCAAAAATAAAATGATAATAATTCATATGAATTCATGATATATTTTATAGCAACGTAAAATAGAACAATATTTTACGATGCACTGTTGTACTTATCAATCCATACTATTTTAAAAGACTTTAATGGTGGTAGCAGTAAACTGCCACCACCATCCTATCGTCGACGTGTGGGCCCTAATTGTCGGTGTGTAGCATGTGCCCTTTAGATTCAAATACTGCCTTCTGTCCCTCATGGGAACCAGTTCCTCTGACGTTACTGCACAGCGTGATATGGACACTGACATGTGGGATCCATTATCTATGGATCCACATATCAGCCACCAAGTCTCTCTAACTTAACGTCAGAGGATCTCTCTCCTCCCTCGCGTACCTTGCTCACATTTGTCCGCTCACAGACTGACAATGGTAGGCTTAAGGCTAGCAGCTAGTCCCCTTGCTGAATGATTTTGTTATAGGCACTAATGTTCCAATCACTCTGTACCAAAATATATCATAGCCGAATAAATATTATTTATAAAATCAATTTATTTTGAAAGACCTACACATTTTCTCCATACTCGAGACAATCAAAGTCTACACAGACGATTGTAGCACTATAATCATCGGCAAGGCAATCAACTTTATTATAATCAGGAGCCTCTAAAGTGCAATGTTCAGTGACAAATTGTCTTCACTGCGATATACTGACAATAATCCGTCGCAACTTAGGTGTATTCAGCTAGTATCTAATAATTTAGTAACACTAAAGTATTAAACGAAATTAAAAACAAAGGTTACAAGTAAAAGGGGTTTGGCCGGACCTATGCCAGAGGGCGGTGGCGCTTGCCGCTGGCGGCCTTGCGTGAGTCGTATTCTCCGTGGTCTATGCAGTCACACGGCACTACATGACAACGTCATGGAGTATATGTAGAAACAATCAGATATGGACTGGAGCAGGCTGCTATTGCCACCAGTCTTTACCTTCGAATCATAGGTTAGAGACTTAGGCCGAGTTTAGTTGCAAACCTTTTTTTTTCTAACTTTCAACTTTTCCATCACATCAAAACTTTCCTACACACAAACTTCCAACTTTTCTGTTACAATGTTCCAATTTCAACCAAACTTTCAATTTTGACGTGAACTAAACGCACCCTTATCTTTTTTTGCAACACTTCATCTAGCCCGGCGATTCCGGCGGCGGCCGGTAGGATGACAACGATAGCAGTGGAGGGGCCGAGACAAATGTAGTGGTACACACGAATTGTAGCAATATTTTTTTCAATTTGATAAAGTTTTAATGATATGAATCTAATTAACCCTTAAATCATATATGTATGGAGCAGAATACATATTATAAAAAATGTGTAATCTTCTTGCTAAGTACATTTTATTTCTAAGTTAACACAAACTATGGGATTGCCCCACGGCACCACGTGAGCTAGATAATTCGAGCCCATTTGATAAGGCTCAAACTTCTAAATTTAACTTCAGGAATAGGGTTTAAAGTAAAGTTGCGAAGAAACCTAAATCCAGCTCCATCTATCTAGTTTATTTTGTTAGAGCACTTCAGCTAGCTCCACTTCCTTCTTCGGTGAAGCTAAACGGTTGGGTTCCAGCTCTAGGAGAGGTGGAGTTGAAACTAGACCCATGCCAAACAAGCCTTAGATTTAATATACAACTCTGAAATTTTATTTCTACTAGAAAAAATGCTCGTGCGTTGCAACGAGTGAAGTCTATTTTAATCTTATTATTGTTATATGGTTTAGTTAAAATGAAATTCACTGTGGGAGTTTGCTTGGATATATATATTTTTAGAAAATCATGAGCTACAGTTAGGAGTCCGATCGTCTTAAGTTAGCATTCGAGTTTTTTTTAAACAGATTTCTTATATGATTCCTTCTGTATTACCAAAAGTGAATGATCTTAAAAATCGACTCAAATACGGATATGTATTTCCAAAAGCAAACGAACTTAAAAACCTAAACGAACTAAAAAACCGACTCATACACGGATGACGTACCAAAATACCGGCAAAAACATCTTCAATTTTTATAATAGTAAAGATATAGAAATCATTATATGTAGAAATATATTTGGATTTCATATACAACTATTAGCTTCTATTTCTATAGACATAGATTTCATATCAAACTTTTAACTTCTATTTCTATAGATATAATTGTATTTTATATACAATTATATTTTATTTTATATACAATTATATCAAGCAATCCATACCGTTACAATCCGGACCCACCATGATTTAACGATTAAGATCTTTTTTTCTTCGATTAATGTGGAAATATGTAGTAACCACAATGAATATGATGCGCTCTTTTAAAGCTGTTTTAATAATTCAATAGATTAATACCTGAGGATGTTGTCCCTAAAATTCAAAAAGTAAAAAGATAGAGAAGAAGATATGGTACATTTATGGATTCCTAAGTAACCCTGCAGATGAGGTACCTCTACCTTTTCGATCAAAGGCTTCGTTCGAGAAGACAGATTGGCTAATCTTTTTCGCCGCATGCAAAACGAGAATAATCATTAGCATGACTAATTAAGTGTTAACTATTATAAACTTAAAAATATTTTTTTCAAAAAGAGAACTTCTATATATACAATTTTGCACAAAATATATTGTTTGGCAATTTGGGAAGCATATGCTAATGAAATACAAGAAAGATGTCGTTTGTCGTTTTGATTTGCTGAAAAGAACTCATCCTAAGAAGGTGCACAATATACTTTAAAATTAACATTCGAGGCCCAACCCCAAAAAGGGCAAAACCTGCACCTGAATACAACAAGGTTGGAAGTACACCCTCCGTAGAGAGAGAGATTTAGAGAGAGATATCCCTCCAAACATTTGGATGTACACCCTCCGTAAAAAAAAGAGATTTAGAGGGAGAGATATCCCTCCAAATATTTTTTAAGAAGAAAAATATGTGTTTTGGGGGGAGAGATATCCCTCCAAATATTTTTTAAAAAGAAAATGTGTGTTTTGGGGATTGAACACATAATTATAGAGTTGAAACCACACATCTTTTACCATTGCACTATCAATTGCATCTCATCACTGTTTGGATACACAGGAAGAGGGATAAAAGCAGCATTTGCTAGCATAACAACTTTGAGAATGTTCCCTCGCGAGTAACGGTGAAATCACGTTCTACACTATGGGTTGTTTTGTTTTTAAGTCCTATCAATTTTTTGGTTGGATTGTATTGTTTCAACTCTATTGAATTGGCATAATTTGGCCTCAATCCAAATAGTTAGTAAATACTATTCAAAACTATCAAATAACTGGTAGGGCAAGAATTGACCACAATCCAAACGATGACGCCGTTGACTTTTTCTCACATGTTTGACTATTCGTCTTATTCAAAAAATTTACGTAATTATAATTTATTTTGTTATGAGTTGTTTTATCACTCATAGTACTTTAAGTGTGATTTATATCTTATAAATTTGCATAAATTTTTAATAAGACGAATAGTCAAACATGTGAGAAAAAGTCAACGGCGTCATCTATTAAAAAATGGAGGGAGTACTACTCTATTCTACAATATCTTTTTGAAACCGTTACTCTACAATATCTGGCAAAGCTAATAGCATTCGATCCATACATCAATGCCCACGTATTAGTAAAGTTATATGGGATACCAGCTAGCCAGGCATATGCTTGTTTTTGGCTGAAGAAAACAGAGTCATACAGAATTGCACAAAACGCAAATCACTTGCTGCATGGCACTGAAAATGCAAATCTGATCGAATTCAAAAGGTACACTGAATTGCACATGCCATATGTCTCATATACTACTGTGATTTTCATCTATCGGAACAACAGCTTACAAAGGTGAAGTACCGAACAAAATCGAGGATAGAAATAACCAAAAATTACATTAAAACAATCGAGAGGAGATACTCATGTACATATATATTATAGACACAGAACAATCAATTGGTTTGAAGGACTTATTAACTGGGGGATAAATTAATTGACGATCAGGTAGAATCAATACTCCTACTACATGCAACGACGATTCGAGAGGGCATCTCGAGCTTTTGTATGCATTCCATGCATCTCGCCGGCCAATCTTTCTCCTTGCTGTGTTTTCATCCTCGTTCCGGTGTGACGACATCAGGTAATTGAAGCCGTCGATCTTGAAGCCCAATTTTATTCCTCGAAAGAGAAAGTAAACCGAGCAAGAAGAATAAACGGGGGGACGTACGAAAAAAGGAAACGGAAAAACTCGTGCTCTCCCTGTCGCCTGCGTTGTTTGTGTGTACAGCAGCAGCTAGCACCATGGATGGGTTCCTGAGATTGGTTGGGGGTTCTGCTTTATTATGCGGGGAGGTAGGACGGCGGCATCGGCAGGCCGACGACCTTGCCGCAGCGGAGGGCTATCTCCGGCATGTTGTACTCGTCCCGGAGCGACCTCGCCGGCGATACCACGCTGACGTACAACTGCGCCCCGAGGTAGTACCTCTCCCACATGTTGGACCGGATGTTCCACATCCCCGCGTTGTCGAACGTCAGCATCACCGCCGTCCACGACCTCGGGTACACCTGGATCGTGTGCCGGCTCACCGTGTCCAGCAGGTTGTACGTCTTCCTGCACTCCGGCGTCCATATCCCCGGCCCCATGCTGCACGCACCCACACATCCATATATTCATGCATGGCGATGGCGATCGATCACCAAGAACGGAGCGAGCATGGAACTTTATACGTTTGTGCATGTGTTTACCCGGCGGCGAAGAAGGCGTAGCCGTTGATGTGGAAGGAGTCGATGCTCTTCTCGGGGTTCTCGAAGACGACCTCGATGAAGGTGCGGAACTCGGCGGAGATGACGTTGGGCGCGAGCTTCTGCGGGACGGTGGTGGCCGGCGGCACGTCGCCGATGAGGTTGTACTCGAACACCCCGGAGGAGGCGTTGAAGTACTCGGCGAGCTTGAGCGGCGTCTGGGCGTCGTCGACGTGCGACACGCCGTTGAGGGCGAACCGCTCCTTGCCGTCCACCTTCCCCTTGCTGGTGCAGAGCTTGATGGTGCGCGTGATGTTGATCTGCCCGTAGTGGTAGGACCCCTGCGGGTTGGGCCGCGCCGCGCTCGCCGTCAGGTTCCAGCGGAACGACCTCCACTGGTTGATGGACCACGCCCACCCGCTCGGCCCCTCCGGCAGCTTGGGCGACGCCGGCGTGTTCGACCCGTTGTACCGGACGATGGCGGTGATGGCGCTGTACTCCTTCAAGAAGCGGGTGGAGGCCACGAGGAGGTAGTCGCCGGGCTTCTGGTCGGCGGTGACGAGGAAGGAGACGCACTGGGCGACGTGCACGTCCAGCGAGTCGTAGCTGTTCTGCACGGTGTGCGAGCCCTCCATCTCCACGAGCTTGAGGCTGTGACCCTGGATGCGCACGTTGAGCGACGTCTTGATCCCCACGTTGCAGACGCGGAACCGGTACACCTTGCCGGCCTCCATGGTGTACATGGGCGGGTTGGACGCGTCCTTCTCGTTCTTGCCGTTGATGACGAGACCCGCCGGCCGGCCGATGCTCTTGCCGGCGTCGAGGTTCTTCGCCAGCACGGTGTGGTCCTTGGTGTACCAGTCGCCGACGAGGACCGGGTAGTCGCCGGCCGGCTCGTCGAAGGGCACCGGGATGAGCAGCCGGCTGTGCACGGTGATGATCCCGTAGCCGCCGGCCGCGCGCTGCATGCCCATGCTGGGGAAGTAGAAGAAGGTCCCGATCTGGTCCTTGGGCTGCCATTTGTACGTCCAGTTTGTGCCCGGCTGGATCGGGCAATTCGTCCCCGGCATTCCGTCCATCCACGAGTTCTTCCTCTGTTGGATCCCGTGCCTGGATCGCGTCGCATTGCCACGTACATACCAAAATGATCGATCAGCTCAACATCAATAACGGATCGATGTATGCTTGCATGTACCAATGTACGTATACGTACCAGTTGAAGAGGAGGGGATGGTCGAGCTGGTTGAAGACGTTGACGACGATGTTGTTGTTGGAGCTGCAGTTGATAGTTGGGCCGGGGAACATGTCGTTGATGAGCATCACCTTCTGGGCCACGTCCATAATCGTCCTGGTCCCGTACGTCACCTTCCAATCGAAGAAGTGGTACGGGTCCTCGGCGCGCACGGCGGCGAGGACCGCCGCCGCCACCAGCAGCAGCGCGGCGGAGGCGCGCATCGTTGTCATCGGTCGGGGGGAGAGCACGCACGCGCGCGGTCACTTGTTGCCCTGATCCTCCCGTACGAACGTGTGTGTGGCACCCCCTCTCGCCGGAGCGGGCGGAGAGAGAGAGACCGAGAAACGGCGGCCGGTCTCAGGTGGGTGCGAGACCGGTGCGGAGAGAGGCAGGGTGGGGGTGTGTACGGTGGTGGGGAGGGGAGGCGGGAGGAGGCGTGGCTTATATGCGTGGAGCGGCCGCGGGAAGGAGCGGTGCCCGCGAGAGCGCGCCGGACGTGTCCGTGGCGCGCCTCCGTGGGCGGGCGGATGGACGGCTTTCGCCCCAACGGCCGCAACGCCCGCGCGTCCGCTCGCCTCGGCACCGCCGGGGGCTCACCCCAACCTTTGACTCGTTCCTCCGCCGCATGCATGCATGCACGCACGCACGCACGCCACGTCGGTGCTGGTCGCCGCGTGGGACGAGATGGTTCTTGGTGTCTGGGCCGGCCCGTTCGGCCTTGTCCATGAAATGTCTCGATAGTTGGGCCTTTTGGGCTGATTTACCCCTAGTGGGAGAGGCACACTAGCCCTCGCAGGGAAGTTAGCTGACGGCGCGAGGGGAGAGGCAGAGACGGGAGGTGGGGGAGTGGAGTGGAGAGGAGTAGAGCCGAATCCGCGGCGGAAGTGCACGGCGCTCCGCGCCACCGCCGGCCGAGCCCGCGCTGAAATCCGCGAGCGGCGAGCGGCGCACAGGTGCGCTGCATTTCTCCCTGTTCTCGCAATCTCGCTAGTGTAATCCATGCCCTAGTCTTCGAACTGCATCCGACTCAAACTCAGTAATTTAGGAGTATGAATTTCTGTGATGTTGTTTGGAGGTCGATGTGTTCGTGAATGATTTGTTTTTCTTTTTCCTTCACGGGATGAATTCCTGGTCGCTGTTGGCTATTCAGAAGGTGACCTATGATTTTGGAGAACCGGGGAATTTTGGGAATTGTAATCCTTGATTCCTTGAGAAACAATGTGTGCAATAGGAGCAAGGATCAAGGAAACTAGTGCGTAAAAAACGTCGTGCCTTAGAGAGAAATCGAGCGATTCCTTCTGAAGTTTTTAGTGCTTTTTCATTACTTAATTTCAGGGTTGGAAGGGTCTTCCACTATGTTGGTATTACTGCTGCTTGTGCTGGTTGCAACCACCGAACCAAAATACGGGTGCACGGTAGTCGCCCCTGCAGGCTCAAGCTTTGTAGCAGATGGCTGCGTCGTCGATAGCTAGGTCGATGATGCCCTGCAGGCCATAGTAGTCGTAGTTGCTTGCATCTATTGCCATCCTTGATCAATAAATCTGCCCTTCGCTAGGGGAAGCCTTCTGCTTAGTAGCTCAATCATGACAGAACCAAAGCTGTACAGCTCACTCTTTTGTGAGGACTGTTGTGTCATGTCTCAGGTTCCAAACGGAGGAAGCCAAAACTAGGGCCTCAGCGGGAGCGAAACACCTACCGCTTTTAATTCCTTAGGCCTTTCCCCTTTTGTACAGTTCTTTCTTTTCTGTACATCAGTACATGTAACTTTTACTCCTCCTATATTCAATAAAATTGGCGCAAACTGTGCTGGTTCGTTCACAAAAAAAAAAAAAAGTTCCAAATGACCCTTTTTGGTGTCTGCAACTAGCTTCGACAGACCAAAATCAGCAACCTTTGCTTTAAGGTTGTCATCCAAAAGGATATTTGTTGACTTGGCGTCTCTATGGATAATAGGCAGATTGGTAAGTTCATGAATTATACTAGTCCTCTGGCTACGCCAAGAGCAATCCTGAGCATCCTTTTCCATTCCAGATAAATTTACTTGCTGCAGAATACAGAATGCGAATAGTTAAGAAAGAAATGTGCAAAAAAGTACATAGCGATATGTTCAGGAAGTAAGAATAGGTCAACCGATCCATGCTTGCATATACCTCATGAGAACCAGCTGCAGCTTTGGTTTCAGAGCTGGAGGAAAAGCGATGGGCAATGGAAAGCAAGACAACCAAGTTGTATAAGGATAACTGACTCTCACACAGATGTTATTTCTTAAACCTTCCTATGCAGGCTGTTCCGAAATGTAGTTATGTGAGAACCTTCTCATGTCTTAACTCTGCTTTAATCTTTGGTGACCTGATATGAAATAAAATTTTCATATGTGCTTGGGACAGATGGTTCTTCGTTTTTTCTTTTATATGTGTGTGTGTGTGTGTGTTGAAATATGTTCGTCTGCACATGTTTACAGTGATGAAAATGATGCTTGTTACCTTATATTGTAATATATATTTCTTGTTAAGTAGTCAATAAAATCATATTCCTTTTGTCACAGGAATATGATGTTAGTATTCCTGTGACAAAAGGAATATATATTACAATATAAGGTAACAAGCATCCTTTCATCTCGATGTCAATGAAAGGTACTTCCTTGTTTTAACCGTTAAGAGGTAAAGTTCCTGTATCATTAACTTTGAGAATGCAGCTTTGAATTATCTCATTTCCTTGATTGGGTGTAAGGTTGCCTTAATTTAGCACAATAGACATTTTCAGTGGGGATTAGAATTCAACCTGTTCTTTTTTTCTCCCAGAAAAGGCACACTGAGCAGTTAGCACACGTTGTGATGGATAAATAGTAATGGAACTGGATCTTTTCAATTGGTAATTCAATCTAAAAAATGATGTTTCCTATGTACAAGGCAGCATCTTCTGAACCATGACACCACCAATTAAAATAAATTCTAAATACATGTTTCTCTCACTAATCCTATCTTGTATCCACAATGAGAGCATTTTCACAGCTATTCATTAATCCCATTGGCCAATCAGAGGCTGTTATTGTTCCAGCTGTTGTCATTAATATTTAACTTTTATGCTATGAAAGGGCATCATGTTGATGTAGGATTGTTTAGAGAAAAATTAATGAGGTGCACCTGGTAACTACTTGAGTTAAACATCAGTGGAAACATATTAAATTACAAAACAATATTTATCTTGACATGCATGCGAATGGTCAAAAAATATATTTATTTTGGGTTTTCAATGAAGAGAATGACATGAATGATTCTATAGAAAGATCATCCTCTGCTGTTTCATCTGGCCAGTGTATGCTTATAAAAAATCAAGACCTTGGTTTTTATCAACACAGAAAAGATGATATTGTAGAATACATATTGTCCTTTACAATGAGTAGGAGATAAGCAAAACCAATACATCATATCTACTTTGGTTCAACAACTGAGTATGAATATACACTGTTGTAATCAAAAGCGCCACTGCTGCTGTCATCATTGATAGGCACATGATCTCCATAAGGATCTGGATCTCTACCCTCTGCATATCCAAACTGCTGAGCCGATAAAGATGCTGAGTTTAGCAACTGTGCCCCTTCATTTTGTATTATAATCTCAAGTTCCTTCACCACATCATTCATTGTCGGGCGGTCAGCAGCAGACTCCTCTACACATTCCATAGCCAACTGCACAAATCTCCTAAAGCCAACCATTTTTGCTGAATCCCGGATTGTTGGATCAATTAGGCTCTTCAATCCGTAATACTCTTGGTCATACTGATCTATTGCTGTCCTGATCTCACGGACAATATATGTGCCTTTCTCTATGGGCTGCCTGGACGTTATCAGTTCTAGCATGACAACTCCAAAGCTATATACATCACTCTTCTCAGATAGCTGCTGAGTCATGTAGTATTCAGGATCCAAATAACCCTAGATATCAACACAGAAGAGTAATCAACTAGAAATATCTTTTTTGTCAATAAAAGTTATGCATTTTGAAGTTCCAGAAGTACATACCAGTGTCCCCTTCACTTGGGTAGAAACATGGCCCTTTCGTGTGTCAGATACCAGCTTTGAAAGACCAAAATCAGCAACCTTTGCATTTAGACTTTCATCCAGAAGGATATTGGTTGATTTGATATCTCTATGGATAATTGGTGGATCAGCAAGTTCATGAAGATACGCTAGACCTTTAGCAGAGCCAACTGCAATTTGAAGGCGTTTCTTCCAATCCAAGTGCGTTCCTCCTTTACCTGCAGTTAAGATGTGGATGAACCCCCATGTCCTTTTGTTGTAGCATGTATTAATTATGTAAATAGGTTATAAATGGGGGTAGTAGTGGTGATGAAGTTTGAAAAGTATACCCTTCAGATTCTCCCTTAAGGTCCCATTAGGAATGTACTCATAAACCAACATCTGCTCCCCTTGTTCATAGCAGAAACCTACTAAGCTCACCAGGTTCTTGTGATGAACCCTGGAAAGTAGTTCTATCTCATTCTTAAATTCAGCTGCACCTTGCATAGATCCTTGCTGTGCGCGTTTTATTGCAGCCATTTGCCCATTTGCAAGCATTCCTTTGTACACCTTTTAACAGAAAAGATAATAGATTAAATGCTTTTGGAAATCCTTGTTTCTTTTTGTGACTATACTAGCATGGAAATTCATTCACCAATATACCTTCCCATATCCTCCTGATCCTATTTCTTGGGTTTCTGAGAAATTGTTTGTGCACCTCTTCAGTTCCTCAAATGCAAAGTATCTTGCTCCCTTCAGCTGTGGCACATCTCCATTATCTTTACCACCTTGTCCCCATGATGCTGTGGCACCAGAGCATTCACTAGCACAGATTAGCAATCATGCTTAACACTTCCCTATTGGATGGATACTGAATGATGAAATAACACATTACCAAAAGGATTAGTAGTTCGTTCTACTGCCTCCTTAGCTATTTTTTTCTGCCTTAGAGCATACATTGCTACTAGGATAAGGCCAACAAGAAGGAGAAAACCAGCAACCGCTATTCCGATTATTGCACCTTTGCCCATTGACGACCTTTTACCACTGGGGCCTGAAATGAATGAGTTATGTAATGTTTGAAAATAAAGCAAACAAAAGAAATTGCAGACCTAAACAACGCCATACTTGCAAAATATGTGCTTGCTATGAAGCTATATGGTCCAAAATAAGCTGGAGCTTTGTAGGTTTGGTTGACCAAAGAAGAACTGATTCTGATAACCTCTGAGTGATTGAAGCTTGTTCCGCTCTCTGGAAAAACCTTCACTGTGAATGTTAGTGGCTCCCCTGGACTGAACTCAACATTGGAAATGGCAACTGATCCTGGAGCTAGGCTAAGGTTCTGAACAAGAGTAAATTCCAAAGGTTGGAATGACTTGGGACTGGTCACATCAGAGAAGGCTGGTGCTCGGAAGATCATCAAACCCTGGAAGGGGCTGGCGCAAGCACAGTTCTGTGAAGCCACTGGATTTGCTGACTGGTCAGTGGGGCATGGAATGGCACCACATGGACCTAGGTTTGTTGAGTATGGCACTTGCTGCTTTTGCTTGAGTGTGCAGAAACTGATATTGTTGAAGCATATAAGATTGCCTGATAGTCTGGACAAGGAAAGAATACGTTGGGTGAGAATGCATGCACTCACTTGTACACCCTTATACAGTACAGAATGATGCTTACATGAGGCTGCCGGTGTAGCTTGGGTCAACTTCAGCGTTGAAGATCTGATTGTTTGTCAAATTAACAACCCGCAGTAGTGAACTGATGTTACTGCTCATATTAAGTTCCCCACTGAATGAATTCTTAGCTAATGATCTGCATTCCAATTTATAACATCAGAAGGCATAAGTTCACTGAAGTTAAACTTTTAGCTAGAGATGCTATCAGAGAGCTGTAGCATGATCCATGAGGAAATTACATTTGCTGCAATTGCGGGAAACTGAACAGGGCACTGGGGATTGTTCCAGTAAGATGATCACTATCCATAAATCTGTAAGTTGTCAACATGAATAGAAACATTAATTGTGATGTATCTTACTAAGTCCATTTGATACTCACTGTTTTTTCGTCATCAGACAACTCACAAGGTAGTCAAGGATGTTAATGTTGAAAACCATCGCGGTGCTGGTGAGCTCATGAAGTTATTGTTGCTTAGGTCCCTGTAAGAAGGAAGAAAATTTCCCATAACTCAAAGAATCATTAACCTTAAATGCTCATATACTTTCTTCCTTACACATAAGTGAGAGCATTTGCACTGGTGAGGTCTGGCACTGTCCCATTCAGTTGGTTGCTTGCTAAGCTCCTGCAAAAACAAAAACAAATATTTGCAATGTTGTTTCCAGGAATAAGAAATATTTGTTGATGTTCCTTGATGGTAATCACTTACAGTTCCATCAGACGAGATAGGTTTGCTATACTTCCTGGAACTGGACCACTAAATTGGTTATGATCTAGTCGGCTGTTGCAATAGGCATGAAAAAAAAACATGAAACTGTTCAAAGGGGGGTCAAAACATAGGGTAAATCATATTACGAGGTACTTACATAATTTGAATTGATGAGACTCTCCCGAGAGATCCTGGGATAGGTCCAGTAAAGTTATTGTTGTCAAATATCCTGACAATTATTACTGAAGGCAGTGAGGTGATGGCAAGATGATACTACCAAGCACAAACAAACAGTGTGCAGCTTACACGTGTATAAGGTTCATTTTTTCACTGAAAAGCTTTTCGTCAATTGGGCCTGTCAACTGGTTCTCACTGAAATGGCTGTTGATTGGAAATGTATGAGTCATATGAGGATACCATTAAGCAGCAGTATATCTTGATTCTTTTGTTCTAGAACTGGTACACCATTTGAGAACTTACAAATGTTCTGCATTAACAAGCTGATCCAGCCCTGGGTTTGAACCTGATGAAACCGGTATTTTCCCCGACAGCTGATTGTCTGACAAGTCCAACCAGAAAAGCTTAGAGAGAAGGCCAAGTGTTGGGGGGATTCCACCAGTGAACTTATTTGAGTTCAGGGCCCTGCATGAGAGCATTTCTTAGGCTAAAGTAAATCATATCATAAAGAGATTGCTGTCCATTCAATATATCTGCCCACATTTGAGTTGTTTCTTACAGGAATGTGAGTTGCCTTAATGCTCCGATCTGCTCTGGAATATCACCAGTGAAACTGCATCCAAGTAAAATCCTGACAAAACCAAGATATAAATCAGTGTTTTCCCCTATTTTTCTTAGTCCTCTCCACAGACCAAAAAGGAAGAAATGTTTTCTTATAGTGACAAGCTGTTCTTACAGAGTTGTGAGCTGCTTCAGATTCACAATGCTTGGAGGAAGTGGACCTCCAAGATTTAGGTTGTTAGACAGATCCCTGGATGTAGTTTATTTTACATCAGCAGCATAAAGCATTTTGCAGTGTGGTAGTTTGTTCAAAACTCAGTAAGCAGGGACTTACAGATATGTCAAAGAAGAAAGTTGGTCTATTGCGTTGCTTAATGTGCCTTGCAGATTAATGCCTGATAATCTCCTGTAAATACCAGGTTTCGGTGTAGTTCTTGTCTCAAAAATAAGTACAAAAATGATGAATCGAAGTTGAGCACTCACATTTCTGTCACCCTCCCATTGGAACAGGAAATTCCATCCCAGGAGGTGCAGGGATCAGTCGATCCCATCCAGCTTTGCGGTTCATTCTGCCAATTCTTCATCAATGCCTGGAGTGCAGAAACTGTAGAATAAATGGAACAAATGTTAGTCAAGAAAAATGTGTCAACAACTCCAGTGGTTGATCCAAGTCATTTTGGCCTATTAGGTCAATATCATCCATTAGTTTATCATCATCATGGAAAATTTCACAGAAAAGTATGGTCCAGGAAAGCAGGGGCGAATCTAAAAACAAAAATTACCAGGTGTCCTGTATGAATTATGGATATAATACTATGTTTACATTCTAACATTAGCTAAAATTAATGGGATTTCAAAAGTTTCGCCTGTGTCCGGTGCATCACATGGCTTTTACATGGATTCGCTCCTGCAGGAAAGGAAGGAGTCATCTCTCTAAAATTATTGATCGTGCGTGCATGAAATATAGCTGTTGCAGCTCCCCTTTTCATCATGGGAAACTATTCTTTGTACATGACACTATGAATTTGATCATAAAAAAAATCTTCCTAGGTTATTAGATGGAAATAACCAAATGATCACAATTTGTTGCATAACTACCCAAGGAGAACATAGTATTGATGGAAGAAGGCTATGCCTTTAAGGATTTTGTTTTTCTGTAGCATCTAGTCATTCATGCTCCACAAATAGATTCTTCTCTTGCTGTACTTCTGGCAGACCTAATCCTACTCACCTTGTTTTCAGGTCAATGGCCAGTCTGAGTGACAAATCCTGGAAAAGATGTCACCTTTCTTCCTGTAACCTATTGAAAAGCAGAAAGATCAAAGACTTACCATCTTGAGGGTTTGTCTGACTGAAGCTTAGCCGTAGGCTCACCAAGAGCATGAACAGAAGTAGCAGCGACTGCATCTCCACCATCGTACCACACGGTGTCACCCTCCACGCAAATCAAATTCACACCGGAGGATAGCAAAATCTGCTGATTGTTCTTGTCGAAGAGCACTGTGCAGTGAACAAACTCGAGTAGATGCCAAATGGCGTCTCCCTCCTTGAGGCTGGCAACCAGGCAAAGAAAATAGCTAATCAAACAAGACAACCTTATATAACTTGATTCAAGGGAATTCTTATCAAACACTGCCTATGAGAATGCTTACCAGGTCCAAGCAACATGCACATAGAAAATGCATGTATGCGTGGTAGTGGGAGGCTTAATTAAAAGAAACCTCTGAAGAGCTCAGTTGCTGATCAAAATGTGAAATGATTTAAGAAACCGTTTACTTGCAGTTACTTCTTGCCTGTTTTATCTATGGAGCCTTATCTGGGAACACCTTCTGGGTTTTGATCCAGTCAGAATTTCTTGGTTTGGACGTTCTTGGCTTTTATACGTTTTTGGTCAGTATATTCTGTGCTTTTACTTAATTTATTTTTTTGATACGGCCATTGATTGGATATTTTTGTCCTGTACCTGCATGTCAGACACTGTGTTAATCGCTCAGGCTGTTCTTATCATATCTGTTTTCCCTTGTATAGTTGGGACCGTTGGAGCTGTAAACAACAGTTTTCAGGCTAAGTCAAAGTGCCTGCCAATGCCAACCTTGCTGATGGGATATGGCATCAGAAAATGGATCGACATATTTTCCTAAGTAACTGCCTGTGAATGCTTCCATGGTTGGTCTTGTTTCAAATTTTCATCTTCCAGAAATTTGATTCAGAAAAAGCTCTAGAAATCTGATTGTAAGCAATAGAACATGAATATAAAATCTTGTTTTGCAGGCTTCTCAAGGACAGTGAAAGCTTTGAGTTATGTCAGCAAGAAGCCAAGATTTTGTAGAGGATTATGTTCTCCGCTGGATCCAACAAAGTAAACACCGAAAAATGATTCGGTGTGACATCATGCAACGTAAATTATGCAATTGACGGTCACATTCAGTGGGGCAGGAAGGCCAATTTCTGTTAATACATGGCCGGCCGGCTTCTTCCTTTTGTAGGTATTGTTAACAGCTTCATCAGGTAACATTAGGTGCACTATATACACAGCAAATGGCGGAGCCGGCGACACACGAAAAAGATCCTTCTGCATGAGGCCAAAACTCAATGGCACCCAGTTGCCTCTTGCTTCCTTCCACTGGCCAGCTGATATAATGCATTCGCATTTGTTTCGTCCATTGTTCTAATTGAAAATATAAGCCTGACGCAGTTGAGTTAGATGGTTTGGTGACAATCGTGCTCGTATGAAATGTACTGGTGTGAGAAAAATGTTTCTTCTTTTTTCTTCTGTGGGAGTAATCGGTCAAAGCGAACAACATGTCACATGTGCCGTTTACTTGGCAACTTAACTGCTGAAATGTTCTTCGGAGTTTAGTCTAATGATAAGCTGGTTGATATTCTGCAGCTGAAAGTATTTACTGAAAGGAATATGGAGTTCACAAGTTACTACATGCATGATATCATCTTCCCCGAGAGGACAAACTGAGATAGAATTACTGAAATAATTTCAGATTATTAGTATGTCCAGAGCAGTTGCTTGCTTCTTATTTTTATATGCGCCAATCATTGGCCTCGAAAGCTTTTGACAAACGGAGTGTGAATGTATGATCCTACGAAAGTGATTGCGAACAAACAGTTCAGGCTCTTCTGGTGAGGATCCTTTGCTTGCAATTTGTTTGGAGAATACTATACTATAATATGCCCTTAGATCACGTTGGATGTGGCTTCAAATCGCAATTTGTTTGGAAAATATGTAACTGTAATATGCTCTTGATCACGTTGGTTGTGGCTTCAACGTAGGCAACAGCACGGTAGCTGCGCTTGCTCGCCGCCTCCAACTCGGTCTAATTTGACAACTGGAGATTGCGTAAGATCAATTCAGAATCTTGCATCCAAAACTGAAGGAACGTTTCGTGTTGGCAACTTAGAACATGTTTGGCAGGGCTCCCGAACTCAGATCCATAGTGGATTTTGAAGATTGTATGTTAGATTATAGGGATCTTAAAATTTAAATTTTATTTAAAATATGAACAAAATGATTTAGCTAAGTGTTATCAACGTAATCGTAAATTTATATATCATTGGATTTCCGAAGTTAGGAATATCTATCTTCAAGAAATCTTGAACAGGTTTAGTATCTACTCCATCGGTTTTATATTATAATTCGTTTTGATTTTTTTTCTAGTCAAACTTTATTAAGTTTGACCGAGTTTATAGAAAAATATATTAGTATTTTCAATACAAAACAGATATATTATCAAAATATATTCAACGTTCGATTTGATGAAACTAATGTAGTAACATCTAAAACACTAAATTAGTTTCATCAAATCGAGCATTGAATATATTTTGATAATATGTCTGTTTTGTATTGAAAATACTAATATATTTTTCTATAAACTCGGTCAAACTTAAAAAAAATTTGACTAGGAAAAAAAATCGAAACGAATTATAATATAAAATGGATGGAGTAGATACTAAACCTTTTCAAGATTTCTTGAAGCCGGATATTCCTAGCTTAAGAAATCCAATGATATATAAATCTACGATTATGTTGATAACACTTAGCTAAATCATTTTGTTCATATTTTAAATGAAATTTAAATTTTAAAATCCCTATAATCTAACATACAAAATTCAAATCCTGACCCCCTCCAGCCGGTGGAAGGGAGCGGCGCCCACAGGCCACCACCGTCTCTAGCGGCTGGCCTCCACCGGCTCTCCCATCTCCCCGCCGGTCTTCTCTAGCACCACCGCCACCGGTTGGCTCACATGGCCACCGTCGAGCTTGGCATGGAAGGCCTGCAAGAAGGATGAGGCCACACCATCGCTCCGCCTCTAGCCTCCAGGCCATGCCGCCACTCCGCCTCCAGTCTGTGCCATCACTATGCATTGGGCCCACCCAGACGCCGCTCCGCCTTGGGCCGCGCTGCTGCGGTCCACCCTCGAGTCGTTGTGTGCGTGTGTGGGAAAGGAGAGGGAGAAAGAAATGGAGAAGAATAAAGAGAAGTTGACATATGGGCCCCACATGCTGACCCAGTCGGTTGGATCAAGTCAACGCACCACATCAGGAAAACAGTCTTCAAAACCACCAAGGGTGTCATTTTGCATCAGTTTTAACAGTTTAGAGATCGAGATATCCAATATTACGGTTGAGGGACACAAATTAGATTAGAACTATATTTGAGGGAGTCAAATTGGACTTATTCCTCAAAGACGAGAAGATGAAGAGAAACTGGCCCAGGACCAGTGGGCCCAATTCCCGAATGGCCCGTGTGGGAGAAAGGAAATTCCTGATTTACAGTGATCCCAGTCACCCCTTTCTTCCCGGGAACTTCAAAATCTTTCCAAAAAGAAAAAAAAGGAAAAAAGAACTCGAACGCCGCCGCATCGATCCGGAGTGGTGTAGCACTGTGGTGTACCGCTCGCTCCATCGGATGGAGGCGGAGGCGGGCAGGCCGCGGCCGGCCATGTCGGCGGAGGACGAGAGGCTCCTCATGGAGGCGAAGTGGCTGCCGTGGGACGAGCGGCTCCGGCACAAGAGCTGGAAGGTGCGGCGCGACGCCAACGTCGACCTCGCCGCCCTCTGCGACTCCATCGCCGACCCCAAGGACGCCCGCCTCCGCGAGTTCGGTCAGTTTAGTTACACTCTCCCAGCGTCTCCCGAATCTTGCGCAATCGGATCCGCGTCGTCTGAACTCTGAACTCTGAAATGCATTCTAATTTGCCTTTTCTTTTCTTTTTTTTTTTTGCGCCGGTGGTTAGGGCCGTTGTTTCAGAATTCCGTGGCGGATTGCAACGTGTCGGTGCGGGAGAAGGCGCTGGATGCCCTGCTCGCTTTCCAGCGGGCGTCCGATGCTGCTGATGCGTCCAGGTTGAGTGCGTGTTGGTCATGGCGTACGCTGCCGTGTCATTCGATCTCTGCTCGGTTCTACTACTTCTGAGTTGATGTGTGGGATTTGTTGGTTAATTTCAGGTATGCGAAGGGGATCTGTGATGCGATTGTCGCAAAGTGCCTCACCGGCCGTCCTAGGATCGTCGAGAAGGCTCAGGCTGCGCTCCTCCTCTGGGTGGGGTTGGACGCGGCGGAGGTTTTCGTTGTAAGTTCAACTAGAATGGATGATTATGGAGCATGATTATGATGAATCACCTGCATTAATTTAGCTCATAGGGATGGTGTGTGCCTGTGTGGTGCCACTCACTTGGTCTCCTACAATTTATACTGTAGATTCTAAGGTGTATTGTTCTATTTAGTTGCAGGCTTGCTTAGTGCTAATCGATTGTTATTCAAGATCTAAAGTAATCAAAAGCTCCTCTCAACAGAGTTTTTCATTTAACTTACACCACATGCATTATAGCGACCGTCATGGTACTTTGGACGTATACTGGATCAAGTCGCACTATCATTTGGATGAAAATGATATATTGATAGAGAAATTTTACGATTTTTGATAAAGTACATGTTGGACATATACTGGATCAAATTGGACGTATAAATGTATAATGGATCTGCATTTTGTGCAATCGCATAATCCTAACGGCAATGCGATGTATAGATTTTAAGAGAGAAACTACCTTAAGCCATTGCTTTTAATTAGTATGTAGTACATTTCTAAACTATATTGAACTCATTGATGCATAAGCTTCATTTGGTATAATCTGTCATCATTTATTTGCCGATGCCTACTTACTCTTCTATATTTTGATTACGTCTTATTCCTTTCAATACTTTGATTTAATCATATTATTTGTAAGAGAAGGACTAATTTTGTTGTTATGATCATATCCTGATGCGAGGCAACAAGCCTGTGCCTTAGACCATCTTCTCTTTAAATTGCTTACTCAACCGATCTAAAGATTTTTCATCTCTTTATATTACCACATTTTGCCTCTTGTAGTTATCGTCTAAATCTTTCTACATTATGCTTAAACGCACTTCATATTTTGCGCTATCAGGAATCAATGGAGAAGGCTGTAAAGAACAAAATGGCTAAAGCAGTTGTGCCTGCTATCGATGTAATGTTTCAAGCACTTAGGTAAGTTCCTACTTCCTAACTGTATTTCTGCCATCCTGTTATTTGTCTGTACCTTCATTAACATAATTTCTCCTACTAGTAAATTCGGACCTAAGGTAGTACCACCAAAAAAAGTATTGAAGATGCTTCCCCAGCTGCTTGATCATCCAGATCGGAATGTTCGGGCTTCTTCCAAGGGTTTGACACTTGAGCTTTGTTGGTGGATTGGCAAAGAGCCTGTAAAGGCAATTTTATTTGAGAAGATTAGGGATATGATGGTAGAATATTTCATACCAGACCATTACTGATCATATATACCATGCGTGATAGTACAAGCACACTTCGTTCTGTTTGTAGATAAAAGAGTTGGAAGCAGAGCTAGCAAATAACTCAGCAATTGCTAAGCCAGCTCACAAGATAAGGTGATGCCCTTTTTTCTTTTTAAATTATGAGTTTCTGAATCTGTTTCTTTTTTGTTCTGTCGTAAAATTTGTGATCTAATCTTTCCAGATAAACATGTGAATTATAGGTTCATACGGTGTTATGATTGTACATGGACGTTGATCGATGAGTATGATCTTGTTGATCCTGTACATACCTTAACACCACCTGAGGAGTCTGGATTCTGTGATGGTGTGGTATGTGCATCGGAACATTGTTCGTCACACTATTATAGTTAAATATCTTACTCTTTTTGTTGATATTGTTTTGTTTTTTGATACCAGAAAGCAACTAAGTGGTCCGAAAGGAGGGATGCTACGGAGCTAACCAAGCTTTCTTCAACAAAAAGAATTGCTACTGGTGATTTTGAAGACATCTGTCCAACACCCAAGAAGGTTAATCCTGGCTCGAAGTCTCTGTGCATTATGTACATTCAAATTTGCAGCCCTGTTGAGTTCATCCAAGTTTTCTTAAGTGTTAGTAAAAATCAACGTTGTTTCTGAATCATGATTCGCTTGTATCTCTCTTTTTTATACCGATGCCAATGTGGTTGCTTCAGAAGAAGCTACTCAAACAATAGGGAATGTAGCTAGCGGATTAAGAACTCAAACAATAGGGAATGCTTCCTATTTTACTTGTAAGCATTATATAAATTTCAGTAACCATAAATTACCATTGAATTGTTTGATTGCCTCACTGATAACCAACTTATTCATCTTTGTTTCTGAATTTTAGTTATAAGGTAACATGAAATTGTATCAATTTAAAAGTACAATTTAACCATTTAAATTATATAACTGGACCTCTAGCCAAACACGTTCGTTCCTTTGTGCTTATTATTGGGGAAGGGAGGAGCAACTTGCTCGTTTACCATTAACACACTTTCTAAATTGTTAAGTGTTCTTTTAAAAAATATATATACAAGTTTATGAAAAACTCCAAAAAAATCTATTTTCAAGTTTGAAATAGCTAATACTTAATTAAGCATGAACTAATAACCTTCCTCGTTTTGTGTGCGGCTTATAGTCACTTCAAATTCTGTTTCGAATAGAAGCCTAAGTTGTTTCTTACCCTTCTTATTGCTTAGAAGAATTTTATGATGTACCATCTCCACTTTTAAGTATATGATATTGTTGACTGTTGGATATGGTATTTGGCCATTTGATCTAATTTAAAATCTTAGCAAAAATATTAAAAATAATCATCCTTAATGAACCTGTTAAAACAACTCAACAAAATTAAAATGCCTATATAGTTTTTATTAGACAAATGGTTAAACGGCATGACGAAAAGTCAACAGAATCATATTTACAAATGGAGATAATACTAACTCTAAAGGGAAAAGTCATTTTTTATTGAAAGGGTAAGACCAATTTTATCTCATGAACGAGTGTTTGTCTTAGATACACCCCAAACTACAAAACCAAGTATAATACCCCCTCCCCCTAGAAAAAAAATAAATACTGGACACTTCACCCATCTCGAGCTGCTTTACATTGAGTGTGGTACACATGAACGCAACTTAGGATGTCACATGTACTAGTGGTCTACGTCAGCCCTTGTACCATGTAAGATGACTTAAACTAATACCATGTGGGCTATGTCAACTCCAGTGAGTTTGTCAAATAGTAGTGTAATGGATTTGTTGTTTATATGGAAATAATATTGTGTGATTTTGAGTATTGTAGAACGATGGCTGCGACTTCTTGAAGTGGTATGAGCCGAAGACTACCCCTACACCTTATTTGAAGCAGGAGCTGTTGAATGATTTGTACGCTGTTGTACATGGTTTGAAGGAGGACAACACTGAGATTAAAGCATCTCTTATCAGTGCAAGGGCACAGATTGATGAGCTCATGACTGCGCATAATGCAGTGACTGATAGGAGAAGAAAACTCATGGAGAAAGATTGCTCGGCTTGTAAACTTAGTGCTAGAGTTGTTGAATTAGAAGAGGAAATACAATTTCTGTTGTCAATTATTGTCGGATTCGTAGTGCTAATAGTTGCATTGTGTCTTGGTGGATAGGTTTGCTTTCGGGTGCAATCAACTTTCTAATCCATTGAGTCAAGTTAATGTTGAGATGTATCTTATGCATGTGATGGCAATGTACATTAGTTGTGTCCTGAATCTATCTTTGCGATCATGTATTTTTGCTGAAAGATGTTTGTGCATGCACAGTTGCTGAAAGTTGGGTGAAACGTCAATCCATAATTCAAGAGTGCAACATTAATTGATCTGAGCAACATTGAGATAGGTTCTACTATCAGAACTTGAGCAACGGAAATCATCTGTATGGCGTGCATGGCATATAACCCAGTTCGGAAGAAGGCGCATCAACTTTTACTGTGATACTCACGTACTCCAGGCTAGTTGGTTCTGCACTTTTTCAGGATCCCCTAAAAATTCAGGTGGTGTTTGAATCTCATGAAGATGAAGATAAAAATTAAGTGTTTCACGCAAAACGAGGTGGTAATAATATGTGATTAATTGATTTTTAATTATTATAAACTTGAAAAATAAATTAATCTTAGTATATTTTAAAACAACTTTCATATAGAAAGTTTTTGCACGAAACACACTGTTTAGCAGTTTGAAAAGCGTGCCACTTTTATCAAAAGTTTATCCAGTTTTTGTTGAAGAAAAGAACATGGCCTCAATTTGTTGAATGATGGAACACTAGTACTCCCTCCGTACCAAAATATAAAACTTAAGACTGGATAGGAGGCGTCTGTCCAGATTCGTAGTAGTAGGAAATGTCCCATCCAGTTCTAGTTTCTTATATTTTGGGATGGATGTAGTACTTAGGTACATCATACAACATATTGAATTTTTATAAGTTAATCTAAAAAATCAAATAAATAGTAATTAATAGTTAATTAATTATATGCTAATGAGCTTTCTCGTTTTACCTGTGCTACAAAGCTTCCCCGCAATCATGCAAAGAACGCAGCCTGCTCTACTATTCGACCTTTGCTCCATCTAATAACAGCTAGTACTAATATTTTTTTTGAACGAATAACAGCTACTAATATCACCATTGAGAGAGGGGAGACAGCGAGTGTAAATGAAAAAGAGGCTTATAAATGCAATCTTCTAGTGCTCCTCTGGTACAACACCGGTTGTCATGCCCGGCAAGATTGTACGTACTGGATTAAATATGGTGATACCGGAACCATGTGTTAGCGATAGAGTTCAATTATGCTTCTTTTTTGGCAGTACAACAGTACTGGTAAGATTGAATCGGGCAAGCCAACGGATGCCGGCAGCAGAAAGTTGCCAATAAACTGTTTATAGTAGCATTATTTTCTGTAACCCGACTCTATACAATAAAATTGGCATTGTCTTGTGTCGGTTCGTTAAAAAAAATTGTAGCCCAGATACTTAAATCCCAATTCGCTGGGTTTTGGCTCCTAAATGGGTTTATGATGATTTTATCGTGCATTACTCGTAGAGATTCTGCAAACTAGCTAAAGAAAAAGAATGAGCGTCTCGTATCGTAGCAGCAGTTGATCGCTCCAACAACTAGTACTGTGTACCTATTTCCTTTTCGTGCTAATTAATCACAACCTCACCTGCCAATCATTATGAGGAGAATGCGTTTTGACGACCTGAGACTTTTATATCTGGCCGGAGGAATATGTTGCCCAGCCGTTATTCTATTCATGCCCGCACGTGCTGGCATGCCTGCGACAGCGTACCAGCACGCTAGCTTAATTAGCTGCAACGTGATCTATTTATATATTTGGTCGTGGTCGATCGATTTTAATTATGTGCGGTGTACAATAACACAGCAGCTGATCGACCCATCGACTGAGAAAAAGGAAGAGCGCGGCGCAAATGGACCGGTCTGTGTTTTGATTGATTCCTGGCTACTGCTTGAAGCAAAGTCAAGAGGCTTTACGGGAGCCACGAAAAAGAGCAGCAAGCTGCAAGCAAATCATGGTGGCGCCTAACCACTGCAGCTGCAAGGCTAGCTGCGCAAAACGAGCCACCTGTCGACAGATCAGTAGCGCAGTTCGTGCTGTGTCCTGAAAAACGGAAGTCAAAAATTACAGCTCGGGTGATGCTGCTCTTGTTCAGCCCTGTTTTGTTCCAAAGTTTTTTTCCAAACTTCCAACTTTCCATCACATCAAACATTTCATACACACATAACTTTTCTATCACATCGTACCAATTTTACCCAAACTTCCAAACTACAGTGTGAACTAAACACAGCCTCAGTTCTTTAGGAGAAAGACCTCTTCGTCTCTACGGGCACGGGCGGAGACAGCGTGGGGGCGGGGGGGAGGGTCTTTAGACCCCCTACCCCCTAATATACCATTAGAGCCCCCCATAAGACCCCCCTAAAATTTTAATCCATATATTTATAGATGAGGGGTTAATATAGACTTTGTTTAAGGTTGTTAGAAAGCCCAAAAGACTAAGAAGGCCTAAAAAATCCTACCCCAACCCTAAATTTCTCTTAGTTGCTCTTGGTCATTTTGGTTTAGCCCTCGCTATAATTTTATCCTGGCTCCGCCACTGTCTACGGGCCAGATCTCTTCATAAAAATTTACACAGTAAATACACACGCACGCATCACTATATGTCTACATGCGTCACACCATACTCACACACCCAAAAACTAGCTACACATCTCTTATGTCACTAAATTCCTATTTACATATGTATAATATTCATGTGCATTAGGATTTAAAACTTGAGGGTGGAGTCATACACTCATGACTATCACTACACCACTAGTGTTTTTTTCTTATTATCGGCTAGATCTTTTTTAGAGAATGGTATTTTTTAAACAGCCTTTATATCCAACGGGATATATGTAACCTTTTTAAATTGGAAACTTAGCCCCTCAAACAACTCAATCTGAAATTCACTCTTATAAAGATTTGAAATCAGAACCTTAAGGGGCTACTTAGATCACTGTAACCCCTAAACTACATAAAAAATAAAAAAATGGGCTAGATCATTTATTGCAAATAAACCATAGATTATGTTTGAAAAAATGAATAATATATTCCCTAATTTTGTGATAATATTCGATAGTACAAATGACTAAATTATTTATTATAAAGTTATTTTTAAAAGGGGTTAAGTGCGTTTTACCCATCAACTTTTCACTTTGCCTAGAATATACTCCCTCTATTTCACAATGTAAGTCATTCTAGCATTTCCCACGTTCATATTGATGTTAATGAATCTGGACATATATGACTTATATTGTGAAACGGAGGAAGTACATGTGAACTTCAAAACCAACCATACCCTCTAATTGTTGATATTGGACACATTACCTCCATAGCCCCTTGGGCGGTTTTATAGCCTGGTTTTTGGTAATAATCAATCTCATCCCTATTCCGTCCAGAAAAGATATTAAAAACAAAAGGTCAGTATGTCAACTCTACATTTCTCCTCCATCTCCCTCCTCTATGTCAGCTCGAGCTCTCGTGAGCTCGCATATGTTGGGATTCTCGAGAAGGCGAGCCAGCAATAAAGCTCGAGAAGTCAGCGGCGAGCAGGTTGACTAGAGATCGGGGAGAATACAACTACAGAAGTGAGAATTTACGTGCATCCGCCATGCCATGGCCCACGGGAGGCTTTGACTCATTCCACCTCCACCCCACTCGTCAAGATTGAGGGGATTGTAGCTGCAAGGATAGTGATGTGGAGATAAGAGTGGCAGCGGAGTTTGGGAATCATGCCGACAATGGATCTTGGATAGGAGACGACGGTATAGCTTGGGTAGGAGGCCGTCGGTACGGGGAGCTCCCTAAGCTCTATGAGGAGAGTGGTGACGATGGCGGAGCTTAGGGCTCACAACAATAGCGGAGCTTGGGTAGGAGGGGATGACAGAGTCCTCGGAGAGAATCAAAGCGCCGCATCGTCAGGGCGAAAAGACTCCTAGATATCAACTTTCGCCGCGAGATCTAGATGTTGTGGAGGACCGATCCACGCAATGTCCATCTTCCATCACCACAGACTTGCTCCATCCGGAGCTCCTCATCCCCTTACCATCAGCCCTGTCTGGCCTTGGCCAAGGGGGAGGGCTCCATGTCGAGCTCACCACCGACCCCCTCTGTTCCCAAGCTTGGCCAAAGGGTAGGCTCCCATCAAGCTTGCGCCGACCCCGTCTTCTCCGAGCTGGGTGGGCTTCACGTCCTTGTCATTGGCGGGAGAGCGGAAGGAAGAAGAAGCCCGTGTTGCTACAGCCTAGTCTCACACGACAGTCATGGTGAGTCTAGACTAGGCTAGCCGGCTAGCCTTATGGATTTCTCCTCTCATCTCATGAATGGCCATCTTTGAGGGAGCAGAGTGCATGCAGGATTCAAAAGGATTAGCATACGCCCGTCCGATCCAGAACGTGAACACGGTGGTGACACGGACGCCTTTTCCTTTCTTTACTACTCCACCACGCACGTTCTTTTTTTTTTTTCCTATCTTCCAAAGCGAAATACACGAGAACGGGTGCCTGACGAGTCCGTCCGGTACCCTATAGTTTTCAGTGAAACCAGAGAACCAATATGCCAACAACGATATACGAGCGAACACGGATAGCAGGAAAGCGACGCCTGATAACCGTTGGCCGATCTCGACGGACAAACACGTACGCGGACCAAACGAAGATTCAGAAGGACAGTAGCCATCCTGAAAAGCTCACTGCACCGAATAGCAGTAGAGGAGACGAGAATCCAGAAGGACACAGTAGCTAGACTGCTAGACATCTTAAACTCGGCCGGTTCCATTTTGGGTATTGAGCGGATCATTGTTGCGGATTTATTTACTCTTTTCGCCTTAAAATACATTAACTTTTAGCATTTAAATTTTATTCTAAAATATGCAATTTCTACCATTCAATTTTCTCACGTGTCTTTGCTTCTGAACCAATCACAAATTCCTCTATTTAATTGAACATATTTTTTTAATACGAAAATCTTTATATTCTCAGGCATAGGTAGCACTTAATTATATGAACAATTAATTATAAGAAATAAACTTAATAAACAACCTGTTTAAAACATGTAGACTAATCAATACACTGTGAGAAAGTTTTTAAGTATTTTTCAAAGCGTGCAGTAAATAATTCAGATTGTTAGCTGATTACAGCTTCATCAGGTCAGTTTTGCCTGTGCTCGGAAGATGAACGCTGAAGTTATCTCACCATGAAGTTTAGCTTTGTTTGCTCTGCGTCTTAAAGAACAAAAAGGCAGCAACTAGCAAGCGCCGGCCTGGCAGATCGACCGGAGAAAAGCGTGTGGGTGCTGGTTGGTAACCACGAGGAGGAGCTCAAGGACTTTGTTACCGTACCCAACTCAGCAATACGGTGTCTTTTTCTTTAAGTTAACCGGCGTGCCGGCCAGGCCAGGCCTAGCTAGAATCAAGATAACCTTTTGCTGTCCAATTGCAACTGACAGGACCACTCGGATAAAGAGAGATATAGCTAGCACCGGTAATCTGAATTTTAGTTAGGGGACAATGGAATCTGAATGACGACTTGATGTGAGATGTGCAGGCTGCTTGTTCTTAGAAAAATGCATTGGAAAATTTCATATGATTCATTTGCTCTATGCCACTGCCTGGGCCAAGCAAAGTGTGTGCATCTTAATTCAGAAGAGAACAAAAGTGTGATGCATTCATATATCAAGCCAGCCTCTAAAAATTATATATATCAAGCTAGACTAGCTAGCTAGTTTAGATCATCTCAGGTGTTAGTTAGTACAAACAGATTCCAACACACCGGCACACGCGCGCGCTCACACACAACAAATATAGTTGTGAGTTGGCGAAGTGAGTATAGATCAACTGGTTAGGTTCCTTGTGCTGGAACCAGCCCACCTAGATTCCAATCATAGATTTGACATGTGTACTCGTATTTACGGTTAATTATTCTTTCAGTGGTAGGCGACGTAACCATCGACAGCAAGACGCTTACGGTGACTTCTTTAATCTCTAGACATGCCAGCCCAGTCTTCTGGAGGTACTCATAGTTAATTTCTTCAACAAAAGGATACCAAAATTTAGCGCTGACGGGATTTGATAATGTCAATATTTTGAAGGTAGTTCTAAAAAAAATAATGTGAAGGTGTTGTTTGATTTGCGATCTAACAAAAAACTGGTTTAGTTTTGTGGGTGAAAAGGTTATGAAATTATCAATTTTTGGTACTGATACTGGTAACGTTCTAAGGTTGAGATGGTAAGAGTTTGCTTTATGTGCCATGACAAATTTTGGTAAGGATTGTTTCACAAACAAACCAAACATATCCTCAATCATCATGTTTCCTCTCAATTGATACAGAAAATACCATCATATGTCAAGATATATACTCATTCCCGCATTCTTTTCGCTTATGCTTATGTTTATTAGCCAAAATTTAAATTTTCAACCTTAAAATTAAAGCTGATTTTGAGTTTTTTTAATCGAAGTTTATTTTTCACCCTTTGCTTTTAGATCAATAACACGTATATAAAAGTTTTATTTACAAATTACTTTTCGTTTACAAATATGTCGTTTCTCTTATTCCGCGAATAGGTGAAACGATGGCTCCTGCTTTGACTAATAAGCCATCGAAAATAAATGAGGCAACAAAAAAAATAAAGTTTTATATCTTTATTTTTAATGGTTTAAAAACAAGTACGAGAAAATAAAAAATGATAAAATACATAAAATAATTGAAATAAAGTTTGAAAATTCAAATGTTGGATATACATATAAATCATTAAGCAAACAATGAGGTGTATATCTCAGCATTTTTTCCGAACTAGCATCCCTCTTTATCAATGCCCCATTCTTCTCGTCTAATCACCGGATGATCAATACGGATTGTTTATTCCACGCTTCTTATATACATATTTTCCAAAAAAAAAACTTTCTATATATTGCTTAAAATACTAGTTCTAATGTTTTTGTTAAGTTTTTTTTGAAAATATTTAACTTATCCTCACAATCAAATAGATAATCCAAAATAATGATTTCGACCACTAATTTATTCAAACAAGGTGTAAACTAAATCACTCAACCTCTATTGCCTGGGCTATAGCTATATCAACCTCCTTTATTGTCTACAACCTCCTTTAGAGTTATCGATAAGTCATACCCAATACTCTTGGATTAGACTCGGCGGGGCACACCATAGATCAAATCTTATATACAGAGTCATGCCTAATATAAGTAAGATGTTCCGAATAAGGATTGAGAAGCTCAGTTCTACTCGGGTACAACAAGCACTACTCATATCGTATCCATACTTTCTTCCTAGTTCTATTTAGACAAGGGGGGACTCGAGGGTATAAATACAATACCCCATAGTAGGAGGGGGCATGCCAAATCAGAAGAGAAGTCAATACAGATATAGACAAAGGTAACATTGGTTTTAGTTAACAGGAGTAAACTTGTCACTTAAGGGGTACACGTACCTGTAAAAAAAATTGTTGTTTCTTGTTTCTTTTACCTTAATCTCACGTATACCCTGGATTCAACGATCCCTATACTCTACAATTACCGTTCGCGGGTAGATGGTCACACTGCTCCCTAACATACCCAACTTTACAAGGAGACTAAGGTGCAATTTGAAACATATTATCAGCCGGATTATTGTAGTGAATTATTTGCACGATTATAGATATCTGAACTACTTTTAAAACAACATAGTCATCCTCATTTATCCCCTCCATGAAAACCACTATGGTCTCTTCCCAGGAAGTCTCTAAAAACCCAACCCAAGGTTGAAAAACTAGATAAAAAGAAATCGAGTCATATTTCTATGTCTGGATCCAACTGCAATGTACTGGCATCTAACTAGTATAAATTAAATATTTCGGTAAATAAACTTAACAAACATCGTAGAACAAGAGATCTAAGCAACACAAAGGCCATGTTTGTTTCTTATGGTTGGGAACACTCCCCTTTGGTACGGAAAACAGAGTAGTTCATTAGCGCGTGATTAATTAAGTATTAGTTAAAAACCTTGAAAAATGGATTAATATGCTTTTTTAAAACAATTTCCTATATATTTTTTTGTAAAGTACGTACCGTTTAGTAGTTTGAAAAACGTGCACGCAAAAAACGAGGGAGATGAGTTGAGAACGGTAAGGAACGAACTCAACCAAAAGATTTTTCTTAACAAAAAAGAAACATGTTTTCAAAGTTGTGTAACAAAATCGAGCGTAATAATTCGATGAGATACCTATATGGCACATTGAGACCATTGGTAGTAGTGTTCTTCATTGTAGATGCCCTTACTATTACTTTCACAGAGAAATGCTAGTGTACCAATTTTCCCAGGCTCTGCAACGTCTATCTTTTCATTTCGTATTTTTTTTTGGCTTTGACGTGTATATATATTAAGAGAAAAAGGAAAAATCCAGTTTACAGCTCATCATCCCATCACACCCTTCTTCGAACGGCACAAAAAGGATCAGAGCCGTACACGTGGCGTCCACGTCCACCCCCCGTCTTCCCCGGAAATTCAAAATCTTTCAAAACATCCCCCGACCGGACCGACACCGTCCCACTCCCTCCCCCTCGAATGGCCGCTCACCACCAAACCCCGGAGCTACCCCTCTCACCGGCGCGTGGGCCCCACCTCACGGCCCCACCAGAAAGTAACCGTGCGGGTGCATTATCTCGTACGTGCAGCCCCCGACCCCGACCCGGAACCTACCGGCTTCCCCGTGCGAGCGAGCCGAGCCGCTCCTGACCTGACGCAACTCCAAAACTCTCCTCTCCCCCCCTTCTATTTCGCTTCCATTTCCCACCTCCGGAAATTCATTTTTTTTCTCCTTTTATTCACCCCTCTCCCTCTCTCTCTCTCTCTCTTCCTCTCCTCCGATCCAAACGTAGGAGGGGAACGCCTCCTCCCACCTCTCTCTCCAATTCGAAACCCTAGGCCGCCGCATCGATCCGGGGTGCGCGGCGGGGTTTAGTGTGCCGTTGGTGGTGGGGGTGGTGTAGCGCTCCGTCGGGCGGAGGAGGCGACGGCGGAGGAGGTGGTGGTGGTGGTGGTGGTGGCGGCGGCGGCCGGCCATGTCGACGGAGGACGAGAAGCTCCTCAAGGAGGCGAAGAAGCTGCCGTGGGACGAGCGGCTGCAGCACAAGAACTGGAAGGTGCGGAACGACGCCAACATCGATCTCGCCGCCCTCTGCGACTCAATCACCGACCCCAAGGACGCCCGCCTCCGCGAGTTCGGTGAGATAAGCTCCCGGTGGCTCCCGATCCACGCCCATTGCGCGCTCGGATCCGCGCCCTGCTTGATTCTCGCTGTTTCGTCTCGTTTTTTTTTCGAGGGGTGTTTTAGCGTTAGATCTGAAGGCCCTTTTGTCTTTTCCGCCGGTGGTTAGGGCCGTTGTTTAAGAAGACTGTGGCGGATTCGAACGCGCCGGTGCAGGAGAAGGCGTTGGATGCCCTGCTCGCTTTCCAGCGGGCGGCTGATGCTGATGCATCGAGGTGCGTGCGGTCATGATGCTAGATCATTCACTGTTCGGCTGTACTTCTGATTGTATTTTTCCAATGATATGTGTAATTGGTTGGCTCCAGGTATGCTAAGGAGGTCTGCGATGCGATTGTCGCCAAATGCCTCACTGGCCGGCCTAAGACGGTTGAGAAGGCTCAGGCTGCATTCCTCCTTTGGGTGGAGTTGGAGGCGGCGGAGGTTTTCCTTGTAAGTTCAACTGAAATGGATGATTACTTTGGTCATGGAGCATGATGAATCACTGCATTTAGCACATAATGATGGTTGGGTGCCACTCGGTCTCCCACAATTTATACTCTACAATTTCTAGGTGTATTGCTCTATTTAGTTGCAGGCTTGCTGAATGCTATGCATCAACGTTAATGATCACCATTCCTGTAAATAGTGGATTTATGTTGACCACCTAGTCAATATTGTGTCAGAAATTGGCCCATGCTCTGTAGGTAGTCAATACATGAAACCATTAAAACAATTTTACCTGGTTGCTTATCATTCTTATAGTTTTGATTGGGGTGTAGTAGACTGCAAAAATCATTTGTAAGCTTGATGGCTATCATCACTTACCAGCAACACTTCAACTATTCTACTCTCATTCATTTGCATATAAGGCAAATTTCTAATATTATCGTAAGCAGCTCTGAAATATTCTCACGAGCTTCCATAACTGGGAGTAATTTGTTTGTTTCTTCATGGTGATGACAACTCTTTACATTTGTTCACAGTTCTGATTGTGTTATTCACACTTGATTGTTTCGTTGTCACCATTCATAAGCACATTCCTCCCACATAAGTATTATGATAACACAGCTTATCATTCAACTGTCACTGCATGCATTGTAGTGACCGTTGTAGTAGTTTGAAGGTATACTGAGTACTGATCAAGCTCGCAACCACAACCATTTGGGTGGAAATGGTATATGTGCATTTGTGTGATCGCGTAATCCTAACAGCACTGAGATAGCCATTTTAAGAGAGAATATACCTTTTACTGTAGAGATATTGCTGTTAGTATGTACATTCTAAAACTATAAACTTCAATTGGTATCTCTGTCATCATTTATTTTCCAATGCCTTCTTACTCTTCTATATTATTATTAAATCTTAATGTATTCTATATTTTGATTTAATCATATTATTTGTAAGAGAAGGATTAATTCTGTTGTTATGACCATATCAGCAAGGCAAATAACCTCTGACTTAGTCCATCTTATCTTTAAATTGCTTAATCAACCGATCTAAAGATTTCTCATCTTTGTATTATCACATCCTGCCTCTTGTAGTTATCATCTAAAGCTTGCTATATCTTAGTCAAACACTGTTCGTATTTTGTGCTATTAGGAATCAATGGAGAAGGCTGTAAAGAACAAAGTGGCCAAAGCAGTTGTACCTGCTATTGATGTGATGTTTCAGGCACTTAGGTAAGCTCATAGTTGTATTTTTGCCATCCTGTTATATATTTTTTTTGTACTTCATTAACATCTTTCTTCTACTAGTGAATTTGGAGCTAAGGTAGTACCACCCAAAAAAATATTGAAGATGCTTCCTGAGCTGTTTGATCATCCAGATCAGAATGTTCGGGCTTCATCCAAGGGTTTGACACTTGAGCTTTGTCGGTGGATTGGCAAAGAGCCTGTAAAGGCAATTTTATTTGAGAAGATGAGAGATACAATGGTACAATATTTCATACCAGGCCATTAGAGCAGCATGCACACATTGATCATATGTACCTTGCCTGAATAGTATAATCACACTTATTCCTGTTTGTAGAAAAAAGAATTGGAAGCAGAGCTAGCAAATGTCTCAGGAATCGCTAAGCCAACTCGCAAGATAAGGTGATTCTCCTTTTCCTTTTGAAATTACTTATTTGCTAAATTTCTGACCTAATCTTGTCAAATAAGCATCCGAACAGCGGCGGAGCCAGGGCCCGGTGACCCTGGGCAGTTGCCTGGGCTCCGGCACCGCATGTATCATTAGAGTAATGCTAAATCTTGCTGCTTAGCCACAGCATGCAGCAATATAAGCACACTACTTGGTTGATACACTTAATAATCTGTGTAAGTATTAGAGAGCATGCTTAGCCACAGTATGCAGCAGTATAAGTATGATGATTGTTTACTAGATCGTTGTACCCATTACTTAAGTGTAAGCTATTAGACATATGCAACCTGAAAGCAAAATAAATTTTCTAGTACTCATTATTATTTTTTCTTTTCAAGATAATAAATTACTAAGTCCCATAGTCTGCAAAAACACAACTATCGTTTTCCTCTAAATTAGAATACGATAAAAAATGTTGTATGGTACATAGTCTATGGAGTTATATAGATTTGTTATATATCCGTTGGTGTTGTTAATTAGGCTTGGGGCTTGCCCAGGCTCACAAACATTTCTAGATCTGCCACTGCATCCGAATGATTTGTTCATACAGTTATGATTGTACATAGACATTGATAAAGTGCCCCTAAAAATGTTTGTATAGTACTATGCTTTTGTTTGTATGATTGGTTTTAAGTTGGGGCTTTATATTCCAAGCTATTTGTTAGTTTTTCATTCTCTGTTTGCCTTCTACATGATAACATATTGTGTATGATCTTACTGGTGAGATATAACTGCTATATTTTTATTTGAACTAGACCCTTGTACTAAATGTATATTTACCTTGCAACCATATCATTGGACAAGGAACTTATGTAATATTTACATAGTCTTTCCTGTTCCTGAATCCTGCTGCACAAACCAAATCAAACATATGATTTCCTGTGTTGACTGTTGTTTTAGCTTATTCAAATATTCAATATATTCTTGAGCCCTAGGAGGCGTGGTGATTTTGTGTTTCTTGTGTATGGCTGTATGCTGTCATGCGTTATGATGTTTTGCTATACTATGTTCATGCAGCAGCATATAACATTGGTTTGATTGATATGCTTTAAACATTATCTATTAGATCCGAACAAGAAAAGGAACTTGAGGAGGAAGTTGTGCCAGAGGCAGCAGGCACTAACAATTCTGAAGAGGCAGTGCCAGAGGGTTTGTTGCTTAGCTGAACATTTTCAGTGTTAGTTCATTTCTATTACCTACATGAATACTGACACAATTATTTGTCCAGCCCCTATGGAGATCGATGAATACGATCTTGTTGATCCTGTTGATATCTTAACACCACTTGAGAAGTCTGGATTTTGGGATGGTGTGGTATGTGCTGATTTGAGTGCAGCATTGATACATTGTCCATCACAACATTATAGTGAAATATTGTCCTCTTTTGAATGATTCTATTTTGTTATCTGATATCAGAAAGCTACCAAGTGGTCTGAAAGAAGGGATGCTGTTGCGGAGCTAACCAAACTTGCTTCAACCAAAAAAATTGCTCCCGGTGATTTTCATGAAATCTGCCGAACACTCAAGAAGGTTAATATTCTGCTCCAAGTCTCTATGTATTTTGTACATTCAAATTTGCAGTCATGTTTAGTTTGGTTTTATGTTGTTTCGAGTGTTCAAAGTGAACATGTTTTTTTTTCTAATATATGTTTGTGAAATATGATTCACTTGTATCTGCCCTTTTTGTTTTTGTTATTACAGCTTATTACCGATGTCAATTTGGCTGTTTCAGTGGAAGCTACTCAAGCAATAGGAAATTTAGCTAAAGGTTTAAGAACTCATTTTTCTGGAAATTCACGGGTTCTGCTTCCTGTTTTACTTGTAAGTATAATTTATTCTTTATGTAACACAAACTTCCATCGAAATGTTTTACTGCTTGCGATTTCTTTACACCATATTATCACTGTGGAATCTTTACTGAGGAACTGTGATGACACTCTGTAATACATTCATATTGATAGAGTGCTTATCATAGCGGTAACACCACAGATTGTGCCAAAGAAACAAATATATATGATAATATTGTGATAAGTATTCTATATGATATTCATACCGGATTTTGTTATTGAGAAAACTCTATGTAGTGATTTGACTGTGGTAAAATAGTCTGTATTTGCATATCATTCTCTTCTAATCAACTTTATTCATCTTTGTCTCTGAATTTCAGTGAATAGCACCATGCACTGCTTTATCAATTTAAATGTATACTAATTTAACCGGCGTCTTATTATATAACCGAACTTCTGGCAGAACAACTGAAGTTGTTTCTTACCCTTTATAATGATGAAAGGAACACTCAGTAAACTTATATTTTCCTTTCCAATTGTTCTTAATTCTATTAAACAGGAAAAACTAAAAGAGAAAAAGCCTACTATGACGGAAGCACTCAGTCAAACACTTCAGGCAATGCATAAGTCAGGCTGTATCACACTTCTTGATGTGATTGAAGGTTAGTATTTTTCTTTGTTAGATGCTGTATGTTCTTTGTGAATGTGTTCTGTCATTCTTTTCTGAGCCATATACGGGGCCACATGCAAGGAACTGGTGCTCTTACTTGTTGTTGAGTTTGTATTTTGTTGATTAAATGCATTGGAGAAACACCTGATGATGAAGTGCCTTTTTGAGGTTGAAAATGCTGAAGCCATCTTTCTAGTTGCTTCCAAATTTCAATAAAACCGTCTGTTGTGTCATTACAGATGTTCGGGTGGCCGTAAAAAACAAGGTCCCTCTTGTTCGATCCTTAACACTGAATTGGGTCGCGTTTTGCATTGAAACAAGCAATAAAGCAACCGTGCTAAAGTTGCACAAGGAATATGTTCCTATCTGCATGGAGGTGAATAGCCATTTCGTAGTTCACTGCCTGAGTTTGTTTTCTAATTACTGTTGTTTATGCCCAGTATTCTTTATTTCTATTGTTAGTGCTTGAATGATGGCACACCGGAAGTGCGTGACGCTTCGTTTTCTGTGTTGACTGCAATAGCTAAGGTTTGTTTCTGATGAGCATTTTCTTTTTCTTGACATGTTTATATTGTACTGTTGATTGAAACTTGGCTTTCTGTAGATGGTTGGCATGAAACCATTGGAAAGATCCTTGGAGAAATTAGATGACGTGAGGAAAAAGAAACTGTCAGATATGATAGGCTCTGCCAGTGATACTACTTCAGGGACAGGTTAGAACTGCTGCTAGACTGCTACTCTCTCTGTTTCCCATATTTCCATTTTCCTCTGTTTTGTACTCATTCCTATACCAACCATACCATTTCAGTGGCAGCCTCAAATACTGGAGTTGGCACATCTGCTCGTGAGGTACATTGTGTATAGTTTTTTATTTTACTGCGGCATCAACAAACTATAGCGTGTTGTATGTAGTTATCCTCAATTACTACTCCCTCCGTTTCATAATGTAAGACTTTCTAGCATTGCCTATAAATGTTAATGAATCTATACACACATATATGTATAGATTCATTAACATCTATATGAATGTGGGCAATGCTAGAAAGTCTTTACATTATGAAACGGAGGAAGTAGAATATTCTTAGCTTTTAGGTATGTCATTATACCCTGTATGGTATGAAACTTAATGACCACTGGCTGTCACTAGTCTTGTTTACTTTGTTATAGCTAAGAAGGAAGCTTCCAGATTGACATTATACCTGAATTCGGGAAAGAAATGCTTTGTAGAGCCACTGTAGTATACCCTGTGACGCTTAACGACTATGAGCTGTTACTAGCCTGTGGCAGGCTTGTGGCGTTTTACCTTGATATAGCAATTGACAAGCCAACTATAATTTTCTATGTTTTTATAGGTTATGGATAGCTCATCAATGAGAAGATCTGCTGCAAGCATGCTTAGTGGGAAAAAGCCTGTCCAGGCAGTGGTTAGCATTGCTCTTCCTGCTCTTGGATGTGCATATCGTACTTGAATGTTAAGTGGTTAAATTTCATTGTCGTGCTGATATTTGAGAATTTCTTTTCTTTTCTTTTCTTTTCTTTTTAATAAGCCTGCTACCAAAAAGTCTGGACCTGCAAAATCTGCCACTGCAAAGAAGACAGATGGTGGTCCACAGTCAAAGGCTTCTGGTGCTCCTGTAATTGAAGATGTTGAGGTAATTTGCTCGAGTTCAATCCTTTCTTTCAAACAAAGTCCCTCTTGATACGCATGGCCATGCTTGAATTCTGTATATCTTTGCCATTGTGACAGTAACTTTCTGTAGAACTTGTAATACTGTAATGTCCAGGCTGCATGCATATCGTCCACACTTTTTTATTTTACCATAATTAAACTAAACTATGGTAATTTTGCTGAAGATATTTCCAGTATGTCTTACTGATGCCCAATTGTTGTTATTTGATATTGAGTAAATTTCACAAAACTACAGATACTTTGACCAAATTATCGCAAAACTACAGATTTAAGGTCGTATATCATAGAACTACAGATTTAGTAACAATTTTATCACAAAACTACAGGTTTAAGACGAAGTATCACAAAACTACATATTTTAGAATAAAATTATCACAAAACTACATATTTTAGGATTTAAATCCTTTGCCCTAATGTTATGTTTGAGTTATAAATATCTAAGTTTGGTGATTAAATTGACATTAAACCTGTATATTTGTGATAACTGTATTACTAAATCTGTAGTTTTGCGATATTTTACCTTAAATCTGTAGTTTTGTGATAAAATTAGTGTTAAATCTGTAGTTTTGTGATACATCATGTTAAATCTGTAGTTTTTCGATATTGTGGTCAAAGTATCTGTAGTTTTGTGAAATTTACTCTTTGATATTTTGTTTCCATTGCCCATTATCTGGGGAAGATAGGTGCAAACTCACCCGATTGTTTCTTTGATGTGTTGCAGCCATCTGAAATGAGTTTGGAAGAAATAGAAGAGAAGTTAAGTTCCGTTGTCAAAACAGAGACAATTTCCCAATTAAAGAGCACTGTCTGGAAGGAACGCCTTGAAGGTTACCAAAGATGCTGTGTTTCTTGTTTTGTTCTTTTTTTTGCTTGGTTTAGAATAAGTTCTGATTTGTGCCTTTTTTTCCTCATTTAATCTGTGGATCTATGCTTAGCTAAAAAAATCTTGTTGTAGTGCTATCTTATCTTATTACTGTTTTCATCCATTGCTTTATATACTATATCTTCTCTGGCGATTTAGGAGTTTCTCACAATCTATTCTAAACGTTAAGGTGTATATGGTTGAATACCAGTCCCTAACATTGTACTGTTTGGCAGCTATTAGCATGCTAAAGCAGGAGGTGGAAAGTCTTACAGAACTAGACAAATCTGCTGAACTCCTGGTTCGTTTATTATGTGCTGTGCCTGGATGGAGTGAAAAGAATGTGCAGGTAATTATTAATAATTGTGTCAAGTGAAATGCTTATTTCTTCTGTAGGCAATGTGATATATATATTATGATTGAAACAGGTTCAACAGCAAGTTATTGAGGTCATCACATACATTGCTTCAACTGTAAACAGATTTCCAAAGCGATGTGTGGTTCTATGCCTTCTTGGTATGAGTTCTTCCCCTTGTACTTTGCTTTCATGGTACCTTGCACTTAGCTTAAGCTTGGCTCTTCACAATGAGCTTCAGCTTGTCTGAATTAAGACAGGAAAGAGCGAGTGATGTTAAGCTTGGACAGGCCCAAACTTGTCTTAAATCTTAGTGACACTGTGCACTGTATCTACAATAACACTGTACAATCTTAGTGTTCTTATTTTTTTCTTCTATAGACCTGAGAAGGCTCCCCCAAACAGAGCCTAGGATACTAGATAATGTGAAACTTATTCCACCAAAGGTAGAAATAATTAGTATGCATTAGTAGAAAATATTTTGATCAACGTTGGATATTTTTGTGCTAATGTTAGACAATTTGAACCAGCAATTATGAAACAGTTACTTTTGGGCATTACAAAACTCTTTTTTTTCCTAAACCTAGTACAACAACAACAAAAAACTATAGGAGGCATGCCATCTTATATGTATATATATTGTTTTGTTAAAAATCTGATATAATTTTATTCTTGGGACCTTGGTTGTGTTCATGATTTTCTTTATTAGTCCTTGCTTATTATCTTGGGAGTTTTTTTGTGGTAGCATGTAATATGGAGCAGCATCTAAGGTATTATGGATGTCTTATTACTATGGAGTATCTGACAGCAAATCTTTCTATGTTCTCTCAGGCATTAGTGAAAGGGTTGCTGATATAAAAACACGGGGGCATGCAATGAAATGTCTCACTGCTTTTTGTGAGGCTGTTGGTCCGGGTTTTGTTTTTGAGAGGGTAAGAGAAAACACTATCGGAAGTCCAAACAGTTCAATATCCGTGAAGATCCTTTAGTTATTTACAATAAATAATAGTTTACTTGCCCTTAATCAGGTGATGTTAAGTAACTGTTGTAATTTATGCCTTTCTCTTTTATAGCTATACAAAATAATGAAAGAGCACAAAAATCCAAAGGTGCTTAGCGAGGGTATTCTTTGGATGGTTTCTGCCGTTGAGGACTTTGGGATCTCCAATTTAAAGCTAAAGGTTTACTTAGCTTTTCCTGCTTGTGCTATACTTACAATGTCACTGGACTCTCGTTCTTAGTAGCGTTCTTGTTCCAGGATACAATCGATTTCTGCAAAGACATTGGTCTGCAGTCTAGTGCTGCTGCAACGAGAAATGCAACTATCAAACTAATTGGGGTTCTGCACAAGTTTGTCGGACCAGGTTCTTTGCTCATTTCTCAATTTAAATGTTGCTTGATAAATGCCAATGCTTGATTATATTGTTACTGAGATAAACCTTCCTGCAGATATCAAAGGCTTCCTAAGTGATGTCAAACCAGCGCTTCTCAGTACTCTGGATGCTGAATATGAGAAAAATCCATTTGAGGTTTGTTCTATCTGGCATTGTTTGGAAAATAAGTCTATTTACGAGTTTTTTTCACTGACATCAATTTTGTTCAATTAACAGGGTACCGCTTCTGCTCCAAAGAGAACAGTAAGAGCTGCGGATGCCGTTTCTTCTGCATCTTCTGGCACATCTGATGGTCTGCCGAGGGAAGACATAAGTGCTAAGATAACACCTACATTATTGAAAAATTTGGGTAGTCCAGACTGGAAGGTACTAGAGGGTTATTTTGATTTTGTTGACGTGTTGGGTTGATTTTGTAAGTTCCCCACTATTTTATTTTGATATTGTGCTTATGTGAACTGTTAGCTACGTCTGGAGTCCATAGATGCGGTCAGCAAAATTGTTGAGGAGGCACATAAACGCATTCAGCCGACAGGAACAGGTTCATTGCTTTCGTCTTTCTTTAGAACTGTTAAATGTGTGTTTGGTGTTATATTTATCTGTGATTTAACATATTACTTGATGATCATCGTGCAAATACAGTGGAGCTGTTCACAGCACTAAGAGCCCGACTTTATGACAGCAATAAAAATTTAGTTATGGCGACCTTGTCAACAATTGGTGGCCTTGCATCTGCAATGGGTCCTGCTGTTGAAAAATCAAGCAAGGTTTGGAATGTCTAGTTTTGCAGTATACTTTATATTATTCATTTTCAGTTATAATGACAGATATTTTCTATTTGTTATGAAGGGTATTTTGGCAGATGTCCTAAAATGTCTTGGCGACAATAAGAAGCACATGAGGGAATGCACATTGACTGCTCTAGACTTATGGGTTGCTGCAGCTCAACTTGATAAGATGGTTCCATACATCACAGTAACTTTGGGTGATCAAAAAACTGGTTCTGAAGGGCGAAAAGATCTTTTTGATTGGTTGTCTAAACATGTTTCGAATATGAGTGATCCGTCCGAAGCTTTGCCATTATTGAAGCCGTCTGCATCTTCTTTGATGGTATTAGTCGACTAGTTAGAATATATGATTAGCATTTATTGATTTGCCAATAGTCATACCCGTTCTTTTTTGCATTCTAACATTGGCTATATCCTTATGTCTATAGGATAAATCTTCTGAAGTTCGTAAAGCTGCTGAATCCTTTATGAATGAAATTCTCAAGATTTGTGGCCAAGATGTGGTATGGTGTAATCTTATCTGTTATTTTTACTCGCCTGTCTACTTTTAAGAAACTTTTCCTCTCTTACTGATACGTCATTGATGGTAGGTTGCGAAGAACTTGAAAGATTTGCCATCACCTACTTTGGCCATTGTAGCAGAGCGGTTAAAACTGTCCACTGTACACGAAGGTGTCCTTGATTATCGTGCTTCACAAATGTTTCTGTTTTTCTGAAATGTTGTCAACATTTGTGTACTCATTTGATATCACTGTCTTATTGAAATAGGATTTTCTGACTCTGTGAAGATGGTAACAACAAGCATGAGCTTGCCTTCAAAAGCAGGTTCAAAGAACAACAAACATGGTCCAAATGATCGCGGATCTAATGTTAGCAAAGCGGTATCTCAAGTACGTTTCCTTGCTGTTTATGTGATTGTTGAAAATGATTGCCTTTTCCTGATTGTTGTTTTTTGTTATCAGAGAGGAATTCCAGCTAGGTCCTCTGTTACTATGATTTCTTCTCAGGACTCTATACAGTCACAGGCGTTGTTTAACATTAAGGACTCAAATAAGGTAAGTGGACATCAAATTCTCCGCCTCTTAAGGTCGTGTGTTGAATTCATGTATTAATGTTTAATAATATTATTATTATCTTTAATTATTTAGGAAGAGCGAGAGAGACGTGTTCTAGTAAGGAAGTTCAAGTTTGAAGAACCTCGTCGTGAGCAGATTGATGAATTGAAGGTTTGTACTGCGGAAAGAGATGTTTTAAGCTTCTTGCATTTTTCTCCCAGATATATTTCTTTTGTGTGTTCTGTATTGCTATGATATTTATGCATAACAGATACTGGTGATTCAGATATTATGTGGCAATAAATAGCCTATCGATACCATTTGATTGCAACTAATCTTCTATCAGTAAAAAAATATGTACTTGTAACAGTTGCATCCAAATTAGTCTGTCTCTATATAGTTCCCTGTGACCTGTCAGATCTAGAAGTGGTTACATGATATATGGTAGTAGGTTAATATGAAGCTAAGCCTTAGGGTTGCAGATGTGCTGGTGTTCTAAGCTGGTATGATGTCTGTTGTGCATGTGCAAAAACGAGTTCCTACTTACTGTATTAGATTCCGTAGCAAATATCTTTTACTATATTTCAATGCATAAGAATCTAGTGATTCAATATGTGTTAATGTGTTTCGTGGTCATTGCCATGTGATATATCATGCATTTGCTTCTCTCTTTTTTTTAAGTACTACTAGGCTGTGTTTACATATCCTTTGATTTATTAATACAAAATTTTATCTACAGATTGAGTTATTTAGGCATTTCCGAGAAGATGTAAGCTTGCGACTATGGAACTCTGATTTTAAGAGGCAAATAGATGGTATTGAGTTACTACAGAAGGTTGGAAAAATGATCATCTTGGAAGTTTTTTTCATGCCACTTGCTACATAACCTATTTTTACAATTTTATTTTTTTAATGATATTCTTATTATGCAGGCATTGCCTTCTAGTAGGAAAGAAGTGATTGAGCTTCTCGATATACTATTAAGGTGGTTTGTCTTGCGATTTTGTGAATCTAACACAACATGTTTGCTGAAGGTAAATCACTATGCTGGTTATTCTGTGCCTTATTTTCTTTTTCTCTGGGCTATCACTTATTCGATTTCTGTGTATCTTCTGTGCTGTTTTTACCTTTAGGTGCTTGACTTCCTTCCTGAGCTCTTTGATGTTCTGAAAGATCAGTCATACATGTTAACAGAAGCTGAAGCTGCAATTTTCCTTCCATGTCTTATGGAGAAGGTACATAGAGTGCACAAATATTGATTAGTGTAATCCTGAATCTTCCCATCAGAAACACAGGCTGGAGAAGTATATTCTTCAGATTGATCGAACATATTTATTTGTTATATGCCATTGCAATCTTTGCCTATAATTTTAAATTTTCGATTCATTCCTAAACAACTGCTGTATTGCAGTCTGGCCACAACATCGAAAAAGTCAGAGAAAAAATGGGAGAGCTGATAAAGCAAATGGTCAACATCTATTCTCTTCCAAAACTTCTCCCATACATTTTGGAGGGTCTACGCTCCAAGAATAACCGTACTAGGATAGAATGTGTTGATATTATTGGATATTTCATGGACCATCATGGGACTGAGGTACGTATCATTCTATCGTCCTTTTTTCCCCCTCTTGATAATTGGTATATTGTCTCTCGTTTCACACTTCTTTTTTTCCTCCTTGCAGGTTAGTGGTTTACTGAAAAATTTGCCATCTGTAGCGGCATTAACAGCAGAACGTGATGGTGAAATCCGGAAAGCTGCTCTTAATACACTTGCCACTGCATACAAGAACCTTGGTATGTCCTCTCCACCCATACTTTGAGTGCCTTTTTGACAATTATGCAGTTGATATTTGAAATCAATGCATGAGTTGTACTCTGTTGCAAAATTAGGTGCTCTTATTTGTACTGAAATACTGAAGGTTTAATTTCACTATTGCGAGCCTCACTATGAGTGCTAGAAAAATGCTTCATGCATTCATACTTATTGCACAAGTGTCAAACCGCTGAACGTTCACACTGAACATATTAGCAGCGTTTACATCACGGCAAAATTTATGGTATTTATTTGAAGGGTATATTTTTGAAAGGGGTCCTTATGGCATTTATTTACATCTGGTAATGCAGGAGATGATGTATGGAGATATGTTGGAAAACTTTCGGATGCTCAAAGAAGCATGCTTGATGATAGATTTAAATGGAAGGTTATTGTCTATGACCCTACCAGACCTTTTTTTGTTTAAAATTACAAAATCACCTGGTATAATCTGAGGTGTGTATGATTATGCTGTTTGGTGGTATTATGTTAGGCTCGAGAAATGGATAAGAGAAGAGAAGGAAGGCCAGGTGATGCTCGAGCAGCTTTGAGACGTTCAGTTAGAGAGAATGGGTCTGATATTGCAGAGCAAAGCGGGGAAGCGGTTTCCCGTTCAATGGCAGGGTCAATGATTTCAAGGTTCTGCATCCATCTTTTTCAAACTGTTCATCTTGTTTCCTTGTTTCGTGTTGTAACTCTACTTTTTTTTGAAGAGAGTGTTGTAACTCTACTTCTGCATGCATGTTATTAACAGGGAAAACTTTGGGTATTCTGATGCTCATATGGTACCCAGGCAGATGGCAACCGCAACACCTGGTCCAGCAGATTGGCGTGAAGCTCTTGATATTGTTGCACTAGGTTTGCCTGAGCAGGTCATGCTTTTGCCGATTTGTTATGTTTCTTCACCGTTTTACCTTTTGCATTGATGCATTTTGTTGTTACTAGCGTGATGCTCGTGTCTTGCACTTGTTTGCATATAACTATTATGCCGTATATTCTAATTCCAAATGCCAGAAATAATTTTCGTGAAGTACATATATTTACTACAGTGTAGAGCACCATCTCCTCTTTGTAAGGAGCAAACATAAATATTTGTTTCTCTATACTATAACATTCTACCTGATTCATTATTTTACCACAACTATTGGTCTGATTTATTTTTGTTTATGCAGTCTGTTGAAGGAATGAAAGTTATCTGCCATGAGCTAACTCAGGCAGTTGATCCCGAAAGCTCTGTCCTTGATGATCTGATCAAGGAAGCTGACAGATTAGTTTCATGCTTGGCTGTTATGGTAAGCATTTGCTATTTTCTTTAGGTTAACTTTTGTCACTATAACTCTGATGATGGCAAACCTTTCAGGTTCCAAAAACCTTTAATTTTAGCCTATCTGGGGCTTCGTCAAGATCTTGCAAATATGTTTTAAATACTCTCATGCAGGTTTGTTTGTATACTCTTTTCTCCTTTTGCTCTTTGTTTGGTTCAATGTTGTTTATGTATAGGCTGTATTTCAGACTTTCCAGATCAAACGTCTTGCTCATGCTGTGAAGGAGGGTACTCTAGATAACCTTATCACAGAGCTACTACTTTGGCTCTTAGATGAAAGGGTTCCTCTTATGGATGATGGAAGTCAGCTACTCAAAGCTCTAAATGTCTTGATGCTTAAAATCTTGGTTTGTATCTTCATTTTCATGCTCAGTTTAGTTGCTACTTGTTCTTTTCTAATGGTCATACTTGGAGCAGGATAATGCTGAGAGAACATCGTCATTCGTTGTGCTTATTAATTTGCTGAGGCCTTTAGACCCTTCAAGATGGCCATCCCCTACACCACCAGAGTCCCTCGCAGTGAAAAATCAGAAGTTCTCAGATTTAGTTGTCAAATGTTTAATTAAGTTGACAAAGGTATGTGGTTATTTGCTAGCTATGGATGTGCATGTATACAGGATATCCGCCTGATGTCACATTGTCTTTCAGGTTTTACAAAGTACAATATATGAAGTTGACCTTGATCGCATTCTTCAAAGCATTCATATTTATTTGCAAGAACTAGGGATGGAAGAGATTCGGAGAAGGTTACTGCTGTTCTCCTGGAGCTTAATAGTTAGCTTTTAAATTTATTTCTTTTGGGGTTTTAGATACAAGTAGATGCTTTGCATGTCCTGCAGGGCAGGAGCCGATGACAAGCCACTTAGAATGGTCAAAACTGTGTTGCATGAACTTGTAAAGCTTCGTGGTACAGCAATCAAAGGTCACCTCTCAATGGTTCCTATAGATGCTGAACCTCAGCCAATCATTTTGGCATACATTGATCTTAATCTTCAGGTAAAAAAAATACATCCTTTTGTTGTTCCACAACAAACTGTCATGGACATCCTTTTTTTAATTGATACTATTGTGTTCTAGACCCTTGCGGCAGCTAGAATGCTGACTCCATCTGGAACTATGGGCCAAACTCACTGGGGTGATGCAGGGTCCAATAATCCAAACCCATCAACTCATTCAACTGATGCACAGTTGAAGGTAGTATTACTGATTCTTAACTAACATAACATTTGTAAATTACTGCTTGCAAATTTGTACAGCAATTGATGTTCTATTTTGTCTTTCTTTTGATTATGAGTAGCAAGAGCTTGCTGCTGTATTCAAGAAAATTGGTGACAAACAAACATGTACAATTGGTCTTTATGAACTCTACCGGATAACCCAACTGTACCCCAAGGTATATTATTCATCGTGAAAGTGCAATATGATGTTATATAAAGTAATTGCCAGGTCCTGTACAATTTGTTCATCTTTCACCTGGTCCTGGTGGATCAAGTGAATCCAAAAGTTCTATGAACCCTAGTTGTTGATTCTTTTTGTGTTCTTGTGTTAAGAGTTTTGATTGTTTTTTTGTTTGTTATTGGTTATGAGTTTGTTTATTTCAGCCAGTTATTATAATGTATGTCGCATAAGCTACCTTTTCTATTTTAATTCCTGAAACAAGAACTATTTTCAGGTTGATATATTTGCTCAGCTTCAGAATGCAAGTGAAGCATTTAGAACCTATATCAGAGATGGGCTAGCTCAGGTTTGCTATTTCAATCCTGGAGGTGTTTAAGCTAGTTTTGGTGTTTTTAACTGATTGGCTATTATCGTTTTTGGCTCATGCAGGTGGAGAAGAATGCTGCTGCTGGAAGAACTCCCTCCAGCCTTCCATTATCCACACCTCCGCCAATTGCACCTATACCCTCTCCAAAATTTGCACCTTCACCGGTTCACACAAAATCGATAAATAACAAAACTGATTGTAATGAAGATGATGCTGGTGGTGACACACACCCCTTCAGAGGTCAAGGGGAGATTGATAATAGGTTACAAACTACTAACCTACAGACCGACAGATACCAATCTTCAGGTCTGCCTTCTGTCATACTTGCTGTTAAGCTGCACTTCTAAGCTTTATAATCTGATTGTATGAATTGTTCTTTCTATGCCAGCAGGTACGTTGGATGCCCTTAGGGAACGGATGAAAAGCATTCAAGCTGCTGCTGTTGGTGCCAATTTTGATGGAGTTCAGGCTCGTCCATTGCCGAGCATGAATGGTAATACACTCCATGGGGGAACACGATTGGATGCTGACCCACAAACACAAAATATTATTCCACCCATGGACGAGAGAGCGTTATCTGGCCTGCAAGCACGAATGGAGAGACTAAAGAGTGGGTCTATGGAACCACTTTAAATACAGTAATTGTACTCCGAAATATACCAATCAATTGTAATTCACTGTAAATTTGCAGCATAGTCATGCTGTTTGTAGATAGGCATGTCAGACGTGCAACATGATGCAGGGCTGACACTTTGTGAGCCCAGTTTGACAACCCATTCTTGCAGAGTTTTTCGGTTCAGTTTTAGATAAGCTAGCCAGATGCTTTGCCTGTAGCTTGCCGCTTAAGGGCCAGATTAGTGTTTTGACACATTTTCGTTGAGTGTTGAGTTTTCCTGTATTGTACAGCCATAGAAGGATTTTAAACTAACTGAAATTATCACCTGTGGAATCTTAATCATTTATAACTATATGCGATTGAGGGGTCGGGTGGCCCCATTTGTGCTCTCTGATGTTTCCAAAGGTGTGCGATGTGTATGCCCTGAAATAATCTCGGTCTTGCTCAAGTATCCTTGCGATTCCCTTGTTATTTGAAATGCGTTTTACCAATTCTACCTTACCTAACTTTGATAGTTGTAAAAGTTAACTATTTAAACTTTATCAAATTTTGGTAATACTTTAGACTAAATCACGTCGAAATTTTCGTGTTATCAAAATTTTGTAGCGTATCCATGATGTAGCCCAGTTGCTTTCGGCTTTTCTACTTTGCCAGACAAATGTAGGTGGACGCGTTGCTTGCGCAGAGGCAGTGGAGTTCTAGCCGGGACAAACAACCAGGCCGATCAATCCTGCATGAACTCGCAATGCTTCGACTGGCGCATCCATGTAAAATGACCTCTCAATAAGGGATATTGGTTATCCGGATATTTATAGTTGGACTAGATGGTACATGAGTTTACGTAGGAGCACGGGTGTTGGTCTAGTTTACATATTGATAGTTACTAAAAATCTATATTTCTATTAAACCTTCATGCTTGGGATAGGTTTATAGTTGTTTCATTCTTCTTTTTTTTTTTTGGCAGTGTGCATTATATGCAAAGGTTGAGAGTAGGCCCAGTTGGATTATAGCATCTCGGTGTAAATTTTTTGGGTCTGAATAAAACTTTCATTATTAAAAAAACTCATCTTACCTCGAGCATTTATCGACATAAAGAGAATAGCGACGCAAGTAGCAGTAGTTAGAGCAAGTATAATAGTAGGCTACAAGCCGGCTAAATACTGAAAAAGAGATGAGAGAGAGAAGAAACGAGTTGTAAACTTACAGCCGGCTTGGACACAAGAACCAAGAATTCTGTGAGAGAAACAAGTAGACCCTATATTAATTGTAAAGAGCTATCTATTATATGGGTAGGCTAAGAGAAAGCTACAAACAAGCTTATAGCTAACAGGTCGGCTGTATTATTATTCTTGCTGTACCAATGCTGTAAATACTGGATATTACTGCGATTAAGGCGAGCCACGCGCATGCTGTAGGTGGACATGTCATTTAAAACGCATGACGGTAGTATGCGCGGTATGCACGGCGTCGCGCGTGTTCGCACGCAGACCGCGAGTTTACCTGTGCGGCCGTGCAGGCCCGCAGCTGTGTTGGGCCGGCCGCACTGCGACTCTGCGACCACATAGCTTGGCTGGCTGCCGCCTGCCGCCGCGGCTCGTCGGTGCCAACGGTGAAAATTTTCATGCCATGCTAGCTCAACGTGCTGCAAAACAAGAAGGTGAATCCAAGGGCCAAGGCTGGACAATAGTACAGTATTGCGCATGTGAATTGCTGCTGATTTGCTCGACTGAGGCTGTGTCTGTGTGGCTATAATTCCCGGTGTTGTTATCTGATCATTCGCCAATCTCAATGGACCTCCTGTGGAACGCCGTTTTTCACAAGTACACCTACCTCACCAGTCTCCAGCGACCATAAGAAAACCGAACTCTTGTGTTTTTCTTTGTCGAAGTTATATGATTACTACGATTGTGTGGTTTGCTGAGCTTTCTCTAGATACTCTAATTAGTTAAGTTCATCGTTTAGCTTATTTAGGGAATAAGTTAAACAACATATTTGTAACTAAAAAATTTCTTAGCGATCTAAAATAAAAACTGAAAAAATAAATTACGATGAAAATAAAATCTAAAATTAACTATCAATTTAAGATTGAAAATTTAAATTTTAGCTTATAAAAGAAGATAAGGCTGTTTAATTTCATCATGGATGTTGCATTGTTCGCATTTGCCCTCCAATTAATCACTGAAGTGACCACAAGCTCTTTTCTGATCTGACAGATCTATGATTTACACAGTGACCGCACACAAGTCACATTAACTGCGCGGCAACTATTGGAGACATGCATTTTCACGTGAAAAGTAATGGCAAATTTGGGTTGCGGCTAGTTCATTGAACTGAGCCACAGCATCGTACACTCGAGGACACAAATAGCAAAGATAGGACTAACGCCTGATCAAATGATATCTTGATAACATAGTCCTTTTGATTTGTCACCCTACCTAGTACATAGTACGTGTCGAAAGGCTGACGACCCATTCTAAATCATGAGCAGGGCTGAGGCCGTGTTCTTTACTTAATATTCTCTACTCCACTCTTTTTCTTTTCCGTGCACCCTTCCTAACCTATTAAACGGTGTGGTTTTTATAAAATTATTCTATAAAAATATTATTTAAAAAATATTAATTATTTTTTTAAAAAAATAATTAATATTAATTAATTATGTATTAATGAGTCATTTTGTTTTACATGTGCGAGAGATGAGTTCCCAAATCATTGAGAAGAATGACCCTTACTAACTACGAAGAACGGCCCTTACTAACTGGTCACCGGTCACCGAATAATCTACTTTCTTTATCCTATAATATATTAATTTGGTAGTACAAGGGTGTGTTTAGTTCCACATCAAAATTGGAAGTTTGATTGAAATTGGAATGATGTGATGGAAAAGTTGAAAGTTTGTGTGTGTAGAAAAGTTCAATGTGACGTTTTTGGGTTTAAAGTTTGGAACTAAACTCGGCCCAATTATGAGGTACTTCCTCCGTCTCTAAATATAAGGGATTTTGGTTGGATGTGACGTATTCTAGTACAACGTATCTAGATAGTGTACTAGGATATGTCACATCCAGCCAAAATATCTTATATTTAGGGATGGAGGGAGTATATCCAGATTAGATTATTCCATTTTGGTCACAATACCGTACTGTCGGTCAGAAAATCCGAATCTTCCTGAGAAGCCGGACATGGATGAACCGATCATCGATGAACTGGTACGACTATTCAGCAGGCAGCACGGGCGAGGAATATGCATAGTGGACAGGACGGTGACGTTGAAGCGAACACCGTAATAGTAGTAGCAGCCCAAGTGCTCAACGTGCTAAACGCTTATACGCACGGCTCGATCGATCACAGGAGAGACGTCGCTCGCGTCCTTAGTTGCCCGGCCTGCCGCGCGGCACGAGATTGAATTGACTGCCGCGTCGTAGTCGGGCGCCGGCCGGCCCGGCCGTCGGTGTCACCGGTCACCCACCTCTCCGCGACGAGGCGTCCGCACGTCGTCGTCTTGCTTGCTCTCGGTGGCGGCGGCTAGCGGCTGTCTCGTCGACCAGTATCCACAACTCGCGCTGCGCACGCGAGGCCGTGAGGGGGAATTGCCTGCAGAAACTCTGGTGTTTGTTGAATCGCACGCGGCGCGCGCACCACGTAACGCCCGTGATTTCCAACCTCCAGCGCGCGCCGTCGTCGTCGGCTCGCCATCAAGGGGATCGTGGATCGATCGATCGGTCAGCCGTTTCGCTCGAAGGCGCGCGCGCAAAAAGTAGCGGCGTTTTGCGTGCAACGCCCCAGCAAGCGATCCGCGACCGCCCGCCGATCGATCGATTTTTCCACCCGGGCGTGCGTGCGTGAGTATGCATATCGACTGCGTGCAACGCAACGCGACGACAAGGATGGTGTCGTCGCATACTCGGTTCGTCCACGAACTGGAAATCATTACTCTGATTTAATTATTGTACAGTATATATAGACTATAACAAAATGACAATTTTCTTGTTGGGACCGGGGACCCACCCTATGAGGCCGCCGCGAGGGGGGATCTCACCCGCGGGCGAGCGGTGTCGAGCGGGGATGAAAATTGACCTACTGGTGAGGTGACCCACGAGGCTCTGGAGTTATGAGTTACTCCCTCCGTTTCAGGTTACAAGACGTTTTGACTTTGATCAAAATCAAATTGCTTTAATTTTAAATAAGTTTGTAGAGAAAAATAGTAACATTTTCAACTCAAGACAAATTTATTATGAAAATATATTCTGTCGAGGAGTGATCCTCTCTAGCGGGTGATCGAGAGATCCCTCTTTTGTGAGTTCGGCCGAGGGAAAGGCTCGCTTGTCGAGATTGTGTATCCGCCTGGAGTGTTTCGAGATCGCACACGGGCGCCAAGATTATACAGGTTCGGGCCGCTATGGAGCGTAATACCCTACTCCTGTGTGTGGAACTTATCATTGAGTGTTACCCAAAATCCCCCTAGAGAGCACTCTCGATCCTCCTTTTATAGTTCAAGGGGATCCCACATGCGCCGCCTCTGCCCACTCTTTCACGGGAGGGGGACCCACTCTACTCAGACCGGACCATGATCCGTGCCTTCGCCCGGAAGCTAAGCAGTCGTCCATCCTCGAGTGGACCCCAGCGCCGCCCGCCGCCTGACATGGGGGACAGCCCCGTCACTCCCTCTTAAATGAACGAAGACTTGTGGCGGTCCTTCTCACATGGAGGGAGCTCTGAATGACGCTTCGATAGGACAGGGCATACCTGCCCCCACTCCGTTGGGTACAGGATGGAACATGGGGGCACAGCCGCCTGTCCGATCAAATGTGACCGGTGACAGGCCGGTCACAGTCTGGTCACGCCCGATTGACGTGGGTTAATTGGGCAGCACCGCACGACCGCCCTTACCGCATTAAATGCGGTGAGAGACGGTTGGGGCGCTACGCATTGATGGCGGTTCAGCCTGAGTCTCCGCCCTGCTCGCTCCCCTCGCCACGTGGCAGCTGGGCGAGGGCCTTGGGGCGAGGCAGCGCGAGGGCCCGAGGGGTGTGACGTGGCACCCCGAGACCCCCTGGCTGCTTCTGCGTATTCCGAGATGTGGGGGGAGGGCCAGGCTATAGGGCCACGTGGCTGGACGGGAAGGTAACTCCCCCGTACTCCGCATACCCCCGGGCCCATATTATCGACATATTCAATTATTGATTTGATGAAACTAATTTAGTATTATAAATATTACTATATTTATCTATAAACTTAGTCAAAACTGAAACAATTTGACTTTGACCATAGTTAAAACGTCTTATAACTTGAAACGAAAGAAGTACATGTCAAAAGATATAGCATATTCTAAGACCCATCTGGCCAATTTAATGAAGGACTAATAAGCAAAACCCTAGTTTTCCCGAATCCTTGCCCAGCCGCCACTCACATCTCTTCTCACGTCTATCTCCCTCTTCGGTCTCAGTATGCCGCCTCGAGACAACGCCGTCTCTTTGCTGCCGTCTCTAGCCGGTATTGCCTCTTCGCCACCTTCTCACGGCACACCGCACCTGGCCAGTGTCCTCTTGTCGCGGTGTGCCGCCTACAACTGTCCTAATCGACGCTTCGCAGTTGCTGTCCATCTGAACGGTGTTGGGCTCTGCTCACCCGTCCACCCAATTTACTGACTGGGACCGAAGACGGGGAAGAATACAGGGAGCGGGGCGGGGGTGGGGGCGTCCTGTCCAGGCTGCCCCGCCACCCCATTGCCACCCCTAAGTGAGATTCACATGTGCTTTCCCACGAACTGCTTCAGCTAGGAAATAACAATGCAGATGTCGTCACCCGGGGTTACCCAACAGTATAATGGTCACCCGCAGCCGCACAACGCATGGATCAAGACTGGAAGATAGATAGGCAGGCGCAGGCACACGTGATGCAATGACTCGGCAATAATCGCACGGACGGTTGTAGCCAGCCAGCCGGTAGGTCGGACCTGTCACGGCCGGGCCGGGGTTTGGTCCGGTCAATGCATGCGTGCATGCATGGCTGTGGTGACACCTTCGCGATTAAGAGAGTTAAATCCTCGGATATCGATCGATCGACGTCGCTCGTTGCGTCCGCTCTTGCGTCATGATCGATTATTCCGGCCTAGACACAGCACCATGGATATCTTCCGTGGATATGCCTATCTGACCCAGTGACCACCTTAGCCGATCTCGTTGACCACAGTGATGTTACTCGTCAGAACTTTTAAATTGTTGATCGAGAATCAAATTCTACTCATGCCCTTTCACATTACTTAACTTTCTAATTTTATTATTAGTCAAATTAATTTTCTATGTTTATTATTAATTTCTAAGAACTCATATAGTTCAACATCATAAGATTTACGTTATTCATGTTATTGAACTACATGAATTTAACAAGTTAATGATCAAAGACATAGATATAAATATTTGACTTATAACAAAGCTAGAATGGCAAGTACACAATCTAATTATACTGTTGATCTTAGGCTTTTTCCCATTGTTTTTCTTTTTCTTTTTTTGAGCTTTGGCTTTTGGATCGCCAAAAATCAGAGCATTCTTACCATAAAATTATTATTTTTTGTTACATCATTTGCTTTTCTCGACTTATAAGCCGTGGCTCAACCAATGGGATTGGATTAGTCTCTTCATCTATGAAGATATTAAACTTTAAATTGAGAGTAATTTTACAGTTATTGAGGAGGTAAAAAAAAATTTAGTGTAAAATTTGGTACCTCATAGTATCTAGGTACCAAATGTACAATAGAAAAAGTGACACCTCATGGTACCTTCTCAAGTACCGTAAAATTGCTCTTAAATTGATGTAAACTCTAAAGTTGAGAAATCACTTATTGTACACTTATTGTAGATAGTACAACGATCGAGAGGTATTTCAAAAATAAAGTAATACCTTATATTTTATGATTAAAATGACAGAGAATCACATGTATTAAATGTTTCATATATAAAACCCCACCCTTATTTAAATCAAAATTAAATTTATCATATCTGAATTATTATTATTTTTAACTAGCGAAGAGTTAAACCAATAGCCTCAGTCAAGAAATAAAAAAAATCATATATGTTGTATTTTAAAAGTTTAAGTAAAAATATACTCAACATGTATACCTAATGTTATATGATACTTTGAACCATTATATCTAAGATTACGTACCACTGGTCATAGTATATGTTTTTTTTTGAAAGGATATCATAGTATATGTTATGCAGCTTTAACAACAAAACATAGGTTTATCTCACAACTTGTTTGTGACGATACTTTAGTTAAGTAATATAATCCCTGTTCCCTGTATTAAAAAAAACTATCAAACATAGGTTGATTGAAATTTACTTGAAGTAATTAATATGTTGATTAGCTCCCTGGCCTTTACACATACTCCCTCCGTCTCACAAAAATTACATTCATAGCATCCCAAGGTGGAATTGGTGGAGATGGAGAATGACTAAAATGCCCTTAATCATTGAAAAAAAGTAAGAGTGATGAGTAGGTAAAGGGTATTGAAGGGGTAAAACTTCTTGTTTTACGTGCTAAGGGTAGGTATAAAATGGTAGAAGTTGGTTTTTTGTGGGACAAAATTCAAACTCTAGTATTTGATTTTCTTTTTGGGGGGACGGAGGGAGTAGTAACCAATAGTCGAAGGAAAAAGTACGAATTACCCCCTGGACTATTGCTATCGACCGAATTGCACCCCTAAACCATAAAACCAGACATTCTTTGACCCCTAATTATGCAAACCAAACAAATAACCCCCTAGCAGGAGGCAGCAGGAAGGGCTCGAGCCCATGTGGGCATAGTTGCGAGCGGTGATAGAGGCGGCAGGCGACGCGTGAGGCGGCAGGTGGCGGGTCGGAGGGCAGTGCAATAGACGGTGATGGCGCATATTCGGGCGACATCGACGCCTTTGAGGGCAACGGGGCGAGCTCCGCTTCCACCACCGGCAGCCTAGGTGAGCTCCGCCTCGTTCACCGGCCACCCGGGCGAGCTCCGCTGGCCTCCACCCACCTCGCTCGAGAAGGCATTGCCGACGTAGGTGTTGCCCCTCTTTGCGTCGCCTTGCTCCCATCGGAGAGATTGATGGTGGCGGTGGAGAAAGGACGTGGCTGCGGCGTTGGCATGGTTACCGAGCTCACGCTCGAGACTGCCGCCGCTACCACTAGCTGAAGTTCCTCACCTCGAAGCAAGTCCGGCCGCCGTCCACATCCCAACCTCGCATTCGGCTGCCTCCCTCATGCTGAGCCCTGCCTTCTTCGCTGGCCGACGCCACCATTCCCATTGAGGAGAGAGCGGAGAGAGAGGAAAGAGAGGATATTGGAGAGAGAGGGAGAGAGAAGAAAGAAAATGACAGATGGGACCTATAATTGACTATTATTATTTTTGTTGACTGTATTGCCACGTTGACGCCATGTGTGTAAGCTCTTGGTTAAAACCACCGAAAACAGTTCTAGGGGGGATAATTTATCCGGTTAGAAGTTCGTGGTTAAAAACATATGGTATTTGAGTTTAGGGGGTAATTTGATCGACCTCGATAGTTCAAGGGAGTAATTTGTATTTTTTCTTTAGTGGGTTTCTTTTTTATTAATGTTCATATTTTTTCTGTGTGAATTAACTCTCCTGAGGAATTCAATAGTGCATCTTAACTAGAAAGATGAACGTTGCTGCTAATTAACTGCCAGTTGGAGGCACTGCCCAGGGCCCACCTAGCTAGCCTGTGTATATTAAGCTCCATTCCAACGTTAGTGGCCGACTAGAAAAGCGAGGATTAAAATCTTGTACGGGGTCAAGCGGTAGACATGCATGTGGGTTTATGCCTTCATCCACCTCGATTAACAAATCAATAATTCCTTTTGATGTTGAAGAAAAAAATACTTGATCAAGAAGTTTCTGCCTTGTGCACCACTAGGGTTAACTGATGCCAGCTACCCTAAAATATTACTACTTTTGGCTCACGCTTGTTTGGGATGTAAATCCCTTTTGCATGATTCTGTCACTGTAAATTCAGCTAACCAGAAGACAACTAATCGTCTTGCCACCAACCGTAAATTAGCCTCTTCACACACTGTCGTGTCATGCCAATAAAGTTTTCCAGTGATCATTCCAGTTGTGTGGTAACACAACTAAACTTTTCAATTAAAGCTCCAACCAGAGACCTGCAGTAGTGCCAATTTTTTCCCCAGGGAAGCAGACAAAACAAGCCGGCCATCGCTCTCATCGCAGCCGCCGTCCGTCCCTTTTTGGGCTGATTTTTCATACCATATACCATAGTCTACCACCGGAGGAATGGAAAAATAAATCGGCTGTCGACATGACGCAGCATATTTAGGGCTTGTTTAGGTACTGTTTAGTTCACATCAAACTTCCCCTAAACTCTCAACTTTACATCATATCACATCACATCCAAAATTTTCCTACTCATATAAATTTCTAACTTTTTTTCCCAAACTATCAACTTTCCCCAAACTTCTCTCCAATTTCAGGAACTAAACATAGCTATGAAAAGAAAATTTGTAGGTGTCATATCGGATATTTGACCGGATAACGGAGGAGGTTTCCGGACACGAATAAAAAAACTAATTTCATAACTCGCCTGGAAACCACGAGACGAATCTTTTGAGCCTAATTAATCTATAATTAGCCATAAGTGGGATTAATTAGGCTCAAAAGATTCCTCTCACGGTTTTCCTCTAACATATTTTCAAAGATTCGATATAATATTTTTGGAAAAAAAAAGTTTGGGGGAACTAAACTAGGTCTTAGCCATCTTACGTTGTGTCCATAGTGCTATTTCTTCCGGCCTAAAAAAGATAGTATTTTCTGCGTTTAAAATTTAATATAATGTAGAACTTCTCCACTACTATCACTACTACCTCAGGTTCTCAACTTAACCAACTATAATCATCTCTAATTTAAATTTTTATCAGGTCACTTATCTTAATTATCTGTAATTTAATTTAATTTTTCTTTACACCCGTAGAAAACTCTAAACGCTTGTATTCTAGGACGAAAACATGGCACTATGGCGTACCAACCACCTGTGGATTTGTTCGCCACCTTCGCCGTACGTTGCGGCTCGCATCGCACCCACACCCGACCCAGGCAGCGGCTGGTTCACTGCATCTGGATGGATAGGCATCATCGATGTCCAGCCAGCCACGTGCAGAATGGCAGCATAAAAAATATTTTTTTCCTTTTTAATTTTACTGACGGCGAGAGGGTTAGAGGAGATGCACCTACTCTCTCTCGTTGGCTGCGAAGCGAAGTGATTCTGTGATAAAAAGTGAGAAATCGTGGTGGTGCCATGCAAGTATGAACGGTCCATAGTTTGGAGGCGAATGGAAACGATACCCTTCTGAATTTGCTGAGTGATATTCGAAGCATATCCTCGTGTGTCGATCGGTAGATGGATCGATATGGAAGCTACAGTTGGGCAGTACAGCCTCCCTGTGGAATCAGTTAGAGCGATCAGTGATGCTACTAGTATGTGACAGCCTGACAGGGACACATAGAACCGTGAATGCTACGGAGATTAGTAAAGGGAACACGCGGCCGGCTTGCATTAAGCTCCTTGTGTTAAAGCTGTCAGATTCTTGGATATCACGTTAGGCAGCGCCGGGGGATTGAAAGCATCCGGTAATTGGCAACTTTGAATGCATCGTTTCAGAGACAGACCGATCGACAGTGATCCGGGCCCCCCCAAGTGTCCGCTCAATTGCTTTCCTTTCATTTCGTGCGCGCGAGTTTTCCTCTTAGCGTAGGCCCCTGCAAGTGAAAGAAAAATCCAAGCCAAGACGCCGTCCAATACTCCAATTGACAGGCAAATGAAATGAATAGTTCTAGAGAAACTACCAAATCCACATCCTAAAAACCGAATTCCATATGCGTCGACAACGCAGGCAGGAATTTCCTGGGCACCGCCTGCCTACACAACGACTGGTGACTGACTGACTGCATGCAAGGCGCAACCGATGCAGAGAAAGAAGCAGAGCGAAATTCGCACGTGGTGCAGCAGATGAAAGCTTAAGCACGCACGCCGGGCGATTACGACGCCGGAGTCCACGAAACAATCGGGGGCAGATATGTGTGTGTGCGCAAAAACAGTAAAAAACATCGAGTTGTTGTTGTCTTGGCGATGCTGCACTGCACGCACAGCCATCCACAAGCCATGAGCCGGCGCGAGATTACAATATTTTTTCTTCGCGGAAGATCTATCTCTCGCTCGCTAGCTTGTCTGTCTTTTGACTCTTCTGTTCCGTGCGTGCGTCGCGGATGGCCCATGAGGCTTTCGCCCTTTGAGAGAGGTCAAGCTATTTTCTACGCGCGAGAACCTTCGTCGTAGTAGCCGCGAGCGCACATCCTCATCCGGCGAGGTCCAGGAGGGGACAGGGCCGGGCCCACCTGCAGCCCACGTTCCGAAGGAGCCACCCCCATATATAGCCGCGACCTCGTGTCCGAGGCCACGAACCGACTTGGTCGCCACGGAAGCGCAGCATCAACAAAGGCAGCAGCAGCAGCAGCAGCGTTGGTGGTGGTGGTGTGTCATCACCAACATTTTCACGAGAGGAGAAGGATGGAAATGGCGGCGGCGGTTGGGGGCAGCGGGAGGAGGGACGCGGAGGCGGAGCTGAACCTGCCGCCGGGCTTCCGTTTCCACCCGACCGACGAGGAGCTCGTGGTGCACTACCTCTGCCGCAAGGTTGCCCGGCAGCCGCTCCCCGTCCCAATCATCGCCGAGGTCGACCTCTACAAGCTCGACCCCTGGGATCTCCCTGGTACGTACGCCTCTTCTTTTCTTGGTACTCTCCGTCGATCTGTTCATCCATTGGTTTGGTTTTGTGTCTGATGTTTGTGTGGTTTTGTGTGTGCGCAGAGAAGGCGTTGTTCGGGAGGAAAGAGTGGTACTTCTTCACGCCGAGGGACCGGAAGTACCCGAACGGGTCGAGGCCGAACCGCGCAGCGGGGAGAGGGTACTGGAAGGCGACGGGAGCCGACAAGCCGGTGGCGCCCAAGGGGAGCGCGAGGACCGTGGGGATCAAGAAGGCGCTCGTGTTCTACTCCGGGAAGGCGCCGAGGGGGGTCAAGACGGACTGGATCATGCACGAGTACCGCCTCGCCGACGCCGACCGCGCCCCGGGCGGCAAGAAGGGCTCACAGAAGGTAGGCGTCGTGACGACGCGTACTCCGACGCATTCGATTGGTGATGATGTTGAACTGATTGATGCTGATGTCGATCTCGCCGTGTTTTGTTCCTCTGCAGCTGGACGAGTGGGTGCTGTGCCGGCTGTACAACAAGAAGAACAACTGGGAGAAGGTGAAGCTGGAGCAGCAGGACGTGGCCTCCGTGGCGGCGGCGGCGCCGCGCAACCACCACCATCAGAACGGCGAGGTCATGGACGCGGCGGCGGCTGACACCATGTCCGACAGCTTCCAGACGCACGACTCCGACATCGACAACGCCTCCGCCGGCCTGCGGCACGGTGGCTGCGGCGGCGGCGGCTTCGGCGACGTGGCGCCGCCGAGGAATGGGTTCGTGACGGTGAAGGAGGACAACGACTGGTTCACCGGCCTCAACTTCGACGAGCTGCAGCCGCCGTACATGATGAACCTGCAGCACATGCAGATGCAGATGGTGAATCCGGCGGCGCCAGGGCACGACGGCGGCTACTTGCAGTCCATCAGCTCGCCGCAGATGAAGATGTGGCAGACAATCCTGCCACCATTCTGAGATGGATGGAGCAAGAAAAAGGTTGCTGTAGATAAAGGGCGGAAATAGGAGTGATGGCTAGAAAATTATTAGATTTACTAGAACGAAAATGATTAGAAATCTGGCAAGCATGATTCTGCAAATGTGGTGGTAGATGCTTGCAGTATGTAATTCATTTGTTCAGTATATGCATTTGGTAATCTGCAAAACATCTCCTTTTGTTCTCATATCCTAAGCGAAACATATATGATTTTATCCTTCATTAGTCTGAATTCTGAAATATATGCTTGATGGTTTTAAATGTTTTATCCTAAGTATTTTATATTTTCATCTTTTCACTTATTTTTTTTAAAAAAAACAAAAGGTTTGGTTCTTTATCCAAACTGTGGTACAGGGGTTTCAGATATTGATGGAATGGCAACATCCATTGCATAGGCAAACGGAATGCGACCATGCATCAATTGATTAAAGTAAGACGTAGGCATGCACTATGTCAGTCGCATCATGACTCATTTGAGTTAGCGACACTAGCTTGCAACTATAGATAGATACCATGAAAAAGACACTGAACAGAATCACGGCAACCATGACTGCGAGTTGCACACAGAAAGTGAGCCCTTCTCTTTTCCCCAGAAATGTATCTGTTAATATGTCATCGTCTCTACAGATAGTAAAATTTTAAAGCAACTTGCATCTGGTTGAGAGATAATGCCGTCATCTAGAGAGCATATCAAAGAGCTCAGGGTGGGGGAAGATATATATGGCAGAATAAGCCACTTGCAGGCAGCATGAGTATATCCTACAGAATGTGATACATAGGTCTTCAGGTGTACAAGGATAAGGTGTTTGACCAATACCATATATTATCATCAGTGTGGTTGAAGCAACTTACAAGTTGGCATTATTTTAGGCCACAAAGTAGACAGATTGGATTAATATGGAGTTCAGGTATGCTCTCACCTTGTAATGATTTAATAATGTAATGATTAGTACCAGGCTAGTGGTAATCCATCCCAGCTTCAAATCCAATGTGCTATCATAGGAAGATTCTTCATATTCACGGCACTAAAATAGTACCATCAGAAAAGGTGCGATTTAGAGCTGCATCATCAAGAAGAAAATATATCATACAAATGAACATTGTAGGTTCTACACAATGTTGAGAACAGTAAAAACTATTACATGGTTGTTTCAGAATATGCCAGTTCACCCTGGCATGCTAACATTGAAAACAAGTACTCCATATGAAATAACATTGATCCATATGAAACGATTTGGATCATGAATATGATGGAAACTGCTCTACTATTTGCACTGACAATTCGGCATGTAAGTCAGGACAAGCTAGAAGGTACAAATAAAGGGATACAGCAAACCAGACATGCTTACTTGTGAAGTGTTTCAGCAAATCATGCATTTAGTAATTACAACCATATCAAGAGAGACCACAATGACTAGGAAAACATACGGCATTCAGCTTCTCTTCTGTTCTCTTTAGCCTGGGAAAGAAATGATTTCTTCAATGTTTCTAGCAGTTCTTCATGAAGAACAAAGCGAATCTTCCTCCCCTACTTCATATCTTTTCATAAATCACTTTTTAAGGGCAATCATCATCCAATCACTTTCGAGGATTTGATCTGAGAGACACAGAACCACCCCTTGAACCCACTGAAGCTGAAGCCTTGGCAAGCTCTCTGCCTGAAAGCCAAGCCTGTATCATTTCTTCAGTCTTCTTTTCAGGTGGAAATCCCTTGGCTTTCATCTCTTCGTAATACTTTGCTGACTCCTCCAGTCTCCCATTAAGGAATAAACCGTGTATCAATACAATATACGCACTCCTATCAGGGCTTAGCCCATTTGCAGGCATTGCACTCCAGAGCTTCTCCACACTGTCATGTTGCCTCCACCGGCAGAATTTCCTGATCAACATAATGAAAGTGTCCATCTCTGGGTCACACTGCAATTCTTTCATCTTATCCAACAGATCAAACACCTCAATGGGGCTTCTAGCCACATCGAGTAACGCATGAAATGTTCTCACTGAAGGTGACAGCCCTCTCCCTAACATGTCATCAAGCATTTTCCTTGCCTCCTGAACCTGACGAGCCTTGCAAAGAGGTCTAATGAGGGAGTTGAAAGTGGCCGTGTCTGGGGCAACCCCCTTCTCCTCCATGCTCCGGACAAGAGCCTTTGCCTCATTCACACACCGTCCCTTGGCGAGAGCGTAGACAACTGCATTGTAGATTTTCCTGTCTGGTATAACACCAGCCTCCTTCATGCGGTTAAAGAGCTTCATAACAGTGTCCAAACTTCCGGCTTTCGAGAAGCACGAAATCATACTCCCATATGATACCACGTCCCTCTTAATACCCTTAATTTCCATGGCATTCCAAAACCTCTTCGCCTCCCGCACACTGCGGACCATGTTGCACCAGCCATTGAGCACAACGTTAAAACTCTTGGTCTCGAAAGGGAACTCCTTCTCGCTGGACAGAAGCAGGTGCTCCGCATCCTGGACGTTCTTGTACCGGCAAAGCGCGGTCAGGAGGCCATGGAACTCTGCGACGCCAGGCCGGAAACCAAGGCTCGGGAGCGCACGGAACGCCGCGACGGCGCCGGCGACGTCCCGTGCAGCGCAGTAGCGCCGGATGAGAAGCATCACCGCGGCCGGAGACGCAAGCGACGAGCGGCGCATTTGGTCGAGCAGGGCGCGTGCGTCGTCGAAGCGGCGGTGCTTCGCGAGGATGGCGAGCATGGAGTGGCACGCGTGCCGCCCTGGCGCGTACCCTGGCTGCGCCGAGGCCCACCGGAACGCGGCGTGCGCCGCGGCGCAGCTGTTGCGGAGGCGGGCCAGCACGGCCACCACGACCGGCTCGGACGCCGTGGCGCCGCACCGCTCCAGGAGGCCCCTGGCCCGCGCGGCGTCCGCGTGGAACCCCTCGGCCGCGCCGACGACGGCCTCCACGTCACGCGCGACGTCCGGCGGCAGCTTCTGGAGGTCCGCGAACGAGAAGGGGTCATCCTCCTCGCCATCACCGCCATTGCCGCCGCCGCCGCCGCCATTGCCGATGCCGCCCTGCGAAGTGGAGAGACGCGAACCTTCGCGAAAGAGTAGAGGAAAGCTCCGCGGATCGGTGAATCCGCGGGTGGTGGCGGCGGCGGCGGCGGAGGAGGATCGCGGGATTGCTCTCGCGAGGAGACTCCGCAGCATGGCGGGCGGAGAGGAATGGGGTCGCGAACTTCGCGATTCGTGTGGGTGCGCGACGCGTTTCCGCCTTTTGCGTCTGGCTGTTACGCCACGAGTGTAAGCAAAGCGTAAACTGCATTCCCGCCTTGGCGTTTGCTTCGTCTTCCCCGTCGCATTTACGCTGCCGATCCGAACGCAAGTGCAACCCAAGGTGAGCAAAAACGATGGACTTCCTCTCCAATCTCCAATTCTCCATTGCTGCTTGCTTCACCTTCCACATCGATTGCACTAGCAAGTGACAACTGCTAGAGTATAAGAGGGGTATTGTGCTAGGGTTTTGGGGTTTGGGAGGAAGACTAGGTAGTAGGTAACCACGCGTCCTAGCCGTCCATGGCTGGGCTGTCACCTCGCTTCTTGGGGCGCACAAGCCCACCCGTCGATGCGATCGCCGCCCGCCGCCTAGTGGCGCTCCTCCTGGAGCACCAGGACAGGAGGCGCCAGCTCCTGCAGATCCACTCCCAGCTCATTGCCCACCAGGTGTTCGACCGGCGTCCCACGCCGTGGCACGCCCTCCTCAAGGCCTACTCGCATGGCCCTCACCCGCAGGATGCCCTGCAGCTCTTCAGGCACGCGCGGTGGCACGCGGCCGACGACACGTACGCCTTCACGTTTGCCCTCAAGGCCTGCGCTGGCCTGGGGTGGCCGCGGTGTTGCATGCAGCTCCATGGGCTTGTCGTACGGAAGGGGTTCGAGTTCCAGACCTACGTGCATACTGCCCTTGTCAATGTGTATATCTTGTGCGGGTGCCTGGCGGATGCACGGATGGCGTTCGAGGAAATGCCGGTGAAGAACGCGGTTTCTTGGAATGTGGTGATAACAGGCTTTGCTGGATGGGGCGAGGTTGAGTATGCGAGGCTGCTCTTTGAGCGGATGCCTTGTAGGAATGTTGTTTCGTGGAGCGGGATGATAGATGGGTATACGCGTGCTTGTTGCCCTGTCGAGGCAGTTGCTCTTTTCCGCCGCATGATGGCAGAAGGCATTAGTCCAAGCGAGATAACTGTGTTGGCAGTTGTTCCTGCACTATCTAATGTTGGAAAGATTCTTATCGGGGAAGCATTGCATGGCTATTGTGAGAAGGAGGGTCTTGTGTGGGATGTTCGGGTTGGCAATTCACTCATAGACTTGTATGCCAAGATTGGGTCTATTCAGAATTCGCTAAGGGTGTTTGATGAAATGCTGGACAGAAGGAACTTGGTGTCATGGACATCAATAATTTCAGGTTTTGCAATGCATGGGTTGTCAGTTAAGGCAGTCGAACTGTTTGCCGATATGAGAAGAGCTGGAATCAGACCTAACAGAATAACCTTCTTGAGTGTCCTCCATGCTTGTAGCCATGGAGGGCTGGTAGAGCAAGGAGTTGCATTTTTCAAAAGCATGATTTATGAATACAACGTAAATCCAGATGTCAAGCATTTTGGGTGTATCATAGACATGCTAGGTAGGGCTGGACGTTTGTGTGAAGCTGAGCAGATAATAAGAGATTTTCCTGTGGAAGTCAATGCAACTGTCTGGAGGACACTGTTGGGTTGTTGCAGTAAGTATGGAGAAGTTGAGATGGGAGAGAGGACAATGAAGAAGATATTAGCCTTAGAAAGAGAATTTGGTGGTGATTTTGTGGTTCTATCCAATATGCTTACTGAGCTTCGTAGGTTTAGTGATGCTGAAATAGTACGAAAACTAGTCGATCAGAGGAATTCTGTTAAGGTTCCTGGGCTTGCTTTGGTTGATGGGACTCAGTAGAATTCCTGGGATAAGGACTAAATATTGGAAAGAAACTCTCTCAATTGAGTCGGGAGTTTTCCGTTGCAATCTTAGAATTACCTCCCTATGTTATACCAACTGTGATTAAAGATCTTTCATATTAAGGTTGGGTTCATTGCATTCTTTGACCTTTTTATTTTCCATGAAAGTTAATAAAATTAAAATGACAGTTTATTTGTCTGTCAGTGCTAAATTGATCACCATTAATGATATAAGCTTGTATCCAAATTCCCATAACCTCTATATTCACTGGTTGATAAACTCTTTTAATAAGCTTCAACGGCATGCTGTATTGTTCATTTGTCCCACAATCAAGGACTAATTCTTTCAGTCCTTTTTTTGATGGAAAAACTTCTTTACTCATCTTGCTAATACCTTGCAGGAAGCAGATGTACTGAACTATATCCAGTCCTTGCTCATCCTTAACTAGCTCATTGTTTATGGAACAATTCAGTCATTTTTCAACATTGTAAGGATGGAAGCCATAAAAAGGCTTCATGCCTATTACATCGTTTCTGGGCTGTACAATTGCCATTATGCAATGTCTAAGGTTCTCAGATCCTATGCCATTCTCCAACCAGATTTGGTTTTTGCTCATAAAGTGTTTGATCAGATTGAAGCACCAACCACTTTTCTTTGGAATATCCTAATTAGAGGGCTTGCTCAAAGTGATGCACCGGCAGATGCCATTGCTTTCTACAAGAAGGCACAAGGAGGAGGAATGGTGCCAGACAACCTGACATTTCCATTCATACTAAATGCCTGTGCTAGAATCAATGCTCTCAATGAAGGGGAACAGATGCACAACCATATAACAAAACTTGGTCTTCTTTCAGATATCTTTGTTAGCAATTCGTTGATTCATCTATATGCTGCCTGTGGTAATCTTTGTTATGCAAGATCTGTTTTTGATGAGATGGTAGTTAAGGATGTTGTATCCTGGAATTCGCTGATCTGTGGATATAGCCAGTGCAATAGATTTAAAGATATTTTGGCACTGTTCAAGTTAATGCAGAATGAAGGAGTGAAAGCTGATAAGGTTACAATGGTCAAGGTTGTTTCTGCGTGTACTCGTTTAGGAGATTATAGCATGGCAGATTACATGGTCAGGTACATAGAGGATTATTGCATTGAGGTGGATGTTTACTTGGGCAATACATTGGTAGATTACTTTGGAAGACGTGGACAGTTACAATCAGCTGAAAAGGTGTTCTTTAACATGAAGGTTAGGAACATTGTAACAATGAATGCAATGATCGCTGCATATGCAAAAGGACAAGATATAGTTTCAGCAAGGAAAATATTCGATCAAATTCCTAAGAAAGATTTGATTTCATGGAGTTCTATGATATCTGGATATTCACAAGCTAATCACTTCTCTGATGCTCTTGAGATCTTCAGACAAATGCAGAGAGCCAAGGTGAAACCAGATGCCATTGTGATTGCCAGTGTAGTGTCTTCTTGCGCACATTTGGGTGCACTTGATCTTGGTAAGTGGGTTCATGAGTACGTGAGGAGAAACAACATCAAAGCTGACACCATTATGGAGAATTCTCTGATTGACATGTATATGAAATGTGGAAGTGCCAAGGAAGCATTGCAAGTGTTCAAAGAAATGAAGGAGAAGGACACCTTGTCATGGAACTCAATCATAATAGGGCTAGCAAACAATGGCTTCGAGAAGGAATCTCTGAATTTGTTTCAAGCTATGCTTACTGAAGGATTCAGACCAAATGGAGTCACTTTCCTTGGTGTACTGATCGCTTGCGCGAACGCTAAGCTTGTTGAGGAAGGGCTTGACCACTTCGAAAGCATGAAAAGACTTTACAGCTTAGAACCCCAGATGAAGCATTACGGCTGTGTTGTTGATCTCCTCGGCCGTGCTGGTCAGTTGGAGAAGGCACTGAGATTCATCACTGAGATGCCCATAGATCCTGACCCTGTTGTTTGGAGGATACTTCTGGGATCATGCAATACGCATGGTGATGTAGCCATTGCAGAGATCGTCACCAAGAAGCTCAATGAGTTAGAGCCCAGCAACAGCGGAAACTATACTCTGTTAAGCAATGCATATGCGAGTGCTCATAGATGGAGCGAAGCTATGAACGTCAGGCAATGTATGGCTGATACTGATGTGAGGAAATCTCCTGGGTGCAGTGCTGTTGAAGCGGCTTAATCCGGCGAACACGTAGGTTCGTGACTAGCAAAGACATACATTGCATCATACTGTCAATCTGTGTGAATATAGATGTTCAGGCCTAGTTGTCAACTTTTCTGAGGAAATTTATCATACTTCTGTCATTTCAGCCTTTATTACTGATTAAATCGAAGTATACAAAGATGTCTTAAGGTGTAGATGAAAATCGAAGTAAAGATGTCTTGGGCGTAGATTATTATGTTACTGCAATGTTTCCTACTACAAATAACTGCCGTCTTCACCACATTTTATTCGGGAGAAAAAAATGGAAGTATACAAAGATGTCTTAATGTGTAGATAAAAATCTAAGTAAAGATGTCTTGGGCGTAGATTATTACTAGGTTACTGCAATGTTAAATACTAAAAATAATTGCCGTCTTCACATTTTATTCGGGAGAAAAAAAATCATATGCCTGCTGCTAGTTCGCTTCAAACATCTTAATAAATCATATGCCTGTATATTAAATAAAAAGGAGGGTATCGATAGTTACGTCTTTAGCGATGGCACCTGCCACCATACGGTGTAAGAACATGATAACACACTGACTGATTGAAACATCAAAACAGATGGCAAATAAATTAAGGCCATCAAACTCACTGCGCAATTGTCAATGCAGAAAACTTGATAATTTTATAATAGCCAAACATAAGTGCAATTGTAAATTGACTAACAAAATACCCGAAGCATTCAGGACAAGTCATCTCACAGAAAAAGGTGAAAATTCAAGACGGCAGGCTAACTTGACCAAGGTACTGTTTCTACGACATGGCCGGAGAGAAGGCTAAGCCAGAAGAACTCTCCCTATGATGCAAGAGACTTTCAGCGCTTCCCACCACCGCCGCCAATCTTAGGACCTTTAGCACCCCTCTGGGTAGCACCACCCTTCGACTGTGTCTTCTGAGATTTTGCCACCTCTGCCTTCTTTGCCTTTTTCTCATCCTTGGTTTTCTTGATGCGCTCCTTGATCTCACTGTTATAAACATATCAAAAGCACACATTAGTTTGAATCTGAGAGCAAAAAATTGCATGGCCCAAAATATTCAGGGGGCAAAAGGAAGCACCCGAAGCTAATTGATCAAACTATAGCATGCAAGCATGCACTAAACAATGCACAATTAAGTTCAGAATCATTCAACAATAGTGGTCTTAAGAAAAATAAATCTGCTGAAATGAAGGAGCAACAGCTATTACATGAAAATGAACAAATGTGGGCAGCAGCTAAAATCAGCCATTTCAGCTTTACCAACATAAATAATATTCAAGTTCAAAAAACAATTTAAATGGATATGTAAATGCAGACCAATAGCCTAGAAAGGTGGAAAATGTACCGGAGAGCCGCTTCTCTGGCTGCATCACGGACTTCAGGTTTCTCACTCCTCTTCTTTTGGATAACTTCCAGTGTAGCACCAACAATTGACCGTGAGTATGGCTTCTTGGTGGTGCGACGCCTCTTCTTGACAGCTTCAGCATGAATGTCCTACAGTGCAACGTTGAAATTCAGAAAAATAGCAGCAAGGGCATGATATAAGGCAGCAATTCCAGCCAGTTGCTGCAGAAAACTCGGGTAACTGCACATGAGCATACACATGAACAAAGGGTGGATAGATGTACTTGGATAACTGCATATCATGTGGCTCAAGGATACAACATATGCATGTATCCATAAGATATTCACAATTGCAATGACGTGCAATATACAGGCTTGCTACCCAAGAAATTGTGTCCAGCAAAAAGACATTATGATATACAGAATCAAACTTCACATTTCCACTTGGAACAATTGTGTTGTTTATGGAACTCTAGACACTGTGCTTGCCACACTAAATAAATTCATGCAAACCATCAAAATAAACATGTTATTTATATTACGTAAGCACAGAAATAGGGGAATTTGTTGATTGCATGGGCAGAGAATGCCAATATATGAATGAATCTGATGAAAATGTTGCACCTTCTTGTGCTGCTTCCTGTACATAGCTGTCCAGGTAAGCTTGGCAGGCTTCAGGCGGTTGTGGAAGTAGCGCTTGCATTTCGAGTTGGCAAACAGAAAAACCTGCAGAAGAGAACACTTGAAATTGTATGCAAAAGACCCCTAACTTAATCATAGATTGGACTTTCAAACTTCAATGGACAAAGAGGGTTACCTGGGAATCAGCACGAATGAACCTGATACCCTTGCCTGGGTATATCTTCTGCCCACTAAAACGGCAAAGTTCAGTCCTGTAAAACCAAGAAAACAACACATTAAAGACCATCATGGTGAGATCTTATTTTGAAAAAGATCAAAAGGCATCAACTAAACATAACAAAATCGTTAGGTACAGGAACTTACTTCAGAACCATCTTTTCAGACTTGGGAAACTTTCACAATGTCCTGCCTGGATTCCACAAGCAAAAAAACGAAGGAATTAGCACATGCAGCACGATAAAATGAAACATGGAAGCATAATCAACAATATAAGCACATAAAATTAATGGAGAACATGTAGAAACCAACTCATGGCACAATATGGGGCACGATAAAATGAAACATGGAAGCATAATCAACAATATAAGCACAAAAAATTAATGGAGATCATATAGAAACCAAGAAACTGGGGTGCTACAGTTATAATTCACAAGTCATACTGCACCATTATCTCAGGACAGAAATGGATGATGTTGGGCGACTACTGGCAGCAGAGAGTTGAGTTAAATCTCTGCTGCAAAGCGGGTTCCCGTTTCTATCTTGCACAACAAATAATAGGCTCCCATGCAACCCAGAATATCCATAGTGCCTCAGTACTTGTGCTCTAATTCAGTTAACACTAAAAGTATAAAAGCAACAAGAAAAGGCTGTGTCCAGCATGAACCAGATCACCAGTCAGGCATTTACCCTTCAAGCCAAAGACTGATTGATTGTTGGGTAACTACTAACAGCAGAGACACAAAGAAGTCACTGCTGCAAACTGTGCACCCATGTCCATCTTGCACAGCAATAAGATTAGGCCACCACACGACTTCAGCTAGCATGGTGACCAAGTGCCTGTGCAAGAGAGATCGCGTACAGCAAGCAAATCATTTACGCTTCGGAGAAGAATTCCTAGCGCTTGAACCATGGACACACATGCAGATCACAGGAACAACAAAACATGTACTAACTACTCAAGCACGGGATACGGACGAACACATCCCAATATAGAACGGCAAAACTAAAGAACTGGTTGCTTAGCCTCGGATCAGAAACCAACCAGAACTCGCAAATCCAACGGAAGAACAGGCAAAATCACCGCACGAACTGCTTCCGCACGGACGAATCTACGAGGACGCAGAGGAAGGGCGAGCGAGGGGGAGAAGAATGGGAGATTTACCTCGAAGCGGCGCAGCTGCGGTGGTGGCGGCGGCGGCGGGGGGTGGGAGTAGGGGAATGGGTGTGGCCGCTCGGGTAGGGTTTTGATGACCTCGCAGATGGGCCTTCTGGAATAATGGGCCGTTCCAGAGGAAACCTAGTACTGCTTCTCTCGATACAAAGGCCCACGGCTTACTGGGTCGGCTATGGAGTTTTTTTCTTTTTTCTCCTTTCGTTTTTCTTTTGACAAACTTCGTCGATGCCGGCTAAGTCAAATTGAATAAATGACGTGATTAAGAAAACTGAAAAAAATGGCGAATAATTTTCGGGAATAAAAAAACATCTTCCACAGGAATATGCAACGTTAGAGCCCAAAGAACAATTTCATTGAAAGATTGGACATTTGAAGCCGCAGAAAAGTAATAGTTCAACAGTGTCATGCAGAGTTTCAGTATCGAAGGTTTCATATGCAACATGGATTCCCTGGAAGTACAAAATAAATGGAAGGTTCAGAACAAAAATTTTACAATACAGAGAACCGTCTTGTGCTGGCTTATTATCACAAAACTGCTGTAAAGAATGCCCTTGGTGTTTTAACTCCTCGCTGTTGCACTGGAAATTTCGTAACCACACCTTTTTTTTTTAGTTAGCGTCTTCGTTCGGTTCAGAACTTACGATAGGCAGGTTTCTTCTGTACTGAGGTGATGTTAATCTCCTCTCCAGTGGTGTCTTCCTCTTGCTGACGACGAACCTGTTCACGCCCTTCCTCATCGGCATTATCTCCGGGAAGTCCTCGTCAGGGATGTTGGCGAGCTCGGAGATGTCCTTTATCTGTGCTGCCCTCCTAAACCATCTCTCGGCCTTAGCTTCCTCAGACATATCCAATGGATCAGGATCCTTCACTGCAGATCCTTCCAAGCTCTTTCCAGTATATCCTCTATTCGCACTTTCTCCGTAACTTGAGTAGCCTGCTGTTTGGTTAGGTCTAGATGTGGAACTGCCACTACCGGTGCCGCCATTATCAGAGTATGAGCCACTCCAACTGTTGTTGCTATTGTTGCTCCATGCGCTGTTACTGTTGTAACTGCTATTGCTGCTCTGGGCACCATTACTGTTGTAGCTGCTATTGCTGCTCCAGGCAGCGTTGTTGCTATAGGTGCTGTTGCTGCTCCAAGTACTGCTGTTGTAATAGGGATTGTTGTCGCTCCGACCACCATTGTCATAATCTCTGGTGCTGCTCCAAGCATTATTGCTGCCATTGTTGTTACTGCTCCAAGCATTGTTATTGTTACCATAACCTGACTTATAAGGTGGCTGTGTGGAATGGCTTCCCCTGTTGTAAGTAGATCTATCTCTGCTTTCGCTAAAGCTTCCCTGGTTGTTGTTTGCATTCCGAGTGCCAGTTTCAGAAGCACCACCAGAACGACCGACCATCCCTTGAGATTGTGGTTGATGCTGATAAGTGATGCTTTCACCATACCCATAACCACTTGTACTCAAGTTTTGATGTGGATAATTTCCGTTCCTGTTCTCATTGTTCATGTTGTTTGCTGCCTGACTGCCCATCACCTGTGAGCTGTTCTGAATATTTCCCAGATTTCCAGATGAATATTTTGTTTCTGGTAATTTTTCAGCTGATGGAGGGCCTTCTGGCACTATTCCTGCATCTGATGAATTCTCCACAGGCTTATTTTTCTTGGCAAAGTAATCAGGAGGGAATGGGACAAATGGGATGAAATTGGAATTATCAGCATGCTCGAGCACACTGCGCCTTTTGTACTGTGGCGATGTCAGTGAGCGGTCTTTCTTCTTACTAATAACAAACCGATTCTCACCTTTCCTCATTGGCATAATCTCAGGAAAGTCTTGATCAGAAATTGCACTTGGAAAGTCCTTTACATTACTGAGCTCTGCAACTTTCTTGGACCATTCCTCAGTGGTATCAAATGATCGCTTGTCATCTCTCCTCTCCATTGAATCCATTTGGCTTTTTGCCATGGAATCAGCCTCTGTACTTATTTGGGTGTCTGATTGTCCATCACCAAAACTATTTTGTGGCTTAGCAAACTGATCTGCAGATAATGGCACGAAAGGAACAGGATCAATGCCACCAAGATTGCTTGTTGTTTTATTTGAACTAGTATTTACATCTCCATCACCAGATTGATTGTTCTGCACCGAAGTAGATGTAGAACGCCCAAGAATCCTGTCTAATGTTTTACTTATCTTGGAGTCAGATGATCCATCTTGGGGGCTATTGTTACTGCTGTACTGTGCATTTGCCAGTCTTCTCTCCAATGGTGTCTTGCGTGTGCTAACCACAAATTTATTGACCCCCTTCCTCATCGGCATGATCTCAGGAAAATCCTCGTCGGCTGCTAGACTACTTAAATCAGCAGAATCATCAAGTTGGGATACTTTGTTCAACCACCTTTCTGCCTTCTGGTCATTTTCAGCGAGTTTTCTCTCAATTTCAGATTTACCAACAATGGATGTATTAAGAAACTGTGCCACTCCATCTAAACCAGCACCAGCAGGATTTGGTGGTATTGTTCCTGGTCTTTTACAACTACATCGTAAGCATGACATGTTCCTCCCATAATTATAATACACACACCTTGGCAAGAGGAAAGAAGTTAAGTAAGCTAATTTGAAATAAAAATGAATCTCAAATCACATAAGTTTAGAACAAGCATGCCAGATCTCTTACTGAGGGCATTCCCACTCTCCACCAGTCAACATCTTCTTTGGTCGATGCTCATTGCACTCAAGGCATCTCGCATTTCTAGCGAAATTCATAAAGCTACATCTGCAGGTTGCAAAGCACATTTTCAATGGAATAGTATGAAAGACAAGGTTGCAAATCACATTTTCAGTGTAATATTATGAAAGACGAAGAGGGGGCAAACAATTCATTAGTAATAAAAAAAATCAAAAACTGCAAATATCCTCAAATGCATTCAAACAAGTCAACATTGTGGAATGATTGGCTCTTTGAACTAAATTATGAGAATTATTGGTCATGTTTGGTTGAACATAAATTAAGTTATCAAAAGTTCAAAGCTTGGTAGGATGCAAAATAAAACCTGCTTGGTTCTGATTGTTAAGACAATATACTTTGTGACAACTGACAACATTCAGTAGGTTGACTCCTTAAAGTAAGGTGATCAATGCCATGCAACTGTTCAAACAAGAAAATAAAAAGACAGAAGTAGAGAACTAGCATACCTTGTACAGATCCAGTCACCTCGCTTCATTTCAATATTTTGTCCTGGAGGCCTAGAGCCCAATGTATTTTGCCTAGCTGTTGATTCCGCGTAACTGGAGGTTTGAGGAAATCCACTAAAACTTACAAACTCAGCCAAGATATTTCTCACAGCTGAATCAGTCAGTTCCTTATCTTTCAAATAGCTGACCGGAGAACCGTATGCGTAACTTAATAAGTACCGAACAATATCGATGGTTTCCGCTCTCTCTGACTGAGTCACCTGGTAAAATTTTCAGATCTTCAGTGATAGCATTTTATTATCTGAATGAATCAATAGTATTTTGGAATCTAAAATGTGTAATGACAATTGAAGGTTGAAACTGAAACGAATATAGCATTTCTACTAGCCTAGGTAACTCACTGATAGGAAAAAAAACATGAAGTGTGATAAAGCACACAAATCAAATGACTAGCTAGACTTTTTAAAATTCAGCTCAAAATGTTTTGGGTGGCACATTTAGTCCTCCTGTCCTCCCTTCCTGATTCAGTGTCTCAGATTCTCGCAATCAATATAGACCAGGTGAAACCAGAAAAAAAAAAAACTATGCATCTGAAAGCTCGTACTAATGCAGTAACTTAAGCTTACTAAGATCATCATCAGTAAGACTGATGACCACATTGAAGTAAAATCTACTGCAACCAAGACCAACAACCCATTAAGCAAAGGAGCCAACTTGAAAAAAAAAACAGGGAAAGAACTCACATCGCTCCCTTCCCCGGCAAGGTATTGCCGCAGACGCAGCTCTGATGCCTCCCCGTCCTTGAACAGAGCCGGCGCCGCGTTGGCCACCAAGACCTCCACGTCCTTCCTCGGCAGAGACCTGAGGAGGTCAGGCCGGTCGCGTGCGAAGGCGAGGAAGGAGGACACCGCGGCCTCAGCGTCGGACGACAGGCCGCATTCGGGGTCGAGGTCGAGCTCATCGGCGGGGGAAGGTGCGCGCGCGCCGTAGCCCGCCGCCGAGAGGCGGTCGACCAGGCGTGACCACTCGGGAAAAGGAGAGTGGCACGAGCCCGAGCTGTACGAATCCGAAGAGGCTCCGCCGGCGGCGGCGGAGGCGGAGGCGGTGGAGAGGGTGCGGAGGGGAGCCGGGGAGGAGAGCAGCAGGTGGCGGCGGGACGCGGGCGGGGAGAGGAAGAGCGCGAAGGCGCCGGCGGAGGGGCGGAGGCGGAGCGGCGAGGAGGTGAGGAGGAGGGAGGAGAGCAGCTTGGAGGCGCCGCCCATGGCGACGGCGAGAGGGAGGAAAATCTCGCCGCCGATACCTTCTCTCCGAGGAAGGGAAGGGTTTTGCTTGCGGCTTTGCGCCACCGGCGTTGGGGAGGATGATGGGCCGTGGGACGGAGAAACGGACGGTGGAGGCCGTAGGAGAGGGGAAATATCTCAGCGTGATCGGACGGCTTAGATTCTTCTCGCGGACCTCTTCGTTGGACGGCCCAACTTTGAAAGCGTTAATTTGATGGGCCAGAGTTATTGGGTTCTTTCTCTGGCCGTGATGGGCTGCAATTTGTGCACCGAACATTTCCTCTCAGAAAAGCAAAAACCATTCGTCAGTTAAAACATCACCACGAATCCCTTCAGAAAATGCAGGACAAATTATACATCAGTGTGTATGTGTATACATGTAAGTACGTTTTTGTAAGTATTAGGGACCATGCATGTCTCAGTTGTGCATTTGCGGGTTGGCAAACGGGATCTTTCGGCGACGCAAGGGACCAACGCCCCTTTGTGGCGACGAAATGACTCCGAATGAGGTCACTGCTCAGTGCTCACCGAGCAATCGTGCCGCGGAAAAGGAAGTCCCCTCGCCTCGATCGCGGTCGCTTTTCCTTCCGTTTTCAGATAGCTTTCGCCGCAGAAATGTTCTCGCGACGATTTTTCCCTCTCCTTTTTTTTCCCAGGTGACCACAGCGTCCACGAAGGCCAAGCGAACGTGCGGTCCGCGGCGCCGGCGCGTCGGCCACTCGTCGCTCCCAGCCACCGTCCGTACTACGTGAGAACGCAATGCTGCGAATTTAACTTGCTCGTTGACTGCTCGGCGATGGAAAGTACATTCATTCCTTTCCAGCCACAACTCCACGATGGTGTTGGACGACAGTACGGTTAGGTACATGCACTGGGGCAAAAAAGAAAATCCACTGTGGATAACGAACAACGCCCAACTTCTCGCTGCGATCCACCTTGGAAGAAGCCCCGCACATTGCTCATCCAACTTCAACGGTGCACGACAGCTTGGACACGTTCGCGCGTGTTCAAGTGTCATGCCATGCACGTCACATACTCATCCACCTGTTGCTTCACGATTGGCTCGCACATAAAAAAAATCTAGTTATATAGTACGTAAACCCCTTTTAAAATCTCAAATAGCTAATGCAAACTACAAAGCTTAATTTGACACGGACGATTGTATTTACGGTTAATTATTTTTTTATATTAGACATTTAAATTATAGATTTGAAACGACTGATGATATTTACGGTTAATTATTTTTTTAGTGTTAGGCAACATACCCGACGTATCCGTCGATAGCGGGGAGTTTATGGTGACTTCGTTAATCTCAAGATATATCAGCTCGGTTTTTCAAAAGTGCTTATATAAATAGGGTGTGCGTGTATTATGGGTGTCTAAGTCTTTGTACTATGTCTGTGTTTAAAAATAATAATAGACCAGACTAAGATTAAGATTTTTCTACACAGTGGATGATCGAGCGTCCCAATACAAGCACCAGCCAGATCCAATCCGACCCAGCACGCGCGCACCCGAGCCATCCATCCATCGTTGCGGCGCTGACCGGGAACCCAATCAAGCGGCGCAGATGTCAGGCGAGGCCCGCGCACACGCGGCGCGCCTCTGCCACACAGCGCAGCAGGATACCCACCCACCCACACCCACACCACCCAGATCGCACGGACGGACGCAGGCACGCGACGACACCTCGTCCTCCAAAGGTCAGTGTCGCGGAGCTGCGAGGACGAAGAGACGACGACGACGCCCTCGGTAAAGCAGAAAAACCCAAGTGCTCGCCAAGTTGACTTTGGCACGCACCAGCGTGGGGACGGACGGGTCGAAGTCGACAGCGAGAGCCCGTAGGAGGGGGAGGCGTGGCCTCCGTATAAAATCCACCCCACCACCGCCGCCGCGACTCCGCCATTGGGTGTTCCACCGCTTTGCGCCTTTGCCTATCAATCGCCTTGGCCCCCAGAGTAGTACAGCGTCGATCTCTGCAGCCGTGGGTAGCAACAGCAAGCGAAGGCGAGTGAAAGAAACTCGATCGATCATCAGTGGCGGTGAAAGAAACAAACCAGGACGTTCGAACGATACAGGAGAGATGAAGATGGAGCAGGTTTCGCAGAGGAAGGCGCCGCTCCTGGTTCTAGTAATCTTGTGTGGCCTTCTTCTTCTTCCCCTGGTTTCATCTGTGCCTCTGTCCAGTAAGTGATTGATGTCTCCGGCTGATTTTCATCAATTCTTGCTCTGTTTTAATTCAGTATGTCGATGATCCGTGCTTGTGGTTGATTAGTTGCTGATCTTGTTTGCGTAGGAAGCGTGTCCTTGAGGAACCACCAAGCATCAGTCTCTGCTCTGGAGGCGCCTGTTCAGGTATTTCTTTCTTTGTTTCTCTCACACAGGCTGATATGTCAAATTACTCTACCTAGTTTGCTGGTGATTATTGAACTGTCAGTACCATATGGCCTAACTGTGCCTCTAGACTCTAGTTTAAAGCAAAAACCACAGTATTTTTCTTCTCCACAAGGTTGCATAGTGCCATAGTGCCATGCACTCCCGTGAATGGCAAAGCACTCACATGCAAACAAACTATTCAACTATGCGCACCACACCAACAGGGCCAGTGCAGCGTGTCGCATGGCCATATCACCCCGATTGCACAGCGTCTCTCGCGGCCGCACAGGTGGCCAACGCAAGTAGTAGGCAAACGCACAGTGAATAAGCTATCTACAGGTTGACGAGCTCGTGGCTTTTCCCTTGCATGTGAGCTGAGCTCTCTCATGAGTCATGAGTTTAGAGCAGATCAGAGCATATGTGATATGCAGCAGCAGCTGTTTCTGCTGTTGGGTCGCTGGGGCGCTCCACTCACATGCACAGCTAGCAGCTTGCTAGGCCGGCCATAGTGCAGTTCACATGCATGGCCACACTTCCCACTTGTGCACACAGTTCGTGTTTTCCCCACTGACAAACGCCTTTCCAGATAAATTTAGTGGTGTCTCACCTCAGTTCGTGCAAGAACATTCTCGACTGTTTTAACTACTACCGCAAATTGGTTTATATTATTACAGTATTACTTCGATATTTATCTATACGTAGTTAATAACAATTTGTAATCCTGTGGCTGATGATACAGGTTGTGGCGGCGGCGGCTGAAGAGCGAGACCTTGACGAAGTGGCGGCGAGGATGGTGATCGAGGTCAACGACTACCCTGGCTCCGGCGCCAACAACCGCCATGATCCTAAGAGCCCTGGAAGAGCATAAAACGATCTCTGATCTGATCTGCAGGGCCTTGATCGATACATATAGGAATATTCAGTATTAGCTTTTGTACGTAGTGACATGCATGTGTGATATATGCAGTGCTTGGACAGGGGGCTTAGTTAGTTAAGTCTTCACCTATTATTATCAGATCGGGTGAAGAGGTTGATTAGCTAGCTACCACTCTAGTTTAAAAAAAGAGAAGGAAACTTTTCAACAAGTTCCTTGTGATATATGTATCTGCACGTACATGTGTCCATGTCCACCCCATCCGCCCGTTTTGTACATCTTGTGTACTGCTTACTCAATGACAATAGCAGATAAATATATTTCTACGAGATCCACGAGCTCAATATCTCATGCCTGATTAATTAGTACAATCAACGCATTGTCTCCATCGATCGTTGACTATTAGTGATGCTACCGATTTGATAAACCATAATTGCGTACTGCATGTGTGGCTGACGATCTTGATGTCCAATGTTTTGTTCGGTTGTGATCATTTCCGGACACATCGCGCTCTCCTCTGAGAAGAACTCGACGCCTCCCCGTGGCGTAAACGACGCAGAGCGAGAGAGTGACGTTGAATAGTTAACTACTGCACTACAATCGCTTAAGGTCTGGGGGTGTTGTGCGGTAGAAATCTCAGCTCAGAGCGTTTCGTCGTCAGCTCTCGACACGATCGACGTCGCCTCTGCAGACAAGACAGTGGGCAGAAAGCTGAGTAACATTTTCAACTGTGGACTCACGAGCTTGATATACTGTCAGATATGGCTAGTGATCAACATGTCTCGTGTCGTACTGTCGTTGGCAAGGCTGAAAGACATGAATAGTGGTGACCAAAGAGCAGCAAATGGGAAAGTGATGGATTGATTAATCGTTGTCTCATTGTGATGGCTGATGAATTTGAGAGAGGCCCCCCGGGGGGGGGGGGGGGGGGCGAGTGAAGGATACTAGTTCCTCCGTTTCACAATGTAAGTCATTCTACAATTTTCTACATTCATATTAATATAAATGAATCTAGACATATATATTTATCTAGATTTATTAACATCAGTATGAATATAAGAAATTGTAGAATGACTTACATTGTGAAACGGGTAAAGTAGCTAATTATGGAGTACCGGATACGTTCCTTTCGACGGAGATACGGACCTGAATCTCTGTATCAAGTGCTGTAGTAGTACCATTCAGTAGCTTACTAACTTCAGTTTGCACTTGCACAACGTGCTAATCGAGTAAAAGCACTCATTCTCAGCTGCAAACTTGGCTTCCCTGCTAAAAAAACATAGGTAGACTAGTAAGAGCATCTCCAACAGTCTCCTTATCCCCCTCTCTAAGTTAAATTTTGGCTCAATTTCACCCTCCAACAGACTGGCTATCGGGCTGGCCAAGCCATCCGGCTGGCCAAAGTCCTCCTTCCACTAGCCAAATTTGGCCAGCCAAAATAGCCTAGCCAATCATGGGCCCCACTCCGACAGTATCCCTCTCCCCTTTCTCTCTCTACCAACCGTCGTTGTCGAGATGCCATCGCTGGTGCTGTTGAGGTTGTCGTTGCCAGACGCCGCCGTCGCCAGCCGTCATCGGTGCCGTCGCCAGATCCGCTGTTGCCGGACGCCGCCGTCATTGCGCCGTTGCCAGATCCGTGAGGTCGTCGTTGAGCTGTCGCCAGCCGTCGTCGGCGCCGTCGTCAACCGTCGTCTCCGAGGTCGTCTTCGCCTGCCGTCGTCATCGCCATGCCCCGGCGGATTCAGCCGGTGCGGCATGTAGTAGAGGACGCCGCCATCTCGCTCCTGCCGTCGTGTTTGTCGCCCGCGCCGATTGGCCGCCCCGCGTCCACGCGAGCTCGGCCTGAGCGGCGGCGGCGGATGGCGATGGGGCGGCGGCGGCGGCACCTGCTGCAAGCTGAGCAGAGTGGGTTTGGGGAAAAGGGGGGAGAGATGAGGAAGAAGAAAGGGTTGTAGAGATTAACATGTGGGTCCCACTGTCATAGGCTCGTAATAGAGAGGATGAATGGAGAGGCCGTTGGAGTAAATAAGAGTTTGACTGGCTAAATTAGATGGAAAGTTGACTAAATAAACATTTGGAGAGTTAGATTTGGAGAGACTGTTGGAGATGCTCTAAATTCTACTAGCAACTAGTATAGCTTAGCATGAATGAAGGCCCTGTTGAGTTCCAAATTTTTTTCCCAAAAATATCACATCAAATCTTTTGACACATGTATAGAGTATTAAATATAAATAAATTAAAAAACTAATTGCACAGTTAGGGAGAAACCGCGAGACGAATCTTTTGAGCCTAATTAGTCCATGATTAGCCATAAAGTGTTATAGTAACCCGTATTTGCTAATGACGGATTAATTAGGCTCAAAAGATTCGTCTCGCGGTTTCCAGGCGAGTTATGAAATTAGTTTTTTCATTCGTGTCCGAAAACCCCTTTCGACATCCGATCAAACATCCGATATGACACTCAAAAATTTTCTTTTCACGAACTAAACATGTCCGAAGTTCAATTACCCTTGTTCAAATGAATGCTTCTTTTCCTTCATTTGTTCTCGGAAAAAAAAATTCTCACCTATAGTTAATCTAATACGAGATGTGACATATCCTAACATTACGCTAAAATATATTGCATATTGTATTAGATAAACTTATTTTAAGATTACTGATGGTTTGTCAAGGGAGTGTTGGCTTGTCAATTGGCTGAATCGCTGCAGGTCTAATCATTTTCTTTCTACAATTCGCGCATTAACAGAGATTATAAAATGGGTGCACGGGTCATGGAAGGCAACAAGTGGCTGCCGACCACAGAGGAAGCATACAAAACCGGCTCCGTCTTAAGGCGGCGAGACACTGCTCCCAGACTTCGACGGATCTGTCAAGAAGATTCGCCCCGTTTTTGACGGATATCGCAGGAGAAATCACATGACACGAGTAGACTTCTAGCTCCTTAATCTTGTTCCATCTTATGTTGTCTTCCTCCTCATTCTTTGACAGCTTGACTTCCTGAGAAATCCAGCTTCCTTTTAGGTCCGAATATTTTCTCTGTTCTGTTGCGAAAAAAAAAAATCCTTATGATACATCTGCAATGAAGGTACTTGAAGAAACATAGCATTTTGTCAACTCCTGTATGCAGCTACTACTAGATTGCTAACTCTCAAGCAAACTTTACTCCATGAAAGATTCACGGGACAACGGTTGGCTGTCGTTAGCTGCTACCAACCGCGCAATCTCGTGCCATCCAATGGCTGACGAGCGAAACATTCGACGGCTAACAAAGACACACACAGAGAATAGTTAGCTTTGATTGAGCTCTCCACATCTTTGCCATCAAAACTATCGTGTACGGGGTTAAGACAAAGGCCTCTTCGACAGGACAAATTGAACAACCTGTCGTATAGCTCACTTTTGCTCACAGGGGGGGGGGGGGGGGGGGGGGGGCACGCAAAACCGCGGTCTGCAAGCGATTCAGGGGGCTCCGGTGCTGTCAGGGATTCAGGGTAGGGAGCTAATTATGATCAAGGGGGTGTACGCACGAGGAAACATAGCAACAATACGAATGATAAATCTGATTAAATCGTTATGATTGGGTGTTGGGATTTTGTTGCATCTCAATCGTATCTAGCCGCCCTTGACTAAACAATTAACCAGTGGGCAGTAGCTGCTTTCTTTCTTTCTTTTTATTTTTCGTTTTCTTTTCCTCGCTCAGATGTAAAGCTCTAGCTCTATAAAAAAATTTCTCATGCTATATATTTAATGAAATGAGCACATCTAAGCGCCGATTGGTTCAAAAAAAATCGTTTTCTTTTCAAGAGATCAACGAAAGAAAGGTCAAGTCAACACACCTTTTTGAAAATATTTTTTTTTTGAAACACCTGAATCTTATTGCTCCTTTTCCTACAAGGTAAAAAGAAAATCTGAATATCATGTCAACGAGAGAGCTACTGAAAATAATCTGAATGTCATGTGGAGGGGAGAGAGCTACTTTCCGGGTCGCGCGTTGCTGGTTTAAAAGTTCAAACCCAAGCCTTTTTCAACGAAACGGTCCGTCCATATCGGCCCACTGTACACTGGCCCATGATAAAACAAGACTGACCTTCTTAGGACATCTATTTGGGCCCGGCTTTGCTCAGCGATGCGATGCGAAAAGGATCCGTGTACTTCGCTGTCAGCTTTTCAAGTTTCTTTCTGGCTACTCCTTCAGTTCTGCAAATGTCTCAAACTCTCACCCATATGATTGGAGGCAAATACAGTAAGCAAATACTAAAATGATAAAAGAAGGTTCAGATGCACGAGTTTCACCTGCCAGAAGAAGAGGACAATCTTGCTGGGCAAAACTGGAGCCAACCAGTTCAAACTTCAAAGCAATATTGGTTTTGCGATAATAAGAAAACCGGTTTCATTGTCATGTCCAGACTCTAGCGGTTGTTCCCGGCGAACAATTCAAGTCAATACCAATATACCATCCTGATTCTCTCGCGCCGAGACTTTAGAATCTAATTCCCCAGGTCCAGCACAATACAGGAGTATGTAGCTAAGCTGCCGGCTGCTGCATGCGAAGAATTCTCACTCGCCGGCCATTTTTTCGCAATGCCCAATCGTTTCCTCGCGCGGCATCTCCGCTCTCATCGTCCGCGTCGCGTCGGTCTCCGCGTGCGTGCAGGCGCGTTCCGGGCAGACGAGACGACTCTGTCCTAGCCTCCTCAGCCGCGGACCAAAATTCAGAAAAATCCGCAACAATTAGGCCCTGAGCCATACACGCTCGTACGATCGAGTTACCGCCGGCGGCTGGCGTGCCAAGACAGACGGTAGTAGTATCTCATATTCTCATGTCTCACGATCGCAAGTGTCAACTGTCAAGGCAGCGAAGTCAAGCGAGACGCTGAATTATTCCCCGGATTTGTCAGCCTGTTACGTATTGTTGTACTTGTCGTCCGTAGCGGTGTGAGAGATTGGGGCTCCATTTTGTCCACCCATGTGAGCTCACATGCCCCTGGATAAGTGGATAGGATCGTAATCAGAGGGGAAAAAAATGTCTCCACGCTATGAGCGTACTGTTCGCTCAGACCGTCAGACGTGGTAGATAAAAAAGATGGTTTTCAGTGTTTTCGCCGTAGAATTTGACGTGTCGTAGTAGCAATCAAGATGCTAGGGGGAGAGGTGAGTGAATATCTGATGGCAAAGTTTGCACCACTTCTGTTTGTTCCATCTGCTAATGAGCATGTTTTATTGTTGGCAGCGAGTAGATCGGCGGAGCAGTTGTGGCTTGCCGCTTGCCTGATCGACGATGTGTTTCTCCGGTCTGTAGACTGGAGTAACACGGAGCAGTTGAGGCCTGAGGGCCTCTTCTTTTGATGTTCACCTACGGGATTTTTTTTTTTTGACAAAATTAGATATGCCCCCACTCTAAAACACGGAGTTGTGAATACCGCACGTTCAATAATTAGACATGTCCCCTTTGAATTGGAAGATTCAATTTCCTAAGAAATGTTCCCTATGAAGCCTTTTGATACCCTTTAATTTATAGGAAATTATAGGAAATATTTCATAGGACTGCATTCATATAGCTCAATTTCATATGAAAAAGCAAGAGATCTAACCTCTTGAAAACTTTCATTTGCTTTATTTGTTTTCTATGGTCCTATCAAAGGGCCACTCTTAATATTTCCTGCGTTTTATATTCATGTAGGATTAGTAAAACATGTCACTTCAATTCCTACGTTTTTCCTATTTCTGTGCGTTTTTTTAATCCTGCGTTTCAAAGGGGTCCTAAAACGCGTGATGGAAAATAACATACGAATAGGGAAAACACATCAACCAAAAGTTTTTTCAATCCTATAAGGGCTTATTCAGATTAGAGGATCTTCACATGATTTTTGGAGTAATATTGTGCATAACAATTTCTTCCTTTTCTGACATTCAGATCATGAAAACTGGTTGTAAGAAATCCAAAGGAGAGTTTCCTTTGATGCTAATTTCATAGGAAAAGTACATGAAAAAACCATCCACCTCAAGCTCTTTTTTTTTTTTGCTTCATGCATGCAAATCTTAGGCAATTAATTTCCTGTGATCCGAATGCTCTCAACTTTTGTATTCCTTTGTTTTTCGTTTATCTGTTTTACACTTAGATTCATTTCCTATTTCTATGTTTTTCCTATCTTATAATCCAAACAAGCCCTAAAATTTAAAAACATGGGAAATAAAAAGAAATGAAAGAAGAAACCATTTGATTACACTATAGGAAGATTGAAAAAAAAAGGTTTCCAAGAGCTCTTGCTTATTTTCCTATGGAATTAACTATAGAGATACAATCTTATATAAAAAATTCCCTATCTTCTTCCCATGGACGAAAGGAGCCTATATAGAAAAGATTCCTATGAAAATTGATTTCTCCAAAAATCCTTTGCCAATCCTCCAATTCCCAGGGCCCTTACTTTAGCTACTCTTTTTTTTTTCTAAAATATCTCTTTTTTTCCATACTGACCTTGTTCTGTGGAGTTGAGGTTACAAATTAAAAGGACTCATAATCCACCCCATGGCCCATATGGGGCAAGGGTAAATCCTATTAGGGAAAATAAATTCACACATATAGAGGAAAAAATCGTAAAAATGTCTTATATACGTTGATGTGTCATACTAGATTAAATCTTAATTTTCTGTAACTCCTGATTAATCAAATCAAATGGTTGAGAGTTATGATCGTATTTTTTTAAGTAAGTATAGCTTGACTCAATGCTAATCCCCTAGAGTGATTGGACAAGAGGACAAACGTCTAATAAGTAAATAGGGCAACTGAAAAAAAAAAACATCTTTCAAAAAACAACAAATTAGATAGCCGTTTTTTTTCTGATTTCATGACAATGGACGAGACATATTCAAATGCCGATTTTTTTTTATGGCACACATCCATTTTTTCAGGAGAAAAAGTTGTATCATATGCCTGATTGTTGAAAATTAAAGCCTTTTGTGAGTACAGTGCCGGAGTTTTGCCAATTAATTAAGACAAAACAAGAGGGTAATATTCTTAGTTAAATTTTAGAAAAAAACACTATTGTAAACAACTAAACATACACAAGCTACATATGTGAGAATTACATGTGGGGACTGGAACTACATATCAATGATACATTTATTTTTCAACTATGAGATGTTTGTGATGTACCAAGCATTTTATTAACTCTATCATAAGAAGTCTCTCATCATTTGCTCTATGGCTAATAATCCATGAAAAAAAAATGAAGAAAAAAATGAGCGTGACTCTCATGTATTTGTTTCTAGTGATTTAAAAACCAATAAAAATAAACTATAATGTTTTTGTAAGATAATGAAACGAAAACCCCAACTTTAAAATACAGTGTTAATTGATAAGCTAGCTAACTACCGTTGTTTGTCTCTATATAGTGAGTTGATTTTGCTTCCAATTTTGTACAACAGATGGGCTATACTTTCTCCTTACTAAATGGAAGCATTTCTTAAGTTAGTAGGATATTAAGAAAGTATGTGAAAATAATTAGATAATGTGTGTCCGTAGGTAATTGGTTGAGAAGAGAAAGTAAGTGAAAGAAACTAGTTGTGATTGGTTGAGAGAAGGAGATAGGTGAAAACATAGCTTCAATTTAAGACAAAGTATTATGATAGAAATAGCTATATTTTTTAACAGTGGTAGTACAAGTACTACTTTATAATTCAGACTCTTCTCTTCACAACGGTGTGTGTTTAGCGTCTATTGTGAAGCTGTCATGCCTAATGTGTCACTGTAACGTGTCAACCATGCCTGACTTTTGTGTAAGAAAAGCTTCAGTTCTTAGAGCACCCGCTATAGTAAAGTAAGGTGCTCTTTATAAAACATGTACATCTCAGCAATAGACTAGATTAATAGTAAACCACCTTAATAGTATGTCTATATGGGTATCTATAGCTCTCTCATGTATTGCCTCGTTTTTCTCTATAGACTATCTCTAAGTTAGTAGATAGCTTTGCTCTCTCTATTCATTTAATATTTTCCAAGTAGGAAAATATGCTGACATGAATCTCTTGTATAGAGCCTATAGATAACCATTGTGGGTGCCCTTAGGCTCTGTTCGTTCCAGGGTGATAGAGGAGATTGGGTCTCGTTTTCCGCGCGCACGCTTTTCAAACTACTAAACGATGTGTTTTTTGTAAAAAAATTCTATAGAAAAGTTACTTTAAAAAATCATATTAATCCATTTTTGAAATTTAAAATAGTTAATACTTAATTAATCATGAGCTAATGGATCACCTCGTTTTACGTATCTTCTCAATCTCCTCAATCCCCTTCTACTCAAACAGACCCTGGAGGTGATTGCCCGTGCAGGATTCGTCAACCTCAATCACCTCTTATCAATTTCTCCTTTTTTCGAGGAACTTTTTTTGCAACTTTTGCGAGGATACCTCGTCTTCACTCTTGACGGCCAGTAATCCCTTTCTGACTCGGTCTACATACGAGTCGATTTCACGTAGTGAAATCCAACATATAACCTGACGAAACACACAAGAAACGACTCATTCCATTCGAGCCTGTTTCTTTACGAAATCCAACACAGAACCAGACCAAGAATACCCAACAAACTGTAAGTTAGCCATGCCTTTCACCTCCGTCAGGAACCTTACATGCATGTGCGACGGATGCAGAGGACAAAGTTCAGACTATTAACAGAACAACATTGCCACATGCAAGTCGAAAGGATCGTATTCTAAGTACCTACTTATCCGAATTTGTGCTCGACCGATGCAGACTAGCCTGAGATGTTCTTTTTTTTGTATGGAGTATCCATGTGTTCACATCCCAAGCGACCGTGCAAAGCGATCCAGATTTCAGCAACGGAGTTGTCGTTAGCGTACAAGCACGGTCAATGATGAGCAGGCACTAATTAATCGCGTTGATCACTGAATCAAAGACGCCACCATCCCATGTGAAGTCGAGGAAAAAAAACACCTCCTGGTTAGGGACGAAATGCGGTCATGGGATTGACAAACATGTGCCATTATCATTAGTCCGTTGATCTCACGTCAAAAGTGCCATTAGTAATTTTCTCCTACGACACCATGACGTTATTATCTGACCAAACGGTACGAAAAATGCTAAAGAAACCTTCCGTATAGCATAAGCAGAGGCCGAATGCCGCGGGTTTGGTAACTTTCATCTCCTCATGTCCGATCAAGGAGCCAGATGGTTGAGGGATGTCACCAAGACAACGCCATTGTTTACGGCCAGTTAGCAACACATCGCAATCTGTCTCGACGGGTATGTTTTGCTTGTCTGACAAGGGATTCCTCGAGTCCATAGCGACAGGAAAACGATTTACAGAAACAAGGGAAAAATTCAGCAAACCATATCTGATAATCTGAACAGCTCCAAGCTCCAAAGCAGTGAAACGTGAAGGAACCATATACTACTAGCAGTAGACGAAACTCAGGTGGTGGTGGTGGCAGAGACGTGCGCTCGAACGATTTCAGCAGTCGATGTGCACGGAAATTTTTGACCCAGAACATTCAGGAGCAATCAAAGGTGGAGGCGGGCGTGACACGTCCAATCCCCCCTGTAACGTGCGCACCGTTGACATCTGTAGCGGCTGCTGCGCTCATCTCATCTCGTTGGCGGCTGTAGCTGCAGTACAGGAGTACGTGGTGGTGGTGGTGGTCCGTGTCCGTTTATTTACTGCGTTTACTTCAGTGCGCCCGCCGTGTTGGATGCGTCACCGCCCTCCGTTTCAGCGCCGGCGTTTGTCCGCACGCACGCACGCTCGTTCGGCTCCCCTCCACTCGTCCCTCGATCGGTTCGGCTGGTTGCCTCCCTCCACAGCCTCGACGTCGCTTTTCCCCGCCCACCTAGCGCATCACGCCACCACGCCACGCGAGAACGCGACGCGACGCGAGGCGGGCAAAAAACTACCGAGCCGCACGCGCAGGCGGGGCGCGAGGTGCCCAGTAGGAGTACCCCCCCCAACCCAACCCCACCGATCGGATCGGCAAATCCCCCCGTCTCCCCACACAGATCCCCCACCCCCCACCGGGCCACCACCACCAGCAGCAGCAGCGGACGCACGCACGCACGCACGCGACCGCGAGGCCGCGAGTGCGTTACGACGAGGAAACCGAGCGGCGCGAGCGAACGACGGGGCGGGGGCGGGGGCGGGGCGGGGGGCGAGGGCGGCGCCATGGCGGATTGCCGCAGCCTGATCGAGTTCCTCCGCGCGTTCGAGCACCACCGCAGGGCGGCGGACTCCGCCGCCGCGGCGGGGTGCTCCTCCTCCTCCTCCCGATCCAGGCGGGGCGGGTCGTCGCTCACGGCGCTCTGCGACCACTCGCCGATGGCCGCGGTCGACGCGGTCGTGCTCCTCGCCGTGGTCGCCGCGCTGGGCTTCCTCGTGGTGCCCTACGCGAAGATGGCGCTCCTCGAGATGGGCGCGCTGCTCCACCCGGCCGCGTCGTGCCTCTCGGCCGCCGCCTTCGCCGGGGCCGCGGTGGCCGTCGCGGCGGCGGTGCTCGCGTGGGAGCTGGTGGGGCACCACGCCCGCAAGTGCGGCAAGCCGCGGTGCAGGGGCCTGAAGAAGGCCGTCGAGTTCGACATCCAGCTCGAGACGGAGGAGTGCGTGCGCGGCCACCCGGCTCCCGCGGCGCGATCGGCTCTGCTCGCGGCCGCGGGGGCGCACCCCGTGGAGCTCGGGGACGCGCACCGCGAGCTCGAGGCCGAGCTCCGCAAGATGGCGCCGCCCAACGGCCGCACCGTGCTCATCTTCCGCTCGCCCTGCGGGTGCCCCAAGGGTCGCATGGAGGTCTGGGGCGCCAAGAAGGTGCGCCGGATCAAGAAATAGATAAGAGAAGGATCACATGGTTATTACTAGTTTACCTGCTGTTCCTTCGTAGCGCTAAATTACTAATAAGCAGTAGCTAAAATATAAGATGCGATGCATCTTGGTAATCAGTACAGGGAGAGGAAATAAAGGGATGATAGAAATACTGAAATAGGTAATATCAGATCATAGATTATAGAATATGCGATGGAGTTCTGGATGCCTGCGCATAAATATACTATATCCTTGTTCATTCATGTTTTCCTTGAGATTCTGGATAAATAGTCTTACAAAGATACTGTCTTGTTTGATACTAGTATCAATTTGTGCTTTCTTTTCGCCTGCCTTTTCGAATACCTGATCGAATTCTCTCAGTGGACAATTTTTTGTGGCAAGCATCTTTGACCCTGCCGAGTTGCTGAGTAAGCCTTTTCTATTCCATGTTAGTGCTCTGCTGCTCTAAACTTCTAGCTGAAAGTAATCCATGGTCATTTGTCGTTGTGTGATGTTCTCCAGTTTGATTCAGTGCGGTATTGGGGGTATAGATTTTGCTCCTTGATGGACTAGGATGACAAACTGCTCTTCCATTCACGTTGAGGTCAAGTATTGTTATTTTTAATTGCAAACTTCTTGTAGCTTCTGCTTTCTCAGGACATTTTTTTTCATGGCCCGTGGTATGAAATATGACTAGTTACTGTTATCCACTGGCTTTCATACCATGACAATATAGACATACAGTACTCTGTTCATTCTCAAGTTCATGTTTTTTTTCCCATTCTGAGTCTGTTTAACCTTAATTTGGCTGCCTTGATAATTGCTTGAACTTATATGAGGGGCAGCTTCTAAGTGGCTTCAGCTGTGCAGTTGTTTCACGCAGTCATGACTAAATAGTCACAGCTTCAAATGTAATCATATAACACAGCTTCATTTTAACAAAATTTATGGCTGGCCAGTTCACTATATTATTTATCAACCGATAAGCAACTTTTGGAATATCTGTCCCAAAATGATCTTTGCTTCTTTCCCCTGTGATAACCTCGTGTCCTAGCATACAGCTTTAGTAGCACAATCCTCATAACTAAGTCTATCAGTTTTATTTCATATTTTCTCATCCCGCCCTAAAGGAAAAAACATCGCTTTTGTGATTGTCCTCACTAATTTTCTACAGTCTCCTACTTTGTTTCTTTATCTGGCAAATGACACTGTATCATAGTGCACTTCTTTTGCGATGCCATTATTGGCTTGTGTTCTTTTTAAGAGGTATATTACCTCATATGCTTTCTTGTCCATCACCTATATTTATGATCCACATTTTTTGATGCAAATACTTTATAGTTTTATCATATTGCTGTGTGCTTTTGGTGAAAGAACCTTACCTTTTGGGGTGTCAAATACCATTTCAGGATCTTACTTATTTATCTACTTCTATGTCATATTTTCCTTCATATTTCAGGGTTGTTGCTTGTATTGTGGGTTCTCACGCCTCAACCCAAAGATACATTCAGTTACTTGATTTTATAAACAGAGCTAAGGATTTAGAAAATTACTGAAAACTTACGATCATTAGTACTTTTCACTTGTTTTTTCCTGTCATTGTCACACTGTGCATCCTTTTTGGAAGTTTCACCTATTCCATGTTTGTTTTTTTATTTTATTTGTCTTTCATTCCCGTACGATGATATAATGCTTATTGATTACTACCTTCTTTTTTATAAACAACTGCCAAGTGTACAACAATTCCTGTGCTTGTATATGTATTTTGAGTTCATGTTTTCTACCATGATCATTGATCATTTTGTATATTTTCAGCTCTAGCTAAAGCATCTGAGGTTGAAATGTTTACATCTTTGATTTTCACTACAGTTTTGTGAGTTTATGTTGGATGCTCAGCGCTCTTCAGCTGGCATTTGTTTTTTTTACAGTGGCTAGGGGTGATCCGGGGTTCCGGCACATGAAATTCTGGGGGTGAAGGGAACAGTGTGATAGGGCATATGTGTTGACAGGAAAAAGTAGAAAAAAAGTTCCTAATTATTGCGGAAGTTGAATTGCTTGAAGTCTCTTGGTTTTCTGTTGTACACCTTACCTTTTTCATGTCGAAATTATTTTTTTGGTGCAAGTGAATTATTTTCAGCTCTAGCTAAAGCATTTGAGGTTGAAATGCTTACAACTTTGATTTACATTACAATTTTGCGAGTTTATGTTTGTTGCTCAGCACCCTTCAGCTGGCATTTGTTCTTCGCAATGGGTAGGGGTGATCCGGGGTTCCAGACTCCCAGCATATGAAATTATAGGGGTGGGAACACTGGTAGAACATCTGCGTTCATAGGAAAACGTGGGGAAAAAAATCGTAACTGTTGCGGAAGTTGAATTGCTTGAAGTCTTTTGGTTTTTTGTGCAAGTTAATTATTTTAGGATTGTTTCATGTGCAACTATCCAATGTTGCACATCCTTTTGTCCTCCTGAAAGCTTACGGATTGTTTGTTACAGGTCTGAGATTTTATCTGATCTCTGTTGTAGAACCATATAGTTCGGCCCAGGAAGAGCCCCAGTTTAACATTTGCAATGGCTATGCTCAATAGGCAAAAAGCAAGTGTGCCTCAAGTCTTCAACCTGTCCTGCTTGCTAGCCTGTTCTTTTTTAAAGCCGGAAAGTAAATTTCCAATTTACTAGAGGCGGACGCAAAATCCCCAACCACTGAAGCAATTACTGCACGATTTTGCTATATATACGTCGACATTTTCTCCCAAAAATTTGACAGATGTAATTACAGTACAATTGTAGTGTAATTTGTAGTGTAATTACACTGTAACTTGCATGTAATTACACTATAACTATAGTGTGACTTGTATGTAACTTTCAAAAATCTCTCTGTAATATGTTATTTCGGTAAAATGGAGGTTGTGGGAACAAATACTTACACATATGTGTGTGCTATGATTTTTTTTCCTCACCAAAACAAATCTTGTAATAGATTTAACAATTCAAAATTACGTGAAACTTATATACAAGTTACATTGTAGTTACATGCAAGTTACAGTGTAATTACATATAAGTTACAGTGTAATTATACTACGATTGTACTATAATTACATCTATCAAATTTTTAGGAGAAAATTTGTCAACAAATGTAATCACACCACTAAAGCAATTACAGCATCAACTGATGGCGATCGGGACTTGAGCAAAGGGGGCCTTTTCAGCCCAGACAAGCAAACGGGCCAGCCGTCTCGGGTAGCAGGGCCAACAATCATTTTAGGTCGGGAAGAAGTCCACTTTGACACCCTTAAAAAGTACGCCGAATCTAATTTATACCTCTTAACCAGAAAACCAGATGGGATGACTCCCTGAACTATTGAAACTATAGATGGCCAAAAAGCCCGCCCGGCACGGCCCGGACCAGACACTGCCCACCAGCCATCGGGCCGGCACGGCCCGATCGGCACTTCATGCCGGGCCGTGCCGGCCCATAGGCTGCGCCTCCCGCCCAGGCACGGCCCACCAGCTGTCGTGCCGTGCCGGGCCGGCCCGAAGGCACGGGTGGCCCATCGTGCCTTTTTTAAATAAGTCTAGTTTTCGTCCCTCCTCTTTTGGCTATGACATAATATAGAGAAAATAAGTCTATTTTCCATCCCTCCACTTTGGGCTGTGACATATATATAGTGAAAAAAGTCTATTTTTCGTCCCTCCTCTTTGGGCTGACATATATATAGGTAAAATAAGTCTATTTACGTCCCTATTCTTTCGACCATGGCATATAATATGTCTATTTTTACTCCCTATTCTTTATGTGTCGAGCCTGGCATGCGGCCCATTGTGCCATGCCAGCCCAACGTGCTGGCGAAGAGGCCCAGGCACGGCCCGGTGGTCGGGCCGGGCCGGCACGGGCCCGACCCTTGACGGGCCGTGCCGTGCTTGGGCCGGGCCAAAACGCCGTGCCGTGGGCTGGGCCATCAGGCCTCGGGCCTTTTGGCCATATAATTGAAACTGGTATAATTTGACTCCTTTAGTGGTTTTCAATGGCGGTTTTGCTGACATGGCGCTGATGTGGCGGTGTTGACTTTGTCTTCATCCCATGTGACGGTGACATGGCGCTTATATGATATTAGAATTAAATATATGCATGTGGGACCTATTTTTCATTCACACAAGAAAACACAGTAGGACCTGCTGACATGTTGGGCCCACATGTCATTCTCTTTCCAACCCTTCTTCCAATTCCCTCTTTCTCGCCCTTATCTCCCTCTCTCTTTCCCCATGTTGCCGTCTGTGAGGAACCGGGCTGGACTCTAGAGCGGCGGCGACATGGGCGGGTGGGTGGCCGGCGCGGAAGAGGAGGCGATGGCACAGAATACGACTGTGGTAGCGGTGGCCGGGGAAGGTGGCGGAGTCTAGAGCATCGTCGACAATGGTGAAGAGGCGGTCATCCCCCCTAGGGGCGGCCGAAACAGATCCCCCAGGCGGCGGCAGTGCCGACGGAGGACGCTGGGTGGAGGAAGTGAGGGGTCCCGTCCCCCTGGCGGTGGAGGAGGCGAGGGGGTCCGACGGTGTGGTGGGCGGCAGCGGCCCACCAGATCGGCATAGGGCCCTCTGTGGCCACGGCCGGGAAGGGGCGGGGCGGCGGTGGAGAGGCGGACGGTGGGGAGGTCGTCGAGGCGGGCTCGTGGGGGATGACCGGCGCGCAGGGGGAGGGCAGGCCCCGGTTGGCGACGTCGTCCCCATCGGTCTCCGGTGAAAGGGCGAGGGGCCATCCTCCTGGAGGCGGCATGGGCGAAAAAAGTCCGACACCGACGCATGCGGACGATGCACGGCAGGGCTGAGCGGAAGGGGCGCGGTGGGGCAGAGATGTTGACGACGGAGGAGGTGGGCCTGGGAGCCAACGCCCTCGCCATCGGGCCCTCACCGCCGCGCCCTTGCCGCCGGACGCCGCCGTCGCTAGCGCCGGGGCGGAAGGGGCCGGGACTGCCATTCACCCGCCGCTCCCACCGCTGCCATGCGACACCCCCGCCGCTGTGCCCTCGCTGCCAGATGTCGCCTCCGCCAGTTCCCGGAGCAGAAGGGGCCAGGGTGGGGAGAGAGGAGAGCCCTGTCGCCACCGCTCCTCGTCGTTGTCCCGCCGCCGTTCGTCGAGAAGAAGAAATGAGGAGAGGGAGAGTGGGGGGAGAGGTTATTAGAGGGAGGGGATGACATGTGGGCCTAGCTTAACTTTTATTAATTTATTTGATGACTAGGCTGCTATATTGACGCCACGTCAGCGAAAACCTCCCTTAAAACAGTCGAGGAAGTCGTTTTAGATGGTTTTAATAGTTGGAGGAGTCATCTTATCTGGTTTTGTGGTTTAGGGATACAATTAGGTTCGACGTATAATTAAGGGAGTCAAATTGGACTTTTTCCTTTAGGTTGTGTTTGGTTTGTTGTATCATGCTAGGCGGGTAGCAAGGGCCAACAACCTATGTAATTTTCGGTTGGGCGGTCTTTCCAACTTGGCCCGCCCATGGATGAGATCCCTGACTTTAGGGGTTAAAGTCAGAGATGAACATTGACTTTAAGCTGTTTTCAGTTGTTCAATTCATAGCGAAAGAACGAGATCGATCAGTATAGCGTTTCGTGAATAGTAACTATGCACAGTTCATTTCACTGTTTTTACTGTTGCTACAGTGAAAACTGTAAAGTACTGTGGCAACAAACTCATTTCACTGTGTGCGCGCGCGCACCTTTCTGGAACCCCGCCCATGCAAAAAGGTCTCCTTAGTCAGGTTGAGCGGAAATGCTCAATTCAAGCTTTACAACTCGGGCAAATCTGGTGGATGCAATGGGCTGCACAACCACACCTACGTGTGCAAGGTGGGCGACGTGTCTGTTCAGCCTCACCTTATTTAAAGCTAGGTTTTGGTCTTTGGTGGAGGACAAGGCGAGCGCGCAGAGGTGAAGAGCACAGCGAGCGGGGGAATAGCAAGCTTGGGGAGCGGTGGGAGTGATTGGACGGAGCAAGGGATATAGGCTTGGCGGGGGCATGAGCGGAACAAGAGGAGCAACGAGGGTATAGTAGGCGGCGAGCGCCGGAAGGGATTCATGAGAGCAGTAGTGAACCTTCTTGGTGGAGCGGCGGCAGAGCGACCTTGATGACGAGAGCCTTTCTCTCCCCCTCTCTCTTTTGGTCATTTTTGTTTTATTTTTCTACATTTACCCATCATTAATACACCAAAGTTATTGTACAGGATAAGCTCAAATTGATAATTATTTTTTTAAAAAAAAACTCGCTGAATTTAGATGAATTACTTCGTAAACTGCTCGTACCATGAATTTTAGATGGATTTTCACAGTGAAAAAAAATGATAACAATGTTAATCTTATCTAAATGGTAGGACATTTCTTCCACAAGTTCTAGCTGGTAATCACCTCAATCTTAAAAGAGTACCATACGTAAGATCCATCCAAATAATTAAACAAAATCTCTTTTAAACTGTTCTCCAGTACAATCAATCAAAAAAAAATCACATGTTAGCTCGGCTGCGCCCAATGCAAACAACCAAATATTTGCACGCATATCCTTTTAAACAGGCCAAACTCAATCTAGATGTAAGATACATACTACTATCAGACTAGAATGTGAGCAACCAAACACACATTTAGCCCTCGACCGAGTAACTTTCATGCATGCCGTATTTCAAATTTGCAACCTATTCATTCAAGTCGTTTTCATCCGGAAATTAACGTGCCAACTCACTTCTCTTCTCTCCCTCAACCCATCTTTACTCCGCTCTCTTTTGTTTTAGGACTCGAAACACACGTGAAACGATGAATCAAATGATCATTGTATATACCGCATGGAGTACTCGTATATACTACCGCGTGAGGTTGTGAATCTGTCAGCATCCGCGGTACGGGGAGTGCTGGTCGTGGTTGTCCTGTGACCTGAGGCGCGCCTGCATCCTGCCGCTCTCTGTCGCCGTGTTGCAAACTTGCAACGATCTCTGGCATGCATGACCAATTTGACCATATACAGACTTACTCTCTCCGTCCAAAAAAAGAAACCTGAGTTTTCATGTCTAACGTTTGACTGTCTGTCTTATATAAAATTTTTTATAATTAGTATTTTTATTATTGTTAGATGATAAAACATGATTAATACTTTATACGTGACTTGTCTTTTTAATTTTTTCACAATTTTTTTTAGATAAGACGGACGGTTAAATATTAGACACAAAAAATTAGGTTTTTTTTTTTTTTACGGAGTACAGTAGGACTATATGCCAGTGGCCAGACCGCCGGTAAGCACACCGGCAAAACCACTAACCCGCCGCTGATCCGACCACAGTAATGAAGAGGAATCTGGTGGCTGACCTGACGGCTAGATTACCGGTGGTACTTTAGGGAAATCTGAACATCGGAAGCGCCACCAACCGCGTCCAAGTACAGTACAGTAGTATAGCCGTATAGTAGTAGCACGTGATCCATCCCCATCCAACAAGCTAAAATCGTGGTAGAAACTCGATTTTTATTTTTAAAAGGTTTCAAGTTTCAAATGGTTAGACCAGAACTTCAGTTAAACGGCTGCTTCAATAGAGTACAGCATTCTGTAGTTGCTTTCAGGTAGTACTAGTAGGTAGTAGAGTGCTCAATAGTGGTGGCCGCGACACAATTTTCAGGGGGTGTTTAGATGGGGCTAAAAACTTTTTAGCCCATGTCACGTCGGATGTTTAGACGCTAATTTAGAGTATTAAACATAGACTAATAAAAAAACTAATTTCATAAATGAGAGCTAATCCGCGAGACGATTTTTTTAAGCCTAATTAATCTATAATTATCAAAAGTTTACTGTAGCATCACATTGTCAAAATCATGGCGTAATTAGACTCAAAAGATTCGTCTCGCGAATTAGTCCAAGCTTATGGAATGAGTTTTGTAATTAGTGTATGTTTAATACTCTAAATTAGTGTCTAAACATCCGATGTGACATGGAGTTGGAATAAGGCCCTGTTTGTTTCAGCTTAAGATTATTGTAATCTAAATTATTAAATCAGATTACTCTAAACTGGATTATAATAAGCTGACATAGAATAAGCTGCGAGCTGTTTGTTTCTCTGTATTATTGAAGGCATCTAAGGGTAGTGGGTCTTTAGCCTCCCAATAACCTGAAAAAAGCTCCTCCAGAGAAGATTATTAGATTATAATAATCTACTTATTTATTTCAGCTTACTCTTAATAATCTAGATTATAATAATCTTAAACAAACAGCCCCTAATAGACGAATTCCGAGTCCGGTGTGACCGGCGTGTGCGTTTGCTGACCTCGCGATCTCCGCTACCACCACCAGACTCCCCAACAAACACGCACGCGCACACACACTGTCGCACCTACTTCATCCCCTACCCCGCTGCCTAAAATCCACCTCCCCATCCTGCACCAAACCAAACCCCCGCGACCCACACCCAAACCCGCCACCGATTCCGAGCGCGCCGCGGCGAGCGAGCGGGAGAGAGGGGGGTCGCAAGCGCAGCTTCCTCCCCGGCCATGGATCTCCTGCACGGGGAGAGCGTCCAGACCACGGTGGCCATCGCCGTCGCCGTCGTCGCGGTCGCCGCGGGCGGCGCCTTCCTCCTCCTCCGGTCCAGGAAGCCCAAGGGTATGTATTGGCTCCGTGCATCTGTCCCCTCTGATAGTCCGATGTTGTGAGTTTGTGATGTGGCGGCTCTCGCGCGTGATCTGATCTGGTTCTCCGGGGTTCCAGATTAGTCCTGGTTGGTTCTCATCATCACTCTCTGTGTGTGTGATTTGAGTTCTGAATCGCTTTACGAATGCCCATCTTCTGGCCTTCCTCGCAACCAGACTGACAAAGATTCAACGGAGCAGCGAACTGTAGGCTGCCACACTGCTGTATCGTTGCTGTTTCATTGTCTATAGTTATCTTTCGGTAGTTGTTTGTGCAGTTTTGGTATCATGCTACTTTCCTTTATTGATGGTTGGTGCCATTTATTTTTCCCTCCTCAGGCTGTTTGGATCCTGAGAACTTCAAGAAGTTTAAACTTGTGGAAAAGAAGCAAATAAGTCATAACGTGGCCAGATTCAAATTTGCTCTTCCAACTCCAACCTCTGTATTGGGCCTTCCAATTGGTCAGCATATCAGTTGCAGGTTTGGATTCCGCCTTATGCCTTTCTTTATGAAGTTTGCTACCTTTTTTTTTTTTTTACATAAATTGGAAAAATGTATGTGCTATTCTTTTAGAGGACAAGATGCTACAGGCGAAGAAGTAATCAAACCTTATACCCCTACTACATTGGATTCTGATCTAGGGCATTTTGAGCTTGTTATTAAGGTAAATTGTATTCAGTTCTTTATACTGTATGAATGCTTGTTTGTCAATCCTGGAACATATCGTTATGTGCCACACAAGCAGGATTTGCCATTTAACTTTTCTCATAATGCAGATGTACCCTCAAGGAAGAATGTCACACCATTTCCGTGAAATGAAAGTTGGTGATTATATGTCTGTGAAGGGACCTAAGGTTGTTTTCTTTCTGTTCCAAGCAACTTGTGTTAAGTCTATAATGGGTGTTTATTGACTCTGAAAGAGTTTTGTGTTATCTATTGTGCTTTAGCCAGCATTTATGTGCTTATATTTATTGATTAGGTGACATTCACAATTGAATTGGGTGCTCATTTGTCTTTGGTTTACGAGTTTAACATGGTTTCTTCTCTGTTCTAGGGTCGTTTCAGATACCAAGTTGGGCAAGTGAGAGCTTTTGGAATGCTAGCTGGTGGATCAGGCATCACTCCCATGTTCCAAGTAACATATATGCCTCCAAAGTTCTATGTTGCAGTTAATGTTGCTGCAAGCGGGTCACTTAGTAGTTAGTACTGACAAACATTTTTTTTATGTTCTCACAGGTTGCAAGGGCAATTCTTGAGAACCCTAATGATATCACAAAAGTTCATTTAGTCTATGCAAATGTCACGCATGACGACATTCTTCTGAAGGTGGAATCACTTCTTTGTTATTTGTTGAGACTCTCTTTTTGCTGCCTCTACAATATATCTATGATACAATTTTGTGGTCTTTCTGACTGTTAGCATCGCCCCATCAGATTTCAGATTTACTGTGCCATCATGTGATTTAATTGACTTTTGTGCCATATATTCACTAGTGGACACCACATTTCATTTAGTTGCCAATGACAGCTAGTGAAATTTCAAGTATTGTTTATGATAACTGTTAACTGGTTTGTTTCTTCAAATGCAAAACTCATGCAACTTGTACTGCATGAAAGTGGAATAATTTATACATAGTACTTTGTAGCTGAGATATTTTACAATTTCTTTATGTAATGTCAAAGCTTCTATAAATGATATATGAATGGGAGAGTCGGAATAATCCAGCACAGCTGCATGTGCTTGAGCAAAGAATTTATTCTATTAATATTGCAAGAAAGTTCTCTATTCATTATACATGTCGAAATATTTTTGAGGTTGCAATAATAGTTTATGCCACTATGCATGTTATCTGTAACCAATTAGGATGATTGGTGACTGCATATGTTCTGCTATTTACTGCAGTCCCAAATTTATGTGTGTTGAATCTGTGCAGGAAGAACTGGACAACATGGCCAAAACCTACCCTGATCGCTTTAAGATCTACTATGTCTTGAATCAGGTGAACCCTATGCTTCTATTATTTTACAAGATTTGTGTATCAACATCAGTACTCTAGATACATATCAATAGCTTTGCTGGACACAGTGGTCTCCAGGATTCCACGTTCGCCATTTCTCTTGAATATTTTTGGGAGTCGTTGCTGAATTTATGTTATGAATTGTCTGATTGGAACAAGGGATGGGTTGTTTATCCATTAGCCATAGTACCCTACAATGGTGAGATAATTGAAAAAGATTTCACATAAAAATATTTAAAGATTCCTGGATGATATTAAAATAATTAAGGAGCGTTTTTTTTTTCTTTGGATAAGAGCATGCTCTTAGTTGCATTTGCTTTAGTATTTGTGTTTTTTCTGCTTGAAATAAAATTATGCTATAAAATCGTAGTCCCAAATGTATATTAGGAATTACGACATGCATGGTACTTGATAAAGACATTTGCAGCAGATTCCAATGTTGATTTTTTGCTTGTGCAGCCTCCTGAAGTCTGGAACGGTGGCGTTGGGTTTGTGTCACAGGACATGATTAAAGCTCATTTGCCAGCACCTGCCGAGGACATTCAAGTAAAACTCAAATCTTCATTTTCGAAACCTCTTGTTTAGAAAGAAGTTTTTGCTTTCTGTATGGTGTCTCAACCTGGACACTTACATATAATATGTGTTTAATTGTTCCAGATCTTGAGGTGTGGTCCTCCTCCGATGAACAAGGCAATGGCTGCGCACCTTGATGAGCTCGGGTACACCAAGGAGATGCAGTTCCAGTTCTAAGCTCTCCTAATGGCGGAGTACCAGAATAATGGACCCCATGGCCTACGCTGTCTTGTGTCATGGAGACGTCGTCTGACCTCTTTTGTTAGTTGATAGCAATACATGATTAGTCGTGACCCAACAATTCATGTATCACTCCATTTTTATGGGAAAATGTTATCTGCAATTGGCAGAAGCCCTGTGACTGCCATCTGGTTTACAAACTGAACATTGGATGCTGCACCGCGTACTAGTGCGTACACAGGGTATCAAATGTCACCATTTGAGAAAGAACTAAACTCCCTTCGTCCAAAAAAAAGACAAACCCTGATTTCCGTGTCCAACGTTTGACCGTCCGTCTTATTTGAAAAAATTATAAAAAAAATTAAAAAGACAAGTCACGCATAAAATATTAATCATGTTTTATCATATAACAACAATGAAAATATGAATTATAAAAAAATTTCATATAAGACGGACAGTCAAATTTAGACACGGAAACTAGCATTATTTTCCGTGAGAATTATTGGAGTACCTACATGTTTGGTTTATCGATTGAATCTCCATAGAAAATGTATATTTTTTCCTCAGATTTCAATAGGAAACTGATTCTTTTTTTCAAACAAAATTACAGGATAAATTCCTTTGATAACGGATTATATGAAAAATTTAGTTGCAAATATAAAAGTACCTCAAAACTGTATGGAATTCTTGTGTTCCAAGCATTTCGATTTGCTCCTCTCTTCTCTTCCGAGCTGCTCGACTTTACTAGAGCTAATGAAGGCATGCCAAATTTGACATCATGGTGACATTTAGAACATAAAATAGATTTTACAAAAAATCCAATTTGAATTTAGATGGTACTCCATTAGTTACAAAATAGTACAAGAATTTTTACATCACGTCCAACCAAAATCCTTTATATTTTGGGACGGACAGAAGGAGTGTAAAACATTTCTGGAAGGAGGGAGTATAAGCATTTCTAGAAATTACAATTGAAGTATAAACATTTCATGAAACTTCGAGTGCTACTCCCTCTATTCTATAATATAAAGGATTTTGAAATGATGTGATATATTATAATACTATAATATGTTATATTTATCTAAAATCTATATTTTTATATTATGGAACGGAGGTAAGAGGGAGTACCATCTAGGAGTACAGGTCATGTCGGGTAAATTGCATCTGGAAGGGCTGGATGGCCGGAGACCCGATAGCCCATTCCCCATTTCCCTTATCCGGAAACAGCCTTTGCTTTCCCCCTCCCTAAAACCCCCCGAGCGGCGCAGCGCCACCTCTCCTCCTCAGCCGAAGCGTCGGGGCCATGGCCATGGCGATGGCGTCGCCGCCCGCTTGCCCATTCCTCCTCTCGCTCTCGGCCGGCGCCACCGCCATTTCCACCGTGTCCGCCGCCTACGGTTCCGTTTCCGCCCCGCGCGCGCCTCGCTTCCTCCTCGCCTCCCCGCGTCCCGTCCCGCCTCGCCGACCCCCCGCCGCGGGCTCCTCATCTCCCAAGGCCGCGGCACCCGCCGCCGTCGAGATCCCCGAGGAGTACGTGGACGATGTTGATGCGGTGAACATTGCGCAGGACGTCACCCAGGTGCATGGCCGCTTCCCCATCCACGCATATGCTCCATTTTTTTGCTTTAACATGGGAATGGGTTTCCATCTAAAACAGTACAGTGAAATTGGTTAAGGTCACTAGGATCATCTCGTTTAGCTTCCAGTATTGTGGTGGTTGAGTCTGTGAGGTACTGAATTCCATGGTAAATTTTGGTATTTTTCTGTAAGCTCGCAATGGGCATGGGGGATAAATGATAATTGGCTTAGATCTCATTTTTTGTTCTGGCTAGGACAAACTCACAATGGGCATGAAGTATAATTGGTTAGATCTCATTTTGTTATTCTACCCATGAGCATGACCACTCCCACTTCTGATCAAACATTTACTTGTTAATCAGCTGATTGGGAAAACCCCAATGGTGTATCTGAATAATGTTGTCGATGGATGTGTTGCTAATATCGCTGCAAAACTTGAGTACATGGGACCTTGCAGGAGCGTCAAAGACAGGTATGTTTTTGTCATTTGTGTATTCTTTTCTGCCAGTGCCACCTCTCATTCATGTCTTTTCAGGATTGGATTAAGCATGATTAATGATGCTGAAGAGAAAGGATTAATTTTTCCAAACAAGGTTAGATTATCCTGATAGTATTTGCAATACTACCATCATGAAGATTCTAACTTGTGCATATACTTCTACCTATGCAGACCATTTTGGTTGAACCAACTACTGGAAATACTGGTATAGGCCTAGCTTCTGTGGCTGCTGCTAGGGGATACAAGCTAATAGCAACTGTACCTTCATCAATAGATGTTGAGAGACGTGTTCTTCTACGTGCATTTGGAGCTGAGATTGTGTTAACTGATCCTAACAAGGGACTAAAAGGAGCTCTTGATAAAGCAGAGGAAATTGTTTCGAAGACACCAAATGCATACATGTTTCAGCAGTTTAACAATTCAGCTAATAGTGAGGTTGAAACTTAAGCCATATCATTTGCTCATTTTTACTTCTGTTATGTGGCACATTTAAAATCCATTTGCCAAAATCTTCTTTAGAAATTTATTGAGAAGCCACTTGGTAATTACAGATCCACTTTCAAACCACAGGCCCAGAAATATGGGAAGACACCTTGGGTACTGTTGACATACTAGTTGCAAGCATTGGCACAGGTGGCACCATTACAGGCACTGGGCGTTATCTGAAAATGATGAACAAAGATATTAAGGTCCGTACTCTTGTCTTCATTAAGCTCTTATCTATCTTTGAAGAAAACTGGGATATGTTGTGTCCAAATGACAAGTGCTGCAACTTCCATTTTCACTAGGTCTGCATGAAATAAAGAATATGCCATTCTCATCCCTAGTAACTTTATCAGAATTTTCGGAGATATTTGGAGTGGAAATGGAATTTGAAACACATGCCGTTTACACATGATACATGACCACAACTGTGTCAGAATGATTATCTTATTTTGTTCTAAACTAAGATATACTTTTCCACCAAATTCAGTCATTCAGCGATGTTGCTTTAGAATTTATTCTGTTATCATTGTTACTCACTAACTGGTTGATGGTACCAATTACTCTTTAATTTAACTTTGGAAGTGCTTGTGTGCTCTTCCAAAAAGTGAAAAACACAGCTTCTAAAGAAATTTATGTCTTAGTTGCAGAAACTCACCACATGTGTTAAATATCTGTACTATTCAATGATTTGAGGACAACAAAGCAGGGAAATCCTTTGATCTTATTATACCTTTTTTGTAAATTACTTGTTGGACAATTGGTTTCCTCAACCACAGAGATTTCCATTAGGTTAATATCAATATATCTTTGTTTTAAATTCACTTATGTGTTTGGCACTGCCCTTTAATTATCAGGTTATTGGGGTAGAACCTGCTGAAACTAGTGTAATCTCTGGTGATAATGCTGGTAAGTTCAATAACCCCATTCCAATTTAGCAATCAACATATTTGGGAATTGAGCATATTAAGAGTATATTCCTTGGCATTGACATCCTTTTGGTTGATGTCAATTAAAACAGGTTATATTCCAAGCATATTAGATGTTCAGCTGCTTGATGAAGTTGTGAAGGTCCGCAATGGCAACTTTAATTGTCCTTTTATTTTTGAAAAAAAATGTTGACAGTTGACAGTTCCTGCAGTGACTTAATTATGATTTTGAAAAATGCAGGTTACCACCACAGAGGCAGTCGATGTTGCAAGGGAACTTGCACTAAAAGAGGGCCTGCTGGTGAGCTGCTGCACATTAAACCCTGTTATTTTCAGCTACTTTATCAGATTATTGTCGCCGATTATTTGCTACAGGCCTCTAAAAATACGTTCTCTAAAAAAGCTTTATTCTACATTTCTACTGCATTGCTTATATCGCTTGTTCTAAGCTATTTGTTAAGTTTATCATCAAAACATTTAATTTATATATCTATAATTGTGTAGATAATCCACTACAATAATCCGGTCAATAATCTATTTCAAACTGGGCCTAAATGTATTAACTTTGGAGTTATTATTGATTCGATATTATCTTGATGTCAGCATCTTCCTCAAATTGCCATATATGTGATACATAACTTTTTATGGGGATTATTTTACAGGTTGGCATTTCGTCAGGTGCTGCCACAGTTGCTGCTATTAACGTCGCTAAAAGACCTGAAAATGCTGGAAAATTGATTGCGGTGAGAGCTTTTATCTATTAAAAGATGTTGCAGCTTAGTGAAGTTTGTTCATTTGTAACACAATGATCTTATTATAATCAACTCAGATGGTTAATAAATAATGAATTTGCAGGTTATTTTCCCCAGCTTTGGAGAAAGATATATCTCTAGCATTTTATTCCGTCCGATATATGACTCGGTCCGAAGAATGAGGAAGAGATAACTAACTTCTGCCACTCCAGGAAGAAGAAGGTTGCCAGTTCTTAAACCTAACATACTTCCACGGCATAACAGATTTTGAAGGGTGAGGTTCCAGGTAGATTACAACGAGCAGTGCCTGAAATTTTGAAACGCCATAGGCACTGGTCAGCCTCACAGAAGGTTGAAATTGCGCACGGTTGCTGACGAGTAGTTTGCAAGCCTGCAATTTGGTTCCAGGGAATCGTGTCCAAAACTATTCATAACTGTAAATCATCTGCACCAAAGCGTCTGGAACCAGACCACATCCACGATGGAATATGTAGAATTAGATATTGCAGCTAGCATAGTAGGATCTTTCTTCAATAGTTTAGGTTTGGGAATGGAACAGATCTGTAATGTGATATACCTTTTGAGCTGATCTTGTTGACTTATTGAACGAAACTCTACACAGATTTACTACCTGTCTTAAAATATACTCCCTCCGTCCTAAAAAAGGCAAACCCTAGATTTCCGTGTCCAACTTTGACTGTCCCTCTTATATGAAATTTTTTTATAACTCGTATTTCTATTGTTGTTAGATGATAAAACATGATTAATATTTTATGCGTGACTTGTGTTTTTAATTTTTTTCATAATTTTTTCAAATAAGACGGACGGTTAAACGTTGGGCACGAAAACCAAGGTTTATCTTTTTTTTGGATGGAGGGAGTACAGAGTAACAACTTTTAAGTACAAATCTGACTATTATTTTATAGAGGATATCAATAGTTTCTTCAAATTGTGAGTTAATCTGGGCCAATATGGCAAATATCAGGTTTCATTGTCTGCGCTATGCTCTAGCTAAATAATCTATGTGGACTCTGGGAGTCTGGAGGCGACCGTCCAAACTCAAAGCCGTCCGTAAAGCAAGAAAAGGCTCAGGGCAAGTAGTATAATATACTATATGTTGCCCTAACAGTGTCACATTAGATTGAATGACGAGGTGGAGAAGAGAAGTGAGGAGAGAGAAGATGAGTCACCTCTAAATCAAGAGGTAACCTCTACACAAATTTCAACAAGAACGTGAAATGGGTTGGTTGTCTCTTAATTCATGAGTGAATAAAATAGATAAATTTAGATGTGGTAATCACATTTACCGTAGCACTTGCCCTCGTAAAGCGAGCAGCGGGCCCAGTTGCAGGGACTGATTCGGAGGAGCTCCTTTCCTGATTTCTCTAGTCCGCCGAGGCGCCGACGAAGAACGCGAAGGCTTCCGCGACCGCAGGATAGGGGCGGCGAGGAGGCGCAACCGCGCGACGGCGTAGCTCGCGCGGCCGCACGGGGCGGCGTCCTACCTGCGGCCGCGCTTATCCCCAACCCTAACCCGACATGTCGGCGTCGGATCTCCCCGACGAGCTGTGGGCGCGCGTGCTGGAGCTCGGCGCGGGCGCGGCCTCCTCCGCGCTGGGGTTCCGCGACCTCTGCGCCCTCGCCATCGCCTCCCGCCGCCTCCGCCGCCTCTCCCTCCACCCCTACCTCTGGTCCGCGCTCCTCTCCCGCGACTTCCCCACCCAATCGTCGCAGCCCTCCTCCGCCTCCTCCTCTTCCTCCCAGCAGCAGCTCCATCCCAAATCCGTCTACAAAACTAAGTAAGAGCTCCCTCCCTGTCCCGATTAGCTTTCTTCTCGTGCGTGTGGGGGCCGGGGTGACCGGAGTTCTTCTGCAGGTTCGAGAGGCATAAGGTGCGGATGGCGGAGGCGAGGCGGCGGGTGGTGTTCGAGGCAGAGGGCCGCGTGTTGGCGTGCCGGAGGCGGCTGACGCAGCTGGAAGAGTCGTTGCAGGAGGAAGGGGAGAAGATGAAGGCCGCCGCGCAGGAGCTGGACAACCTCGAGAGGGTCAGGTATGTTTTTTTTCTCCAAAACCCTATCTTCTCGTGTGCCTTATTTGCTTGATGCTAGAGTACAACTTAGAGAAAGTAGAATATGTAATACACTATCCTAAAAAAACATATTTCTGTGCATTTGCGTAGTTCGTAGTTTGGTTCTATGTGAGCACATAAGAAGATCTATTTCTCTGTTTTATTTAGATAATGGAATTCATTCTGGCCTTTGCTTCAAACAAGATGTATTGCTTTTGCAGCTTGTCCATTAATCTGTTGATTTTCTTGTTTATGCAAGAGCTGGTCTGAGACCTCTACGGTAAAAAAAAAAAAGCAGCCCGTGTTGTGTTTTTAATGGTAGTAGGTGAACCCTGTTTAGTTCATATGAATTAGTTGTTGCGGTTGGTCATATTAATCCAGTTCAAAGGCATTTCTGTCTGATTATAAATTCAAATCACTTGCACTGTCACATTCCAGAACATAGTAACTCACACACAAAACAACATGGCTCCAATCTAGAGTCATCCAGGGAATATTTCTTTGTGCTTCAACATGGCTGAAGCATAGCTGCTATAGTTAACTTGGGAATATTCTTGGTGTTTCAACATGCTGAAGCATAACTGCTATAGTTATTAGGAGTGTTTCTTTGAGCTTCAACATGGCTGAAGCATAACTGCCAACTGAAAGGAACCGCCCCGAAGTTTTATAGGAGTACAGGATAGCCACCAATTGCGATGAATGATAAGAAGTGTGTTCAAACTTGAATGGTTATTATGTTAGATAAATTGAGTTACAGGCGCCAAGTGGCTTTTGAGCAACTGATCACAATCTCACCTGTAAAAGAACCACCTTTTCTTGTACTTTGCCTCCAATGGAAAGATGGAGTAAAACAATCCAGTTGGGCCAATGGGACAAATGACTACCTTTGCATGGAATCCCTCCATCCCTGTGGATGGTACACCAGTAACCTGTACACACCTTGCCTGATTAGAGAATTTTAGCATTTCTTCTATTCTAGTCTCCAGAGTCCAGATTACCCACAGGATACTTGCATAACATGAATGACTACATACTTTTTTTTCTTCATTAGTCTATCAACTGGTTTGTTATATTACAGTATCATCTTTTTCCAAGCTCTACAGCCATTCCTTGATTATGTGCTATCATGGGTTCTCACTACTATATTCTCAATTCATTGTCATTTGAGTTGTCTACAGGAGAGCTTCAGTGGCATTAAATGTATGGCAACCACAAGTTGTTCGTGGACGTCAAAAACAATTGGTTCAACAGTGCACAGTTCCAGTTGATTCCCGTCTTAGTGATGTAAACATGGAGCTGAAAGTTTGTGAGCAACAAATAGCAACTTATAAGAACATTTATGTATGTGATCTTGGACTTGACTGCAATTGTAATGATTGACAATGCTAGCCTTACTGGAATTGTGTTTTTGTTGCTATTATCAGAACAAGGAGAAGGAAAAACTGAATGAGTATGAGGAAGCATTGAAGAGAGCAATATATCATCCGTTGCAGAGTAGCCATACAAGTTCAATTGCCAATGAGCCACAAGCAAAGAGAAAGAAACGAAAGTAAGACACGCAAGTTTGCCTGTGCAACCTTGCAGGTATCTACTAAGAGGCCCAATCTTGTTAAAACAGAGCAGTAATGTTTTTGCCTGAATTGCTCTCTTGTTTTGTTATTTACATGCATATATACTTATTGTTCTATTATTGCCATCATTGGGGTGGATAACAGTTCATAAGGAAGCATATGCCACCTTTTCTGAAAGTTCAGTTTTGTGCTTACATGATGCGATTCCACCGTTCCAGATTCGCACAACAAAGGCAAAGTTCTCCTGATGTTTTTGTTTCTACGTGCAGGTATGCATGCCACTGATATAACCATGGCAAATGCAAAAAGACTGGAGAGAGGAAAAAAGGTCCTCTATTGGCCTCTTCCTTGCCAGGCAAGTTGATAGGAAGCTCCATTGATCTTTCCCAAATGCTGAAAGAATCTATTCTCATGGTGGTGTGTGTACCGTCCAGCCGCCAGCGGCCAGCTGTTTATACCATAGCTGAATTGTCAGTGCTGCTGGTGCCTATCTGTCATTCACGAAGCCGTGGGCGGTCAGCTGTTCTAGAGCAGCAGGACGACATACATCTGATCAAATTGCTTCCGCTGACCTTTGGGTTGAAGAGATATGCACGTGAAGCAAACCATGTTCCCTTTTTTTTTACCTTCAGTTTCAAAATGTTAGTATGCAATTAATTAAGTACGTGGAAGCTTGTTTTCTGTAAGCTACTTCGTATACAAGTCAATCAACTCTTCCGAATTGTACCCTCCAGCAAGGTTCTGCCTGTAGAAATGGAAGGTCGTGATTGTTTTGTACACATAAAACATAATTTGCATTGCAAACTGAAATCTTAAAAGCAATGAAATCTTTAAAGCTGATAAGCTCCGTTTATCTCCCCATCATCAGATAACAACATCAAGTCTACTTTGCACACACGCCAGAGACATTGAATTTCATGCTCATCAGCTCATGCGTCTGACGTGGTGAGCTTAGTGAGGAAAAAAAAACAGGAGACGATGGGAAGCAAAAGCACCCCTGTCCGATCCTATATTTGTTGCAGTTCATTCATTTCATCACCAGTTTTCCCTGGACCAAAAATCCATCCTCCAAAAAACTCACCGCGGCCGACGTGGCGCCGAGTGCCTTCCGCCTTCCGTGCCGCACCCTCCTGCTGCGCCTTTGACCCGGCCATCCGTTCTCTCTAGCCCCACTGCGAGGTGGCCCCACCTGTCATCGAGGCAGCCTATTAATACACACCTCCCCTCCCCCGCGTCCGAGTCCCAGTCGCATATCCCGCCGCGTGCTGGGACCAAGGGGAACGTGGGCCCCACCTGTCAGGTGGGCCGTATATAACGACCGCCTCCTCACCCCGGCCTCTCGCCACCCCAGAAGCCAATCCGCGCGAGGCCTCGCCGTGATCTCAATTCTCCCCCAAATTCGCAAATCCTCCGCGTTTCGTCGTCGCCGTTGCCGTCGCCGCCGAGCAGGGCGGATTCAAGGGGAAGCTCCGGTGAGATCCATCCGCGAAGCGCGTTCCCTCGCGGAACCCTCGCTCGCCGGGCCGGCCGATCTGGTTTGTGCGGGGTTGGTTGTGGTTGTGGTTGTTGTTTGGTCGCCGGAATCCGACGAGTTGGAGATCTCCGAGGGATAGGAATCCGTAGCGTTGCGGGCGCCAGGCGAGGTTACGATGCCTGCGGTGCTCGCCGCGTTCGCCAGCCTCCGCGCGGCCGCCGCCATCGCCTCCGCGGACTCCTCCCCCTGCTCCCATCTCCTGAAGCCCCCCTCCTCCCCGTGTTTTAGTAGTAGTAGTAATATTTTTAGTAGTAGTAATTATCTTTAACGATTGCCTCCCCATCGTCGCGCGCTCACGCCCCTCGGTCCTCACTTCGCGCCGTTCGCGTTCTCGTGTTCGATTTGGTTGTGCTCGATCCGATCTCTCCTTTCCTGCTTCCGATCAGAAGCAGTCGGCCTTGTTGGAGGTGGTGATTGCTGGTTCTTCGAGGAAAGAGGTATTAAAACGATCCCAATTTATTGCCATTCGCTGTTATTGATGTTATGGTGTTTATTTCATTGAAATGTGCTTCTATTTCAAATTTTGATCATTAGAATATAGATTTATGTTCTCACTATTTATTGCCTTGTAATTCACAGCATGCCAATATTATAGGGCATATTCTTATATTTACCCTTGTATTTGATGGGCAAATAAATCTTGTGCTTGATTTTTTGTAGAGATAGAACAGGATAGACATTTAAGCAGTTAAATGCCCTGTTTGTCTATACCTGTTTCCTCAAATTAAATGAACTTGCTATTTAAGTCAAATATACGTTTGCAGTCACGAAAATGGTCTTATAAAGCTGTGTTAACTAAATTAGATAGTGTTTCTTGTCATTATAACCGCATAAACAGACTCTCATCTAACATTCTAACTTCAACCCGTTTTCTTTTCGGCAGAAAATCCTCTCCTGAATTTGGAATTAAGCTTGTGGATGGGCGGATCTTTGGTGTACTCTAGCGCCGAAGGTGTTAGCAGCAGCTTATGTCTCTGCCACAGCACCTCTGAAAAGGCAGGCTTTGAGCATAGCTCATGTGCTAGCTCTGGAGATGGAAATTGTGAAGCTGGAATAGATTTTGGGCAAGATGATTTGGTTGTCAATGAAATTGGAATGGCTATTGCTGAAGTGATGCATGTCTGCAGTGATCATGATGATGATGAAGGGACAGATTCGGGTGAAGACTTTGATGAAAATGAGGGTCCATTTTCTCTGGAATCAGATTCCACTGATGATGTAGTGGATATTGATAATGAATTGGTCATATCGCCTACCTTTTCTAGTTGCAATGCATCTGAATCATCAATCAACAAATCAGACTCTGGAAATTCTTCCATTAATGTAAGTATTTGACTGCAGCCTTGTTCAACCTAACTTGTTCAATATACCTTGCCAGTTGTATTTGTTTTAGTTGTGATATCTACGCACCTAATTTGCAATAGCTACTCAGTTTCTTTTAGCATTTTTTTAATAAGCACATTAAAATCTCACTGCCTTCTTATATCATGTTGTCACTTCTGCTTTAAGAATTGGATAGCATCACTGGATGAACAGTTTCAGTTGTTGTGCTGAACTGCTGATGCCACTTGTATCATGTCCCATCAAAATCTATTCCACTTGATTTTGAGTTTATTTGAAATCATCAATGACCATAAGATCTCAGTGGGCTGTATGTGTTTTTTTCTTCCCATAAAAGATGGGGCCAAATTGTGCTTTCTAACATCACATATATGTTCATGTGCAGGGCACTCCACCGTTGGTTTCTGCAATGAAAGGAAGCCGTGCAAAGTTGGGAATCGTCACAAGTTTGAGTGTTTCATGGGCCCCTGATGTATATGATCCTCCTGTTACTTCTGGGTCTCACACTGTGAAGGGGCATCAAAGAAGTTCAAGGAAGAGCCACTACAAATACAAGCCGGCCAAGAGCAGTAGCAGCCGCAGCAGCAGTGGAAGCAAAAAGGACAGGAAGCATTCTCGCCACAGTAGCAGCAGCAGCAGCAGCAGTAACCACAAAAGAGACAGGAAACCTTCCTACCGCAACACCGTTGGTGGTGTAAGCGTCGGCAGCAGCAGCAGCAGCAGAAATACTGATGCTAGTGCTGCTCAATATCGTGATCTGTACAGCAGCAGTGGCGGCAACAGAATCGACATTGCTGTTCCTCAATACAGCAAGCTATCTCCGTTGGTGCCGTCTGAGAGTGCAACATATCGTAATGTGTACAACAGCACTAGCGGCAGCAGAACTGACCCTACCGTTCCTCATTGTAGCAAGCTATCTCCGCTGGTGACATCTGAGAGTGCATCACTTGCAGGGACCGTTCCTGTGCTGAAGACATTGGAGCCGATCAAACGCAGCTCCAGCTGCTGCAAGGAGCAGCCTTTGAGCTTTCTGTCACGCCAGTTTGTGGCTGCAAAGTACAAGGGGATGTTCTCACTATGGAGTCACAACCAGCTAGCTTCTTAATCATCTGTTGATACATCCAACTCGTAAGCTGTTGGTTATCAACAAAATGCAAAACTTTTACCGCTTACGCCTTCATTATTTTGATTTGTGACCACGTGGTTAGGTGTCTTGTTCTTTGTTACACTGTTTGCTCCGTTTGATTAACATCCGAAGAGATGTTATCGAAAGTTGTCGCTCGAAGTATGTATGCATACTCGAGCTCGTTATCTTCCCTTGTTTATTTGTTCAATCGGCACGGTTCTGTTTGAGGCTTTGAACATCATTTCATCGGTTCAATTCTGTCCAGTTTATTTCATTTACATTTGTTCGGGTAAAACTGGTATCCTAGATGTTTCAACATCAATCCTTCTAGCCAGAAGGATGAGGTTGCGAAGCACATTAACATTACTGAAAGTGTCATGACTGCTCTAATTCAGCCCGTAATAAAGAGCAACTGGAAAAAGGCATCCCCTGTTATCGTTTTTCCTCTCAATTTACATAAAAAAAATATTTTCAGAATTATCTGCCCTGTTGTTCAGAATTCTAACTAACTCTTGACATCAAGACACTTTCTATTTATTGTAAAGTTAACATCAGAACTGTGGAAAGCCTCTTTTCTTGGCTTTCTGGTGTCTTAAAACAGGCTGTCTTGATCTCCAATTAACGGAAAATCTGTCTTGCTGTGCTGTAGACGCCAACAATTGACATTGTAGTTGCATTACCAGTTAGAGCGGGCAGCCATGAACCATGCCTGAAACAAAAAAAGATATGGTCCAATACGTGGATAACGTAAATATGCATGACATTCCACAGTTCCGACCTCTGGCTCTGAGGCTCTGAACGATCTTTTTACCTTTTGGATGCACCATGTGGTCCATGTCTATGTGATTAGTGGCAATGCTATGTTAATGTTTTGAACTGCTATGTTAATGCTTTTGCCGTGACGTCTACTTGGCATAAAGCAACAAACAAACACTAACCAAACAATGAATTGCGTACGTATCCAACTAAATTAAGTGTTTAAAATGACCAACTTGCATAAGTTGTGTAATGCATAATGCAACCAATGTTGCTATTAATGTATGGACAACAAACCATGATAGGCACGTTTTAACAAACAATAGCAGGAAAGTAGCCTTCTCCTTTTAGGTTCTGTTGGTTGCATAGAACATCTACTCCATCACTAATATGATTTCTTTCCCGTTCATAACAGCACTAAGACAACGAACATTGCATAAAAAACAAAGTAAAATCAAGTGGAGTTCAATACCTTGAGAGGTTGTATACTTGTATCAGGGCAAGAGGGTCCAGTCAGTTCCAGGATTCCTTTTTATCTGGATACCAAATTATGCTCAGTGATCAGTAGTCATTATTGTTTGGTGATGGACTCCAAAGAGTTTCAACGCCACATCCCTCACCCCCAGCTGTGGGACAATATTCAATCGGTTTAGGAATCACCAAAAGTCCTTGCAAGAACAACTTCCCTCAACAAATCTATGGAAACGAACACGGTCCCTAACAATGATTTCTCTATCATATGACTTGCTTACTATTTTTGCTACTTCATGGCAATCTGGACAGAATCTCAAATTCTTTACCACCCGAATGACGTGAGGCGCTTTTGTCTTCAACAAACCATATGCAATGGCTAACCTTTCACTGTGCTCACAAAGTGCAACTTCTTTTTCCTCTTCACCAACATCATGAAGCACGGCTGCAGTCCAAGGCTTGTGGCCAGCACGTACCACACGGTCAGCTATTTCCCTCAGTAACAGTCTTATCTCCTTTATTTCAGGGTGTGAATCATCACTCACCACAAACTTGTGAAGGTAACCATTAATTTCAATCGAACTACAGCCAGCAACAACATTAACATTGTTTTCCTTCATCTTTTTCCTCATATAGCTTACTCTATCCCACTGGGAATTCGATGCGTACAAATTTGAGAGTAGAACATAGTTTTCTGGATTGCAAGGTTCTAACACAAGGAGCTTCTTTGATGCTGATTGCACTATATCAAATCTATTTGAGTTCTTACTGGCAACAAGAAGAGTCCTCCAAATTACTGAATTTGGAGGGATAGCCATGCCAGTAACAAATGAATATGCTTCATCCAAAAGGCTAGAACGACAGAAAAGGTCAACCATGCAACCATAGTTCTCCATTGAAGGTTTGATACCCAATTCTTGCATAGTAGACCAATATCGTCGGCCTTCATTCACTAACCCACTGTGAGCACAGGCTGACAACACACCTATAAAGGTGACATTGTTAGGCCTCACCTGACATATTTGCAGTTTACAAGAATTTAATTAGATCTATTAGAATGGTTATAGACTTCATATATTTGTAAAGACTGCATGAATTCTACCATTTTGTTGGAAACTAAGTTGAACATGTGAACTAATACATAGAGGACAATGTAGAAACCCTCCCTATTTTTCGCGAATGCAAAACCCTCCCTATTTCAAACCTTCATGTAACAATGTCACTATCCCAGAAGATATCATGTATGGAACCAACAAATTTTGCACCCATGAGCTAAGTTTTATGGTAGCATGGTACAAAAGACAAAATATATGCTAAACAAAGAACATGAATTTTAAGGAACTACATCATTGCGAATATAAATTAGTTTCTTTTGACTCCCATATTTAATGGGTTTTACATTTTCACGTCCAAGTAAATGTATATGAAAAAATCATCACCAAAACCAATTAACAGTCACTACAGATACATCAGTAAAACGATCTTTTTACCTTAAGCTCTAGCATTCTTGAGAAAAGCTTCAAGGCATCCTCTACAAGACCATGTATCGCCAATCCAACGATCATTGCACTCCATGCCTTTGTATCTCTCTCCGCCATTGCATCAAACACTCCCTTTGCCCGCTCTATCAACCCACACTTTGCATACATATCAATTAATGCTGTGCTCAGCTCAAGATCGACTGTGATACCTTTCCTATCGATAAAAGCATGCACCCATCTCCCCAAATCAAGCGCCCCTGCCTTGGCGCATGCCGAAATGACACTAACCATGGTGACCTCATCCGGGTTCACATCTGCTGCCTGCATCTCTCGGAACAGCCCCAAAGCCTCGTTAACCATCCCCACCCTGGAGTACCCGCTGATCATGGCACTCCACGCGGCCAAATTCCTGTCCCCAACCATGCCATCGAACACTGTCCTGGCGAGCGCAACCTCCTCGCACTTGGCATAGAGGTTAAGCAGCCCGGTCTGCACGTAGGGGCTCGGTTCAAGCCCCCGGCGGAAAGCCTGCGAATGCAGCTGCCGGCCCTCCCCGAGAGCCGGCACGACGGAGCACGCCTTGAGCGCGAACGCGAGCGTGAAGGAGTTGGGGAGCGGGGACCCGGCGCGCAGCATTCGGCGGTAGACCAGGACGGTGTCCGCGGCCGGGGCGGCGCCGGCGGCGGAGGAGAGCGCGCGGATGAGGGAGTTGTAGCAGAAGGCGGTCGGCTCGGGGATTTGGTCGAACAGGTTGCGGGCGTAGGATGGCGCGGCGCCGCAGGAGGAGGAGGAGGAGGAGGCGAGGAGCTTGGAGAGCGCGAAGGCGGCTGTGAGGCGAGGGAGGCGGAGCCTGATGAGGCGCGCGTGTGCGGCGCGGAGCGCGAGGAGGCCCGGGCAGCATCGGCGGACGAGCGCGACGACGTGGGCCTCGAGGAGGTGGCGCGGGAGCGAGGCGGCCTCGCCCGGTTTGAGCTGGTGGTGGTGCATGCGCTGCGCGTACGCGTGGGGATCGGCACGCGCGGCAAAGTAGACGACGCCGCGACGGCTCGGTAGTAGCAGCTACACTACCACCGCGGCGTGTACTCGTGCCGTCGTGCCGCGCTGAGAGATGAATCACCGGGCACCGGCACACCGCGTCCGTTGGGCTCGGTCGGCCTCGGCGGCGGCATGCGGCGAAGAGGAGTGGGCCGCATGTTTGCATGGCTGTGGTTGGGGGCTGGGATACGGGCCGTGGGCTGCTGCGACTGTGGACGCGCGAGGAAGAGTGAAAACATCGTGGGAATAAGTATCCACTGTACACCCCTCATCTTTTCATCGAGTTTAAATAGTATCCATAAACCGCACTACTGGAAATCTTAACCCTACAACTTACAAAATCGGGTTAAATTAGATCTTATTGCGGTATGAATTGATTTCGCTAACGTAACATCCTAATCAACATGAGATGGATCCACGTGTAAGTGGCCACATCAAAATTCTACCTCCCCTCATCGTCGTCCTCTTCCCAAGTGGCTCGCCGACGGGCTAAGGGGCGGCGGCCGGTGAGCTTATATCAGTTTTTAACCCCCCATGGTTTTTCACTGTGATTACCACTGGGTAACGGTGATACTCCTATTCATCAAAACGGTAAAGGAAACCCGGCTAAACCGGGGCTGATCCGCCACTTTGCGGGAACACGATGCTCCCCCACGTCGAAACAGCGCGTCCCCAACCCAACCCAAAAAACAATTCCCCCCCTCCCTGACATGCGTCCTACTCCTCCCCCCCCCCCCCCCCCCACCCCCACCCCCACTTTCTCCCCACATTTTGCCCCCTAGACCAAATCCTACTCAACTCCTCCTCGCCCCCGCGCCCGCACCACCGCACGTGCACCCCTCAAACTCGCCATCGCCCATCCCCGGTCAACTCCACCCCCACCCGCCACCCAGCCCCCGGCGCTCCAGGCAAATGCAGAGAGATCGCGAGTTCGCGACACGCGCGGATCAAATGCCTCCCCGCTCCCATTCTCCCACAGTCCAATCCGCTGTACTAGGCTTGTAGCCCGTGTGTAAACTATTCCCTACTTCCGTTACAGCTGTCTCCTCCTCCTTCTCCTTCTCCTTCTCCTTCTCCCCCCGGGCTTAAAGGATCCTCGTCGCGGAGCCGTGCGGGGTCCCCCTCGCCCTCGCCCCAATGGCCGTGCATTCCTCGGCCGCCTCCGACCTCTTGCCGGGATCCCCGGGTGGATGGTAGCAGGGGTGGAGGTGGGAGGAAGGGCGCGCGCTCCTGGCTGTCTGGCTGCAGTGCGGGCAGGGGCATCGGTAGCTGCGGTGCTGCTCCCTTGGGGGGTGGGTTTGGGTGGTTTTTGGATCGTGGGGGAGAGGAGCCGAGGTGGGTATATCTTCTGTTGCATTGCATTGTGTGCGTTTGGGATTGTTGCATTGGAGAGTAGGTTTGGGGGATTCAAGATTGCATCGTCGTGTGACGTGGCGTGTGGTTTTTGAAGAACTTCGGTTTCATTCAGTTGTGAAGGTTGGTGTGTGTGCTCTCGTGTTGTTTCTTTCTTTGTATAGCGGGTGATATATGGATCGTCCATTCATTCTATTTTAGTTCTTTTTACTGCTAGTACAGGAGTAAATTTGTGTTTGCTAACTTTGATTTCCAAAAATGAGACCAAGACTGAAGTTTGGATTTTTATGACTTGTTTAGTGTTCAACTTAACCGCTTTCTCGCTACGCTTTTTTTTTTCAATTACTGCATGGTTCATCTTTGAATTGTCCATTTGGTGGCATTTTACTTATATATGAAAACTATGATGTACTGCTTGCAGATTCTTTGTGATGCACTGGGCTCGTGTTCATACTTCAAACTGACAAACAAAAAAGGTTCTTTAACCGGCTTCAGCGATTAATGGCCTTCACTGGGGAGGAAAAAATGAAGGTGACTTGCTAATTACATTTCCACGGTTGCTTTATGTATAGAAATGAAATACTCGCCTTCAGAAAATAGGATTGTGTTCCAGGGTTGTCGCCCAAAACTTTTCGGAGCAAAGGAGAATAAAGTCTCAAACAGAACAGACAAACCAAGTTGCAACACCGGTTGGTTCAGATCTTCCCTTTTAAAAAGTTTCTGTTCCCTTTTTATTTCATTTTGGATCGTTGTTTTAATGGCGTTGGCAGTTAGGCTTATGTATTCAAATATCCTTTTTCTTAATGCAATGATACACCCATCTTTTGCATATTCCCGGGAAAAAAAATGTATATACAGTTTCGGATGCTAGTTGAATTGTTCCTTATCTTTGCCAATTGAACATGATTAGGGGTTATTTGGATCTCCAATTTTAGGAAAAGTAAATTTAATTAAGCAAGTTAGCTTGCCTAAAAGTCTAATGCCTTGTTGGTTAAACAAGATAAGACTAGGATAGCAAAGTTCATTTGAGTTTTAAAGAAAACAGCTGCTTCCTGTTTTTTTTCACAAAATTCAAAATATGAATATAGTAAACAACTAGAAGAAACTTTATATGGCATCATTTTCATCAGTGAATCCCTTCTTGTGGAGGGCAATCCCTTATTTGCTGTTGTAAAGTTCATGCGATCCCATGTTAGTTATTTGCAACTGAAGTTTCATTGGCATGTGACTGCATGGCCCATGTCAGAGAGGGAGAGAGAAAGATAGACTTCTTCAATTAGATAATTCCATTAACGAGTTTCCTTTTGCCTTGAGATCATAGAAGGAACTAACTGTGTTGTATGGCCTTACATAATAACAGGGAAGTTTGGTCCAAGTTCTTCTAATGCTGCGTCATCTTCCCCCCTAAGGGCATTTTCAGGTACACTAATATCTAGTAAATCTGGCTAAATGTTTGGAGATGGCCCAATTTTAATTGTTAGTGGGCTTTACTTGTCTTCTTATGCTTTTGAACTAAATGGAACAAGAAGTTAAGGGCATGCGTCTCAGTCATTTCCTGGCGCAAACTCCTAATAATACAACAACTGAGCCCGTCAGGTACAACAATTCAAATTCCATATTTGATCATGTGCCCATCCTCTCTGTGCCAACTAGATCAAATTGTCCAACTTCTGCTTTTTATTAAACAGAATATTTGTTGCCACCTGGAACGTTGGAGGAAAAGCACCTACAACTGAGCTGAACCTGGATGATTTTCTTCCCCCTGATGATCATTCAGATATTTATGTTTTGGGGTGGGTCTTTTATTGCCCTTTTCTTAATATACTAGACGTGGAAAATATTTTTTTTGTCAATTTTACTAAATTTGCTGTTTATGTTATCCGACTTTCTCCATGTATGTTAATTTCTTGAATGTTGGCTTTGACATATAAGACTATACTAGTATTTGATACATAGCTGAACGAGGTAAAGAAAGGAAGTTCCATGATTCCTCTGTGGTAAAAACTGTCATTGATTTTGTATTCAGATCAGTGAATCATATTTTGCTTTGTAGCTTCAAGTTCACATCTAATCAATTCTGTAACATTTAAACTTTAAACAGTTTTCAGGAAATTGTTCCTCTCAATGCTGGCAATGTGCTTGTAATAGAAGACAACGAACCAGCTGCCAGATGGCTTGTTCTTATAAACCAAGCATTAAACCGGCCAGCTGAAACCAATGCCAATGTCTTTCAGAATGAGCCATCTCCCTCTGTTGATTCTAGTGTCTCTCGAGCTTCTTCAAGCCTCGATACTTCGTTCTCTGACCTAGCAAAAACATCAAGTAGTTCCACAATCTTCCAGAAGTCTAATCTAAAATCCATTAGAAAATCCTTCATGCCAGTCCATCGAAAACGGCTTAAGGCCTGCAACTGCCCTGTAGAGATGGCCAAATCATCCTACAGGGATGCTTGCTTTGGTTGCCCCAAAGCATATGCTTACGAAATAGATTCGTCAGAAGAGGATGAACGGGAAGAAAAGAAAGGGCAATCAAGGGATTCTAATGGATCTGTGCGCAGTGAAGTAATTTCTCCTCCCACCGCAAGGGATGAACTAAAATATAATCTTATAGCATGTAAACAAATGGTTGGCATTTTTGTAATGGTATGGGTGAAGAAGGAACTAGTGCAGCACATTGGTCATCTAAGAACGTCTTGCATAGGGAGAGGAATTCTGGGTTGTCTTGGAAACAAGGTCAGGAGCAAATCATAATATCAGTTTGAAGTGCTTTTGTAAGTACTTTTTCTGAGTACACTTCTTCTGCAGGGATGCATATCAGTGAGCATGACACTGCACCAGACAAGCTTTTGTTTCATCTGCAGCCATTTGGCTTCAGGTCAGAAAGAAGGTGATGAATTCCGGAGGAACTCTGATGTTCTTGAGATACTGAGGCTTACACTGTTTTCAAGGATTTGCAGGAGAGGTGTGCGAAAAATCCCAGAGAAAATTCTTGAGCATGAGTAAGAATGTGCTTTTAGTGTGCTTGTAATTAGTAAATATATGTATCTTGTCAAGCGTATATTTCTAAGCTATACACTGTTTGTTTCAGTAAGGTGATATGGTTCGGAGATCTGAACTATCGTATCGCACTGAGCTATGCAGATACCAAAAAGTTTTTGATGGAAAATAATTGGGATGCTCTCTTTGAAAGGGATCAGGTAACTTCCATTTCTTGTTGCAGGAAAATGATCCATTTTTTCTGGAATAGCAATATCATGTACCTGAGAAACAATTACTATTTCAAAACAAGATTATAGGAAGCATTTTTTCCTTAGACACCATTATGGTACTCCTCTGTGCTTACTGGTTTTGAAATTTAAAACAAGTGAAATCTGAAATATGCAAATCTTTTGATACTTCCATTATATTATTGAAAGCTATTTTTCCTCTGCAAAATACTTTTTCCCCCTCACTTATGTCCTGTATAACACTCCAGCTCAAAATCGAACGTGATGCTGGGAGAGTATTTAAGGGGTGGAATGAGGGGAAGATTTTTTTTGCTCCAACATACAAATACTCCTATAACTCAGATGCTTATGCTAGTGAGACTGCAACATCAAATAAAAAGAGGAGAACACCAGCATGGTATGCACCAATTTTAGTTGGTTTTCAATTATAGTAAGTCTATAATACAGAAATGTATTGATTGTGCTATTCAATTAATTCATTCAACTGTATGTCTAGGAGTTGACTTGATACAATTAACATGTGTTACTATTCTGGTCTGATACAAAAGTAAGATGCAACACTAATTGGCATGAAAGAAACAAAATTAAAAAATAAGTAAAATTCTGCATACTATAGTTGTCATATAATATAACATAAAGTCACTAATATATATACAGACCAAACTCTATGCACTGCATCTGTAATTAGAGGTAATTCAGTTTATGATTTGGTTGTATATTTATATATTAGTAAATTTTCCTTTTTTAATTTCCAGTAACTATACCATGAAAGAGTTTCTCGTGACTTGTGAATTATGAACATCCGTTTGCTTGAGTATTGCGTAGCGTCCCTCTTAAATAGTTTGGACTTGCTCAGGTGTGATAGAATATTGTGGCGCGGGGATGGTATTTTGCAACTATCCTACTACCGTGGGGAGTCTAGATTTTCCGACCATCGGCCTGTTTGTGGGAACTTCATTGTTGAAGTTGAGGTACTAAACAGAAAGGCAAAGATGCGGCCATCAAATGCTAACATGAAAATCGGAGCTGAAGAGCTCTTACCACAGGGAAACAATAAGGGTAAAGGTACAACTCTTCTTGCTCACATGCCGTGATAGTTATCTCATAAGCATAATTTTAGTACTAGCTAAATACATGTGCTTTTAAAAAAATGTTTCAAACTTTAAAGAAGTGTATAATTTTTAATTGAACATCAATTCACAAATAAAACCACATGCGCAAATGACACAACTATCCATGTAAGATTTTCAAATGATAAAAACACGTACGTGCCGCAAAAAATCCAATGGTGGTGGTGCTGGACAATGTGAGTCACCAAGCACCACCGGTACCATCACTAGCTTCTTTTGTGATTCTGAAGAGAAAACTGAAGGACTGTTCATATGTCAAATCATTAAAACTTGAAAGTACCTTCTCAGGTTGTATATCAGACCTGTAGGCATCTACTATTGTTGGATCATCACTCCAGGTTTAAAGTGGGTTCGGTCGTTCAGAAACTAAAACCAGTTGTACTGAGAATCAGGACTGAATTCATTTAGTTCAATTTCTGCTAAGATCTCTCTCTTCTGGCTTAATGGCTTGAAATCTAAAAAGAAAAAAGCTTTCATATATATATTGAATCACACTGAAGCGTGAGGATTGATTGCTATATTCGTAATTTCATCTTGCAGATTCATCACGAAGCATGAACTCTCCAAAAATATCGTAATAACCTGCAGAAGTCAGACAGTTTCATTTTTGAGTCATTAGCACTCAGGAGTCAAGATGTACTCTTTGGCCCTGTTTGGATGAGTGGTAGATAAATCCTCCTCCTAACAGGCTCTTGGAGTGCCTGTTATACATACGCCTTGGAAGGAAGGTGATGATTAAATTTGTGCAGCAAATTTAGTTATTCTTTCCAACGAAATGGTTGGATACATATTCGACGAGTTGCTTACCAGTTTACTACCCAAATACTCCTAACGTAGACTCCTTGTTGGTAGGGCAAAAATGCAGTGTGTTTTTTTTTTCCCTTTGCAAAGGTTACTGAGTACTGACCCTGATGTAGGCCTGCTTTGGTAGTTTGAGGTTATTTACATGGAAGAAAAAAAAATAGTACTGATGAACGTAATGTTCACAACGGTTCTTCTCCTTTGTGTAGATTCGATCTGGTGCAGCTTTCATGAAATCATGCTTGAAAGACTTTGATCATATGAGCCAGTTGAGTACCCGCATGTAGAGCTGCATGACGGGATGAAAATGGTGGTGAAAATTTCCGACGGACTGAGCATTGTTACCATTTTCAATTTTAGCTATATACTATAAGATATTGATTTTTTTTAAATTTGTTATTGTCCTGTTGTCGCTAAATCGTTAAATTGATGAACATGAAGAACCAAGAATTTCTGACGGACCAATCGAGAATTGTTTCCACAGGAATTATATCGTTTTCAACTTCCTAATATGTAACAACCTAGGATACGATTAGATTTATCATAAAACTATAAATCTAATGTTCAGATTTATAATTCTAAAATAAAATTAAATTTATCTTAGGTTACTGTATATTGAGATTGAGGGAGTAGTTCGTACGGTGGGAGTCCTGGCGGTGTGCGGCCTCAGCAGCATGTGAGCAGGTCGAGTTGCCACCGTCAGCGGTCAGCCTGCCAGCATCTGCAACCGGATGGTGGAGGCGCGGACGACGCTTCGGCGCTCCCGCGGAGTCCAGTGCGGAGCTCGCCGCCGCCTCAGCGTCTGCGTCGAACGAGCGGGTGCCCACGAACAGTCGCACGAAGCCGAGGCACGAACGGGCCGGGGCATGTGCTGGGCGGACATGATCGAGCAGAAGCTGGCAGCGACACATGTGCCCGCAGCGATCGAGCGCATCGCGACGTACGGTCGGCGGCGTCGACATGTTTTGGATCCCGGAACACATGATGGCATGGCACGATGGCTAGCGACGGACGTACGGCTTGGTAGAGCTCTTTGTTGCGAGATCACAAGCGCCTCATCCGCTTGATCCCGTGATCCATCCAGCCCCCGTGCCGTGCGTCGTCCCTACATACACGCACGGGAGGGTGAGGAGCAACTCGTAGCGTATGGGCCGTATGGCAGCCGGAAATCACATGGCCCGCCACGAGGAGACGCAACCAAAATTTCTCAAACAGTTGGGAAACGATTGAATGAAGGGATCGGAATCTTAGCATTCATGAACCTACAGCGCCTTACGGCCGATCGGGGCCGGCCGCCGTGTATTGCCGACCGGCGAATCCAATGCTTTTTTTCCCCACACTTTGATCATCTCCAGCTCACATCTTTCCAAAAATCCTCTCCACCTCGCCTCCAAAAACCAAGCATTTAAACACTGAAAATAATTAACAGAAGGCCCCAAGTAGCTACTGCGGATGGCCAGATATCACTACGTGTGTACATATAGTCTCACCATATGCTCTAGCAACTTACGACAAGGAAGAGTTACTAGTTAATTATAAGAATTTAAAGCAAAGCAGAAAAATATCGTTCATTGCACATACGTACTGTAACGTGTTGTAAATTAATACACAGCCAAATGTGTGGCAAGAATAAACAAGAATCGTCGGGCTAAATCTTGAGATCGATCGGCCGAAAATCCAGGCATTTTCTAAACCATCCCGGCGGCTGCAACGGCGAGGACCACCGCGGCGAGGGCGGTGAAGCGGCCGGGAGCATGGTTACTCGACTCGGACGGCGAGGCCGACGGCGATTTCTCTGCAGAAATGGATCGCCAGAAGCAGAGTTTAGCTGATCAAGCAAATGTGTGACTAGTGACAGGCTGACTCGTCAGGACTCAGGACCCCTAGCACTGTAGTAGCCTACAATGACACTGCTCAACTACAGAACTTCCGTAAGCAAAATCAGCTGAGAAATTATGAGCACTTCCGTTCCGTTCAAAAAAAAATTATGAGCACTAATGGATACTTAGTGGAACTATTATATGCTGTACTGTACCGTGCTACCATGGGCAGAAGGATCTAGATATATATGCAGCTAAAATAAGTTAAGAACATGCCAATTTTCTCTCCGTTTATTGTTTGTTATAGCACAATTAATTATCATGAGCTGTTTAGAATTTTCTTGAGCCTGGATACTCAGAATATACATATATGATATGAAACTGAACCAAGAAAGCACATGAGCAGTAGTACTTACCAGGCATTTGTGGTTCAGTAGATGGCCCGAGGCCTGCCATCGGCGATGCAGAAGGCGCCATAGGCACAGGTACTCCAAGAACTGCATTTTGTGTGTAACCAAAAGTTAATTTTATACGGTCTTTAAAACAGTAAAATTCGATGAATGGAATGGTAAGATATACTGTTGGGGTTAGTGAAATGATATTTGGAGCTTTGGACAGGGTAATAAACCATTAGGGTGATCACATTTCCACTAGCTAAGCTACCTAGCTACCTACAGACTGATGTGAACAAAGAACAGATGCAGTTTAAGTTGTTCTCCTTTCTAACTTTTGGTGTTGTGTCACGCACATTGCTAGTATTAATAGTACTCTCTTCATCTACTTTTGATAGTCATATTTCCAAATCTAAAAATTTTATTTTTGATAAGCATATTTCACCTCAACAACCTATCATTTTAATGACTTTTTCGGATTTAATGCATAACTCTCCATTCTTACACACATGATTGGCTACATGGGCATTGAGAAACGTAAATATCAGTGAATCGCTTGTTTACGAGGAATGACTAGTAGCATATTTATATGGATGATAAGTAAAATTACTTATCCTTAGTCTGTGTGCCAAGATAAAATATGACTATCAAAAGTAGATGGGAGTACTAATTATTTTTTCTGTGTTCTCGTTTAGCTGTAATTACTTCTCTTCATATAAAGATGCGCAAATCTTTTGAGTATTTCCAAAAAAACATTACTAGTACTAGTAATACGCAAGTAAACGTTCTACTATTCGTCAAAATCCACGGTTTGCAACTATGCTAGGCAGAATTAAACCCTTGCAAGCGAACTAAAAAAGGGAGGAGCAAAAGAGAGGCGATGGAGTAATTGTGCGTACGCGCGCATGCGGTGACGGGCGGCGCGGCGAGGCCGCAGATGCCCGGGAGCGCCATGGCGCGCTTGTAGTCGACGCTGATGTCGTACGAGCTGGCGCCGCCGGCGAGCAGCTGGCAGAGGCAGACGGGCTTGGACTCGAGCAGCCCCGCCAGCTCCGGGCAGCACGGCTCGTCGGGCTTCCGCGCCGTGCTCCCGTTCATCACGTACGTCAGGCAGTCCGACATGTTGAGCACCGCATCCATGCACGCCGGGCTGATCCCGCCCGCCGGCGCCGGCGCCCCCGCTGGCGACATCTGCGCCGCCGCCATCCCCATAGCCACCACCACGGCCACGGCCACCGCCGCCACCGCCGTGTGCAGCCGCACCGTCAATGCCATTGCCCTCTCCCTACTGATCTCTCGCTGCAGTCAGGACAGGAGAGAAGGCAAGCAAAAGGCTCAAATGCAAATGGTTTGCGTGTGCGCGGGTACACAGGAGTCGCCTGCTTATATACAGCGGGATGAGACGAGCACGACTGCGATTTTGTACGCGCCCGGTTAGAATTCTCATGCTACATTTCTACTACTATACGGAATCAGTTCCATTTCTGTAGATACCAGAAAAAATTCTAGCGTGCGTACGTTCTCCCGAGTGGCCCGCAGTGGTACAAATCTAGCTGTAGTGCTGTGATGTCTTTCAGGCTTCATCAAACTTGCTACTACTGTTGTTAGTACATTATACATTTATACTGAACCAATAGCAAGTGAAGAAGAAATCTCCCAACACACTACACACAGAATCAGAGATCCACTCTTCAAAGACGTCACTGGTCACTGTGGTCAAATCCAACGGTGAATTTAATCGAAATCCACCCGGCTGGGTCCAGTACCCCTGTCCTGCCGATCGACCCAGACCTGCCTGGCTGGCTGTCTCGCCGACCGGCTCGTCCTCCGTATCACGCTCAGAGCAGTACAATAGCAGTCTATTAGTCCGCTACAAATATATTTTAATGAGATAAAAAATGAGAGAGAAGAACAGCGGGTTATAAATCTGTAGCCAGCTGCAGCGCGGACTCCAAGACATAATATGTGTATGACAGGTGGGACCATATATTAATAGTATAGTAAGCAACTATTATATGAATTGGCTATTAGATAGATTGGCTATAGATGAATTGGAGCTAGTAGTGGGCTACACTATTAAACTTGCTCTCATTCACTCGCTGGATCGCCGATTATTAGCTAGGATCACACCGGCTACTCCTACTCCTGGACGCTCTTCAATGCGGCCGAGCCGTGGCACAGTAGTACTCCCTCCATCTATTTTTGATAGTTATATTTCCAAATCTGAAAATTTTATTTTTGATAGGCATATTTCAATCCAACAATCTATCATCTTAATGATTTTCTCGAATTTAATGCGTCTCTCCATTCTTCCACACATGATTGGCTATATGGGTTTTGAGAAATGTAAATATTAATGAATCGTTTGTTTACGATGAATGACTAGTAGCATGCTTAAATCAATAATAAGTAGAATTACTTATTCTTGGTCACTCCACCACGCTAGCCGCATGCAGCAATATCGCGGAGGAGGGAGGGAGAAGAACCCGACCGGGGCAAAACCGCAGCTTGAATGCGTGCATGGGCGATTGGTTGCGAGGCCAGAGCCGAGCGGATAGATTGATGGTCGTTGCTGCCATGTGTGCGCGCGCGTCTACTTTGAATGCGGCATCAATGCGGGGGCGGCAAGGCGCCACAGTCTGGCGAGTGGGGACTGGGGACTGGGGAAGAACTGGGTACAGCGCCTTCGCGGGGGCCTTAAATTCTGCTCGGAAATTCAGTTGGAGGGAGATCGGAGGGGAATCTGGGCAAGCTCTTGTTTGGGGAGAAAAGTTTTAGCTTCCTTAAACATTTATAGCTAACATAATCTCTTTTTTTAGAGTGGAAACTGAGATGACACAAAGGGGCAACAAAGTTAAAATATATATAGAGAGAGAGACACTGAGACAAGCAAAAACTAGCTAAAATCTAGAAAATGAATAATGAATTAAGAGTCTGGGAAAAGCTAACATTTTTAGGGCCTGTTTGGTTTTCAGAGACTTATTCCAAGTTCATGTCACATCGGATATTTGGATACTAATTTGGAGTATTAAACATACACTAATTACAAAACACATTTCATATCCTTGGACTAATTCACGAGACGAATCTTTTGAGTCTAATTATGTCATGATTTTGACAATGTGATGCTACAGTAAACTTTTTATAATTATAAATTAATTAGGCTTAAAAAATTCGTCTCGCGGATTAGCTCTCATTTATTAAATTAGTTTTTTATTAGTCTATGTTTAATACTCTAAATTAGCGTCCAAACATCCGATGTGACATGGGCTAAAAAGTTTTAGCCCTATCTAAACACACCCTTAGCTTCTCAATCTCAAGCTTTCCCAAACAAACAAGGCTGGGTCTCTGTCTTCTCGCCTCCGCTGGCAGCATTGATGGGCCGTCATTGGGAAGGTGAAGGCTATTGAAGGTGGTGGTAGACTGGGTAGTGGCTTTAGTGAGCCTAGAACTGATGAAGGTTGCATGCATGGCATGCTGCCGTGACCGTGAGGAAGAGATGGCTCGCCGTGCAGTGCAGGAGGTAGCTAGCTGGACTTGTGCTGTGTTGGGAGGCCATATGCTGATGTGCATCACTCATCAGTTGAGTGGAGTTCTGTTTCAGAGCAGAAGGGAGAAAGATTGTATTGCTGCCGCTTTTCCGGTAAAGAGAAGGAACTGTCACGCTTATGTTGGAGGTTGCCCAGCCTGGGCCCTGGGTACCATTCTCCATTGGTGCCCTGACCCTCTTTTACTCTGGGGTTTCAGCCTGAAATAACACGGCTCCTGACACAACACGTGGCCACCTCTAAGGAGCACATGTGCTTTCTCCAAACAGCAAAACACATAATAGCAAATGCAACTGATAACAAAATTTCAAAGGCAGCTACATAAATATCATTTGTGAACGCCAACTATACACCAAAAACACAGTTGGCCTGTGCCCTGCTGGATACTTGCACCTCTGACTTCAGGTGCATTACATTTTGGTTGTGTATACCTTTGGGTGTAGATCAGGTAGACAGTTTCTATGGGGCGTAGGCCGACGTCTGGAGTCGTTTACTTCCATCATGTTTTAAAAAAACGGCGTATTACATCTGCCCTGCATCGACGTCCTCGTTCTCATCTTTGTCGCTGCTCTCAGCACTGGCCATTGCCATCATCATCATCTTCTTCATCTTCATCATCATTGTCGTCATCGAGGTCTGATTCTCCATCAATTGAGCTCGAGTCTTTCTGATCACCATTTTCCTTCAAATCAAGGATGCTGTCCTTTGCCGTCTCGCTGGTCATCAAGTCATCTAGGTCCTCTTCAGCAATGTTGCTTTCAAGTTCGATCTGGTTTACTTTAACACTAGGAAACTCCAAGGGCTTATCAGGATAATCACTGAAGAAATTGTTAAGGACCATGAATTTGAACGTGTGGAGAAGCCTATGCCTGTCCCTCTTGACATCCGAACTAAGAAGTTTCTGCAAGAGGGTTGGCTCCCTGCTCTTGAGCACTGCCCCATCATCACAATGAGTTTGGTTCCGTACCTTGGGTCTCTTAGACTGAAAATCATTGTGGTCATACCTTGATCTTTTGTTATCAGCACGGTTTCCAAAACGACAATCCCTGCGTTGTGTTTTCCAGTTACTTCTCCTACCATTGCCTTGATCCTCATGTTCAGATAGATAGCCAGGTGGTAGTTCAGGGAGTTCAAAACCCAATTCTTTCTGTTTTGCTAATACTTCCTTGAGTTCCTGAAATACACAAGAGAATGAACAATCACACGTAAGAGCATGAGCAACTTACATTTGCCAACATAAATAATTCATCCCCAAAAGTTCACAATCAGAATACTGTGGCAAAAGCTTCTATTTAGTTTGTTAAAAAAAATGTACTTATAGAACCATTCAAAGCTAGATCAACCCCCTTTCCCTTTGAACCTAAAGAAGATGCATGATGAATCATAGCAATAGATTGCTTTACCTGACGGCGCATTTGGGCCTCTTCATCCTTCTTCTCACCATCTGGTCGACTCTCAGACAACTTCTGCATTAAGTGGTCAGTTGATGATGCTTCTCTGATAGTCTGATGTGGACATAAAGTTGCTGAGGCCTAATAAAAAGAGGTATTTAAAGCCAAACATTGACCTTATTTATGTTGACACTTGTAGGATAGTTCTTCTTGCGTGCTTCAAGCCACTGTTTAACTTCGTTTGCATCATAAATTATACGAGGCCGCCTGCAGGAACAAACTCAATTGACACTAAAAACATCACTACTCCATGAATATTTTTTTAAAAAAAATCAAGACAAGAACCAGAAAACCACAACTAACAGGTAATAAAGGACCATAAAGTTTACGACATTCTGTACAACCCTGTAATTTAGTAAATGGGTTTCCTCCCTAGATTTACACACTGAATTAACTCTTTTTTTTTTTCTGGAAACCATCGACATGGTTTAGAAATGTAGAACAGCAGCTCGTTAGATGGAACAGAAATATAAGCGTACTAGTTGAGCAATGCATTGTTGACACGCAATAATTAGCAGTCAGCGCTACGAGTGGGAGAAGCAATAACTAAATAATCATTATTACAGATAAACCAGAATTGTGACCATCTAAGGCACATAAAAAGATTACCAATTACAATAATATTTTTAATTAAAAAAACTAGTGTCCAGTATACATACTTCCGGTGTCCTCCAGATGCTGGACTGTCATTGCGGCATTGTCCTGATGCTGGACTTGGACTGTCACTGCTTCTGAAGTTGGATTTTGCATCTCTCCAGTTGTTGTTTCCTGACAAGCGATACATCAATTCAGCAGTTAGCTGGAAATACTGATAATCTTGTAGGTATGATGTATTAAAGGCATTCATTATCCTGCATGCAGCTAAGATGATCAAAACATGTGCACAATTCAATAATACAGAGTTATGAAACCATTGCAGCAAATAAAAACAAGATAAGTAAAACATGAAATGCTGCATGCTCACTTGACAACAGTAAGGAGTATGCGTCCCCAAAAGCAAAAGGTGATACAATGTATTGCCTATATGCTTAACCATATGGAATATATACAATATTCACTACCTCCTCCACGACCTTGATTGAAAGACCTTCCCCTTCCCCTTCCCCTTCCCCTTCCCCTTCCACCAGATGGGCCAAATTGCCTGCTATCCCTACAATCTCTTCCAGAGTTGAATCGGGCTTTCTGATCTGTTGTATTTTTCCTCTCACCATTTTCAGAGGTAAAACGAGGGATGCCATCTGGCTTGATCTTAGTGTGGTTTACCTGTTGCAGAGAAACAGAAATTGGAATACAATGCTAAGCCAAACCTGAATAGGTACAATAACGAAACACAATTGCAATAAACAATGAGGTGCAAAACCATGTCTATCCATGAGATTTTAGTGATGATATGGCCATTATCTAATCGGTTCCTAATAGCTCAGTCATAGTATGCCGAAAGGACCTAGTAGGTAACATTTCACGCACATCAATATGAAAAAATATAAAGAAGCACGAGCAAAACTTGCAGATATAGTACAAAAAGGTTCAACGAACATTGCAGAAAAGAACAGAAGGTCATTTGGAATCAAGCCGACATGTGCTCATCATAGATCAGGTCAGGAAATTGTTAGAAACAGAGAGCATGACAAGTAAATCCAGTTATATCTTTCATGCTGAACATACACTATCCAGATGTAGTCAAGAGTCGTTTGCGTACTAAAAGTCTGAGAGACCGAGACATCATACTTCTGACCACATAATATGGGTTGATCTTAACTGGTCTTACTAATACCCATGAACCCACCAGGAAAAAAAAATATCAGCAAGATATGATCGCATGACATATATACTGGTAAAATATGCAATTGTGGATATTTCCTCAATATAAGAATTGCACAGTCCCTAATGATCGTATAGGCTAAAAGACTACTTTTCGTTCATAGACAATCTATCGATTTCAATACACAACAGCAAAATAATTCCTCACCTCACCGCCCTTCCCAGCACTGCTATTCCGATCGTTCCCCCCACCATTCAGCATGGGTCTCGGCGCACCAGCTCCGGTACCATGGCCGCTGCCGCCACCGCTGTTGTAACCATTACCAGGGGCGCCCATCATCGGGCGGGGAGTACGGGGGCCGGCCACGCCCACGCCCACGCCACCAGGTCGAAACGCCCCGCCGCCGTTGAACCCGGCGTGCTGGACAGGGAAGGCCCCGAACTGGTTGGGGTTCGGCGGGAAACCTCCCCCGGGGAAGAAGGGGGCCTGCGGCTGCGGCTGGTGATGGTGCTGCTGGAGCGCAGCGGCGGCGAGGAAGCCGAGGCTCTGGAGCTGCTGCGCCTGGCCGAAGAGCTGCATCGCGAGGAAAGGGTTGGCCGCCGCCGCGGCGGCCATGGGGTTGGCGGCGGCGAGGTTGGGGACGGGCGGAGGGTTGAAGCCCGGGTGCATGGGGAGGGGAGGCGGGGCGGGGTCGCCGGGGCGCGGGCGGTGGGGTTGGCCGGCGTTGGGGCGGGGAGGGTGGAAGGGGCGCATGGTGGCGTCGGGGAGGGGTTGGGAGAAGGAAGCGGGGTGGGGATTTTAGGTAGGGTTTTAGGACAACCCCAACCAGGGCAGGGTAGGACTGTAGGAGACGAGCTTTTGTTCCTTCCTGGCTTCCTCTGCTCGTACGGTCTGGTGTTTCAGCTTCAGGCACGCTTTCATCACCGATTTTTCTCTTTTTTTCATCAATATTTTCCCTTTTTTTTAAGAAGACACTCACTATACACGCACACTCACCCCTATAAACGCACGCACGTAAATCCTACCCCTATGAGCATCTTCCAAGACTGGACCGGCACTGCGACTACAATTTTTTGTTTTTTTTGGGTGAAGTTTGCTTCCCTTATCTAGTTTTTTTTTTTTTGAAATTTGTTTGCATTCTCTACTGCAACATTTTGGATTGGATCCGAAATTACATGGTCAAATATAGAGAACATGCAGATAGCTTTTCAAAGATGAAGTCGTCTATGGCCTCTATAGAGCAACTCTAACATGTCATCGATACCTCCAATTTCGTTCATTTGCTTTCTTACGCTGGCACAGATACCCTGAATTTTGTTTTATTTATTGGCTATATATCAATCTACTTAATTTTATTTTGTTTTATTTTCTTAAACTCGCGTAAAGATTGTCTCTTATATATTTTTAGATAATTTATTCCGGTCATTGCTTCAAAGAAGCTATGACCAATTATTATAGAGAATTTATTCCGGTCATTGCAAGTGCCAACGAGAGGACACTATCCCGAAATGCAGATCCCCGATCCCATGAACGCAGGAAAGATTTGCTCCTGCGGACCTGGAAGCCAGGAATCATGTGCAGCAAGTGCAATGAAATGATTGTGAATCGCAAACGGAACCCAGTTCCAACGTACAAATCACGTCAGTTTTTCTTCCTGGACATAACATCTCACAACAGATTAGCCAACTGATGAACAATGGCCTTGATTGGATCCGGAGGGCTATTTAATAGTATTAAACGTAGATTACTGAACCCATTTAGGAGTATTAAACGTAGATTACTGACAAAACCCATTCCATAACCCCTAGGCTATTTTGCGAGACGAATCTAACGAGGTATATTAATCTATGATTTGCTACAGTGATGCTACGATAATCAGCCGCTAATTAGAGATTAATATACATAATTAGATTCATCTCGCAAAATAGCCAGGGGTTATGGAATCGATTTTATCGGTAATCTACGTTTAATACTCCTAAATAGCAAGATTCCGGAGAGCTATTTAATAGCCCGGAGGATCCAAACAAGGCCAATGACAAGTTTTAGCTATATATAAACAGTTTCAACGTAGTACCAAGAAAAGCAATATACTACTACTTCTCAATAAATAACACCTCGCAACAATCCGTCCATTCGGTGAACCAACACATTTTCACAAGTTCATGCTGAAGAACCAAAGAATGCAAATGATCTAGTCATTTGATGGATATGCGTCTACGACCTTTTTTAATGACAATTGGGTTTAACAAGGACACCCCAATAAGGTCAAATGACAGCCAGGTGAGAACAAACCCGCAGGTTTCACCAGGGTCCCAGACAGGGTAACAGCAATGAAAAAGGGCAGCTTGCTTCAGGCAAAAAAGAACTCCAGCCCGCCTGTTTGGTATTCTGAACACTCCTTTCTCATATACAGGAAACCAGAGAGTATGAAATCCGAGATATATATATTCACTTCAATGTGCAGATTTGACACAAATATACTTCGATGCGTGTGGTACACCCGACTACCCCATGGTCCATTTAGGTTCCACGCAGTTGCAAACTGCTTCGCTTATCTGTCCACCACTATCAGCATTCATTCGAATGGATTTCTGGGCGGAAATGACCCTTGTGCGGAGTTCCTGTTACAGGAGGTCATTTAGAAACTAAGCCCTAATGCTAACTACAATAACTTGTTAGAAAGGAGCTTACAGCATGAGGGAGTCTTGTACTTGTGTTACCATGTATGATAACCCTCCTGAAACAACAACAGAATCCGATATTGTATTAGCATTAAGAGTAGAGTATGCTTGTGTTCTTGTGCATGAGGATCATGGAGATATAAAGGATCAGATACCCTGTGGCCCAGAGGAAATATAAGGCATGTTAGAATTATGAGGTATCCATGACTCAGTCAAGTTGGAATAATCTGTATTGACATGGGGATTTGGCAACGTTTCTTGCAGCGAGGTCAGATCCATGAACTGAAAAGGACAGAAAGAAATAGTGAATAAAGAAACAACAAAAGAAAAATAGAAGTTTGCAGCATGGAACCAACTAAGCTATTGTTAACATGTCTAAAAACAAAGATCGCAAATAAATGTCTCTAGAGTATTAGATAATTGGTCCTAGTTGTTTATTCCAAATGTCTTAAAATATGATTGTATCCATTAAAAAAAAGCTAGAATCCATATTATAATTATCATGACCACAAACCACATCATAGTATAATTAATACACACCATGTTACTGGCTTCAACATCAGACTCAAATGCCATGTCAAATGGATTTGTTGATTTTGCAGGCTGAGATGGCACGATGTCCTGAAACAAAATTCAAAAGAACAGTTAAAAAGCAAAACAAACCATTTAGAAAACTGACATAATAAGGCTCCAGGTAGCGCCCCACGACAGGCATCATCATTTGTGCCTAAAGTCCCAAACCAATAGATTGTAGAAAAAAGTGAAAGTACTCACTGTAGGTGAATACAGACTATAACAAGATTAACAAGCAAAATAACTAAAAGGCTTACATGCAAAATTACAAGACCATTCTGTCTGTGTGCATTAATAATCTCAGCAATACATACAGATAAAAAAAAACATCCAGTCTAGCATCATCTTTCTAACAGGTTCCAAATTTCATAAATTGTCCATTCAGCGATGAGCCAACAATATCATGGTAAACTAGATACCAGGAATAAAAAGGATAAAACTATCTGTCATAAGTTGGGAAGTAACAGAAAAAATGTATATGCTTGTTCTCAATCAAAATCAAACTGTTGTAGAACAAATCAGGAAAGCTTGCAGAGCAAAGAACCTTGAATCATTGATAAAACATACCAGTTGCTGTTGAAGTGGTCCACGAAATGATGGCCCAGCCATGTCACCAGGAGAGACATTGAAACCAGGGGTTATATCCCCAGGGGTTAGTCTTTCAGGTTCACTGCTAGGCAAATCCTGTAAAATGATTCAATATGACAAATCTAGCCTTTATATAATCTCAGAGTTATTAAATCAAACATGCTCACCTGTGTACCTCTGGCTTCAGCATGTGGAACACTAGGCACATTGAAGTGATTAGGTGCTACTTGAGAGATAGTGTTAAATGTGAATGAGTCGTTGGGTGTGTTCCCAGTAGATGCACCAAAGGCATTCCAAGGCTGGAAAATAGTCAAGGAGAAATAGTCCATAGTAAACATTTGCAAGCAGAGCAAATCTCTAACAGGTCATATTCCAACTGGTGAAATACCTGTGAGGTTTCTTTGGAGACAGGGGTCTTCACCTCTTCAGCATTTAAACTCCACTGATCCATCATAAGCGGGTAACTTTGTGGAATCAAAGCATTTGGTGGCGAAGTTGGCAACATTGACTGATTAGTTCCTTTAGCAAGACTCTCACTTGGAGGGAATGCAGCTATTGCGGTGGCTACCTGAGCTTGCACGTTTGAAATGGAAGTCGGAGATACGTGTTGAGGTGTATCGAGGAAGAAAGCCCATCCTTCGTCAGCAACCAATGGGGCTGCCTGTTGACTTTGCTGAACACTAGTCGTAGGTGGCAGTTGTTGGTCAAAGCCAGCAAATAAATCTATTGACTGAGGGGTAGAGGAAATTGATGGTTCGGCTGGTTGACTTTGCTGAACACTAGTTGTAGGTGGCAGTTGTTGGTCAAAGCCAGCAAATAAATCTATTGACGGAGGGGTAGAGGAAATTGAAGGTTCCTGCAAAGGCGACAGACTCAAGAGATCATGATGGACAGGATGAGATGTAGAGGGTGCTTCGGCTTGAACAGGTGGTGAAGATGCCACGGCTTTCTGAACCACAACGTCATGCAGAGTTTCTTTAGGAACAGAATGGCTGCCTACATCAACTGCTCTATGGGGAACTGATGGAGCCTGTTGGTTAAAGCCAGCAAAAAGATCTATTGGTGCTGCAGAATTGACCGGATGTTGCATTGACTGATCAAAGAAGTCCTGATTTGTGGAAGTCGTTGGCTGTGTTGAAACCGGTGGCTTTGCTACAGAGACCATGTGAACCCTTCCATGTTGCACAGATTCCCTGGTGGGAGCAGTTTGGCTGACTGAAGAGTTTATATTGCTCTGTGAGGCATACAATTGTGCTGAATGAGCCATGGGGGGCGCAACAGACTGACGATTTACAGCAGAATTCACTGGCTTTTCTGTAGGTGCATCAGGTAAGGCACCTGAATCAACTGACTTATTAGATGCTGAGCTACCATCAAATGATCCAAAACTTCCTGAAGAACCTGTTCTCTGCACATAGAAGGAAGGTATATTTATTTCAAACCACTCTACCTCAGAAGTTGGTTTTAAGTCAATGAGCATTAGCTGGAAACATATAACATGAATGGGGAGAACATTAACCTGTGATCGTCGGACTCCATTAAAATCAATTTGAGAAGTTGCATTCGGATGCCGATGGGATGGAGGATTTTCAGAAGACACATTCCTTGAATGGTGGATAGAAGGACTGCTGTACCCTGTATCCTGAGAGCTAGGAGAAAGCACATCATTTCTAATGTCACCAGTGCTTGAGGCCGAAAAATCAGAAAACCTTGACCCAGTACTCTCATTAGCAAATCGATCTTCATGCATCTGATCTCTCAAACGACCTGGACTGTATAAAAAACTGCCAAGCTTCCCATCAAAGAGTGCCCTATCTGAAGGCCTTCGTGCAAGTGTGTCCACTTGCTTACCATATCGTCTATCTTCATATTGAAAATCGTAAGGTGGGCTTTGGGAATACGAATGGTAGGAGCTAGGTCTTCTAGTATCATTTTCGCTGCTCTTTACACTCTATTCAAATATTTTGAAATCTATAGTCAGCAAATGAATGTGGAAAATAATGAAAAGTTTGAAAATAATGAAAAGGTTGCAGCATAAATAGTTTAAGGACAATAAAATATTTGGATATCAAATATCAGCAGCCATTGAGATTTATAAACTCATTACCTCACTATCATTGACTGGTTTGTCCGTGGACTTCCCACCAGCATACTTCTTGTCTACATAAACAGCTCTGATGAATTCCCTTATCCTGTCTGGATTGCTGAAACAAAACATAGCGGAATAATTATAAAGAAATGTACTAGAAGTTTCCACGGCACATGGGAATGAAAACAAACTCACCTATTGTCAGGCAACCTCATTCGTTGCCAATCCCAATCTTTTAGGTAGATATCACGTGCTCGCTGCACCCATGACCTCCATGTAAGCATATGACCAGGTCACTCTAAAGTCTAAAGAGGACAAAACAAAGTAATGCCCGGAATTACCTGGTTCCCTCCCTGTTCAAGAGACCGCACTTCTTGAGTAGTGAATTTAGCCATTGACACTGACTTGACACGGTGGGTAAACTCCCGGCTGTTTTAACACATAAAAAAAAGAGATTACTACTCCTATCAAATACCAACAGTATAGCAACAATGTATGTTAGATTAATGCAGTGGTAAGACGTGGGTCAGTGGTCCAAATCCGATTAAGTACTTCTCTGCCAAATTCATTCACTTCTTTCTTTATTTTTGAAAATTATTTTTTAAACCAGTCAAACCCTAACAACACGTGTTTCAAGAATGAAAGACAGATTCATCACCACCTTTTTTCTCATAGCCGCAATAATAATGGAAACTAAGTAACGGGGTCCTCCCACAAAAACTATGGAATGGGTTAACATTATGATGGGCCAACCCATCCTAGGATAATCGAAATCCTTGAGCTAAACATGCCACGGAGTCGCAAATAATGAAATAGAAAATTCCATATATGGAGTGACATTAGCTGAATAAACAACTGTGAATCTGTGATATTAGATTGCGAACTATTTGTAAGAAATGGACCATAAATAATGCTTTATATTTCCCCATGCCATACATTCTTAGCATCAGATACCACAACACACATCTTCTTGCAAGTATCATTGCTCAATAGATAAGTGAACACAAATTTTCTTGCATGAGCAAAAGCTGAATAGACCTTCATTAACTCTAAACTAGAACGAAGAAGGAAATCAGCTGAGGACCAGAAATTGGCATGTACGACAAGATAAATGGAACAAAATACTTACTGTATTCCACTGCATGACAAGCATATGAAGGTCCAGAAATTGGTACATACATATTGTGGCCCCTGCAACAAAACAATTATGTGCTTCAGTTAACATAATAAATACAATGACATCTGAGTTCACTTAGAAGTGCAACTAAAAGAAAACATGGTGCTGAACCGCTGGTCATATTTTGTGAACCATTGCAAAAATAGGGCACAAACAATTGTTAAACAATTTCAGAGGCACTTGGGAGTATTACCACACTGTTGCGGAGGCACTTGCTGACATGTACTCCCTCCGTCCCCAAATAAATCAACTTCTATGTTTGAATTTTGTCCCAAAATAAACCAATTTCTATCTTCTTGCCTACCACCAGTTCGCAAATCAAGAAATTTTATCCTTTAAATACCCCTCACCTACCCATCCATCAATACAACTTTCCTATTAATTAGGGACATTTTGGTATTTTGCCTTCCTCCTTAATTTCATCTTGGAATGCTAGGGTTTGAAATTTTGTGGGACGGAGGGAGTAGAGTATTAAAAGTTCAGCGGCTCATATTTCAGCCAACTTAACGACTAGATATCAAATACAAACAACTGTGCATGAAGTAATGAAATTCACGAGCCAATAAAACTCAGGAGCCAAGAACTACCTTCCCTATTGATTAACCAATCATATAACATATAAAACCAAACTAACCACAGCTAATAGCAACGGATTCACTATTCTCAGATGTCATCCCTGTATCAGAAACGAACGAGCCGCCCTATCATCATCCAACCAACATTGAAGCTTAAACATACGGACGAACCAAAAGTTCACACCAGAGACAAATGGATTTCATAAATCTAAGCTAACTGCAGAACACTACAACCCAGCAGACCAATTCCATGCTCTACCGTGCAACGATCCGGGAACGAAATGAACCACCAATCAAGCTTCTCAGCAACAAACGCAAGCAGGAGGCGGAGGAGATTATTACCACACTGTTGCAATTGATGCACTTGCGATTGGGCGGCAGCTTCATGAGCCCACGGATGATCTTCTCGTTCCTCTCCTCCTCCCTCCGGCTCCCCATCCCCCACCGTGAGAGAAAGAAATCAAAATCCCCCCGAAAATTTCACCCCACAAATCGCAGCGAAAACTGAGAGCCTTCGCTGGCTCGGCCCCCGAAATCGGTGAACCCTAGCTCGATTGGGGCCTCGCGGGGCTGCGATTCGGGCGCTGGTTGGGGGGGGATTGGAGGTTGGGTGGGCTAGGGTTTACTGGAGAGGAGGAGGAGGAGTGGGCAAAAATGGGAATGGCTGCGGCGACGGCGAGTCTCTGGAGAGAGGAGGAATGGGAGAAGGAAAGGCGACGCGAAAAAAAAAAAAGAAAAGAAAAAAAAAAAGGCGTTTGGGATTAGTGGCTGCCTGGAAGCCGACGGGTCGGGTGTTTTTTTTTTCCTTCTTTTTTTGGGGATTAACTTTGGAGTTTTTTAACGGCAAGCTTTTGGTTGTTGCTTTCCTCGTCGTCGGCGTCGGCGTCGAGTCGAGTTGGATGGAGTTGGATGCGTCGCGACGTGGATGGATGGTGGATTGGTTTGCTGCGATTGAGTAACGGTCTGATGCCGCATTTTCCTCTGCCCTTTTCTCTCTTCTTACTGTACTCATTATTTTTTCTCAAGAATCTGCATCGTTGTGCATGTCGGATTGTCGGCTGTGACTGTCTCTGTGACCGCACCTCTACGTTGTGAGAGCATGTGCAATGGGAGCATGTGCAATGGGTAACTCCAGTAGCTTCGCTCACAGCGTCACCGTTCCGTCTATGAGTCATGCCCCTGAAGGAACGCGTGACCCCAACAGGGGAACGCGCCCCTCTGGCTCCTCGACTACTCTTTTGAGACACGGCTCGAGTGGTGCCCCGTTCCTCACCTCCTTTCTCTATATTTTCCCTTCTTACCCCTCTCACCTCGGCATGGTGAGGCGAAGCAGGCGACGGATGCAAGGTAGAACCAGAGGTGTCATGGCGGTCGGAGTTAGCAGTGGGCGCAGTGGGGCAGAATCGAAGGCGTTGCGGTGGTCGAAGCCGGAGGTGGGCGCGGGAGTCGCGGTGGTCGGAGTTGGCAGCGGGCGCGATGGGGCGGATATGGAGGCGTCGCGGTTGGGCGGAGCCATCCGGCGGCAGGAGCGGTGGGGTAGAGTCGACGGCGCCGTGGTGGGGCGGAGCTAACAGCATCGTAGTGGAATGGAACTGGAGATGGCGCGAGGCGGAGAGATCCGATCGTTGGAGTGGTGGACGGCAGCGGCATGAGGTGGGGAAGTCAGCGATGGCAACGGGCAAAGGGAGAGCGACGAGCGAGAGGTAGGTGAGAGAGAGACGGGCGGCGAAGAAAAAAAGAGGGGAGAAGTGGACGATCAGTGGATGGGCTAAGAAAATAGCTAGGGGTAGGGGAGGAAAAACATACATGTGGCTTCGTGGGCTAGGATAGGACCGTTGTGGGCTAGATTATCTCTACCTTGTTGCCTCAGATTTGATAGGGCTGGTTGGAGTACTCACCGTTGGGTGCCTTAGCCCATATGACCCACATGAGGATATTGCTAGGAGTGGCTTACATGGTAAGTGCCCTAAATTCTAAAAAGCATTTTTTTTTTCAAAGGAGGATTTACCAAAGCATTTAGTCACAGCTCTGAGCCTGGGTAAAATCAGTACTAGTAGTAGTAAGCACGATCGGATTGCGCAAATCTCTGAGTTTTTCACTGAAACTCGAAACTAAACCAGGTTTCGCTGCCGAACCCGAACGGCAGCTCGATCGGCGTCCGTGCCACTGCCCCCGACATAGAGAACAGAGGGGCAGAATGAATGCTCGTCTGCCTCAGCGAGTCGGTTGTTCACTCGTCAGTACGACGTGAACATGCGCTGGTAGTCCCAACTTGGGCGTGCCAGTTGCTGAGGACGTCTTATCGTCTTCCCCAACTGGATCACACGGATTTCTCTGCACAAAAACACAATCCAGTTCGAACCAACCAACCAGCAGCCCTGCCCCTGCTTCTCTTCTTTCTCTTGCCCATGGCCGCTGCTGCTGCCTTCTTCTGCGCCCTGCTGTTCATCTCCGTGCAGCACGGCGTTCTCGGTGGCTACACGAGGAATGATTTCCCTGCTGATTTCGTCTTTGGAGCCGCCACCTCGGCGTACCAGGTAACGGCTATGATTCTATCTCAACTGAATTTTTGCTTTGCTCGGTTGGTTTTCTGCGAGCTTTGAGTTTTTTTCGCTGTGCCTTTTGTTGTGCATGCGGCAGTATGAGGGCGCTGCCGCAGAGGATGGCAGGGGCGCTAGCATCTGGGACACGTTCACTCATGCAGGTCAGTCGTTTTTGCTCCCTGGAAGCTGAAGTGCTGAACACAGTCACACGCGCGGGCGTGGGACACTGTTGTTGTTCATCATCTTTTCATGGCTGCTTCATGCTCATACACAAATACACAATCGAGCTAACCAGGATCACGTACCATTCTAAAAGCAAATGCTGAAAAATAAACTTTAACGAAAAAACCCCAAAATCAACTTCAAATTTAAGGATAAAAATTCAAATTTTGGCTGATAAGCATAAATAAATAGTGGCACTAAAACTGAATAGTGACAGTATTTTCATATGTGCAATCAGGGAAAATGAAGGACAAAAGTACAGGCGATGTTGCCTCAGATGGGTACCACAAATACAAGGTACACGATTTAATTTCTTAGGTGGAGTAGAAGCTAGGATTGACTTCGGAAGATTGCCCTTTTATATATTTTCCTTGTCTTGCTTACATGTGAATGAGTCTCGCCATTGTAGCAAAATGTTGTGTTTTTGCAATATTTTTCCTGAAGAAGGAACTAAACATAGGAACAAGGTTCCTCGAGTTACACTTTGAATGTTTCACCTTTTTCTTCTTTCTGGTAGAACTTAAGGCTGTGTTTAGTTTACACCAAAATTGGAAATTTGGTTGAAATTAGAACGATGTGACGGAAAAGTTGGAAGTTTGTGTGTGTAGGAAAGTTTTGATGTGATGGAAAAGTTGGAAGTTTGAAGAAAAATTTTGCAACTAAACACGACCTAAGTTGAGAACTTTGGCTTGTAATAATTTTGCTTGCCTGATTTTTTAGGGTGATGTCAAGCTCATGACTGAAACTGGCCTAGAGGCATATAGGTTTTCCATCTCCTGGTCAAGGCTTATCCCAAGTACATCCATTTCTACTCAAAATTTAACTCTTGTTAACAAAGAAGTAGTTCCTTGTTGCTTAGTTGTGATATGCAGGTGGAAGGGGAGCTGTCAACCAACAGGGGCTCAAGTACTACAATAACATTATAGATGAGCTAACAAAACGAGGTAATTTTTGCAAATTCTTTTTCAGGTTACTTATATTACAGAGCATTACATGTTGTATTGATAAAACATAATTGTGTTTAAACAATGAACTATATTAGCAAGCACAAAAAAGAAAGAAGAAGAAAAAAGAGGTTGCTCGAGCAAAACCTGCACTAGGACGAACTTCGTTTCCTTGACAGTTTTATGGATGGATTCAGTCAGCCGCACTCCTTCCTTTTGAAAAGTGACGCTTTGCGTCTTCGGCATTAAATTGTGAAGCGTTGCCCTGCCATAATGTGATGTGTTTCCACTTTCCAATGCCAATAAAAAGTAGCCTGTCTAATGGTATTTAACATCCATAAAACATTCAAATAAAATACGTCCCAAGTAGAAATATCACAAGTACTGCCACGACCTGGGCCGGTGCTCCAGCTTGCTTGGTGAACACTGACTTACTAAAGACCGGAATCGACCAATGTGACATTGACTATCTCATGAATATTGATTGCTCGGCTTTCTTCAGGATTTCAAGTCCATGTCATGCTTTACCATCTGGATCTCCCGCAAGCTTTGGAAGATGAGTATGCTGGATGGTTAAGCCCTAGAATTGTGTAAGATTCAGGAACCATCTATATATATATATATGACTATACTGGTAGTGATTATACTTGAAGCTTACAACTAGTTGGAGTAGATGAATTCTGGACTGCTGATCAGTAACAATGGCACAATGCAGGGAGGATTTTACTGCTTATGCGGATGTGTGCTTCAGGGAATTTGGTGATAGAGTTTCGCACTGGACTATTTTGGCTGAACCTAATGTCGCTGCACTTGGAGGTTATGACACAGGAGAATTCGCTCCAGGACGTTGCTCTGATCCTTTTGGAGTGACCAAATGTACAGTGGGGAATTCCAGTGTGGAACCATATGTAGCAGCTCACAATATGATACTAACACATGCAACTGTTGTTAGACTGTACAGAGAAAAATATCAAGTAAGTAATAATGTGCTTAAAATTATCAGTAGTGTGTATTTCTAACCGCACTTATATTCTCCGCAATCAATACCAAGGCTCAGTTCCATTCTTCAACTCCAAACTTCAACTTCATCGTTTTCCGTTAGCATGCTTTTCAAATTGTTAAATTGTGCATTATTGGCCAATCTTCTGGTAAGCCAATCCTAGAAGTTTAGGGAGAATCTAGGATTTGTTAGGGTTAGTGCGTTATTTTTTTTAAAAAAAATCTATATAGAAGTTGTTAAAAAACCATATAAATCCATTTTTTAAATTTATAATAGTCAATACTTAATTAATTATGTGCTAACGAGATTTCTCGTTTTGCGTGCCATAAAAATCCATCTTCAAAACTGAAGATCGAACGGGGCCTAAGGCACTAAGCAAGTATGCTATCAATACGATTTTTAGTGAGGTCAGATATTTGCCTCTAGTGTGAGCTTTTCAAAGGGCCGCATTTGTGAGAGTATGTGTGTGTTTTAAGTCATTAAGTGCAATCCTAAAAAAGTTGAAAGGATTTATTTTATTATTCCTCTTATTTTCTTATTTTCTTCCTATTATTCCTCTTATCTAAATTTCTCAAAGTGTTTTGCAACTTTCTTTCATGTAGACTCTGCAAAAGGGGATTGTTGGTATAAACGTTCTTTCCTTGTGGAGTTATCCATTAACAGACTCCACTGCGGATCTGCAAGCAGCTCAAAGATACAAGGATTTCACGTACGGATGGTATGATCGATGTTGTAACTCTTTATCTTCACACTGAACTAGCGGACTGCACAATTTTACACGAAGCTAGATTTTCTCTCTTTTTTTTCCCAAGTTAACGTAGCAATTTCTAGAAATGAACCTAGTGGTTCCTTTTAGCTCCCTCTTTGTGATGGATACTAGATATTTGACATAGGAGACCTTTTACGGTGTTTGCGAGGTACTTAAAGGTACTTGGAGATAGAATAACGTGCACCGTTGATCAATAGAAGGGTAAGGTACGGAACAAAATTATTGTAACATGATGGCGGTTGAGTAATTAAATGGTAAACTATGGGCACTATATGTGAATTGAATACCTCCATCCATTAATCGGTACATCTTCGTAGCAATCGGTATTGATGCAGAAAAAAAAAGTAAATCAGGTATACTCTGTTGGTTTAGCGACTCCTTTCTTCTCTCCCTTTGCTTCATTCGTGTTTTAGGGTTTAAACCGGTTCACAACCATCATCGCTCGCCCCGTCGTAGCTGTCGATGGCAGCAGCAGAGGTGCCAGTGCGGCGAAAACCACCTCTGCTACCACCTGCATCACTCCCATCGCCACCGCCTATCGTCTTCATCCTGGCCCTGTCGTTGCCGCCGCCACTGACAGTGCCAAGTGCCGGTGCGGCAGTGGCACCTGTGTCTCTCCCACCGCTGGTGCTAGTGAGGGCCCGCTACCATCTTCCTCTTCTCCAAGTTGGATATGGCGCCAACGACCAGATCGATCGATCGATCGATCGATCGACATGTAACGCTAGTGTCGGGTCAATGACTTAACTCGAACACAACGTAAATCTAGTGGAAACCACGCAAAAAAGAAAATGATGTAAATAAGAACATGTAAACTGGTACTAGTAGATGTTAACTCGTATTGTCGTACCTACGCGGTATTTATTATAATTTAGGGGGACAATTATACCCTTTTCGTTATACTAGCAAAATTATATTTTTACCCTTAATATCTAAGTATCTATACTAATACTTAAATGCCTTTTATACGGTGCCTGTGATTGAGAACCGTTGGATCATTACCCTTTTTAGAATGCAAACACCGTAAAAGTTCTCTTGACATAGACATGAATATAAGCTCACCGTTGAACTTAGAGGATAAACAACTACTCTTGTTTGTAGGATACTGCACCCATTGGTATTTGGAGATTACCCACAAGTAATGAAGAAAACTATCGGTTCTCGTCTTCCATCCTTCAGCAAAGTCCAAACTGAACTAGTCAAGGGTACTCTAGATTTCATTGGAGTAAATCACTACTTTTCTCTGTATGTGAGCGATCTCCCTTTGGCAAAAGGAGTTCGAGACTTCATTGCTGATCGATCAGTAAGCTGCAGAGGTTGGCCAGTTTTCTATTTAATTATGCACATAAATTTGTAGCCTAGGAGTGTGTAGCTTGATTCCTTTATAGGGACGGCCCATGAAGATCAAGGTAGACAAAAGAAAATAAATCAAAACAAAATGATAATGCACGTCATATCTTTTATGATGTGATGATAGATTATCTTTTTCATATATGCTGAATAACTTTGTAAAGTCATCCAATGATGATTCTGAAGATGATTCTACAAGTTATTAGATGTACTGTATAGCTTATCATTTTTTTCTCGGTGTTTTTCTTATGCAGCTTCTAAAACGGATCCATCGTCGGGGCAGGTAAGTTAATTTGGTCATCAGTAAGGTTATTGAGATACATTGTTGCCTTTTGACTTTAGTAAAAAAATCTTGCAAAAACAGAATTATGATAAACAGGAAAGGTGTTTAAGGTTTATTGCAAGGGGTAAGGTTTATTGCACAAACAATGGTGGCGTCACATTCTAGGAGAAGATGCTACATAGGATTTTTCTTTTTGTGACGTGGAAAAGATATAGAAGTATGCCGTCTGTTGATTAAGTCTAATATACGGCTTAATGCTATATATATATATATATTTAAAAGAGGGCAAAAACTTTGCCTCGTATATATTGATAGAGCAAGGTGAAAAAAAATACATATTGATATTTACATGGCTTCATCAAAACGAGGCCAGGGATTAATGCTATATAATGTATTATATATGTCATCTATAGGGTGAAATAATTGATTATACAGATCTATTATAGAAAACTAAACATCATTGTATCGGTTGTATATATATGTCATCTAAATCTGACATGAAAAAAATTAGACAGTAACGGTCTAAAACCACTATTTATGCTCTTATCCATTATTCTTTTAAAGATAAAGCGAGGGACAAAAATAAAGTAAATTCGAATATCATTACTAAGACACTCTTGGGATTATGTGGTTCGTCCTGTTGGCAGTGACTCATCACTCATATATCTCTTCTCTTTATTGGCTGCAGCAAGCCCCAACGCAGTCTATGGGTGATCCACACGGATTGCAACTAATGCTACAGCACCTGAAAGAGTCCTATGGTGACTTGCCAATTTATGTCCAGGAGAATGGAAAGTACAGTTTCTGTTTCCCGTAGAGTAATCAGAACGAGCAGCACATACTGTTTCTCACTTAGTTTTATGGAGTCAATTCATCCTAGTAGATCACCTGCTAATTAAGAATCTCTTGACTAATGAATAATTCGCTGTGAGCAAGTTTGCTGCCTTCAAGGTTAAAGCTCGATCTCCTTCCTGTTTTTTCAGGGAAGGCATCTAGCAATGACAGTCTCGACGACACTGACAGGGTGGATTACATAAAGGGCTACATAGAGGGCGTCCTGAATGCGACCAGGTGATCCAAAACTCAGAGCCCAAAACCACATGAAAATTAAAATTTCAGACGCCGGATGGTTCAGCTCAAATGCTCAATCCACCATCTTGATTCTTGAATAAGACCTATTGTCTGATGATACATGTTCTGATTGATTTTGCTTTGCTGTGCGTGCATATGCAGGAACGGGGTTAATGCGAGAGGCTACTTCGCTTGGTCCTTCGTGGACATGTTCGAGCTCTTGTCCGGATACCAGACGCGATACGGCCTCTACCGCGTGGATTTCAACGACGCGGCGCTGCCGCGGCGAGCGAAGCGTTCTGCTCGCTGGTACCGTGACTTCCTCAAGAGCAAGCGGCAACCGCTGCAGATTGCTCAGCAGTGAGGTTTCACGCAACGGTCTCGCTGTCGCTGCGATTTTTGAGGAGGATGCACTAGTGGTGGCAAGGGGATATGGTTTTAATTATGAGTTCTCGTGTTTAATCGTCAACACGTTTATAATTTCTTTTTAAAAGTTGTTTGGAGAAACGTCTCCCTCCAAATCTCGAAAAAAAAAAGAGGATGCACGGATCGGTTGATCAAGAAATTGCTCGTGCTCGGTGACAGGAAATCATGTTTTGCCTAACATTGATAAGAGCACTAAGATCACGGGGGGATCTAATGGGGGAGCGATCAACCCGCCCCTCCCCCTATACACCTCTCTATTTTTTCCTTCCATCACAAAATTAAAAAAAAACACAAAATTAGTAAAAAAAATTAGAAAAAAAAATCTAATAGTCTCATTTATGTGTATAGGCTTTATACCATAAACTTTGCACGCATAAACTTTATGTATAGAAATATTTTATATATAAAATATTTGAATCCGAATTTGAATTTGAATCGGGTATATAAACTTTTGACTTATAAACATTTGCTCTACAAACTTTAGGTGGATAAACTTTAGATGTGTAAACTTTAGGTGCATAAACTTACTAAAAGAGGAAAATATAAAATATTTGAATTTGAATTTAAATTTGAATTGGGTATATAAACTTTTGACTTATAAACATTTGCTTCATAAACTTTAGGTGTATAGATTTACTAAAAGAGGAAAAGAAAAAAAAACCCGATCGCTGGCCGCGATTGATCGCGCGTTAGCCTTCTCGAAGATCATGCGTGTTATGGTATAGAATCCGAAGATACAAAACATTAGTACTCCATTCGTTTTAGGTTATAAGACGTTTTGACTTTGGTCAAAATCAAACTGTTTTAAGTTTAACCAAATTTGTAGAAAAATGTACTAACATTTTCAACCCAAGACAAATTTATTATGAAAATATATTCAAATATTGATTTGTTAAAACTAATTTAGTATTATAAGTATTATTATATTTGTCTATAAATTTAGTTAAATTTGAAATAGTTTGACTTTGACCAAAGTCAAAATATCTTATAACCTAAAATGCAAAATGCAGGAAGTAGTATTACTCATTATCTAAATATTGTATTGGGTGAGTCTAATTTGAGCTAGTTCTCAGTTAAAGAATGATGTTTTTTTCTACTAGTTCATAGCAAATAAACCCTTCACTCAATCTTAAGTTGAGAAATAGCTTAAGAACGAGTTCAACTTGGCTGATATGGCTGGTTGCAAATCCATATCGGATGAAATGTGCTGAATGAGCTACTAACACACGCGGAGGGCGCAATTTTTGACAAGCGATGTTGAGGTGGGTGGGTTTTTTAAAAAACAAAATAGGTTATGGGCATAATCTTAAAATAAGGATAATAATTATGGTGGTTTATACAATTTTTCGTTGTTTTTATTCTATCCATGCTCATCCATCTAATTAAATAAGAAACTGGACTATACTGTCCATTCAACCAAACAAAAAATTAACCACCATACCTTATCCCTAAAAATATGAATAGCTATAGCCCATCCATTCTTGACTACAAATCAAATACATCTTAAGTCTATTTAATAAAAAAATAAATAATAATTATATAATTTTTTATCAAATTGTATGGCAAAGATGTCATATATTGCATACTTTTTTTAATAAGGAAAGGGTCAAATTCATTACTTGTGTGCTTCAGTTCACATAATAGATACAATGACTTTCAATATCACTTAGAAGCCCAACTAAAATAAGAGAAAATTTCGTATATATCCCTGAAACTTTGTCTAATTCCTTCTATGTCACTGAATTTTGCTAATTCCCTTGTATACATTTGAATTTTAATTTAGATCCTTCCATACCATTTCCATTAGTTGACCAATTCTTATGAAAAAAAAATCCATTGTACCTTATGGTATGAAAAATATATAAATTTTTGGAGTATAGAAATTTGTTGTATGAGACTTTTATATCCATGAGTTTCTAATGTGAAATACTATTTATAAAAAAAATTATTTTCAGATATGACATAAAAGATTTATATTTATTTTTAATATTTAAAATTGTATATGTAGCTTATTTTCTATAGTAGTACAACATATTTGAATCTATTTATACGCTACAGTAAAATAATTTGATAACAAATAAATTAATATTATTTTTTATGTCATATGTGTAAATAAATTTTATGATAAATAATATCTCGCACAACAAACTCACGTATATAAGAGTCTTATATAACAAATTTTTACCCTCCAACAATATATTCTATATTTTTATATGTTTGAGTTACACCAAAGGACAAAATGGTTTTTTTATAGAAATTTAACGGTCAACTAACGAAAAAAATATGATAAAAAATCTAAACTAAAACTAGAGAATGAGTAAAATTCATGGACACAAGGGTACAAGGAGAATTTTCTCAAAATAAAACATGGTGCTGAAATGCTGAATGACAAGCGTTAATTAGTACGATGATTCTTCAATTAATTACACAGCTCTAGTGTGTAAAAGGAACTACGAAACGAAAAACTATTGTGTCAGAACTCAGAAGTTGAGTTGTAATCGCTATCATCCAATCAATAGGTAATAGAGACAGAATCCCTACTCCAGTTGTCATCACTGTATCAGAAACGAACGTGCAGCCGTATCATCATCCAACCAACAGCTGAAGCCTAAACACACAACCGAACCAAAATTTCACTCACACCAGAGACAAAGATTTAACAAATTTGCTCAACTACCGATCGAATGAGTCTGCAGTACAGTAATATTCTTCAACTTGGATCATTGACATATAGATCTGTTGGTTATAAGCTCATATATTAACAGCTTAAAACTAGAGGATTAGTATTGTAAAGGACGTGTTTCCCTACCGAACACTGCCATCTAGCAGACCAATTTGCAACGATCCAGGAACGAAATGAGCCACCAATCAAAGCTTAGTAATTCGGCTGTAAACCGGCCTGTCCCTCCTGTGCACAGCAAGTGCTTGGAGCACGACCAGCTTGCGCAATGCTCGTTTACCTCAGAAACGCTCAGGAGTTTTTCGGCTAACCCCATCAGATAGTGGGCTATATGATTTTTCGAAACCTTACTCCTTCTAATTATTTGATATTAGGTTCTTCCCTAATATTTACGTTCTTTTTTCAATGCTCGTTTACCTCGGTGAGACGCCCGTGCCATCGCCGCAAATCGGTGAGACGTCCGTGCCACAGCCTCGCCATCGCTGCAATCGCGCTGGACCAACCATCGTCTAGCACCAACTAGGCAACTACCAACTGATAGTATTATGGACGTCTTAATATTGTCTTCCCGGGCTGGATCACAAACATCTCTGATCTCTCTGCAGAAACACAATCGTCGCTCGAATCTGCTTCTCATTCTTTTTTTCTTGCTGATCATCATGGGCGCTGCTGCTGCTGCTGGCTTCTTCTTCGTCCTGCTGTTCCTCTCTGTTCAGGGTGGTGCTGTTGGCTACACGAGAAGCGATTTTCCTCGGGATTTCGTCTTTGGAGCCGCCACCTCGGCATATCAGGTGACGAACTGAAGATTTGTCTGAACCGAATTTCCCTTACCCGGTTTTCTGAACAGTGCGTGCCTTTGTTGTGCGTGTGCAGTATGAGGGCGCTGCTGCAGAGGATGGCAGGAGCCCTACTATCTGGGACACGTTCGCACATGAAGGTCAGTTTTTTTTTTTGGGTTGCTGTTGTGCCACTTGTGCTATTCATCATCTGTTCATGCTCATAGTCATATACTCCATCCATTCCATAAAAAATAATCCTAGTATGAAATGTGATACATTATAATATTATTTATCTGAATATAGATTTTTAAAGAGTGTAAATTTGATCTTCGTTTAGATAAAAATTGAGAATTTACCTTCTTGATCCATACGTGGTTGACCTTCGATGGCCACATGTCATTGGTGGCAGATAGAGCCAGTGGTACTAACAAGTGAATAGTGACAATATTTTTATTGGCAAAATTTGCTACAGGACACCGAAAAATTGCGGCCTTTGCTGTGAGACACCCGAAGATCGTGTATTTGCTCATGGACACTACAAAAAAGTGGTAACTAGCTGCAGGACACTCCTCCCATTATTTTATTATTTCTGGTCAAAACGGAGAGAGAAAGAGCTGTGTAAGTACCAAAATGCCCCTGGACACGTACTGTTCTTCCTCTCTCTCTTCTTTTCTTTTCCCATTCTTCCTCGCAACGGCAGCGGAGGGGAACCGATCGACGGCGAGCGGCGGCGGGCGCGGATGGGAGGGCACTCCAGGCGGCGGCGGGAGCGGCACGGAGGCGGCGCGGCGGACAGGAAGCTTCAGATGGTGGCGACAGCGGGCCGGCGGTCGGCGTGCACGACGGCGCGCGGGGAGGTGGAGGGGATGGGGGAGAGGCGGGCGCCGGCGGCCATGGCGGAGAGGTCGGCCATCGTGGCGCCGGCCGCTGCCTCCGTCGCCGCCCGCTCGGTCTGTATCCGCCTCAGCCACCGCGAGCTCTGCCTCAGCCGACCGCCACCCAGGCGAGCTCCGCTTCCATGCGACCAGGCCGTTCCCAACGCTACCCAACATCGTCGTCGCTGCGGGAATCTCTCGGAGGATCAGAGCTCGCCCGGGCGGCTGACTCCTCGCGCATTCCCCTTTCTCGCTGTCGCGACCGCCATCCCCCGCCCCAGCGGCAGAGAGCTTGCTCCGTCTGGACCACCGCTGCCGCGGCCTCACGCTGCCGTCCTCAAGGTGCTGCCGGCCGGCACCACGACGGCCCGCCTCTCCGCGATGCACGCCGGTGTCCGCCTCTCCCCCATCCCTTCCACCTCCCTTCGCGCCGACCGCCGGCCCGCCCCCGTGCGCCGCTACCCATCACATCCCCTCGCGATGAAGAAGAACAGACAAAGAGAGGAAGAAGAAGAAGGACAAATAAAGAGATTGACAAGTGGGCCCATGGGCAAACTTGTCTTTAACCAAAGTTTCTCTCTCCATTTTGACCGGAAATAATAAAATAATGGAAGGAGTGTCCAGCAGCTAATTACCACTTTTTTAGTGTCCATGAGCAAATACACGATCTTCAGGTGTCTCACAGCAAAGGCCGCAATCTTTCGGTGTCTTGTAGCAAATTTTGCCATTTTTGTTTGTGCAATCAGGGAAAACGAAAGACAAAGGTATAGGCGATGTTGCTGCAGATGGGTACCACAAGTACAAGGTACACGGTTAAATTTCTCAGAGAGAAACTAGCAGCACGTCATATTTGCAAATGAAAAATAATTTGTTAATAAAATTTTTATATACGTGTTCTTAACGATTTAAAAGCAAAGATTAAAAAATAAACTACGATAAAAAAACCCAAATCAACTTATTTTTCGCCAACGCAAAAACAACTCCAAATTTAGGGCCCATTTGAATCGTAAGAATGCAAAAATGGAGGAATAGAAAAAATGCATGATTCTGATAGGAATGTAAGTGCAAAACAGATAATTGCAAAATACAGGAAAAACACAGGAAGGACCATTTGATTGGACCGCAAGAAAAACGTAGGAATTGGATGAGAGAGATAGACTCGAAGATAAATTTCCAAAAGGTTGGAGCTCTTACTAAATTTTCTCCAAAATCTCTATAGGATTGTCCATTCCATAGGAATTTCAAATGATAACATAAAATTCAATCATTTGTTTCAAAGGTCTTTATAGAAAATTTTACTATAGAATCGAAATCCTCCAAAATTTTCCCCGCAAAAAAAAAAAGAAATCCTCCAAAATTCTTATGTCTTTCCTCTAAATCAAAGGAGCCTTTAAGGTTGAAAAATTTAAAATTTAGCTGATAAGCATAAGTATAAGCGAAAAGATGAGGCTATCAGGCCGGTATTGGCTTGTCCACATATTGTCTCTCTATGTGTTTCATGTCTTACAGACATGTGAACGCGCCTCACTATTGTAGCAAATTCATGTATCTTCAAATTTCTTTTCCTGACAACCGACTAAAGGTAGAAACATGGTTCCTTAAGTTCCATCCCTAATGCTTCACCAAATCGAAATGAGAATTATCATCTTAGTTTTTTCTCCTTTCCTTCATCAAAACATAAGGCCTAATTTAGTTTCCAAAATTTTTTCTCAAAAACATCACATCAAATCCTTGAACACCCTAATAGAGCATTAAATATAGATAAAAAAACTAATTACACAGTTCACACGAAAATTGTGAGATGAATCTTTTGAGCCTAATCTATGATTAGCCATAAGTGTTACAGTAACCCACATGTGCTAATGACAGATTAATTAGGTTTAATAAATTCGTCTCGCGGTTTCCAGGCGAGCTATGAAATTAGTTTTTTCATTCGTGTCCAAAACCCCTTCTGACTTCTAGTCAAACATCTGATGTGACACCCAAAAATTTTCTTTTCGTGAACTAAACAATGCCTAAGTTGAAAACTTCGGCTTGTAAGAACTTTACATGCCTTCCTTTTTCAGGGTGATGTCAAGCTCATGGCTGAAACTGGCCTAGAGGCTTACAAGTTTTCCATCTCCTGGTCAAGGCTTATCCCAAGTATAGCTATTTCTACTCAAAACTAAATTCTTGTTAATAAAGTTACTAGTAGTGTAATATGTATACTTAATATGCAGATGGGAGGGGAGCTGTCAACCAAGAAGGGCTAAAGTACTACAATAATGTTATTGATGAGCTAGCAAAACGAGGTAAATCTTGGGAATCCCTTTTACAAACTGTAAATATTGCAAAGCGAAAAAGAACTGAAAGAACTTTCATGGATGTTGATTGCTCTGCTTTCTTCAGGAATTCAACCCCATATCATGCTTTGCCATCTAGATCTCCCACAAGCTCTGGAAGACGAGTACGATGGATGGCTAAGCCCTAGAATCGTGTAAGATTCAATAACCATCTATATGAAGTACAAAAATAGTAGGAGTATGGTGATAGCTTCCATAGGATGAGCTCTAGACTGCTGATCAGTAGCAATGGCACAATGCAGGGATGATTTCACTGCTTATGCAGATGTGTGCTTCAGGGAGTTTGGGGACAGGGTTTTGCATTGGACTACTTTGGCTGAACCTAATATCGCTGCACTTGGAGGTTACGACACAGGAGTATTATCTCCAGGACATTGCTCTGATCCTTTTGGATTGACCGAATGTACAGTGGGGAACTCCACCGTGGAACCATATATAGCAGCTCATAATATGATACTAACACATGCGGCTGTTGTTAGACTGTACAGAGAAAAATATCAAGTGAGTAATCATGTGCTTAAGAATACCAGTAGTGTATTTTTTGAATGTATTTATATTCTCTAGGAACAGTACTAAGCATTGCATAGGTCTGATAGAAGTTAAACAGATTATGTTCAAAGATGTAGTGTATGATTTTTTTTTTTTTTACAAAAATAACTACATGCATGTCCAGATTCCCTTCTTATTTTCTTGCTGTTACTCCTCTTATGTGAATTCCTCGAAGTGCTCTGAAACTGTCTTTCATGTAGGCTCTACAAAAGGGGATTGTTGGTATAAACATGTTTTCCTTATGGAGTTATCCATTAACAAACTCCATTGCGGATTTGCAAGCAGCTCAAAGATACAAGGATTTCTCGTACGGATGGTATGATCAATGTTGCAACTCTTTTATCTTCACACTGAAACTAGCGGACTGCACAATTTTGCACAAAGCTAGATTTTGTAGAAGTTTACGACTCTTGCTTCCATTTTCATATATAAATGCCTGTATTTTTATACAATTGTATTGATAAAGCAACACTATTATAATATAAACCCACCAAAATAAATCGGTGCACATCTTTCTCTTTTTTTCCCAGTTAAGATAGCAATTTTTAGAAATGAACCTAATGGTTCCTTTTAGCTCCCTCTTTGTAATGGATAATAGATATTTGACATAGACAGGAATATATATAAGCTCACCGTTGAACTTACGTTGTGTTCTTATCCCAGGTTTCACAACTTATCTCCCTCGTTTTCCGTGCGCATGATTTTCAAACTGCTAAACGGTGCGTTTTTTTAAAAAAGTTTCTATTCGAAAGTTGCTTAAAAAATCATATTGATCCATTTTTGAAAAAAAAAGCTAATACTTAATTAATCACGCGCTAATGGATTGTTCCGTTTTCCGTACGCACTGTTCCTGTTGGGAACAGGCTCCAGCGAACACAGCCTTAGAGGATAAACAACTCTTCTTGTTTGCAGGATACTGCACCCATTGGTATTTGGAGATTACCCACAAGTAATGAAGAAAACTATCGGTTCTCGTCTTCCATCCTTCAGCCAAGTCCAAACTGAACTAATCAAGGGTGCTATAGATTTCATTGGAATAAACCACTACTATTCAGCCTACGTGAACTATCGCCCTTTGGTAGAAGGTGTTCGAGACTACGTTGCTGATCGATCAGTAAGCGCTAGAGGTTAGCCAATTTTCTGATTTTCTGTTAATATGAACATAATTTTTTAGCTCTTTTTTAGATAATAGAAGCTTGTTCCTCGAAAAAAAAGATAATAGAAGCTTTATTCATAAATTTGTAGCTCTAGGAGTGAGTAGTTTGATTCATTCATATAAGGACGGTGTATGAAGACGTATGTAGACAAAAAGAAAATAACAGAAAATGATAATGCATGACATATTTCTATGACAAGAATAAAAATACATTTTCATATCCCAAGTTACTTCCTCCGTTTCACAATGCAAGTCATTCTAGCATTTCCCACATTTATATTGATGTTAATGAATCTAGCTAGATATATATGTTTAGATTCATTAACATCAATATGAATGTGGAAAATGTTAGAATGACTTACATTGTGAAACGGAGGGAGTACTTTACTAAGTCATCCAATGATGATCCTGAAGATGATTCTACAAATTTTCAGATGGGTAGTTTTACTACCATTGAGAAGATACGTGAGGTACCATATTTTTTAAGTATAAAATTTGGTATCTTCATATACTAAGTATATCTCGAGGTAACAAAAATTTTAGTACAAATTTAGGTATCTTAAGTTACTTTCTTAATGATGATAAAATTTTCTTTTTCATAATCACTTTTACTAGAGTAAAAGTAGTCTGTAGCTTATCAGTTCTATATGTTTATGTTATGCAGTTTATAAAACGGATCCACCAACGGAGAAGGTAAGTTAATTTTGTCATCTCTGATTTTTCTTTTGAGATAATAAGCATTGTTGATTTTCGACCTTTGTAAAAACTTCCTAAAAATGTGATAGGATCTTAGCCTAGCTTAGTTGGTCGATGGTGTGGATGTATGCCTGGATCACCCAAGTTATCCCGTCCTTATCGAAGCGAATTTGGATGCCTATTTTCTTCTTAATACAAAGCCACCTAATTCTCATAGGGTTATCCCATTTCTTATATTAAAAACTGAATTGTGATAGACACGTAATGTTTTGCATTAAGTGATGCAATCAATAAAGCGTATAAAAGAAATAAAGTAAACTCGAAGATCATTGTCATAATTTTTTTTTTGGTGCGGTGATAATTTCATAATTGAAATACTCTTGGATATACGTACCTCATCCTGTTGGCAGTGACACATATATCTCATCTCTTTATTGAGTGCAGTATGAACCTACGGAGTATCCAAATGATCCAAAAGGATTGCAACTAGCGTTGGAGTACCTGAGAGAGTCCTATGGGGATTTCCCATTTTACATCGAGGAGAATGGTAAGTACAGTTTCCAAGTAGAGTATTCAGAACAGGAAGTACAATACTCTTTCTCACTTGCCTGTTTTCTTTTTCTTCAGGGAAGGGATCTACAAATGACAGTCTCGACGACCCTGATAGGGTGGATTACATCAAGGGCTACATTGGAGGTGTCCTGGATGCAATCAGGTGATCTCCAAACATCAGTATCAGTGTGTCAAACTACATGAGTTTCACTTCAATCCATCTTCCAGCCCCATCATTTGGTTTATTCCTCGAATAAAACTTTTATACATGTGTTCTTAACGGTGTAAAAACGAAGGCTGAAAAATAATATACAATGAAAATAATCCCAAATTTAACTTTAAATTTAAAGTTAAAAATTTAGATTTTAGCTGATAATCGTAAACATGAGGCCTCATGCTGTTCTGATTGATCTCTGCTTTGTGCAGGAACGGGGTTGATGTGAGAGGCTACTTCGTTTGGTCATTTGTGGACGTGTTCGAGCTCCTGGAAGGCTACCAGTCGCGATTCGGCCTGTACCGTGTGGATTTCGACGACGGCGCGCGGCCGCGGCGAGCGAGGCGCTCCGCTCGTTGGTACTCGGACTTTCTCAAGGGAAAGAAGGATCCCGTGCTTATTGCTCCGCAGTGAATCGATCTCTCGCGTTGGCCAACCAAATCGCTCAAGAAATTTCTCGGTGACAAAAGCTGGAATCTTTGTCTCGCCTAGACACATTGAACTCTGGTTCATGTGTTGTGCAGAGGCAGCAGCAGAACGCATATGAACATGGTAGCCGAGCTATGAATAATAAAGAAATGTGACGGAACTGAAAATCGTATACTCCCTCCATACTCATATTAGATGTCGTTCTAAGGCCTTGGTCCGTTTTCACAATACATGTCGTCGTTCGCCCGCGGGGTCGTGTATGGATGCAATTGCCTCTGCGCTCGCCGTCCGTTGCGCTCGTCATCACGTATGCGTAGTTATTGCAAGCAAAAAGAAAGTGATCTCTGCACTAGCCATTTGAGCTATGATTGCTTATCGTTAGAATGCATCCACATCCCTATTTATTAGGGGCAGACATGAAAAAATATCTCTACTTAATCACTCCTTGGTATGCACAATCATGTCCTAAACGACTTCTAATATAAGTATAGAGGGAGTACTCTTTATCTGCAGAATCCAACGTCTGCATACTTATTCTTGTTGTTGTGCTATATTGACTCTCTCTCGCTTTGTTGCCCCGCTGGTATTGCGCAAATCAATACGAGCTCATCACTAGATTTCAGTTTTCCTATTTCACTTACTATAGATTTTTAGGCTTCTATTAGGATCTTGTATTAAGATTTGTATTCCGATACGTCAGACTTACGTTAAGTTACAAAGCAATTATAATATATTATATAAATTAAAGCATATAATAATGATTTTGATAAATTTAATTGGTTTCGATGTAAACTTGAGCATATTTATTTATATTATTATCAATCCACGTTATTTTGAATAATATTTTGTAGGATCATAGGGAATTAGGGATCATAGAATCGAGATAATACTTAAGATTTCATATAATCGTGTAGAAATGAATAGGAGGGTCGAGATATTATAAAAAGTAGGATACTAGATAGGATTGGTATCGTTTCGACTTGATAAAATGATAGTATTATCACGAGATACTAGGACAACCTTTTGCAGCGCACCAAAATTATATTTTTACGTTTTTTTTTTGTCTGGACTTGTGATTTCTTGACATGTTCGTTTTTCTATTTCATTCTGAATGGGTTGTATTTATTGGTTACTGGTTTTTAAAATTTGGAGCTCTAAATATATCAAAAGATAAATACTACATTCGTCTCAATATGTAGCACTGTGAATCTAGACAAGATATGTCCAAATTCATAGTTTTAAAATGATTTTAATTTTACCATAAGTTGCTACACATTAAGATCGAGGGAGAAGATGGTTTTGTGTTCGAGTTAGGGCGGAAATATGGAATTTGCACAATCCAAGCGCTTTTGGCACACAAAATGACGTATGCATGTCTTATTAAGACATGATTAATAAAAGTACTAGCTAAATAAAAATGAAAAATGTATTAATATAATTTTTTTAAAAATATTTTTTTATAAAAGATATATCGTTTAACCGTTTAAGAAACATGCGCGCAGAAAACGGATTTTGATAAATTTTAACTGAATTTTGACCAAATATATTGTTTAACCTTTAAAATTTTAATCAAAATTTAATTCTGAGCCGTGTCAAAGCGCACGAAATTCGACCGGTTTTTATCCAAACTGTGAACCTTGCTGCCTGGTACTGAGTACTGACTCGTCCGGCTCCGGCGGCGGCCGTGTGCGATTGCAATCCGGGCCCAAATACGCAAAAACCCAACGCGAGCTCACCCGGGTCACCACCACCAGCAGCAGCAGCAGTAGTCATCACCATGTCCGCCGCGGCGGCCGACTGGCTCCCGGCCGCGGACGTGACGGCGGCGGGGCGGCCGGTGCTGACCGCGGGGGAGGTCGAGCGCCACCTCGTCGCGCAGGGGGACGTGGAGCCCGAGGAGAGCCCCCGCCTCGGCCCCCTCCGCGCCCGCCTCCTCGTCCTCACCTCCCACCGCCTCATCTTCCTCCACGAGCCCTCCCGCTCCGCGCGCGCCCTCCCGCTCGCCGCCGTCGTCCACGCCTACCCGCCCCACCGCAAGCACGGCCACAACCCCCTCCGCTCCATCTTCTCCTCCTCCTCCTCGTCCTCCTCGTCGCACCACCCGCGCGTCCGCCTCCAGATCTCCCTGCCCCCGTCGCGATCGGAGGTCGTCGCCGTCGTCGTCAGCAAGGGGGAGGCCGACGTGTTCTACGGGAGGCTGCTCGAGGCCGTCCGCGCGAGGGCGTGGGAGGTGGTCGCCGCCGGGGCGGCTGCCCCCGCGGGTGGCTCCTCGGCGGCGCAGGGGGCCCCCGCGGAGGAGGATCTCGCCATCAGGATGCCCGTGGTTGGGGTGTCCGGGATCCTGCGGATGGAGCAGGAGGCGTGGGAGAGCGCGGGGCAGAATCTGCAGGATGCCTTCCAGGATCTCAACGCCCTCATGGTTCGTTCCTCTCTGCTGCTCTTGCCAAGTAGTACTTGATACCATGTCCACATTTAGTTCTTGTGATGCAATCGTAATTGACTGGATTACTGGAACACCATGCTCCACAACGCAGCTAAAATGTAAAATTTCCACATTTAGTTCTTGTAACGCAGTCATATGGTATTGGAACAAATATGTTTTTACAACGCAGCTTTTTTTTTTTTGTGTGTTTTGCTGCAATCTTGTAATTAGAGCAAAGCTAAGGAAATGATGGAGTTAGCGGAGAAAATGAGGCAAAAGCTATTGACGAACTCATCAGCCCAATCCAATTCCAATGATGAAGAGATGGGATCTAAGCAAGACATGCAGGATTGGCTATTGAGTGTTGGAATCGTGTCCCCTGTGACGAAAGAAACCGCTGGTGCTCTGTACCACCAGCAGCTGTCACGCCAGGTAATATATGCTTTGCTCGTGTTCTTGCTGCATTCATTGTGAAGTAGTTTTCACTGTCTGTGAAGCTCAATTGTGATGCTGATGGCAATGCATGAACTTTGTATAATATCATGCCAGCTAGACCAAATCTTCAACTTGAGAGGTTTTATCGCCATAGGATCTTCAGGATAAATTGTGTGTCCTTTTCCTCCATCAACCAAGAGCCTCTACTTCTATTGAACAGTACTTTCTGTTCATTTCTTTGCCTCATGCCTGAATTGTTTCACGCTGCTTAGTGCTTACACATTAGTTGGGTCAAATTTGGGAATCATTCAGAGGGTTTTCTTTTATTTCAACTACAGACCACAGATTTTACACTCAAGTTCTGTTTCATACACAATTGACAGGAACACCAAAAATGTCCTTGCCTCTATATTTCGTCACTGTTTTGAAGAGTTTTTATCTTCTTCTGAGTCCTCCCGGTTAGAGCAGTCTTACTAAGGCTATTTTCAACCTTTTGTATTCATTATCAGTTGGCGGACTATATTAGAACACCACTAGAGAAAGCAGGCGGTATGATGGCACTAGTTGATGTCTATTGTCTCTACAACCGTGCAAGAGGGACAGGTCTGTGCTTTTCTGCTAAGTATCTGTATGGAATTCCTTTGTTACATGTTCTGATATTGTTTTTTTTTCCTTATATTTTGTGTAGAGTTGATCTCACCAGAGGATCTTCTGCAAGCCTGTTCCCTTTGGGAGAAATTTGACGTGTATGTACCCCATGTTGTAATGTGTTTTTTAGTATTTTCAGCTGGTTTGTTGCCAGCCATTAATTATGGTTCTATGTTTTGCTTATAGATGTTGATTTGTAATGAGCAGCCCAGTCATGCTCAGGAAATTTGACAGTGGAGTGAAGGTGATCCAGACCAAGACGCATAGTGATGATGAGGTAAGCACTGGCAAGAATAGGCCTAAATTTCATCATAAATTCAAGTCAAACAGTCCACACATCACACGACATAACAATCCCAAGTTAGCAGTCGCACAAAGAGTGTGGCTAAATATCTCTGGACCTTCCAATTGTTTAGTTATCTTCCATTTCATTTAATTTGTTGGTGGGCACCTGCCCACTGTTACCTTCAGATTGAACGCTACTATTATCGTTTTAAGCAGAAGCACATGCTGATTATTTGCCGATATGCATAGGTATTTGCGAGAATCTCATCACTCGCACAAAAGGAGGATGCCCTTCAGAAGGGAATAAGCCCCAGCGATGCTGCATTTACACTTGGGATTGCACCTGCTTTAGCGAAGGAGCATCTTCTAAATGCAGAAAGCATTGGTATTAGATGGTTACCCATTCAAAAAAAATTCAAGCCATGAACACTATATATAAAAAGATAAACTAATACCAACTTCTTTGTCAGGTATCCTTTGCAGGGATGTCAGTCCAGATGGGTTGCGCTTCTACATCAATCTATTTAATGAAATTGATCCCCAAAATATGTATATGTAAGTAGACCTCTTCTTGAGTCATTTGGCCTCCTCCAGTTTCTTTCAACGAATATCCTGTTTTTTTCTTGGTAAAATGAATATCAATACATGTTCATCATTAGATTTTGTCCATGCTGTTACTTGATTCAGAACATATAGCTTTATTATTGGAAAAGAGAAATATCTTTTACATTGGTAATATGCTTTCCAGGCCAAAAACTCATGGAGTATACCACACATGGATATCTGTCACGGCAGCATCACAGTGACTTATCTTGGGTTGATTGGGGAGCATGACGAGCTCGGCAGTTCGTATCAATGTTCAGTTTTGTCTGCATATTCTGCCGTGACGACTTTGTACAACACCCCAAAGCGTGGTGTAACAAATTCATTAGTATTTGCTTGAATGAATGACTTGCATAAGACGTGACTGCCTTTCTTAAACAGAAGAGGTGATGCTTTGAATTAGCTTTTGCTTGTCTTTCCGTCAAGCAAAGACATGTAATGATCTGAGGCAACCTTTTATCTTTGCCAGTCATTACTCAATACAGAAAACTGGTAGTACTGAATACCACTTAACACACAGATATTCAATTTGGCATTTGTTTCGTAAGATTTTGCACAAGGCCTACAACATCCCAATGAATGCGTGTTTCCTGTACTCAACGTATATAGTGTATATACCCATACTACATGACCTACAAATTATTCTTGACTGATGTCATCTTATTGTGATTCTGTCTCACAGAAACCTCGCACCCAGTGGGCAATCGGGCCTGTTGGTTTGTGGCAACCCAGCAATGGCGTATCAATGTCACAATTACCAATGGGCATATGCAGTCAGAAAACCATATACCTCATCACTTCCTCACCGCAAGCATCCGTGACGCAACAACGATGTCGACAACCAAAAACGGAAGTTTGAAGCTGAGGAAAATAATATCTACACTGGCACTAGATCATAGAAAAACTAAAATACAATGCTCACACCAAGTCCGTGACAAAGCATATCAATTTACTAGACCATCTCAGAACAAACGGGTACATATGGACAGCACAGTAAATGTTGTAAAACCAAACAAAATATAAGCACTTATAGTGGCACTTATAGTGCCCACGAAAAGGAACAATCTGGTACTACCCTCCACAAAGGAGTTTTTTCCTTCACAGGCACCCACACTATGTGTGGTAGGGTGTATATATGTTATATAATATGTAAACCGGCACTAGTGAATTGTTCAGATATCCAGCTGCCAAAACGCTCAAGCCTGCACAAAAATAATGAAAATGCATGTCATCAGCTGCAGATGCTTAAGGTTTAAGGCCAAGTACTCGGAGCGATTTTATTGAGGTATATAAAGACAGTGCTCGAGTAACATGGTTCAGCTTTCTTCTATCCCTAAGTTAAACGCCAAAGTTCAGGCCAGAATAGGCCTTCAACAAAAGCAGAGACTAAGACATTAGAATAGGCCAACATACCTTGCTGGCAATGTTGTTGGAAAGCCAGTCAAGACCCTCATACAACCCTTCACCAGATGTAGCACAAGTGCTCTGAATGTACCTGCGACACCAGGAAACAAATATTTTAATGACATGATGCATATTTCATAAATTTCAAAAGGTAACCAGTGTCACAATAGATGTGTAAACCATAATGCAGATGCAAATAGCATTTGTAACATTCAACCCCAACCAGAAGACTAAATAAACCATCAAAGACATCTAGAATGTGTCACATACATGTCTCCAAATAGACGAATAGTAATGGTGTTTTTCAAAATCGAAGAAGTTGTAATGGCATGGATCCAATTAACCCATTAAAAAATGCACTATACTCTTGCAAACAGATCTAGTTGTGTTGTTTTCAGCATGTCCAATATGTAAACCCTGATAATTTGCAGAATAGCAGAGCTGCATAACTCTGACCAAGCAATTGGAAGGTAAATAACTTTTGAATTGTTCATATGGAGTTCCTTACCAGTGCCTCTGGCGCAGGGAATGCAAACCAAGCTTGTCAGTGATTTCAGCTGCATTCATGGCATTAGGAAGATCTTGTTTGTTTGCAAATACAAGCAGCACAGCATCACGCAGCTCATCCTGCGACACAAAAGGGTCTCTCATTATTAACATGGAATTAATTGGTTTATGATAATTTAGGGAACTGGTATTTCTAACAGTAAGTTTTAAATAAATCAACAGACAAATAGGTTGAACAAAAATGACTACTGATTCATAGCATTTCAACTACTATCTTAGCATTTTCATACAAGGTCATGGAAAATCCTAAGATTTTTGTGAACCAAACAAGCAACTTACTTTTTTCCAATTTTGTAGCTGCAATAATGTCGAATAAGCGCTTCGTAAATAGATTCAATATATGCAGACTGGGAACACTATGGAACAACCAAATATCTACAAGTCTACAACAAAAATCATTACCTCGTTCAGCATCCTGTGAAGCTCGTCTCTGGCCTCAACAACACGCTCCCTATCATTGCTGTCCACAACAAAGATGAGTCCCTGTGTGTTCTGGAAATAGTGCCTCCACAGGGGCCTGATCTGTTTTGATTTATAGATCAATAAAAGAATTAAGTTGGGAAAGTTCATGACAGCATTAGCAGCTTAGCACGACAACATCAATGCATAAAAGAAGTTCAATTCCGGTTTACCCCAAGGGCTAGGAACAGCCAACAAATGGTAGTTATGATTTCTAACTATAAGCTGACTCTATTACCTTGTCCTGGCCACCGACATCCCAAACAGTGAAGCTGATGTTCTTGTATTCCACGGTTTCAACATTAAATCCTGAAAATTTCCAGAATAAGGTAGTTTCATTTATTAAAACTATAATGCAATGAAGCCACATGGCAAAAATACAAATACATTATCATAATGACCCAATAAAAGGAGTCCATATGAACAGATGCATACATATGTATCATTAAGAATAATCACAAGTATAGAGAATTACAGATGTTTCCATTAAGAGCTACAGAAGTGTAGTAGCATATGCTTGGCTTAGTTCTAACCAAAGTTTCAAGTAGTAAATTTATTTGTAGCCAAAGTGATATCCAATACCTTAACATCAAAGTTTGCTATGTGATTATAATACGAACAAGCTCGTGCTAACTATTCCTCCTTACTAGAGTTTAAATTCAAGTTTGTTTCTACATAACAGAACTAGTGCTCACTCCATGTAGAGTTTAAATTCAAGTTTGTTTCTACAAACAGAACTAGTGCTCACTCCATCACTCCATGTAATTAAAAGTTCGTTCCTGTACATAAACGTGCAGCATAGTACCTTCCTATAGCTAAGACAGCTCATTAAGCAGAACAAGGACATGAACAGAGTGCTTACCGATGGTGGGGATGGTCGTGACGATCTCGCCAAGCTTGAGCTTGTAGAGGATGGTGGTCTTACCGGCTGCATCGAGCCCGACCATGAGAATCCTCATCTCTTTCTTCGCGAAGAGGCGGCTGAACAGCTTCGTGAACGTGAGCCCCATCTCTCCCTACTGCTCCAAAACAAAAATTCAGCAGCACAGGTAAGTCTCAGCTAGCAACACAGATCACCGCAGACTTCGCGCCGATCCCCACGCGCCCATGCTCACTTGACAGCACACAGAACTAAGCGGAAATTGATGAGCCCAAGGTACGAGATCCGGGAGATCTAAACACCCACATCCCCATAGCGTGCTGTTCGATCCATGAAACGACGGGGCGCAAAGCCGCGGAATCGAATCAGATTCGCCAACACCCGAAGCAGAAAGCGAAAAGGCTCGAACAGATTCCCCCCGCCAATAGTAGCGTGGAGACTACGCGGCATGCCTCCATCACCGAATCAGCAACGAAAACGACTCATCTCTCCACGGAATCGACCACAGACTCGCACGGAATTTTCATTTAGAAAAAAAAAAGAGAGCGCAACAGAAATCCACCGGAGCGGGCAGATCCGCGAGCTCCGACGAGAGGGATCGAGCAGAGCGCGCGGGCAACTCACCGAGATGGTGGCGGGGGGTGCGCGGCGGAGCTCTCCTTTCCTCTCCGCGGCGCTGCTGCGCGGCGCGCGGGCTGGTTCGCGATCTGCGTGCGCGGCGACGACGAAGACGGGAAGGGTAGCGGCGGCTTTGGAGGTCGGAGCCGCGCGACGAACGCGAACACGACGAGGCGGCTGGGCTTGCGCTTGCGGGTGCGGTGCGGTGCGGTGTGGCACGAGTCGTGTGAGATAATATAGCTGGGGGAGAGAACGCGAGCCCCACCACCGTCGTCACGAGCCGCACGCGTGGATGGATGCAGTCGTTTCCGTCCGTCCGATGCTTCGGCTTGCGGCTGCCGCCGTGGGATCACACCGAGCAAGTTGACTGGATTCGATGCGATCGATATTCTGGGCGGCATTTCTCCCCGAGCCAGGAAGGAATGATGGGATAGGATTCGCTTTGGGCTGGTGGATGGTGTAGGTTGACAGGTTTGACCCGGCCCAGCCCAACAGGTCAGTTGGGTTGAACTTGTTTGACTTCTCATCTGTTTGTTGGTTTTCTTTTTCTGATATGAATGCTCATTTTTTTTCTTTCAAAAATGCGTATGCTCAGTTTTAATTATAAACATTTATTTAGTATGTGGTTTAAGAACATATAGTTTTTATTCAAAATTTATTTCATGTGCATGCCCACCGCGCGTGCACCATGCGGTTTCCTTTTTTAAGCTTATACACACACAGTTTATATGTACAGACTCTAGAAATTAATTTATTTAATTCCTATAAAATTTGAGTAATGCCTAAAACAGGACTTTTCTAAGTGAAATTCCACCACTTTCAGACAGACCATTAATTTTAGTTTGACAGAATTTAAGACCATTCTGTTTTCTAGAGGCCTAGCTTCAACACAAAGCTCCTTTATGGTGAAGCATCGATATCTTACTTTTCTTTATACGTATATACGTTTATTCGACGAGTAAGAATTAATTTATTTAGCGCGAACCAGGTATACATACATACATGCATGCAGGTTGGCTGAACTCCTCCCGCACGTACGTTCGCCAAAAACAGAATGTTTCAATATATAGCTGGAGGAAGCTTAGCAATGCAGCTATCTTAAGAGAGCGACTAGCCACCCCCAAGACCCCAACACGACCAAATTTTGCTCCTTTTTCATATATAGACCTTGCTTACAACGGAAGGCTTTAGATATAACCCAAGGGGTGTGTTTAGTTTACACTAAAATTAAAAGTTTGGTTAAAATTGAAACGATGTGATGAAAAAGTTAAAAGTTTATGTATGTAAAAATATTTTGATGTGATAGAAAAATTGAAATTTTCAAGAAAAGTTTAGAACTCCTTGATCTCCAGAGCGCTGCTGAACATCCACACGAGAGAGACTACTCACTACTGTTCCTCCGGTACAGCCGTCAGCGATCAGCATGCAGCCTGCCGCATCTCTCTAGACAGGTTCATTTTGTAGCCTGCACTGCAGGCGACAAGATTTTAATGTCACGCATGTTCGTCGGTGCAACACTCACCACCAACATGCATTGATGGAATCGTAACTATACACTCCTGTCAAATCAACAAGAGCTTGGAGTAGCCAAATACGGCTGTACCAACTACTAGTACTAAGTACTCCTAACCAATACTGTACATTCTGCTCACACGCGACACGTATGTACACGTAGCTAGCTTGTTGCAGTAATAGTAGCTACTAGTAGGGTTAACCAAACTGCTTTAGATGAGTTTACCGTTATCCTACGATTTAACGATTACCGAACAAGGTTCACCAAACTATCACCACAAGGAATTGGCCCACTAGTAACGTACGCTAGTGATGAAACCTTACTTCCTCACTAATAAGTGGTTTTATAGTGACAAACTATCTTGTTGTCACTATTTTCATGTATAACTAGTGGGAAACTATTTTCCCATCACTATTTCACCTATAACTAGTGAGAAAATATTTTATCATCATAAAACACATTGTCAGTGACATCTCAATTATGATAAGTCATAGTGTTGCCACTATTTTATTAAAAAAATGTGATAACCTGGTAGCTAACCACTAATTATACCAATAGTTACGAGTGAACTGTGATGATTTAATATGCTCTCACTACTGCTGTGCTCAATCCATGATAAAATGTTAAGTCATCAAAAAACCTAAAAACGGTGACGGGTTGATCGTGATGAATTGGCATATTATCATTTTTTTAATTTTTAATTAGTGATGCCATATTTTATCATCGCTAAAATTATTATTAGTGATGAGATGGTTATCACAAAAAATGATTACAATTTACAAGGCAATTAAAATAAAGAAAAAAATAGCAGTAGATTAGGCTTGGCAAGTTTCAAACACACGACCACCAGGATGTATAGGTAAGGCTGTTGACCAACCGGCCAAGATAAATCTTCTAAATGAGGTTCTCTTAATCTTTTATAGTACTTGTGTGAACTAGGAGGTCAACAGCCCGGTTGTCCTCCACTAAGCTCTAAGCCACCACCCCTGCAGTCCTGTAGTATGTGCTGGGAGCTGGAGAACGGCCAGTGAGCTCAGCCCCATGACCAGGAGTGCTGCAAGGAGTGTAGCGAGCTCGACCAGTAGCAGAGCGAGAATGGGTAAGTCCCATTTGTTCTCTCATCGAGATCTCTGTGTTCCTCTTGGCTGACGGCAACTATCCCATTGGTGGGAAAATGGGGAATAGTTACGTTGAGTTTGTTGATGGGAAAATGGGAAATAGTAGTGCTAGTTTGTTGATCTCAGATGCATATGTTCCTTGTCCTCTTTGTCTCAAATTTCCTCTCTGATTAGCAGGCCGTGAACCCGAACGGTCCAGTTGCTTGAGGAGCGGTGGCTACTTCGATCTGAGCATCCCTTACAGATTTGCAATTTTTGTTTTTGGATCGCACATGCCCATCCAATGGTTAGTTCAACTTAATTTTTATACTAAACTTTGTACTAATTTTCTTTAGTGCAAGTCAATTTGGCATATCTGAATTGTTTATGAGCCATCACACATATACAAAAGTATTGACTTGTGCAAAATCTGGTGATGGCTGATGAGCTGTAGCTCCTCCATAAAAAATACCACATGTATATTGCTTACATATGGTACGAGAGTGTACTGAGCAAAAGAGTATAGATATGTAATAAGAATTAATCAACTATTTTAGTAAGTCTAAATTTGCATAAACCTGAAAAAAATTGTATATTAACTATCATCTGTATCTTCATCACTTTCTGTGTTATTGTCATCATCTGTATCCATATACTCAGCGCCGCCACTTTCAGAATCTTCTTCATCTTTATCAGAATCTTCTTCCTCTTCTTCATTATTTTGTTCTTCAGAATGCGTTATCGGATCTGCTTCGATAGTTTCACTCTCAACTCCATTTCTGTCCAAAACCATGACAATATCATCATCGATTCTACTTTCATTCAGTGCCACTGTGATATCTTCGTTCTCTTGGCATGCTTCAGAAGTAGACTTTTTTGTTAACGATGGATCATTTTCTTCTTCCTCTGTAGGAGGAAAGTCGTACAGATCACATGGCTTTGTCTTTACCACGACAAGCCATTTAGGATCTCGAGTATCTTTGACATAATATATTTGCTCAGCTTGTGTGGCCAAAATATATGGATCATCAATTCGCAAGGTGCGAGAAGTATTTATCAAGGTAAATCTGTACTTGTCCTGTTTTACTCCCCTTCCTTGAGCGTGTACATCCCACCATTCACATTTGAACATTATAACACTGAAAGGACCATATGTGAGCTTGATAATATCTGTCAAGACACCGAAATAATCTTTGCTTCCACTGGCTTCATCACCTTTAACAAACACTCCACTATTTTGTGATTGAACTAGCATGTCTCGGTCTTTGGTGTTGAATCTCTACCCGTTAATCATATAACTTGTGAAATGGTTAACTCGAGCATCAGGTCCTCTTTCTAGAGCGAATAATTCATCTGTAACAGATGGAGATCCTTTGGAATACAACTCAAATATCAGGTAAAATTCAGTGTCAAAATTTTTTTTGGTAAAATAATATAATTATTTTTAAAATTTTATATGGAAGTAATATGATGTGGTATATTAGAATACATACATGATTCTTGAACCATTGAAAAAACTCTTAGTCATGGCGCTTATCCACACCTATATTACTCTGGTTGCTCAATTGTTCCTTGTGAATACTGCAACATAATTAAATATACGTTAAATTTCAGTAATATTACCATCTTAGAAAAAAAAGGATAGTGAGTTGCATTGCTTACTTTGCATATTCTGATATTTCTTCACAGTTGTTAAGTACATATATCCGAGCTTTCTCCAACTCATTTAATGCCATCTGACAATACTTGTTTCCAAGTAGAGGCCTTCCAACAGTAGTAAATATCTGTAGTTTTACAGTACCATTGTCATTTGGTACATCTTCATTCCGACTTGGCTGGTTGTTTCTTGTTTCAACTCCTTGCAAATACATTGAACAAAAATGTACACATTCTTGCAAAATATATGCCTCAGCTATCGATCCTTCGGGGCGAGCCTTGTTTTTTATAAATGACTTCAATCTACGTAAAAATCTTTCAATGGGATACATCCATCGGTACTGAACTGGTCCACCAGCAATAGCTTCCTAGGCTAAATGAATTGGTAGATGCATCATTACATCAAAGAACGAAGGAGGAAATATTTTCTCCAATTTACATAGAGTAATAACAACTGAGGATTCAAGCTTCTTTATGTTTTTAACATCTAACTTCTTGGAGCAAATTTCTCTGAAAAAGTTACATAGCTCAATTATAGCCTCACAAACATGTGGAGGTAGCACTCCCCGAATGGATAATGGAAGGTATCTGTGCAAAAATACATGACAATCATGGCATTTCATCCCTGATATTTTACCATTTGTTGCATCCACATAATGTGACACTTTTGAAGAGTACCCATCCGGCACTTTAATTTCCCTAAGGAATTCACAAAATGCTCTCTTTTCTAATAGTGTCATTGTATAGCATGCCGGACGAAATAAATACTTGCCATCACCAGTTGGGGGTGCATGAAGTTCAGGCCGTATTTTCATGAGTTCCAAATCAAAGTGGGATTTAATGTTATCCTTTGTCTTTCCTTCCGGATTTAACAAGGTACCCACAATACTATCACAGACATTCTTTTCTATGTGCATGACATCTAGATTATGTCTTATTGATAACGTACTCCAATAGGGCAGCTGAAAAAATATACTCTTTTTCTTCCAAATTCCATATAAATTGCTCGAACGCTTTCTCTTCTTGTTATGTTTCCCAAATTTGACCTAACCAAATAAAGTGCAAACACAATGATTAAGAATTATATAAAGTTCAATATGTTCTTTACAAGTAATAAGTGCTCATAATTGGCATGGGTACAATTTACAAAAACACAAAAGTACCTCAAATTAGTAGGATACCTGATCGAACTGCTCATATTGAGCAGTAATGTCATCTCCTGACAATGGTTTTGGAGTGGAACGCCTTTCCTTTTGGCCATCAAAGGACTTTGTGTCGTTTCTCCATGAATGTCTTGTTGGCAAAAAGCGACAATGTCCCATGTAGCAATATTTGTGCCCATTGACAAGCTTATGTGACCATGTATCAATGTGACATGAAGGGCATGCATATTTCCCTTTTGTGCTCATGCCCGATAAGTTACCGTATGCTAGGAAATCATTGATTGTCCAAAGCAATGCTGCCTGGAGCTTAAAAGAGGACTTTGTGTGTGCATCATAAGCTGGTACACCCGGCCATAACTGTAGCAATTCATCGATTAATGGTTGTAAGTAAACATCTATGTCATTTCCAGGTGCTTTAGGGCCAGGAATCAACATTGACATTATCATATAAGAATCTTTCATGCACATCCAAGGCGGTAAGTTATATATAACAATAACAACTGGCCATATGCTATATGATGAGCTCATATTTCCAAAAGGGTTAAATCCATCATTAGCTAGACCAAGCCTAATATTTCATGTCTCTGATGCAAATGATGAAAATTTCTTGTCAAACTTCTTCCATTCCGTGGAATTTGCAGGGTGTCTCATATATCCATCATCAACTAGCTTCTCTTTATGCCATCGCATATGAACTGCTATTTTTGAACACATGTACATACGCTTTAATCTTGGAATCAATGGGAAATAACGTAGCACCTTTTGTGGAACCTTTTTAGCATTTTTTTCTTCTTGATTTACGAGTATTTCCTTGTCTCTCATCTTTCCATCTTGAAATTCCACAAACAGGACAAGATTCAGCTTTGGCGTATCCACCTCTGAAAAGAATGCAGTCATTGAAACATGCATCAATCTTTACATAGTCCAACCCCAAATTTGACATAATCTTCTTAGCATCATCATAAGACTTAGGGACTTTATTGCCGCTTGGAAAAGCTCTACACAACATGGCAAACAGAGCATTTATTGCATTTCCACTAAGATCATAAAGGCATTTGATGTTCAACATTTGGACGATAAAAGATAATATTGAAAAATTATCACATCCTGGGTATAGCTCTTGTTCTGCATCATCTAGCACTCTATGGAATTTGCTAGTCTCCTCATTGGTTGCAGCATCACAAAAAACATTATCTTGCACATCTGGTGCTATACTATTTTCTGATCTATTATTTGCACTGGAAGCATTCAGAAAATCATTTGTCATATCATGCATATAGAACCCAGGTTGATCTTCCATGTCTCGATTTAAATCTGCCTCAGAATCATGTATGGTTTCTCCATGATGAACCCATCTATCAAAGCTGAACATAGGAAATCCTAAAAAACAATCCAACTAGATAATGGAATCTAAAACCACTAGGATAACATAGACTGAGGTTGGGTGATAGGGGTACTAATAATCAAATAGTTCAAAAATAGGGAAATACAGCTTTCTTAATTCAGATATAAAGGCTTTCGTGCTTTCATCGACTTGGTAGATGTCCTTCTCTGGTGCTGCTTCATCGTGTGTTGCAGAATCAGTCTTCATCTCCTCTTCGTCCGGTTCCTCAAGCTTAACATTCAAGTCAAAGTTTCTGGCAACTTTCTTTCTTGTCTGCCTTGATCCATCATCTCTATCTGAACGCATGACAGTCAAGTCAAAGTTCTTGGCTGTCGCTGCTTTCTTTGGTGTATCCCTTGATCCATCATCTCCATCAGTAGGCACCACATTCAAGTCAATGCCCATGGTAGATTTCTTGGCCAACTCCTCCTCCATGGCGTTCCTGCACGTAGCCAGGTGTTTCTTGGTGGATTCCCCCTCTCTCGTCTCGCTCTTTTGGTGGATCTCCCCTCTCTTGTGCTCTCTTGCGCCCTTGTGTTTCTCCCTAACCTATTGCTTCTCAAGTCTCTCCCGGTAGTATTTATAACTCGTTGTACATGAAAATTTTTGCGCGAAGGGATGAAAAAAGAAGAGGGAATTTCCAATATTTTGCTCCGCAGGACGCACTGATCCATTCATTAGGTGGGGATATCAGATTTTTCTATTGTAATTTCATTGACCAAAATAGTTTGTTAGTTCCGTGATACTAGCATACTCATCGCATAGGTTTAGGCGATTTGTAAATTATCATACCAGACTTTTAATTAATAATAAAGCTCAAAAACAATTACAAAATATGAAATTGTACCGGTAGCATGCTAGCAACTAGATATTTTTAGTAATTAAATATTCGTTGAAGTGACATCTCTTTAAATAATTATGGATTTTTTAAAAAATATATACAAAGTAAAATTTTGAAGATGAATAATGTCCAACGACAACTATTTAAAAATGAAATGAGTAATTAATGGGTCTTTTCTTGTAATATAAATTTCTATAGTTTATAAAAATATTCGATGTTCTAAAAATGAAATGAGTAACTAATGGGTTAGCTATAAACACATGTGGAGGAGATATGGTGAGAGCAAACATAATATATAGTATAGCTCACTTCCTACTATTAGCACATTTTAAAGCCAATATATATAATAGATTAGCTATAAGGTTGGCTACAAATTTCTTCTCATCTCTCTATCTCTCACTGATATATTTAATGTATTTGTCTTCGAGCTTGTGTTAAGCTAGCTCTTGCATGAGAGCCAACATCTTTGATTTTTTGTTACCTCGCTCCACCATGTAAGTTTATAATAGCTTATAGCTCACTATTATTCTTGCTCCGAGAAGATGGAAGAGAGGCAGCTGCAGTACGGACTCCAAAACGTTGAGTGCGTATGACATGTGAGACCAATTATTAATGATGTATTATAAATTTATAGTTATCTATTGTATGAATTGGCTATTAGATTGAGGGCTTGATAAGATTGTAGCGAAAATAAACCTTATCAAATTCTAGCAATATTGCCAAAATTTTGGCAGGATTTCTTATGTATTTACCAAATTTGGGAACAAACTAAACGTTGACATTTTTTTTGGCAAATTTGTCAAAAAAATGATATGGTTGAAAATGGCATCAATACAGCCCCTGACTATAGTTGAGATAGTTGATCTGGAGCTAGTAGTTGGACGATGTAAAAACAATGTGTAAAAACTATATGAAATAAGCATTATAAATTTTAAGACAAGCCTTGCAAACTAAAACAATGTTTATGATTTTTTTAATCCGTCATTAGCAAATGTTTACTGTAGCACCACATTGACAGATCATGGAGCAGTTAGGCCTAAAAGATCCATCTCGCAATTTACTCGTAATATGTGTATTTTTTTTCCTATATTTAATACTCCATACATATGTCCAAATATTCAATGTGAAAGAGTGAAAATTTTTGCCGGGTTCTAAACAGGCCATTTATTTATTAATTTCATTTTAAAAAAATTGGAATGCACCCTGCACGTTGACGATGTCAGTGAACAACTACTTGGCTCAACAGTCAACAGATTCAAACTTGCATGATTATCTACCTAGCCAAATATATCTCGCACAGTTACGCTGTGGCGCCAAATAAAAATGGAAATTCCCTCCAAAAGTTAGTGGCAAACAATTTTTACTCCCGCCCTTTTGACGTTTTTACTTGGCTATAAAAGGCTACCCATCTACCTTGCCACCTATACAGAACACAGTAAACACACATCCAGAACCCAAGCACCTACATTTACTGCGCATACCCAGTTTCTAGGTGAAGGTAAATGTTCTTGTTCCCTAGATCGATACTCCTACTCCAACCCTCCAGAAGTCCACAATCTTTGACTACTCTGTAGAGTAGATTGATTCTTTAATAATTCCACTCAGCCCTAGTCCCTAGACTCCTAGAGTAGATCGATTCCACACAGTCCAGTCCCTAGAGTAGATCGATTCCATCTCTTATTATGTGGGAGACTTCATGCCGCCGGCGTTCAGGTGGTGTCGCGGTGCCATGGTGCGGTGGTGGTGCCCTGCAGCCTGCTCGTGCTGCAGTCACTTGATCGCTTACTTTTTTCCCCACTTGTGTTCTTATAAATCTTTTACCGCATTTGCAATTTGTTATGTCTTCTAATCCATAGATTAATGTTCTTTAATTTTTCTTTCCTCACCTGTGCCTTCTTTGATCTCCATTGGGACTGACTGCATGCTTCTGTTTATAGTAGACATTTAATTCCATAGGACATTCCTTTAGATCTGTTTATATTCAGTATTTAATTTCATAGGACATTCCTTTGAATATGTTTATACTCATTTTTGCATTCCGTAGGATAACATGGTTTCCCAAGTTCGCCAACCCACCAATCAGTTGGAGAACTCTAATGACGTCACGCGACAACCTGCAGATCAGGCTGGAAATGGAAGGATTCGACTCATCAACACAGGTTTCGATCTAATATTTGAGTTGTTTTATGGTATCCATTTATTTTTGTTTTCTTCACATGTACGTTTGTAAATGTACAAAAACTCAAACTATCTTTTCTTTTTCCTTTAAATAGGTATTAATCGTCGGAGACCTCGCGGTGTTACAGTTAACACGGCACTTACAAAACTCAGAGCAAGAGGCGTACCGCTAGATATTCAATTTCCTAGACAATTTTGCAAAGTATGTGGTAGGCATGCTAGCATCTTTAAAAGTGAGGTCACTGTTTGCGTAAGGAAGGAAGCTCCTCTCAAGGTGAAGAAGTGGAAAAACATTGAAAAAGCTTTTCCTGGAACTTTGTCTTCAATCTGGACTTTGTTGAAGGTCTGTCACAAAAATAGCTTAGTTTTTTTTTTCATATAATTTTGTTGTCTCTTGCATTACTAATCTAGCATGACATGATGATGTAGGGGAAGTTCCCTGAGATCTCACTAGATGACTATGAATGCGTCATAGCACAAGTTGAGAGGCAGTACAATATCAGACGCTACAATTTGTACAGGACCTACCGCACAACAAAAGTGCGCCCAATTCATGTTGCACCTGAAGATTGGCAGTGGTTGATTGATAACTTATGGAGTGATGAGCAATTTCAGGTACATATTTATATTTTTACACAGTTTCATATGTTTCAATATTAATAGTTAATCAACTTTTTCATAGAAGCGAAGCAAGCAAAATTCTATAAACAAACCAAAGCAAGAGATGAAGTCACTTGTTGGAACAAAGTCTATAGTGCAGATAGCATCTGAACTGGTGAGAAACTTTTGACCAATCATATTTTCTATAGTTAAACTATTTTTGGCATCAAACATGTGATATATATACTTAATTTATATGCACTGTAATTGTAGAGAAACCCTGAGACCGGTGCATGGCCTAGTGCTGTTGATGTTTGGAGAGCAATCTACATGAAGGCAAATGGGACATGGTCTATTCCTAATGGAGCAGAAATACTGGTATATATTAATATTAGTTCATTTGGCTTTCTATACACAAGATTTAGAATTATTCGCTTACCTCTTACTCTTCAATGTTCATAGAACAATCTTGAGGAAGCAGCTGAAACACACAAGGAAAGGATTGCTGCTGCTCCAATCCCATTGGCTGAGCATTTTGCACTGGTTCTTGGTAGAAAGCCAAACCATTCGCGTGGTGTTGGCATTGGTGCAGTCAACCAAGGGGCTCAAGAAAGGTATAGGATTCATGCACGAGCTGAGGCTGCTGACCAACGTGCCAGTGATGCACAAAACCAAGCAGCTGCATTGGCTGAAGAAGTTGAGAGATTGACAGAGGCGAACAATCAATTGCGTGATGAGCTACGGTTTCAACGTGAAGAGCTAAATTCTCAGAAGAAAACTGTTGAGGAACAAAATGTCGATATGGAACGTTTGATGGACCAGAAGCTGGAGGAAACGATGAATAGAATGATGGCTCGCATGGGCGCTGCTGGTGCTACTTCTTCCATTCCTTCATCCTCTACAAGTACACCAACCAACTAGGTAAGGTTACCACAAAAAAATACCATTAATAGTGTTAGTTTACTTATTCAATAGATTACAATAGTCATCTCTTCGATGTTTTTGTAAATGCAGGATGTGGAAAATCGACAACATCACTTTCATCTAGGCGAGCATCCGATGAGTCAGCATCGACATTATCTTCAATTCTACATTTAGATGTCATTTGGATTTATATTTACATCAAAGTGCTCTTTCTGTTTGAGCACATTTTTCTTTCTACAATAAAGGGTATATTTTTAGAGTTATAAAGGGTAGTTGGAGTACTGCTAGTGCTCATTTATGTGTACTGCATTTTGCTCTGCACTTTTCTTATAGCATTGTAATCTTTCATCAATAAAGGATGCTCTGAAATGGATATTTCAACATGTTCTATTATTATAGTTATAGATTTGCAAGAATATATATAGTTTTCCTCGAAAATGCTTCGAGCTGTTTACTTGGTTTCTCAAATCAAATAAATGTAAATTGATATATAAAACATGAAAAAAAATCAAATTGGTTAATTTGGCAAAGAGTTAATTAATTATATGAAAAATGTCACTCTTTACGCACACTATAGTGATAAGAATGCTTTGCCATACCTACAAATTTTTAACCACGAATATGTCATCCAATTTGTGGCAAAAACTAATGCAATATGCTAATATTATTTGGTGAAAAGATCACCACAATAAAATGCATTTTACTCACAATAAATGTATTATTCAGGTTAAAATTTCCTCACAACATTATACAATCTCGTCACTATAACAAATTAACTTGTGAGAAATTGTTTTCACATGTATATCAATAATATGTGATGAAACTTTATCATTATTGAATCATACAACTGTGACCATGATTCTCACTAATTACTAACAATACGTGAGGAAATAATCCATCACAATCTTGTACATCTGTGATGTCGTTGCGGTCACTAGTACATCTCGTATTTGTTACCACAAACTATCACTATTGTTATGATCATTAGTTACAAGACTTTTGGTCACAAATATAATTAGTATTTGTGGTGAAAAAAAATTCATCACTTTGTTACTTGTGACGCCAATTTCAGTGATGACATAGTGACGAATCATAAGTTCGTCACAAGGTAGTAACTGTGATGAAAAATACAGTTATAGTGATGATTTTTGTCATCACTCAAAAGCCAATCCCTTGTAGTGTATTTTAGATGAGTTTATCATCACTCACAGTTTAACGGTTATCACGGTAACCGTGAGTTTCTTTCTCGTGAAAATCGGTTACTACGAGATATACCGTAGTTTTGGAAACGCGAAAACAATGCTGTTACCGCAGTAACCTTGTGTTTACTGTGAAATCATGTGATTACTGCGAGGTATATCATAGTAATTTTAAAAACCGATAATATTACCGCACATGATAATTTTGTAAACCGTTTTTCTGTCCCTGTCACACTCCTGGAATTGGTTTCGCCCGAAGCATCGGACCAATGATCACCCATGACTTCTGTGTACCAGTAGTGCCGCAAAGGGTCCTAAGTCCTAACCATGATTGTCACACTCTTACGTGGAGTTGTCACCTTGTCACGCCAACATTCAACTCGGACAAGCGGCGGCTTAATTATACCCGAATCCGACAGGGTGCAAGTACCAAAACCAGCTCGCTACCACAGTGGAGTTACACCCAAAAGTGTGAGCCTTCTCCTGTTTCTTCCACTTTCACGTACTACAATGAGATCGAGCAGCCACGCAGATACTCCTGGCTAGCATATCGCCCGCATTTACTCGCCAAAAATTGGACCACACTTGTCAAGCTCAAGCTACTCCACTTCACTTCACATCATACCCACCAAAACGCAACACCCTAACTATAGCTGGCTAGCTGCAGTTTCACCAACTTTGCGAAGCTGTGCAAACACAGTGCATGCATGCGCGACATGGCGTGACACCGACACGTACGTCAGTACGTGATGTCAATACCACCAGCGCCCGGACGCCAACGAGCTGATCGCGTAGGAGACCGCCGCGGCGTTGGCCCGACGAGACGCGGCAGAAGGCGCGCGCTGCACCGCGCGTTCCACGTCGTCTGGCATCGCGGCGGCGGCGGCGGCGGCGGCGGCCGGGCCGGGCGCGTCCAGGAAGAGGCTCTCGACGTCGTCGACGAAGCCCACGTCGTCCGGCAGGCTACGCAGCACGTCATCGTCGACGGAGGCGGCGGCGACGTCGTCCGACGACGTCGACCAGCCGTCGGCGGCGGCGTCGCGGGCGCGGCGGGCAGGGTACCTGGCCTCGAAGTCGGCGCGGTCCATGCAGAGCGCCGGCAGGATCTCGGCGATGGCGTGGTCCGCGTCGTCCGCGTCGCGGAGCGACGGGCAAATCGCCGGCGGCTCCCAGTCGTCGCAGGGCTCCATCTTGGGCCGGAGAAGTGACTCCGAGCCTGGAGGCGCCGCCGGCTGCGGCGGCTCCAGCTCCGGCTCGGTCTTGCAGACGGACGGTGGCTGCGGCGGCGGCGGCGGCGGCGGCGGCGGCGGCAGGTGGTCCGTGTAGGTGTAGCAGCTGGCGTCGAAGTTGGTGACCGCGCTGCGGCCGCGGAGCTGTATCGCCGCCAGGTCGTAGGCCGTGGCTGCCTCCTCCTGGGTATCTGCACGTACAGAGCAAAAGAAACATCCATCTTTCAGGGGGCACATTCTGTGGGCCTTTGTAACAATAGCCGTGCAGTACGCAGCACTGCAGCAGTAGCATTCTTCAAGCATCACATTGTGCCAAAGAGAAAGGCAGCATTGCATGCATGACACGACAAATTAACAATCACGAAAGCGAATAACATACGACACGAACATATGTGGTGGTACTGATACATGTGCATTGGTTGTCCATTGTTAACAAACTGCAGTTTTCATGGCGTCAGGAACAGAATGTAGCCGGTGAACAAAACCAAGAACGCGTTACCGAATGTTCCCAGGTAGAGGTATTTCTTGCCTACAGCTCGGCCTATCCTGGCCTCCCACCGGCCGTTGTGGTGATGCCTGCGGTGACAAACATGGGCATTGCAGTCAAATGTTGAGACTACTCCTACTAGTAGAGCTTAGACAAGGCAAAAGAACTTCAACCCGGTTTTTGGCATTTCAATTTTCACAGTACTAGTAGCACACCGTATTCTCATGCCAGATTTGCCAGTATCACAGTATGCCATTTGGAGAACCAAAAAATGGGTTTTGGACGGAAAAGAGGTACTAGTACTACTGGGGTATGCAAAGGACAATGCTTAGCTAGTGCTTGATTGGACAGTACAGTGATATTGCATGACAATGTATGCTTACTTTGCCACTCCCCTGTACTTGGAGACACCCCTGGAGAAGCCACTGCTCTTGCGCCTCAGAGTAGCCAGGTACTCCTCCCTTGTCATTCGCTGCATCCTCTCAAGCTCCTTCCTGTACGTGTCAATCTGCATTTATCACAAATGGGAGCTTAACAAGTTAACATCATCTCCTCCTTAATTAGTAACGGCGAATTAGTGCTACTGGGAAATGACAGGTGCTGAAACACTCTGAACTTTACCGGGAAGTTTAGGACATGGTCTGAGCCCCAGATCTTGAGTGCCGCAAGATCATAAGTGCGAGCTGCAGCCTCCTCTGTGTCATAAGCTCCTGCAAAGAAACAATGCTAATGGCTTAATCCGTGTATTTTCAGCATGTTCTACATAAAAAAAAATGTACTGGTAGCGAGTGAGAGCATGATCTTTATGATTCTGTTGAAGTTGTAAAAAACGTATCTTGACGCATGCATGGGGACAGGCAAAATGCAGTACTTTTCCACTTTACCCAAAAGTGTTTCTTCTTTACTCTCTTTTCCAAGAAAGAAAGAATTACTCTCTTTTCCAAGAAAGAAAGAACAAAGTAGCTGCGGATTCAAAGTTATTCTGAAGAAAGAATATGTGCATGGTACTAGGACGGCAATGGAATTCGGAGCCATACACGCTAGTGATAATTTGTGAATCATAGCGAAGAAAAAGTTTGTGAACTTTTCCCACTATGTGAAGAGGATCTTGACTCACCCAGATAGACTAATGGAGGCGATGAGACATCAGACATGGATGAGCATCGATCACCACACGAATTCCGAGGCAGAAGGAAACACCGCATTTGCAACACAAATTAAAAAAGATCAGCACATAAGCTAGCAGGAATACAAAATGACCTAACAATAACCAAAGAAAGAGAGAACAAAGAAAAACAAAATGGCAATCAACTTGTCCCATTAGCTGCAGAAAACATAGTAGACCCGAGGCTCGTAGAATTTGTATTTCTCACCTTGCCTGCCTCTCTTCCTTGTCTGGTTTGGGTTCCAGCCTTGCTTGTCCCACAGGTGCGCCTCGTACTTCCCTGAACCCCTGTGCCTACACACCAGCAACACACAACAAACGACGCATTCATCAGAAACCAAGCAAAGATCACGCAAACAACTGCGAACTGATCATCAAAGCAAGAAAAAGGAATCGAAAACGCAGACCTTGCCACGCCCTTGTAGATGGAGGATCCCTTCCTCGGCGCAGCAGCAACGGCGGCGGCGTCGTCGTCACCGCCGGTGCCATCCTTGGCCCTCTTCCTGTGCTTACTCTTCTTCTTGCCGCTCTCAGTGCGCGGCGGCACAATGCAGGAGGACGCCGTGGAGGAGGAGGAGGAGGAGGACCGAGGAGGGGAAAGCAAGGTGGTTGCAGCTGCAACAGCAAAGGCCTTCTTCTTCTTCCTCATGGAGACCATGGCTTTTGTTGATAGCTCCTGCAAGGCCCCTGTTTGCTTTCCTCCTTGGCAACAAAGACAACAGACAAGGGTAGTGGGTGTCACCGGTGAAGTGAACCTGCCTATATAGGGAAGCAAGGAGGAGGACTGTACTGACTACTGAGACTGATCTGGAGTACTCCTAGTGATCTGAGAAGGGAGGCAAAGGTCTGGGCACTATAGCTTCCACCCCGAGCGCCACGACACTTGGCGTGACGCCGCCGTGCCCAGGCGTGTGGGGGCGACGGGCGTTTTTACGGTCAAGGTCTCGGAAAATGCTGGGTACCTGCGCGCCGTGAAGTGGAGTGGTGCAGCCGTGCAGGTGCGCACCACCACTCGCGCGCGGCTGTATGGGACTCCACTGCACAAGGAGAGGTTTGTTTAGCGCATTGCGACTCTTGCCGTCATGCGTCTCCGCGGGGGCCAAGCGTTTGTGTCGCACGATGACACGTTTGCGCGTACGTGTGTGGCAGAGGCAAATATGCGGACGTAGCTGCATAGGTGAGTATTTATACAGCCGCGTTGCCGCGCGCGGAAAGGGAAAGAACATGTCTCGACGTGTCGTGGTCAGGTTTCCCCTACAGCTTTCGACGCGGATATCGCACTCCGTTATAAGGTAGTTACCGTGAAAACCACGCGATAACCATGAGATATACCGTGATTTTAAAAACTAGAAAAGTTACCGTGCATGATAATTATTGTAACCATTATAACCGTGTGGTAATCACACGGTTTTGTAAATCCTGTACCGAAATGTTTCAAATAGGGTTGAAACTAGCAAAGTCATTTTTTTCCTATTAAAGTTAGGGATGGTTTGGTCCTACAATTACGTTTTTTTACCGTGATTCACCTGCTTACCGCTCTATATTCTTTTCTCTCTCTTTTTTTTTTTTTGAGAATACCGCTCTATATTCTCGATAACATTAATCGAGAAAATTCCTTGTTACCCTAAACTGGTCTCCAATTGCTCCAGCTATTGGGCCTGAACGTTAAGAGGACTATTATATGTTTAGTTGGCCCGCCTACTGCAGGCTTCATACGCGTGCCTGTCCTGGACCAAGTAACACGCCTATTGGGCTCGTTTTTTTCCCTGGAGGAATAAGTTCACATTAGGTCCCTCAAATTGTCACCGAGTCCAAAATTCGTCATGAACCGCAATAACAGATATGATGTGTCCCTCAACTCCTAAAACCAGTGCAAATAAGATTTCAAGGTGGTTTGAACAACAGTTTTGACTGACATGACGCCTACGTGGGGTTGATATGGCACTTAAAATTAAAAAAAACATGAGACCCACCTATCAGTAAGCGTTCGATTAATAATTAAAAAATACAGTGGGACCCACTTGTCGCCCCCTCTTTCCCCTCTTTTCTCCCTTTCATCATCGTCATCGTCGACGGCGGTGGTGGTAGAGTCGGCGAGACGGAGATGCGCGAGGGAGGAGGAGGTGATGGTGGGTGGTAGACAGTCAGGGTTGTAGGCCTCGTCGGCTAATGTCTGCTACTCGCCAGTGTCGGGAGGAAGTGCGAATCATTGCCGAGGTGGTGGCGAAGGAGGTTTGGAAATCGGCAGCAGTGTCATCCCGTGTGGAAGGTGGGCAGACTGAGGCGCGCGTTCGCGGACGGGCAGCAGGTGGTAGTGTCGGTGCCTGACCAAGTACGCGAAGGAGAAGCGTAGCAAGGAAATCGCAGGCTGATGACAAACAAGAGAGTTAGAGAATGGGGGAAGAGGAGAGATGGTTGTTGACTTGTTACTTGCTTGCCTAGGGAGGGGGAATGAAGTGAGCACCTTAGAGGTTCTAGAGCTCCTGCACCTCACCGATTAGCTGTTATAGCACCGCCACCTCCCTCATCTCCCTCCTGCCACCGCCACAACGACACCACCTCCTCACTTTGCCATTTTCTCCTTCTCCTACTGGATGCCGGTCATCGCCTCTGTCCATGTCATCCACGGCTTGCCTCCCCCTGGTGAGGATGGGGAAGAGAGGGGAGAGAGGAGAGATAAAGAAGGAAATAGTTAGTTGCTGACATGTTAGGCTCACATGGGTCTTATGTTGATTAAATACAATTGGCCAGAGTCAAAGCGTCACATCAAACGAAACCGGAGTCACTGAGCCATTCTGTCTTGGGATGAAAGTTGACACGGTTTGGTAGTTCGGGGGTGGGTTATACCTAGTATTGGGGTTTAATAACGAATTCCAGACTTAGTTAATGTTTTTTTATCTTCTCTCATTAAATCACATCATCCACCTCTTCTAATTTTTTAGTCCAAATTATTTATCTCATTTTTTCTCTCATTAAGTCACACCATCTATTTTTTACTTTTGTATTATCAATCTATATACTATTTAAATTATCATAAACCACATTTAGAGCCTTTTCCAATGATCGATAAAAAAACAAATTCTATAAACTTATGTCATTTAGCTATCTTAGACGTTATTTCTACTATTATCATAGTACGCACGAGGTTTTAGCTATCTTAGACGTTATTTCTACTATTATCATAGGACGTTATTTCTATAAACTTCAGCAATACGTACGAGGTTTTATCTAGTTTTTTTGGTAAAAGGCAGCGCCGTACCAAAAGGCACATACCTAATCAGTTCCAAGCCATATTTCACAACCTGGGGGCCAATCAACCGCAGAGCCGAGCGCCACTCGTACTGGCTGCCCAATCGCCCCCACCAAGTACCAAACCACCTCAACGCAACGAGGCGTACGCGCGCCGGCGGCGTTCGGTCTCGCGCCGTGGTATTGCCATTTGCCAATGCCCAGTTGCCACACCTCCTCAGGTCGATCGGACGGACGACGCGAGCGCGACAGGGCCACCACCAATTCACCCACCTTTCACCTCGACGCACCACCGGGCGCAAGCGCAAGCGCAAGTGCGGCCGGGTGACGTCGCGGCAATCATTCCATCCTACGCGCGCCGCGCAAGTGACCGCTCGCGCGCCTTAGCCTGGCCAGTGGCAGCAGCCGACACAACGACTCGCCCCCATTTGGATGCCCACGACGAAGCCACGACCGGAGCCAAAGAGGGGAGATGATCCCGGCCGGCTTTGTCTGCGAATGGCGCACTCGGTTTTGCGATCGGACCGGACCGACCATGCACCAGCGGAACAACCCCGTTGACAGCGACCGGCAACATGGGAAGCGTCAGTTGGAACACATAAACCGGCACTAGCGCGGTTGCATCGAGGGGACGCAGTTTGCAGTATATTGCATGTTTGCGTCGCCGTGATATGAAATCGTGGTAATCTTAGCTCACACGAGATCAGGTCTCGAACCGACAAAATCTCGCCGATGGACGACGCTATCGCGCTACACGCCAATTTGTTGTGCGATCCTTGATGCTATTAGCGTGTCACAAATCACGTAGAGATCACGGGACTAGCAGGCATCAGGCAAGGTGCATGAAGATTTTTTGTTTTTTAAACACTCGACACAGCTGCCACACGAACACGCGTTGGACTTAACCATCATTGTTTGTGTTGGATGTGAGAACTTAACGCAATAATATAATCGTTGTGCGCGATGATACAGTGATACATCCAAATTTTTTTAAAAATAATCAGGTGGTAGGATCAGGCCGGCCTGGCGTCCTTGAAGAAAGGCTCTGTTTTATTAAGGAGATCAGCATGATCAAGCTGCTTATCTTTTGATGAGAAAAGTTACACGCGGTGAGATTGCTTCAAGGAAAAACATATGAAAAGGAGGCAAGGCGCCTGCAGAGAGTGACAAGCAAAGCTTTAAATATATTTAAATTTAAAACTTAAAGAGTTCTTGTGTAGATGGTCGCCATCATTTATATCATCACGCCGCATTATAATTGCTTTAATTTGTTGGATGTAGTAGTAGCACATCGCTTTCACTTTCCTCTTGTTAATGGAACAGTGCATCCAAAAATTAATAGTATAACCTTACTTGCCGGCTTCCCCAAGTCCGAATTCTTGATGAAAAGGTTTGAGTTCGAGCACTAAACTAACCAAACGATTAGAACTGGTTACCAGTATACACATTATCTGCCGTCCAAATATCTTAACAAAAATGGAAGCGGACTGCCAAAAAAAAATTGAAGCCTACAAATGGAGACACATGGTCGAATTTTCTACCCACATGATGTGAATGCTCACATTTACAGCTGCTCTCTTTATTTCATCCGGTTCGATCGCTATATTATATGAACGGAGGGAGTAATTATTATTTCAGTGGTAAGCGACGTATCCGCCGATAATAATGTACATCATCAATTTTAAAATATATCGGTCCAGTCTCTCGAAGGTGCTTATATAGTAGGGTGTGAATTGACAGGAGCGAGTGTGTGTGTGTAGGGGTGGGCGTTCGGTCTGACTGAAAAATTCGGTCTCGGTCTTCGTTCATTCGTTCATTTCGGTTTTTGAAAAATCAGGACGGAATTTCATCCAAGAAACTCAGGACCGGCAAATTCGATCTCGGTCTCGGTCAGACTGATTCGCTGGAGATGTTCGGTGGCTCGGCGACAAGGGCTAGTGGCGAGGCCACGGCGGAGCCCAGCTGGAGGTGGTGCTTGTCGGGGCCATGGTGGAGGCGGGCTGGCTGGAGGCGGCGCCAAGGCGGACGGCGGCACCCGTCGGGGCCGTGGCGGAGCTCGGCTGGAGGCGGCGCCGAGGCGGATGGCGGCACCCGTCCAGGCTGCGGCGGAGCCTGGCTGGAGGCGGCGCCGAGACGGTCGGCGGTGCTCGTCGGGGTTGCAGCGGAGGCGGGTTGGCTGGAAGCGGCGCTCATCGAGGCCATGGCGGAGGTGGACTGGCTAGAGGCGGCGCGATGGATGGGGATCGGAGGCGGAGGTGGCGCAATGGATGGGTTGAAGGCGCCGCGTGACTCGTGACTAGGAGCGGTGACTTCTAGGGTTTAGCAATTTACTGGGTTTATTGGGCCTCCTAGGCCTGTTGGGCAACAATTCGGTTTTCTCGGTTAATTTAGTTAACCGAAGCCAATAACCGAATTGCCCGAAAAAATTCGGTCTTTTGAGGGCTGAGACCAAATTAATAACCACATTTCTCGGTCTCGGTCTTTTCGGTTCGGTTCTTCGGTTCGGTCTTATTTTATCAACCCCTATGCGTGTGTATGTAAGCGTTTGCGTTTATAATGTGTTTTCTAAAAAAAAATTATTGACTTAATTTTGCAACATATAAAGTTTGAACATAATTTAAATTTCCAAAACAAATTCTGGACATAATAGTGCAGTTTTGGAGTTGCCAGATAAATTTACAGCGACAAGAGGCTCAAAAAGTTAAACTAGATAAACAACTTGGCCTCGATGCTAGATTGCTATCTCTATTAGTAGGATGCATCTTTAGAAGTTCAAATAAAATACGTGATGTGTTGTTTGGTTTGTTTTGGTTGGTTTAAGGAATCCTGATAGTGGGCAAGCCTCTCGGGATAGATGTCAAGAACCAAGCTATAGAAACACTTCTACTCATAGGAAAATCTTAGAAAATCCCTCGAAAGAGAGGTTCCAGAACTCATCTAGGAGTTCGCATGTTATGGCTACATTTATTTACTTACCACTAGATGAGCACTAGCTCCAATTTCGTTGAAGCCAAGTTAATCCCTGGACTATTTTCTTTAGAAAAATCATGTGCACCAGACATGATGATACTGTGGTAATTTAGAGGAAAAGAAAGAAAATATACACATTTCTTTTACGTTAGGTCGACCAATTCAGTTTAGTATCATGATTTTTTGGATATTGTTTTAAATCCATTTTCAACTTTATAATAATTACATTGAATAATCATAAAAATATGCCTATTTTAGAAAAGTGAAATTTATAGAATTTTCACATTAATTAATATAACCATAAAAAAGGGCATTTTGGATTTTTTTTTTATGGAAAACAGCAGGAGCCTCCCACTGCAGTATATTAAGTAATCAGAAGTTTATAGACAAGCATTTAACACCGTGTTTTCTTAATTTTACAAGGATATTATTCGAATGATAGTTCTAGTGGCTCTTTTTAGTTTTCTAATATCAGTCTTCCTAGATAGAAAAAGGCAAATAAAAAAAGAAAAAGGTTTGAACCAAATTTTATTTTCAGTAAAGGACACGAGAAAATGATGAATAGCCAACGTGCCCCCACTTCGCATCCCCCGCTTCCATCTCCATATCTATTTCTCTCTTCCCGCACCTACTACTACACTCCTCCCTGGTCCCAACTTCCAATCTGCAAGAGCGACTGAGAGACACACACACACAGAAACGGCAGCGCGAGCCGCAGGCACATCGTCTCCTCGGCTCCTCGCCCCGCGCCGGCCGCCGGCGAGAAGGGCCGCAGCCCGCGGCCAACGGACGCACGGTGTGCACGGCCTCCTCTCCCTTACCGACGCCGCGCTCCTCCCTTGTGCGCGCGGCCTGGCCTGACCGACCTCCTCGCCTGCACCGCGGCGACCGGGGACAAGCAGGTCGGTCTGCCTGCCGGGGCTGAACGCGGCTGGATCGAATTCAATTGTGAAGGTATCCATTCTTTACCTCGTAGCAGCAGAAATCTCGTCTCGATCATGGGGAGCCAGACAATGGCGTCGAAGGCCGGAGGCGGGGGCGTCGCGCGGCGCGGAGGAGGGCGGATGCGGAGCCTGGGGAGGCAGGGATCCATGTACAGCCTCACCCTCGACGAGGTGCAGAGCCAGCTGGGCGAGCCGCTGCACAGCATGAACCTCGACGAGCTGCTCCGGAGCGTGTTCCCTGACGGCCTGGCCATCGCCGACGGTGCCGGTGCCGGTGCCGGTGCCACCACCAGTAGCCAGCAGCATCAGCCGGGCTCGGGCCTCCTGCGGCAGGGGAGCATCACGATGCCGCCTGAGCTCAGCAAGAAGACGGTGGACGAGGTGTGGAAGGGGATCCAGGCTGCTCCGAAGAGGAATGCCGAAACGGGCGGCGGCGGCGGCGGAGGTCGACGGCGGCGAGAGAGGCAGCCGACGCTTGGGGAGGTGACGCTCGAGGATTTCCTGGTCAAAGCTGGGGTTGTCACCCAAGGATCTCTCAAGGAGCTTAGTGATGTAGGCAATGTGGATCCGGTTGGAAGAGGTGTTACAGCAACCGGGACTGTGGATCTGGCACCTGGATCACACTGGATAGAGCAGTATAAGCAGCAGATTGCATCTACTGATGCTCATCACCATGGGCAGCAAGGTGTGCAGGGTGCTTATTTTCCGAATCGATTGGTCCCTCAGCCACTTAATGTTGGCCCCGGTGCTATTCTGGAGCCATCCTACTCTGATGGCCAGACTTCTTCAGGAATGATCGGCGGAATGTCCGATTCGCAGACGCCTGGAAGGAAGCGAGGCATGTCAGGGGATGTGGCAGATAAGTTGATGGAGAGAAGGCAGAAGAGGATGATCAAGAACAGGGAGTCAGCTGCCCGTTCAAGAGCCAGGAAGCAGGTGCAATATGTGTTTTACACCTTTCTATTTGTGGCAAATTTTTAATTAGCATTGTTCTTGCTGCATATGATGATTAAGAAGGCCACTGTTACTTTAAATTTAGTTTCTTCATGTGACCTGTGAGTTTGTGTATTACCCACATGATTGCATAATTACATTTCATTTGTGACAGGCCTACACTAATGAACTTGAAAACAAGGTTTCTCGTTTAGAAGAGGAGAATGTGAGGCTAAAGAGGCAAAAGGTACTGTCTTTTCCACTGCAATTATATCAGAATGTTGCAAATTTCCCCTATCAAGTATTTTTCCCCGGTGCATGCTTGTCCTATAAATTAACCAATTAATTCTTCCCTAATTTGTCTTCACTTTCTGCCTCTGAATAGGAGTCAGACTATTTGGTAAGTGACAGGAAATAAATACTATCACTTGTACTGTCTCTTATGTCTAGTTTTTACTATTTCATATTGTCAAGCTACCTTGTTGATATGTACTTGTCATACATCACTAAGACCCTTTTATGGCCTTACTACACCTTATGACTTTTCAATGTTTTCACAGCTCTATAATAATAATATAATCTTAAGTATTTGCTTCCACCACTTGAGGTGACTGTTTTTGGGTAGGACTGTAGGAGTGAGCCATATACTGTTCATTCTATTAGTTGATCTAATTATTAGGCATGTCCCGTCAAGCATTTATTTGAGCCAGTATCTTATTTGTGCCTGAAGGGAGGAAACTAATTTTCTGGTGGATATTGGGGGTATCTTGTATCTTTCCTTAAATATCTTCGAAAAGACTACCTTATACTATTATTCACTCTAAGTCGATAATAAAATGGGGCAGCATTATACTAGGAGTAATCTTGTGATGGAAAACATAGAAATACATCGCAGTCTAATCAACAGCAATATTATCATCTGGTATGATGAGCTGTACTACTTCATAGGTAGTGTATCAAGTTACAATCAAGAGGTCTTCGTCATGGTCATTGTTTGTGTGTAGGAATTGTCTTCTGCATGTCAACTTTTGGATGACTGTCCAATAAAGTAACTTCTTACCTATGGCATTTGAAGAATTCTGCTTGCAGAATACTGTTGTGGACTCTGGTTCTAACATATTGCATCTCTGGTTCTAACATATTGCATCCCTCTGACTAATTGGTTAGCTCCTCAAACAAAGCAGTGTTAGCAATAAAAGATATTTTCTAAGTTATTTTGATCCCATTAACCCTGGATGGCCATGCGTCTTTTAAACATCCTTCGTACTATAGGAAGATTAGCAAGGATCCAACGGACTGAATCATGTCCCTGGAAAGCTAGAAGTATTAATCTCATGTCTATTTATATTTCATATTTTTCTGGTACCACATTGTTTCAGTGCATCTGATGTGGCAAGAAAATTGGCAGTAGTACTCCTTTAATGATAATTCAAAGTTTTAGCACTTGCCACTGGATATCAATTTAGCTAGTACTATATATTATGCTAATTTTGTGCTTAATCCTACTATCAGCCAAACACTGTCCTGTTCCATATATTTTACACCATATATTTTTGTATTCTGATGATGCCATATTGGGTTACTTATCCATACACAGCATTGACTTGTTTTCCCCTCTCATGCTATCTTCAGGAGTTGGATGAATTAATTTGCGCTGTGCCTGTACCAGAACCCAAGTATCAACTCAGGAGAACAAGCTCCGCAGATTTCTGATCATGCCCGCAGTATTTTATTTTATAGTTTTTGAAGTGCTCTTGCTTGTAAGTTTTGCCTCCTGGGGTTTAGAATCATTTCCTAGCTTCTTCTTGGCTTATGTCTAGCTTAGTGATTTGTATTGTGTAGATTAGCAGGAGCCTAGTATGTGTTCTGGTAGCACTGCTATCTTTCTGAGGCCTTGCTACTTTCCTAGCTAGGAGTATGTAAATTTGCTGGACACATCTAGGTTCTCAGAGCTTTCTTATACTTGGTGGTGACATCGGCTGCTCTTCCATAGAACTGCAAGGAGGATGCAATCTTTAAGCCCAAATACTTCACTAAGATGAAGGGTTGTAACATTACTGTAAAATTCAATTTCTGGATAGAACTAGCTGGACTATGATCTGATTGTTGAGATATCTATCCTTGTCAGAAATAATTATTTTGGCTAATTTATGTTAGTGCGAAAAATGGTGGTTAACTTCATATGTCGCTGTCTGTCTCCAACATCATCTGCTATCAGTTGCTGAAACATACTTATCCTGAATGCCCCTGCTGTACTCACTGCATCACATCCTGAACCCCGTGTTCGTCAGATGCCATTTCGAGCAACAGTTCCCGCAGCAGCATCTGTTGGTGAAACATCTTTTACTCTTGGAATCTAGGATGCGATTTGTTTCTCTCTTTTTGTAATTTTCACAGCACGAATCTCATCCCATTCAAATCAGAATCTATAGAAGAAAACAAAAAAAAAAACATCCGTATATGTCATTCTCACATTATCCAGATGATGATAGATTGATGCTTTGATAGGACTTGCTCCCTTGGCAGCTCGGGTCTTCTCATATGTTGTGGGCTTGAGAATCATAAGAGTTCGGATTAACACCAGCAATCAAATGCTTGTTATATATACTTCTTCGATCTGAAATAAGCTAGTAGTAATTAAATGCTTATTGTATATTTCCTCCGTTCCGAAATAAGTGAACTAGTAAAGAGCACTAGTAAAATACTCCCTCCTTCCTTGACACAGTTGACTTTTTTAAACATGTTTGACCGTTCGTTTTATTCAAAAACTTTTGTGAAATGTGTAAAACTATACGTATACATAAAAATATATTTAAAAATAAATCAAATGATAGAAAAAGAATTAATAATTACTTAAATTTTTTAAATAAGACGAATGATCAAAATTTTTTAAAAAAGTTAACGGCGTCAAACATTTTGAGATGGAGGGAGTATGTTGGGAGCATCGTTTTAAGAGAGCGGTTGTAATGCGGTACAGAGCAGTCTGTGCAGGCGTCTTTCACGTGTACGTTTACACTGGCAACATAGCGTAAAGCTGGAAAATACGTTTTGACCTTTAGTAAGCGGGAAAGATGTTGAAAAGCTGAGGTGCGAGCGTGACGGTGATGGAGGCAGCAGTAAGTCAGCGATTGGGCGAGGAAGTCGGGGAAGGGGATGAGCCGGGCCAGTGCCAGTCGACCGCCGCCGCCGCCGCCGCCGCCGCCGGCGAGCGGAAGCGGCGGCCGCCTCGCAGTTCTCGCGTCTCACTTGTCCCAATCTTCTCGGACGGCCGGCGAAAAGGAGGCCGCACTCGCCGCCGGCCCCTCCGACGGACCAACCATGTCAGTCTCTCTGTATCTCTCTCTCTCATCTATGCGCATCATGATGTCTTGTTCACTTGACCAGTTCTGCGAGAAATTTGTTCTAGTAAGCGCACGGAAGATATTGGATGTTGGATGAACAGATTCTATTGTGCAGTTTCGGTACCGGGGGCTGTAAAATTTGTACAAAAATGTAGCTCGAGCATGAGTTATTAGGTTAATGCAGTTCTGATCGTTATATAATTTGAATAACCCTTTAGATTGATTATGTGGGAGGTGTTGATTCGCTAAGGAGATCAAACTATCAAACCGGTGCTTAGTTTTTTTTTTTCGGTTGTAAGCATCCATGTTTATGGGCGGACACTGCAGAAACCGATCCTCTTCATAATGGGGGAGGTTAAGCACTGCTTGTGGGGGTTAAGTGCAGTAATAATAATGGATTTTGGTGCGTTTGCATAGCTATAAACATCCTGGGAAGAAACATCTGAAGATCAGGGCTAGATCAGCACAAAATATTCTTGCTCAGAGTTAGGGGCCTGCATTTTCCTTGGATGTCTGGGTTGCTGGTTAGATTTGAATTATGTTGGATAGCTAATAGTAACTAACTTCACCTGGTTCTAGAATGAATCGAGATCTTGAGATATCTGAGAAATGTAGAATGCTGTACTGGGCTTATTCAAATGGTCCCTCATGCTGCAGTGCAGCTGTGGCCACCAATTATATACGGAGAGAGTAATTCTTCAACAGAAGCTCATTTATTAGAACAGAGCCACATAACAATTGAGCAATGCTTGATTGCATCAGCATCTGGTAGCAAAAGTACAAAATATTAATACAGCAACCCATGTAGACTAGAAGTTGAGTTCCTGCACATCAAGTGATATTTATATGAACATGCATTTTTTATTCTTGCGTGATATCTAATTGTAGAGAATTGTTCTGCGATAACTACTACTATATAACATAGCAAGTCAAGCTTCTTACATTTCTAAAATCTGCCTACTAGTCAGCGTTTGCTGAATATTAATTTTCATCTATTTTCTTTGAGAAGGCTTTACCACAGTTGTTCTGGTTGTGTTTACTATTTTATCCCCTTCATGAAATGTGGATTTCCATGGATGACCTTTGACCTTTCATTCAGACACCTATTTCTCTTCCTTGCAGTTTTGACAAAATTTTGCGGAAAGAGATCCCATCTCAGGTGGTTTATGAGGATGAAAAGGTGAAGTCTCTTCTGTGCTATAGGGATAATTTTCTTATATACAATGTCTATGAAAAACACCCTTTCTTCAGTCTTAAAAGTTAACGAGCTATTTGCAGGTTTGTTTTTGTCAGCCCTACACCATAGTTCTCTTTTCCAAAACGGGAAAGAGTAAATTTCACAAAGCAACGACTTTTTTTTTTGGGGTCAAAATTGTCATAAGAAAACCACAACCTTCTGTTCCAACTTCACAAAACTACAACTTTGGAACAGTAACTATTGAAAATCTACAACACTGTCACTCATCCTGTTATCGGACATCTGGAGTCATCCTGTTAGCCACACCCCACCTCCTACTTAGTACACAATAACTGGGCAAGCTGCACACAATGAACGGCCATGCCAACTCATCCCCCTATCCCCGCTACATCTGGATGTACTTATCAACCATAGCGATACATGTTCTTTTCCCTTCAGTTCGCATTTCAAAATAGAGGGCTCAAAGGTGGAGCAGGTGAGAATCATCAAGGTGGTGCTGCTCAACAAAGGCATTATCACAGAGAGCCGTTCCAGAGTTAGCAACTTAGCATGTGCTAATGGAAGTTTGATTGTTTGTCGTACTAGTGGGACCAATGTCATATGATTTAGTTTTAGTTTTTCAATATTTATTCTTGCAAAGTTGTGCTTTCGTGAAGTTAAATAAAAAAAAAGTATACTTTTTAATCGGTTTTATGATTTTTTTTTAATGCGGGAGAAAGCATTACTCATCTTCTGGGAACACAACAGATTTGTGTGTCATCACATTAGATGAAATGAAGGTTCCAAAGAAAGGTTCGAGATGTACATGTTATTTCATTTATATTTATCTCACTAGTCACCTGAAAGAATTTTGTGCCGTGGTCGAATTCTTTGTTCACATTCACAGCTAATATTGATATGGAAGGTTAATTATCCTCTCTCCATTCAGTGTTCATGAAAAGAACTGTTCTAGTTTTCTGGCTCGGTCCCCGTGATAACTAACTTTGGTATCTGCATTAATTAGTAATCACTGCTATGTACTAACTAATTCGTTTGTTGTTTGCTTGAACATGATTGTGAATGAAAATGAGCTGCTAATAGGTCACGTTTTGAATCTTATCAGTGCAGACCCTTGCATTCAGAGACATATCACCCCAAGCTCCAGTACATATTATAATAATTCCCAAGGTTAAAGATGGATTGTCTAGGCTCTCAAAGGTACTTAGTTTCATCTTATCTTTTAAACATCGTAATGGGTTCTATTTAGCTGATTCCATCTTGAATTCTTCATATGTGAAGTTCACAGTGAGCTATGTACCCAGTTCACTAGAATGAGTGTTATGGCAGAGTGGTAGATGCTTGAAAATAGTAGACTATTGCCTCTTTTTACTAATGGATAATAATCTCTCTCTCTCTCTCTCTCTCTCTCTCTCTTTTTAGCTTTGTACCTTAAGTTCAATATTATACCTTAGGCTTCTTGGATCTAACACAACATTTTACTTTTTTTTCATCCTCATGTCCGTAACATACTACGGATTAGTAACTATAAAACTCTACCAACTCGCTAAGAGGCCGGGCACTGCCACGCAGGTCATCCGCTCATCTACCATGTTAATATATCTTGCCGACTTGCCGTGTACACGTTGATTGTGGTAAAATAATTTATAAGAATCATGATATCACATTTCAACAAATCATGATCCTTGAGTAGCCACATTATTTTGCTGAATGATACTACAACTGGCACCTATTTCAATTGTCATAGGCAGAAGAAAGACACGTTGAGGTTATGGGCCATCTTCTTTACGCTGCTAAGACCATTGCAAAGCAGGAGAACCTTGATGATGGATTCAGGATTGTCATCAATGATGGGCCTAACGGATGTGAGCATAAGCTTGATCCCATTGAGACGGTGAGACCTTTCTTATTAAGATAGTTGGACTGACTTTTTCTGTGTTATGTAGGTCAGTCTGTATATCACCTCCATATTCATCTTCTAGGGGGACGTCAGATGAACTGGCCTCCTGGATAAGTTGTATATTCCCAAAGAGGTGCTCTGTTATGAAAATGTAACCGGTAACATTCTCTTTATCTCCATTTGATGTGATGAGCAGTTTAAAGAGGTGCTCTGTTATGAAAATGTAACCGGTAACATTCTCTTTATCTCCATTTGATGTGATGAGCAGTTTCCTTTATGGTATGTGCTCTGTAACTGCTATATACTGGTCTTAAGGTTTTCCGTTTCCTGTTTGCGACAACATAGCCATGTCAACAGATTGATCTCTGAAGCAGTGGCTAATTTCTATTGACAGCCGCAAGAGCATCCTTCTTCTCCCTGAATGAATGTTATCCCTGAAAGAATGCAGAAATGTTTTCGCGTGTGTTCTGACAATTCCTGCTAGATAACTGACTTTCGCATGTTATGCCAGAGTGCTTGACAACTCTACCTAAACTTGACAAAAAAAAACGCGACAGCCTGAAACAGTGAAACTGTGAAACATTCTAATTATGCTGTGTTCCTTTTTGCAAGTTCTCAACTTCTTTTCGCACGCACGGTTCCCAAATTGCTAAACAGAGTGTCTTTTTTAGAAATTTTCTATATGAATTTTGCTTTAAGAAAATCATACTAATCCATTTTTCTTTTTTTAGATAATACATAATTAATTATGTGCTAAACTGTTATTTACTCCGTTTCACAATGCAAATCATTCTAGCATTTCCTATATTTATATTGATGCAACGGAGGAATTACGTCGTTTTCCCGACCCATACCTCCGAAACACAGCCATAACTAGCAATCTGGCTTTGAGCCATAGTTGGAATCAGAGACAATCTCAGAAGAAATCACCGTACTTCAATTTTGAAACGGCAAAATTCCAATTTTGCATTCAAGCAGTTCGAGAATCATATGCGTCGATTTTTTCCAATCAGAAGGAGTAGGTCTCGTCGCTCTCGCGTCGCGTCCAGGTGCAGCCGTCGTTCTGTTGCAAGCGCATCGCATGTTGTACAGTACAAAATGGCCACCCACCCCCACCAAACACCTTTCGCTACCACTCCTGCACAGCACAGCCTGCACTACACCAACCAACCACCAAAACCCTTCTTCCCCCATCGAAAGCCCATCTCACTCTCCTCCCCGCCGCCGCCGCCAAGCCTGCGCGGCGCCCTCCCCTCCCGATCGCCATGGCCTCCATGGCGTTCACCGCCGCCAAGTTCCTCCCCGCCACGGCGCCCACGCACCTCGACTCCTCCCCGCGCCTCTCCCCGCCCCGCGCCGGTAGCCTCTCCTTCTCCCCGCTCTCCTCGTCGTCGTCCGCCCTCCTCCTCCGCCTCCGATCCCCGTCCCCGTCTGGTCCGTCTGGGCCAGGTGGCAGGCTGCCCCCGCCGCCGCGCTCCTACGGCGGCGGCGGCGGATCTGGCGACGCCGCGGATTCCGGGGGCAGCAGCGGCGGCATCCTCGGCATCTTCCTCGCCGGGTGGGCGGCACGCGTCGCCGCGGATCCGCAGTTCCCGTTCAAGGTGCTCATGGAGGAGCTCGTCGGCGTCAGCGCCTGCGTGCTCGGCGACATGGCGTCCCGCCCGAACTTCGGGCTCAACGAGCTCGACTTCGTCTTCTCCACCCTCGTCGTCGGATCCATCCTCAACTTCGTCCTCATGTACCTCCTCGCGCCCACCGCCGGCGCCTCGGCCGCCGCGTCCGCCGCCGCGTCGGGGCTCCCCAGCCACATGTTCGAGGCCGGCGCCTACTCCTTGGGCTCCCGCGTCGCGACGCTGCTGTCCAAGGGCGCCACGTTCGCCGCCGTGGGGTTCGCCGCGGGGCTCGCCGGCACCGCGATCTCCAACGGCCTCATCTCGCTGCGGAAACGCATGGACCCGGCGTTCGAGACCCCGAACAAGGCGCCGCCCACGCTGCTCAACGCCGCTACCTGGGCGATCCACATGGGGGTCAGCAGCAACCTGCGGTACCAGACGCTGAACGGCGTCGAGTACCTGCTCGCCAACGCCGCGCCGCCGTCGGTGTTCAAGGTGTCCGTCGTTGCTCTCCGGTGCATAAACAACGTGCTGGGTGGCATGTCCTTCGTGCTGCTCGCGAGGTTAACCGGGTCGCAGAAGTCCGATGCGCCGGCCGCCTCGGCGACTGCGGAGGAGAAGGAGAGGTTGATAGCCGTGGGCAATGACATTGCCGCAGACGCCGTCGGCGCGGGAAGGGATGGAGAGGGTAAGTGAGTGGATGCATAATGCATATGCTTGCTTGCTTGCATCGCTCAAGCTTCGTTTGCTGCTTCTTGGACATGGGCCAAGAAAGCTCTGTAGATGATAAGCCGGTTGGCTTGGCAATAAGGAGTGAGGCTTGAAACAATTTGTTCAGTCCATCTTTGGTGTTCTTGGTTTAATCTGTCGACATGCTTAGTTGATCTTAGAATAAAGCTTTACCTTTTTTCTGTTGCTCGTTTTGGTCACTGGCCTAACCGGGGGGATTACTTTGCGCGCGGTAACTTAAATTGCTTTGTTTGCATGCAATTCTGTGATCCGATCAGACCAACATTGTAGATGTAAGGACTGAACAAATGAAAATCTAAGCGTTGGGGGGTTAGTGATGTACAACTCAGATAAAATTCTCTAGTGTTTGCATAAGTGAATTGCTGTTTGTGTGTTTAAGTGCAGATAATTATGTCTGCACAGCCAGAACCAGACTTACCTCAGGTCTTCCACTGTGGCAATTCGAGTTTTACCTTTTCCTTCATAAACCATATCTGAAATTGGCTGTTTGACTGTGTATCCTGTTTTGGGAATGGCTATGCTGTGGCAATACAAGGTAGCTTGTGCCGAAATGCTTTGGTTATATCGATATTCTTCAACGTAATAAGCTGTGCAAATTTGAGGCATAAAGATTGCCAGTATCCCTCTTATTTGCACAATTGCGCCTAAGCTAGCCTTTGGCTGTCAACGTGAATAGTGGTACTCCACATTAATATTTGTTAAATGGATAGAATCACAACTTTGAAATTAAACAAGTGCACGAATCGTATCAAATATTGTAATGCACGCGATATGAATCGAATACTAACATAGTTCTTGGTCCTAGCATAGATAAGTTACGAAGGAAAATTGTTCCAGATCTTAACTGATTATGGTACCTATTGCTTGCACAATAACTCAGTGATGATCATCATCTACTGTCTATCAGTGTTTGGCTCCTGTCTTCTGAATACGGAGGGCATCGATAGATGAATAGTATATTGATGTGCTTTTCTGATTGAATTGTTTGCAATTCCATATCGAGCCGTTCAAGTTGATATTATCAAAGTTTGGTGAGAGGTTCCAAATGCGTTCCACCTTTCCCCTTGTTTGGTGAAGGAAAAGACGATTCCTCAGTGTCCTCCCGAAACAGCAAGCGCAAATACTTGTAATCGCGACTGGTAGCATTTGCCATTTTTGTTTGCTCTGTAATCCTCCTAACACAAGCCTGAAAAGTACAAATATGAAGCCCAATTTTAACACGCGATGAGTTGCCAGGTGGACTCCGGCGTCGACCATCCTGCACGTACCGTGCATCAACGTACTACCTAAACCAGGACGTGCGTACATCGCACGAGGCATGTAGTAGTAAACTCGTCACTTGTCACCAACCAAACAATCGCCTTCGTCCCCTTCGAGTTTTACCACTGTCTGTCTTCTACTCTTCCAGCCTATCGTTTTGCCTATGCTTATGTTTATTATTGAAAATTTAATTTTTCAATCTTGATTTTAAAGTTTATTTTAGAGTTTTTTTATTGAAGTTTATTTTTAGCATTTACTTTTATATCGCTAAGAACACATATATAAAAGTCTTATTCACAAATTACTTTTCGTTTGCAAATATACCGTTTAGCTTATTCCACGAATAAGTCAAACGATAAGACCGTTCATCTGGCAGGTTGAAAAAGCAATGTACTCCCTCTATTTTTTTAAAAAAAACTTAACCTGGAAAGGCGGATGTGAGCTATTAGTATAACGAATATGAACAACTCTTTATCTAGATTTGTTGTACTAGCCTACTAGGAGAAATCACATATTCGTTGAATTTTTGTTAGGGGATATTTAGATCTAGGGGTGTAAAATTTTGGCGTGACATATCGGGTAGTATATAGGGTGTTCGGGCACTAATTAAAAAACTAATTACAGAATACTTCAGTAAACATCGAGATGAATTTATTAAGCATAATTAATCTGTCATTAGCAAATGTTTATCGTAGCACCACATTGTCTAACAATTCGTCTCGCAAATTAGTTGCAATATGTATAATTAGTTATTTTTAGCATATATTTAATATTTTATATAAATATTCATACGTTCGATACGATAAGGTGTAAAATTTTTACGTGGGAACTAAACTGCGCCTTAGACGAACGGAGTGTGTTACACAGTGACAGTTTCCCGGTTTGCTACGGCGAGCAGGTTCCGTGCGTAAGCAACTAATGGAGAGAGAGAGTCAGTCAGAAAACCGCACGGCTCGCCAAATCCGCAGGTGCGACACTGCGAGGGCGACCGCGCGATGTCCGGTCCCTGACGCCGGTTTGGGTCGCGGCGCCGTGGCAAGACCGGAGACCCCTCCGGCTGCGGCTCGTTTCCAGGTGGAGCTCAGCCCAGCAGCCCGTGATCGATCCGCACGGCGATTGAAGCGGCTGCCCTTGCCTGCCACCTTGATCGATCGAGCATGTACATGCCCACTGTGTCCGTGTCACGGTCACGCCCAAAATTGACCGTAGCGCGATGGCAGCATCTGAATTTTCTGTGCTCCCAGCTGAACGCAGTCCACGTTAGAGCAAGTTTAATAGTATAGCCTACTATTAGCTTTAATTTATTTATAGCTAATTTAATAGCCAATTCATATAATACTAGGTCTCATCTGTCATACACACACTGTGTTTTAGAGTCCGTGCTGTAGCTGGTTATAAATCTGTAACTCGCTGCTCTTCTCTCATATCTTTTATTTTATTAAAATATGTTTATAGCTGGCTAATAATTTACTATTGTAACTGCTATTACGTCGAGCTACCAGCCGTGCCAGATGCGCGCGCCGGTGTGACGGTGGTGTCGTTGGCCGGCGGCGTGGTTTAGTCAAACCAACCGGTGAAGGGGAGAGACCAAAAAGGCTCTGGATTTTCAGATCTTGCAATGACACTTTTGCCATGTGGGTGTCTATCTTGCGGACACGGATCCTCTAACTTTACATGGTAAAGTCACGGTGTGACTTTCAGACCATCTCCACCATCCAACTCATCCGACGGAGGACGTCCCTGCGGATGCTGCTTCCTGGCCATTAATGCCATTTGATTCCTGATGGCCTGATTCTACCTAAAGATTAATCTAAATAATACTACATGAGATTAGTTCAGTAACTAAAAATTACCTGCCACTTTGTGTGCTAAGTTATTTTGTATTTTGGTGATTAAAATTTATAAAGGTTGTAATTTGTTATTATATGAAATACTAAGTTGGTATTCACACAAAGAAATAGGACATTGAAATTACTATGGAACAACTGAAATTTAAGCAAATAATTGTGTGAAACAACAGAAATTTAATAATTGTGTACCAATCAGCTTCTTTCATTAACTGAGTCAACTAAAAAATCATATCAAAATTTGGTGTTAAAACAAACTAATCACATGCACTGATTGTACAATTGTTTTTTGATAATGCTAATTACAGTAGTTAGTCTTCACATGGAATCGGCAACTTAATTAGCACATAAAGTGACAAGTAATTATTTTTTTTTCAGTACCAGACTAATCTCATGTACTAGTATTGGAGTATTGTTTAGATTCATTAATCGTTGAGTAGAATCAGCAAACAAATACTAGCATTAATGGCCAGGAAGCAGCATCCGCAAGGACGTCCTCCGTTGGATGAGTTGACCGGTGGAGATGGTCTGAAAGTCACACCGTGACTTTACCATGTAAAGTCAGAGGATCCGCATCCCTATCCTGCGGCCCTGTCGTTTCACCAGATTTTATGCCAGTTCCTTTCTTCTACGAGGACCATGGTCATGTGCAGTTTCACCACACATGTTTCGTATTGGCACATGCACCGGCTGCCCCCCTGGATCGCCTTGATAATCTGCACAAGTTCCAACTCTAAATAAGAAAAGAAAAAGGTGTAACACAAGTGGCTAGATCATTGCTTGTGTACCTAGAAAAAAAAGCAGGAAGGATCAAAATACATACAAAACCAAAAGGGAGAGATTTCTGATCAAAATAGAGCTCGACTGTCCAAGCTTCTGCAACTTGCCTCAATCATACATCAGTGCTGATGTAACATACCCTGCCAATTGGCACGAAACAAAGGGCAGGACCACGTTGTTTAACTGAACCAACAATTTTCAGTTTGCTCGAGTTACCTAATGTAATTTTTTCTTACTTTATTCAATGAATTGAATGCTGTCAGGTGCTGATCGTTAAAAAAGGAGTTTAGGATGTGTTTAGTTCATGTTAAAATTGAAAGTTTGGTTGAAATTGAAACGATGTGACGGAAAAGTTGAAAGTTTGTGTGTGTAGAAAAGTTTTTGATGTGATAGAAAAGTTGAAAGTTTAAAGAAAAAAATTGGAACTAAACTTGGCCTAATCTGAAGGCCGAAACGGTGCGAGCAGCAGCAGCAGGAGGCTGACAGGTGACAGCCACAGCGCCGGATACGTGGCTAGGTGAGGAGAGCGTGAGGCTGGCTAGCGATCATAACAATGGAAATCTTCCACTAAACTATGACTAAAATACATATTCTCCACCAAGAAGGAATCGATGAAATGGAAGCAGGCCGGCCGGTGCGATCTTTGGCTACATGTGCTGCCCACAAATACATCGGCATGGTCGCAACGACAGATCCAATTTGGTGCCTCATAGACTAACATATCTCGCAACTCACATGCTTTCATACACTACTGTCTTCAACTCTGGAGTACAGATCTCTTTGTATCGATTGCCTATTTGCCTGATTGTCTCACATGGACGCTGTGTATATATATAACAATGGACTTGATCGAATAACATCCTCACTAATCACTTCTCAGTTCTCATCATTGTTCAGACAGTTCAGTAGCTTCTCTCCTCAGCTAAACACACAGCAATGAGATCTGTCAGCATTTCTGTCTACTTCCTGATCATCTCTGCCTTGCTACTTCTGCATTGCTTCCTAAGCCTGCAGACAGCAAGATTGCCTCGTGATGATTGGGCATCGGAAGAGAGGTTTCAGTCAAGGAAGCTCCTGCAGAATGTGCTGATCACAAGTTCAGAGAATCCACAGCTGTTCCTTGAAGCAGCATTACTAGTGGATAACAAGAGCAAGAAGCAGCCTGACGTCGAGGCGACCGAGAGCCTGAAGAAGGAGACGCCAAGCAAGGCCAACCCGATTCAGAATTAGTCAATTAGCAAGTGCAGATTATGACTCCGGTTGGAGACTGATGTGAAGTCTTTGTAGACTGAAGGCTGTATAGAGGGATTTTTGTATGCCGTTCTTCTAACTGAAACCATTCGATTCATCATTGTTTGATACTAGTATATAAAGCTAGACAGAAAAAGAGATTTTGTTTCCCTATTTCCATTTGTTTGCATCTTTTTCAGTCACACTCAACTTTATCAGCCCGTCAGGTCCATTGAAAGAGGTTGGTTTGGAAATGCATATTGAGCCCTGTACTGTTTCTTTTGTTCCGATACAGATATGCAAACAAAGTGAACATGGACCATGAATCCTACGGGAGAAGATGTGCCATCCTTATGCCTGCAAACTTGGCTGCAAATATCCTGTTCCATTATGCTACAGTGATCTTTATTCCCACACAACCATAAAAAGATAAAAATGACCTATTTGATGAGCCCACTTGCCAATTATCGTAGCTTTTGTAAAAAGGCAGGCACTTGTATGATAAGGCACATATGTTAAGGCGTTAGGAATCAATGAATCATTGCACTGAACTTTTTTTTGAGAACTATTGCACTGACCGAATATACATTTGTCCGTATCCGGTCCTCTCCAACCTAAAGCATAGTCTGTAGTACTAGTTCTCTACCGTCACGATCTACTCCTATTTGTTAATGAATTTGGGGCATATGAATTCCACGTGTATTCCAAAATTTCTCCTCAACAAAAAAGAAGCACTCCTTGCGTTCACTGTTCAGTGATTTTTAAACAGTCCAAAAATACGGGAAGTTTGGACTGCGCGATTTGCAGAAGAAATTACCAACTGGGCTGGCTTGATACGCAAAGTTGGCCCAGTAAGAATCTGGGCTTGAGGCCGTCGATTCTCAATAATGTAGCCCAATAACGCAAGGCCCATCTCTCACGTTATATACTCCCCCCTCTGTTCGAACCCTTGTTGACGCTGTAGGTTTCCCATTCCCGCCGCCGCCGCCACCGACGCCGCCGCCGACGATCCCATGGCTCCCGTTAAGAAGACGGTGGAAAACCTAAGCTTTTATTTGGTTTTGAAAGTTCTTGCTGTGTGGCATTGTCTCTTGGTGTGGGCGTTTGATCGATGGGTGGGGTGTTCGCGGTGTTTTGCAGAAGAAGAACGCGGAGGGGATCAACAACAAGCTGCAGTTGGTGATGAAGAGCGGCAAGTACACCCTCGGCTACAAGACCGTCCTCAAGACCCTCCGCAACTCCAAAGGTAGCTCTTTGATTCGTTTCCTAGTCACCGCTCTAGCTTCATTCGTTCATCAGTCAAGCCTGGTACATATAGTGTGATAAATCTAAATCATTTGGAATTGGGGGTGGGGTGGGGGGCTGTAAATTTTCGGGGAACACATCTTATTATGTTATATTCCAGAGTATAGCATGGATCTTGGGCAGTTTTGCCATGACAGAAAGTTGCCCTCTGTCGTTTGGATGTTGTCATTTTTACTCATGTGGATGTCAGAATGGGACTGGAGTTTGGCTCTTCGGCTTGCCCTTTTTGTGTCTTAGAGATGAATGCAGCGCCCAACAACAATTCATCTTTCCTTGCTGGTGTTCTCCTTGATCAAGTCTAGGGGACTAAGTGAGATTGAAACATTTACTGCGTCACTGACTCACCGTTGCTTGTATGCGCATCACTAGTTGTTTCTACTATAACTTACAATAATGTAAATGTCCTCAGTTGAGAGAACTTTTGTCAGCCGTATAGTAATTTTTAGCATGGTAATTCATGAAATAAAACTGCAGGCTTTTTCATTTTATAACAAGTTTATCCAATCAGACATGTTCAGGTGATTAGGATGCTATTGCCATGTTTGTATGATTGTCCACGGTGAAGTTGCTAGTTGGCACAAGGGACTGAAGTTTGGCCCTTTGGCTTTCCTTTCTCGGCCTTAGGGATGAATGCAGTACCCAACAGCAATATAGTTTCTTTTCCTTACATAAATTTCCAGACACTCCCTTGTTATCTGGGAAAGTAAGGAGCTGAAACATTTTGTCTTACCTTTTTACATAGATATTTGATGTGGTCAGTTCATGCGTTTTCTTATGTTATTTCTATGAGTTAAAATCGTCCTATTTCCAGTTTATGATTACCTTGCTGTTTTTTTTGTAGTGGGCAGTAGGTGTTTAATTTTCACAACCATATCTTTATCTGGGGAATTCATGCATCTTGAAAGACTGTTCCTTCTGTGAATGATATACAGTCTTGCTTCTGGTCACCATGATTGTGTTGCAAGGAATTAATCATTAAAGTGTTCATCATTATGGTGCTATACGAATCTACCTTTTTCACCATGGAATTTCTCTTCCAATGCTTAGTAGAAATTTCTATATCAGCTTATTCATCAATGTGCTACCTTCTTGATACCCTGTTTATCCATTGGGTCCTGATACTTTCACAATCTGTTTTGAATCTTCAGGGAAGCTAGTTATCGTTGCAAACAACTGCCCTCCACTTAGGAAGTCTGAAATTGAGTACTATGCTATGCTGGGAAAAGTTAGTGTGTATCACTTCAATGGAAGTAAGATTACTCTTCATTCACTGAACCACACATGATAGCTGCATGGCTTTCTTTTTTGCATTAATTTATGCCTGTGCATGCATTAGCCTGTTTATAATTTGATTCGTCAATTTCAACCTCTCAAATAGGCTAACCGTTATGTGTTGGTTAATTCAGACAATGTTGATCTTGGCACTGCCTGCGGCAAGTACTACCGAGTGTGCTGTCTCAGTGTCGTCGATCCTGGTTAGTTTCAGTGACTTCAATCTTTGAACCTTTCCTTCCGCATCCATATGAACTCTCCATTTCCGTTCTTTTTTTCATTTGAAAACACCAATAATGCTTCTCTTGTAATCCAGGTGACTCGGATATTACCAAGCAATTACCTGAGAGTCATTGATGTGCATGCATTGGCCTTGTGACCGATCTTATCTTCACTTTTTGCTCACATGAAAAAGATATATATCTTCATACGGTGTTCTTGTGAAGTTGCGATACATTGATGAACCAAACCTGGCACACTTCAATAGCATCGCCTAGTTTTGCTCTGCTAAGCATCTGTCAACGGTAAAGGTAGGAGTGAAATGTATGTAGGATTTGGAGGTAATGGGAAAAAAATGGTGCAATCTGTTTTACTTTCCGAGTATTCTCAGGCTGTCATGCATGAAGTAAATTTAATTAGATGACAAGCAGTTTCAAAATCCAACATTGTCTTGATGCGCGGTGTTGGCTGCAGCTATAGATGGCCAAAAGGCCCGAGGCCCGACGGCCCGGCCCATGGCACGGCGTTTAGGCTCGGCCCAAGCACGGCACGGCCCGTCAAGGGTTGGGCCTGTGCCGGCCCGGCCCGACCACCGGGCCGTGCCTGGGCCTCTCCGCCGGCACGTTGGGCCGGCACGGCACGGCACGATGGGTCGCATGCTAGGCCCGACACATAAACAATAGGGAGTAAAAATAGACATTATATGCCACGGTCGAAAGAATAGGGACGTAAAATAGACTTATTTACATATATATATATCAGCCCAAAGAGGAGGGACAAAAAATAGACTTATTTTCACTACATATATGTCACAGCCAAAAGTGGAGGACGGAAAATAGACTTATTTTCGCTAGATTATGTCACAGCCCAAAGAGGAGGGACAGAAATAGACTTATTTAAAAAAAAGGCCCAAAGAGGAGGGACGTAAAATAGACTTATTTACATATATATATATCAGCCTAAAGAGGAGGGACAAAAAATAGACTTATTTTCACTACATATATGTCACAGCCAAAAGTGGAGGACGGAAAATAGACTTATTTTCGCTAGATTATGTCACAGCCCAAAGAGGAGGGACAGAAATAGACTTATTTAAAAAAAAGGCACGATGGGCCACCCGCGCCTTCGGGCCGTGCCTAGGCCGGGCCGTGCCGGGCGGGCCTTTTGGCCATCTATAGCTGCAGCAGATGATCAAAGCCATGAAGAAATGAACTTGTCCCGCCCGCGATCGAAAACGCCCGTAGTTGCGCGCCTGCAAATCCAACTTCGCGTGCGGTGTGCCTTGCGTGTATGTGACCACCGTCTCGGAGACTCGGAGTACGTACCCTACGCCACTGGTACGGCGTAAATAATCGCAAAACCCACGCGCTCGCGGGTGTCGCCGAACCGGAAGCAGCGCGCGCATCGTCGTTGGGTCGCGGTCGCGGCTAAGCCGTTTCCTCAGCTTCCACGCACTCTCTCGATCGGGTCGCTGCCGCTGATTTGCCCAAGTAGATTCGGACTCTCGAATCCTAGTCGGATCCAGCCGCGCGCGCAACACGGACGCCCGGGTGTTATATTTTCCGGTCGACTTACGCCAATCACCAAGTCGCGCGTACGCACGGTCGCGGGGGCAGCCTGCATGGGGACCGTGTCATCCAGCAGCCGCCGCCGTGCGGCCGGGAGCCAACCAAGCAGCAGCAGCTGGGTGAAGGCGCTCGACGTGGAGAACGACGATGAGGAGGCGGCGGCACGCGCGGACGCGGACGCGGACGCGCACGCGCTCGAGGCGAAGGGCGACAAGCTGATGTCGCAGGCGAGGCGGGAGCTGCACGGCGTCTGGTCTTACGTCTCGCGGCCCTTCATTGTCGCTGCCAGAGCGCGCTTCTACTTCCACAAGGCCGCCGAAACCTTCGTGCTCGCCAACAGCTTTGAGTCTCTCTCTCTCTCTCTCTCTCTCTCTCTCTCCGTACTCCTCTCTACGTACGCCAACCAATCGCGTCCTCCGTGTTTTGCACATTTAGATCAGGTTGTTTTACTTATTTCAGCAGTGTTTTAGTAAGATTTCGTTCCAAAAGAATTAAATTGGTAATGTATACCTCAAGTTTATTTGCTCAAATTGAACGCATTGCCTCATTTGGAGGACGTTTTTTTTTTCGGTTCTCTATAAGATGGTTGTAGAATTACTGCACTGTGAATGCGCTTCAACGATGCGAATCAAATTACTTTTCCATAGTAGGTTGCTAAACATTGTGTGACTCTTTTTCAGGGAGGAAACCGGCGGCTGCACACCATGAACATGCCGTTTGTTGCATGAAGGTCAGTGTGTAATATGGCTTACGCGACTTTTAATTTCTTTCATTGCTAAAACCGCTCTAGACACATCTTTTGATGATACATTCTTAATTTATGTTCTTCCAATATTTCAGATTGGGCGATCAGGTAGGCTCAGAGCGGCATTTGCGCTCTTCGAGGCTGGAAAATGCTACATGAAAGTTCTTGAACCTGGTAAACACGACACGTGAAACCCTCACGCACGCTCTCTACTTCTTAACATCTACTGTACTAACTTTCACCACGTAGTAAGTATATATTCGCTAACCATCGTCATATGAAAAATCTCTTGACTTTCTATAGATGATGAGGAGATGACGAGCAGAACGGTGAGCGACCTGGAAAAATCCCTTCGCATGTTTGTCTTGGAGAACGAATTGGTAATGGCCGCAGAAGTCTGCGTGGAGCTAGCCAACTCGTATGCCATGCTGAAACAGTGGGAAAAGGCTAGGGAGTACAGAGAAAAAGCGGCAGAATTCCACGCAAAGACGAGTGATGCGTTGTTCGACACTTCCACTGTTTATTACTACCTCCATATTTATTTTATTTTAATGTATGACACTGTTGACTTTTTATTTAATGTTTGACCATTCGTCTTATTCAAAAAATTCATGCAATTATCATTTATTTTATTATGACTTGATTCGTCATCAAATATTCTTTAAGCACGATATAAATATTTTTATATTTGCACAAAATTTTTTAAATAAAACGAATGGTCAAACGTTGGTCGAAAAGTCAACGACGTCATACATTAAAATACGGAGAGAGTATATCTGTATATGTAGGATGTCGACTGTCAAATTGTGAGATGCCAAGAGGATCAATATATATATATTTTTGAAATCTAAGCCAGCCGAGCTGGTTTTATATTCAGAAGGAAAACACTGTACAGATGTCACATATATCCCATACATCGGATTCCAGAGTTGCACTGTTCCAGAGATGGCGTTGTTCGATCATATATCCCATACATCGTAATCACACGGGGTTTGCTCGAGCTGCTGCGCCCTCAAGAAGACGGATGCGGCAGCTGACAAGGCTTCCTATGGCACGGCAGTAGCGAACACCTTGCTCGTTGGGGTTGGGGCCACTCCCATAATAATCCTTGGCTTGTAAGAAGCAATGCACTGCTGCGTGCAACTCTCTCTGTTCCTCGTGGAACTCAGCTAGCTCCTTGCAACATGTGGCAGCCGATTGCATATCATTGTTCTTGGCGAACAACGAGACCGCCTTCTGCAGAGCAAGCTTGATGGCCGCCACCTCCCCCTCGTCTGCATTAATTAATCACCAGATGAGTAAATAGTAGATTAGCTAACTATTGACTATTAACACATATTAAAGTTAACCTATATAATATCACTACTAAAAAAAATACATCGAAGTTGACGCTATAGATACCGGAACAGTTAAAACTGATACATATAGTGTTTTTCCTATTTCTGTGGATACGAAAATACAGCACCAAAACCTTTCAAAAACTATAGATGTCGGTTCTAAATAAAAACCAATACCTATACTATAAATACATACATACATACATACATACACACACACAGATATATATATATATATATATATATATATATATATATATATATATATATTATAGGTGGTAGTTTTTATATTATAAATATTGGTTTAAAAAAACTGAGCGGAGCCTAGCGACTGATCAACATGCATATATCCACTATTAAACTTGTTCTAAGAAGGAAACTAATCAGATAATTAACATTGCTAATTCTAAGTGGAGACTAATTCACGACACGATTCACTGACCTGCATTGTCCTGGATCTTCCTGTAGCATCTCGCTGAAGCGAGGAGCGCTACAGCTGCGACCAATTCTGCAGGTGGCGATCTTCTCTTGAGCCTCTGGATGGCTTCGTTGCCGAATGCTGCCGCTGCTTTTCTCCCTGCATATATAAATCAAATCAGATCAACGGAAGATCGGCAAGTAATCATCGATGATGTTACAAATCAATTAATGTTCGATCCAATCGATCGACGTTGAAGCAGTAACATACAGTTCTTGGCGAGGACGTAGGAGAGACTGGCCATCCTGAAGTCCTCGGCGATGGCGAAGGCCGTGTCGTGCTTGAACGAAGTGAACCACCAGCTTGAGGCTCGCCGGTGGCCCCTCGCCATGAGGCGGTCGCCGCGCGCCTCGAGCTCGTCCGGCTCTAGCCCCTCCTCCTCGAACATCGCCGGCTCGTACGCCGGCGCCGCCTCCTCCTCCTCCTCGCCGCCGCGCCGCGTGATCGGTTCGTAGCCGCGGCGGCGAATGCGGAACTGCAGCAGGGACGCCATGTTCATTCCGGCAACGTCGACGGCGACCACGGCGTACGTACGTCGGAGGCGAGGGGTTCGACGGCCCGCTAATCAGTTGCACCCGGACTCGTGTGCTAACGTTCGATCGATGATGGTCGCGTACTTGTATAAAGGCGGTTCATAAACGACCAAACGACAATCTGCTTCGGAATCGGAGTGCATAAATAAAATCGGGGGTTTGCCATCGCCGCGCGTACTCGCAAACAAAACATCTGTGGTCTATTGTATATAAACTTCGGTCCCATAGTATATGAACTTTAGGTGGTATTTAGATCCAGAGATGTTGAAGAATGAACTCCTCCACCAGGGAACCGTAAGGCTCCCCTTTGTGAGTTCGGCCGGGGGCAGCGGGTGAGATTCGAGGGCTTGGTGAGTGGAGCTGTGTGATCTCGAGGGGTTAGGCCCCTCCAAGACGATGAAACAAAAGAGGTTTATACAGGTTCGGGCCGCTGAGAAGCGTAATACCCTACTCCTGTGCATGATTGATTGAATGTAGAACGCAAGTGCTTGGGGTTGCGAGACCCAAGCGCCAGTTCGCTCGGAAGTCCCCCCCGCCACCACTAGGCCTGGACCTCCTTTTATACCTCATGGGGTTGCCACATTGGCCCAACAACCTAACCTAACTCCGGTGGAGAAGTATTATAATCTTTGCATTAAATGCATGTCTTGTCTCTTGACTTGGGAAGCCAAGCACACGTCGTTTGAATGATGGGGTCTGTCAAATCTTGCCGCCTGACACGGGGGTGCCCCTGTTAGTCACCATTTAATGGGTGAAGACTTCTGGGCTCCTATTACACCGGGAAACGGGAGCCTTGCTTTGACCAGAGCGGGAGGACCGACTCCGGTTGGGATAAGAGGATGAGAACCTCTCACCATCATTATTTGATGGGATATGTCAGGTTGCACGTCGCCTGATACACGCGATGGTGCGCCTGACATCTTGGGTCCCATCAGTCATTCGACCGGTCACAGACCGGTTGAGTGCACTGCACACCGCATTAAATGCGGCGTGGCGCGACCGCTCGGGTCGCCATAAATGCGGGTAGGTGGGCACCTGGAGGCGGACACCTAACCCACCGTACGTGGTGACCTAGAGAGGGGGTCGGAGGAGCCCGACCCCTAGTCACGGGAGGGGGCGGCCGCCGCCCGACCTCGGGCCCGATCCCCCCTCAGGGGAGAGCCACGTGGCGCCTAGGGCGGCCTTCTCCCTCTAGTCTCGGCCAGGGAGTGGCCGCCGCCCTACCTCAGACCCGACCCCCCTCGTGGGAGGGCCACGTGGCATTGGAGGGCAGCCTCCTCCATCCAGTCTCTGGGAAGAAGTGGCCGCCGTCCTACCTTGGGCCTAACTCCCCTCGGGGGAGGGCCACGTGGCATCGGGGGGCAGCCTCCTCCGACTAGTCTTTGGGGATGGAGTGGCCGCCACCCCACCTCGGGCCTGACTCCCCTCGGGGGAGGGCCACGTGGCATCGGGGGGCAGCCTCCTCCCTCTAAACCTGATACCCCCGGGCCCATATCACCGACAAGAGACTTAACTTTAGTCTATGTATTTAGACACTAATTTAGAGTATTAAATATAGAGCCTGTTTGGGGGAGCTTTAGATACTGAGAAGCAGCTGTTTGATAGCCAGTTTCTGAGAATCTGGAAAAGCTCTGAAACCCAGCTTCTCTAGCTTTAGTTCACTTTTCAGAACAGAAGCTGTGGATTGTTTGGGGCAGCTTCTAGCAGAAGCCGCTTTTGGGAAAAGCTGCAGCTGGGACAAGCTCCCCAAACTGGGCCATAGACTACTTACAAAACTAATTACATAAATAAAAGCTAATTTGCGTGACAAATTTTTTAAGCCTAATTAATTCATAATTAGAGATTGTTTACTGTAGCATCACATAGGCTAATCATGGATTAATTAGGCTCAATAGATTCGTCTTGCGAATTAGTCCAAGATTATGGATGGGTTTTATTAATAGTCTACGTTTAATATTTATAATTAGTGTCCAAACATCCGATGTGATAGGAATTTAAAAGTTTTAGTCCCATCTAAACAGGGTATAAGACTTCACTTGTAATACAATGATGCACTGGTTGCGTATTCCAAAAAACATCTATGATCTATCTGTTTCAGAGCACGCAGTTGTGTAAACGAGAAAGGTCCGGAGGTCTTCTGGCTAGCTCCACAAAATGGTGGGCTAGATGACCTGGTTTGGAGCCTCACCCTTCTAATTACTCCTTTCGTTTCGCAATGTAAGTCATTCTAGTATTTCCCACGTTCATAGTGATATTAATGAGTCTAGACATATATATCTATCTAGATTTATTAACATCAATATAAATGTGGAAAATGCTAGAATGACTTACATTGTAAAACAGAGGAAGCATTTAATATTAGGTCATTACCTAACATTTATGTCGTGTAAACGATCACCGCGTCGCAGAGTCGCATCATTTAGGCGATCCAAAAGAGAGGCCGAGGGGACGAGCCAAGAGCGACTGGTTGCTGGCGCGCGCGGGGGCGGTTCAGCCGTTTCATTGGGTGGGCTCGGGCTTGGCAACTGACAACGTCAGGGTCGGCGCTTTACCGCGACTCGCAAAGTAATGTACATAAATGTAGCGTGTAAAGCATTGTTACATGTACTACAATAATCTTCACCATTTAATTTAGCTAGATATAAGTTATAAAAAATCTAGATACACTCATAATATGACATATCCTAGTAAGAAAGAATTTAGTAATAAAAAATTAGTACGTATAGCTTTTTTCTAGATTGTCCATCTGCCTACTTGCCTACATCGTTTTGATATCACATTTAACTCCGTAGTTTCGTTTATATTTATGCTTATAAACGAAAATTGTAAAAAAATTTTGTGTGCAGCTGTGTAGATTTTCATTAGGATTGATGTAGCAGAGCATTCCCTTTTTATGGACTGGATTCGAAGTGTGGTTTGCATGTTCAAGTCCAGATATGGAATGTGCTGAGACTTTGTATGCACGGACTTGAATTTTCGTACTCGCACAATTTTGAACATCTGCAATTGACATCTCGTTATGGTATACTGTAGCCTAATAGCAGAGTACTGTTGTTTGAACGAACCCTTGCTGCCGGAGTGCCGGTCTTAAGATTTTTGCTCTTAGGATTTAGTGAAGAATCATGCAGAATTCAGTATTTTATTATATTTTTTTTTCATTTTACTGTGATGACATGCTGGTCACACTCACACATGGTTTGCATGCCAGGACTCGCTGAAACACAGTTTAACCATAAAGTGGGTATTCACTATAGGGGTGGGCGTTAAGTTTACTCCGTTAATTCGGCTCGGTTTCAACGGTTTAATAGAAATTCGGTTTTCTAGTTATGGCAACTGAAGAATCTATAAAGAAAAAAGAACACCGAGCCGATTAAACCGAGTAACTTTGGTTCGGTTGTTCAGTGTTACCGAACAAACCATTGGAACACGTTGCGATAAGACTGAACAGAAGCAGAAGGGTGATGCCCGAAAAAACCGACACTTCGGTTTTGTTCGGCTTGTGGTCTTCGGGGATTTTTTGCCCACCCCTATTCATTGAGATCAACATGTTGTACTAATTGTTGTAGCATGGGGAAAACACCATCCCCTGATTCGGTCGAAGACGCATAACAAGGAAAGTGAGTTCGAGTTTGGCAGGCTGCTTAAGTGAATTTTCCACATAACAACCTGCAACTGGGAATTTTCATTTGCCTAAAAGGGCCCGTTCCAAGGATAATTTATTCGAGCAAAGATCACTTGCTCGAATCAGCATCACTAACAATATCAAGTCATCAAACAAACATAATAAAACATCCGACGCCTCGAGAGAAGAATATTGGAGACATTGTTGGGCCTTTAGCTTGCCAGTCAACTTCAGCCTGAGATGTGCCCGTCAAACCACTCGAAGGCGGCGACCAGATGTGTTACATATTCATGAGACTTGACAAAAATGGCTAAAGATCTACAATATCTAAAATATTCTTAATTCATACTCATGTGAATCTAGTTTCCAGAATGTACACTAGATTCACACTTTCATCTTAAGCGTGGAAATACATAGCAAAATACACATTCAAATCAGATTTGCTTTCAAATAAATTCAGCAAGCTAGTACTTAGCATATGGCTATCAAAGTAGGCATTAATCATGTGTAAATATGCACCTCATTGCCATTCATGGCAGCAAGGAGATCATTCTCAAATCTCATCATAATTTAAAGGTAAATTTTAGCATTTAGGAGAATAAACACAAGTCTATACTCAACACATATCCACATACCGCTCATAACCGCGAGCACGGCTAATCGATTAGCTTTTAGACTCCGCAAAGTTTGTACAGCTTTACCCACATGATGTGAATCGCTCTAGTTTGTCCGGTACCCGTCGGTACCACCATACTCTACACATTGAGTGGGTCTAGAGGTCACAACGAGGCTTTTACATTAAGTCTTGTTTAATCCTTGCATGAGCACGATGAGTGTTGTTCCACACTAAGTCTAGAATCTTAATGTCATTATATTGGGGGGTCTTTACCAATATAACGTCATAGGCAAGCCGGTACGGTCGCTTCCTGTGTGGCACTCAACGTTGTAAGTGTGGCGGAACATTACAGTCGTCCCCTCATGCAGAACAGTACAGTCATTCCCTACCAAACCATAAATAAAAGTGAGGCGGAATGTTACAGCCGTCCCCTCATAAACATCATACACATAAAAGGCGGATCGGTACAGTCGTCCCCTTTGCAATTTACATAAACACAAATAGCCCTACAGTTCACTCGTAGGCACTATCACTACTACAACGGCCTTCTAAATGTAAGGTTAGACAAACACTTAACATAATAGGCCAAGGTCGCCCCATAATAACACATGTGGATGTACGGTAAACATAATGAACAGACATTGAGTGACGTTCTTAGATCGGTTTGGGCGCACTCTCCCCCATCGGTACACAACTAATCACCATATGTGCACCACTTGAGGCCCAAACCTAAAATCCATGTTTTCCATCATTTTATTTGTCAAAGTCACAAGTATTAAAGTTCTGTCCAGATCATTTTAAAATCAATTTTCATGTTTGTAATGAGCCCATAATGACAAGGAAGACCATTCTAACCATGGCTAAGCATTATAGCAATCTAGTGACATCAAAACTCATTATAGTCATATTGTTCCTAAGGTTATGAATGATGGATATGGATATATGTGGGGTTAAGGTGTTAATGCAAATAATAGGAGTTTGTCTAACAAGTTTAGCAAAATTTTAATTTATTAGTGTACAATCGACATGCAAGATTTACAAACATTTTCAATAACCTCCAAACATAGGTTCAAAGTGATCAAAAGAGATAGGGAGGTGGGACTTGCCTTGTAACTGGAAAATGTCAGCACCTAAATCACTTCTTCACCGTTTAAGCAATCATCTATACAAAGTACACGTTATGCAATTAAACACCGAAATATGCGAAAAATCCAAAATGCTCTAAAATGCATGATTTGTGCACAGTGGGTTGGTATTGGTATAAGATGAATTTAGGTGAAAGAATTTCTTGTTTTATCTCTTTTTATTTGGGAGTTATGAATTTTAAAAGTTTGCTTGGTATAGGGTAGTGCCTAAGTATTATAAAATATTTTTGCAAAGTGACTTTTATTAGATTTGACTTCTCAGGAGTATAGAGATGTTTTTTTCTAAGACTAACACATTTGGTTTCACAATTTTTGGAGTTAATATGAATTCTTTATGCATTTTACAAGTTATAACGTGTTGTAGGTGTATATTATGTTTGAGTGGGTTAGATAGTCAAGACGAGTGAAGTGACAAGGAGCCAAGAGATAGGATAGCGTGCTCGAGTTCTAGCACAAGTGTTCGACTCGGGCAATCAAAGTTGAGGGAAAGTACCATTGAGCAAATAATGTATTTTAGAAAAGTATCCAGGGACCACCTCAACTACTCTAACCAGCTGGCACTAGATGTCACTTGGGGACCACTAGAATGTACCAATATGCCCCTAGGGTCATGAACTTTATAAGGGTAATATGGTAACTTCATGTAAGCCTATAATGGCAAACTTGTAAATCTTGGGAGTACAGTTGAGCAGTATTTAAGCCGACCGGGTCCTGTAGCAAGACCAAGATGAGAAAAATACTTCTACTCACTTGGAATTTGTCTGTCGTCATGACCTTAGGGCACGACTACTACTATTAGGGAGTAATAGCCATTAGAGTAGTTCACTAAACACAATATCTATAATATGTAGAGTAGTTGCCATTCAGTTTAGAGCATTTTCAGACAAGTAAAAATTCAGTTTATTGCAGAGTAAAACTAAATCACTCAGGTTTACTCAAAAATACCAGCCTACCCCCTAAATTGATTTTGTTTAATCATTCAAAAATTAAAGAAAATCGACCAACCTATATTACAACGTTGCACTAATCTGAATTCAAGTCAACATTGCACTAAAAAATGGTTTTGCTGGCTCTCTGCCAGGTATATCAATGTTAAACATTTTTTTGAAGGAAAAACAGAATGATTGTGCCTTTTCATTAAATATAACGGGAGAAAAATACAACCCTAGGATAAGAAAGAGAAAAACTCTATTACAATGTTGCACAATTTAATTCAAACATCGCACTAAACAATAGCTTTGCTGGCTCTCTACCAGGTATATCAATAGTCTGACAGGAGGGGTCAAACATTTTTTTAAGGATAAACAGAAAGACTATGCCTTTTCATTAAATATAATAAGAAAGGAAAAACTCTATACCCTATACCCCTATATAGTATAGTAGTGTGAGGCAAAAAGTTCACGTAAGCAGAAATATGTTTCAAAAAATATTTTAAGCAGAAAACCATCTCTTCAAATTTAGGTAGAAAGTTGGAGCTTCTGTTTAAAAAGTTTGGAGTTAACATTCTGATGCTCTTCTAAAGAACTGGAGAGAACTGGTAAATTCAAGTAAAGAACTGGAGAGAACATTGAAAAAAATTTCTCCAGCACTACCCTGCATTCATAATCAGCCCTCAGTAAAGCTGGGCCAAGTGTCCTCAAATTTTCAATTCCACTATTACTCCCTCCATTAAAAAAATGTAAGGTATATTTTTTGTTGTCACCAACACCAAATAGGAATTAACTCTTCCCTATGCAATAAACTAAGAAACTATATGTATCATAGCAACTAATGAGTATTAAAATAACTGCTTGGCTTCCAATCAACAGTTAATTTAATATATGAAGACTAAAAAAATTCCCAACTCTTTTGAAAAAAAACTCAAAAAATGAAATATACTCAACACTTTTGCATGGAGGGATCAATAAACCACAAGTCCACAACTGCTAGCCCTCAGAACATGAGCCTATCCACAAGACGTATATAATTCATAATACCAAGACATTAATTCATATCCATTGCCAACACTTCGGTGCCATACATCCAAAAATATCATCCACTACATATGCATTCACAAAATCAACAGGACATAAACCACCACGTTAGTAGGTTACAAGACATCTCATATAATGCACTGAAAATCTGAAATCATGATAATCATACATCCACTATATACATTCAGTCCAAAGAGCTTCTCAAGCTTTTCTCACCGAGCAGAGAACTGAAAATCTGAAATCATGATAATCATACATCCACTATATACATTCAGTCCAAAGAGCTTCTCAAGCTTTTCTCACCGAGCAAAGAGTGTTGAATTAAGTAATACTTGAAAAACTCGAATGCCTCACAACCTCGTTCAATTTCAGCTTATTTATCCTTAAGGAATAATCAAATTATCAATTTGTAGATATCTTAGTGTTTTGTAAGTCTTTAATCAGCTATTGCCCACATCAGGGTCATGGTAGCCCCTTCCACCACAAGAACATGGCACCTAAAATATCAATTAATAGGGTGGCTAAATGCGCGCAAAGAAGCGCTCCAACTCCTGGGTGTTTTGTAAGTTTAGTCAGTTATCGGCCACCACAAGAATATGGCACCTAAAATATCAATGAATAGGGAGGCTAAATGCGCGCAAAGAAGCACTCCAACTCCTGCAGCGACCACCACAAGAATATGGCACCTAAAATATCAATGAAAAGAAGCGCTCCAACTCCTGCAACGGCCACCACAAGAATATGTCACCTAAAATATCAATGAATAGGGATGCTAAATGCACGCAAAGAAGCGCTCGAACTCCTGCAGCAGGTATCTCTTGATAGCAAAGAATAGCATTTTTGAAACAGAGTTGTCCAGCAGATTTACCAAGTTATCCCTAAGTATAGTGGACGAGGATCCCTTCTTTCTTCCCAATCAATAAGGTAAACCCAGGGTAAGCCTAGCACAAAGTTAGTAGTAAAGTTGGAGAAACCACCTTGACAATCAACCACTTTACCCACTTTCTCCAAGTTGCCAACCACTTTACCCACTTTCTCCAAGTTGTTGTGCACTTCCTTTCCTTTGCTTCGAATTTACAAGAGAGCAGAAACAATGCAGTATAACTAGAAATTGATGCACCTATGCTGAAAATCATAGTCAGTCCAGAACATGTTTTTTTTATTATCTGGATTTGTCTGACTCTAAATGTCAGAAACTCCTTGATGAAGCTGATTCCATAATTTATTTGACCACATCATGTGGCATTCCCGCCAATAGCTCTTTTATCAGCCACTTCTTGACAGGCAATGACATCGAGAAAAGTGTGCTCTTTAATTCATTGAAAAGTTCCAGTTGATTAGTCACATCTCGAGCTTCCTGTTGCCCAGTTGGCTTCTTAAGTTCCTATTGCATAACATCAAATGACAAAATGTTTAGCCAAAACATCAACTGAGTTTGAAACCTTTAGGACCACACTGTGAGCAGTGTCAAGATGTTTAGCCGAAACAACCCTAAGATGCATGCCCTGTGACTTAAACCAGCCATCATTGTCTTTTAGAGCTTGGTGTGCATTGGTCCAATCTTGTAATACCATGACTGCATTAGGCCCCTCAATAGCAACTAATGGTAGCTCTCCATAAGGAAGAAATGCTAACTTGAGGTGAATATAATCAAACTCAGGATCCAGAGAGTGCACGAGGAGGGTTCGTAGTGTGGTGTCGGCACCTAGGAGGTTGAGGAAAGATAGGTCGACGTCGCTGGTAGGATGTACTGTTAGCTTGGCAAGGAGGGCATGGAGATCATTGATTTCTTTCATCTTTTTCACTTAGAACCTATTGGATGGAAACCTGAATAAGATCCATATTTTGTTGGCATTTAAGGTAGAAATTTGAACAAGGGTATCCTGAGAAAGGGAATAACATTGTACTCATTTTAATTTCTTATTCAATTTCAATGTTTAAGTTTGAACTAAAAGAAATCAGATTCGAATGTTTTCCTAGTTGAATGAATTCTATAATAAATAAAATGCATCTCAGACCAATACCATCATAGTTGAGTCTGTCAACAGTACAGATTACATGTAATGATGAATAAAATTCAAGCTGTTGTTAATAGACTACTTAAAAGCTCTCACTCAAGAAGGGGATAACAAGATGAACAAGTCAACAAGAGTATAATAGAAATAATAAAAAGAAACTCTACCTACACAGATTATACCGGCTACAGCGGCTGAAATGCCGAATTGGGAAGAGGCGAAGAGGTTGGAGTTGTACCTGCAGCTGGTATGGAAGGTGGCGAATGCAGGGTGCGCACCCAAGACAAAATTGTTGTAACTTGCAAGACCACGAAGAGGCTGAGGCCAATGCCGATGTCGAGGCAGCGGGGCAGAGGCTGACAGTGACGGGTTTCTTTCGCGGTGCGGAAGAAGCCGACGCCCTGGAGGTGGCGTGGAAGAGCCCGAGGCCGGCGGCGAGGAGGAGCCTGCCCGAGGCCGACGTAGAGCGCCGTCGTGGAAGAGCCCGAGGCTGACGGCAATCAGCGACGCTGAGGGCAGCCTACGACGGAGTCCTTGTTCTTATCACGGCGCCCTGGAAACGGCGGCGAGGAGCCCGAGGACGACGGCGAGCGCCGCGGAAGAGCCCGAAACCGACGTAGAACCGAGGCGGCGAGGGAGAGGTCGAAGGCGCTCTTGTACTTATCGTTGTCGAGCGGGGAAGAATCCCAAGTCACGGGAGCGGCGAGGAGTAGTCCACGGCCGAATGCGAGAGGAGGCGCCGGACTTACGCGGGTAGGACGATTTTGGTGTGGTGGGGTTTGTGAGGTCACGACTCACGACACATTTATTCAAGTAGTCGGTGGCCAGAACGTGGAAATGAAATAATACGAACTATAGAAACATTGATTGGAAATTGGTAATTTGGAAATTCGAAACTCAAATGGAAATTTAGGATGCTAGTAGTATTGCTATACAAAGAGCAAACAACAGAAAATGGGGTTGCATTGCGGTGGACATTTCATCATTCTAAACAGGATTGAAGTTGCTCTGCTTGAGAGAAAAAAACAAAAATGATATATTTGAAGCAGTTGATAGAAAGACAATCCACTGCAACTCAAGTAGACTATCTAGAAACCGTTCATCTCCAGTAGATATGTTCGTCTCTTCATCAGCGCCTTCACAGCAAATCTGAAAGGTTCATCGAATGCACTTGAAACAAAAGCTTCAGTTTCCTTCCGACTGCTGTGACCACCAATGCCTCCATCATTGGAGGGTTTGATCACAACCAGGGTGGCACCTTGCAATGTCATGCCACCAGGTAGCTCAAGGTATGGGGCATATTTCAGCTTCATGTTGCAGGCTGGGACCTGAGTTCTATTGGAACATGCTGAGGCTGACAGTTTGTTTTCTCTAAACTCTCTAAGCTGCTCCATCCCCATGTACAATGTCCCTTGCCCATCGGCATCTGCTAAAACCAAGCTCCTCAACGTCGGATGGTCCTTGATAATTGACCGGAGAAGATAGTGTCTTGTTGATGCAGCAATCAAAGAGCTGATAGTCCACACGACACGAAGTTTAAGCCCGCCATTGGTATAGAAAGATTCTGGCATGCTTCCATTATCCTCTACCGACGACTCATGCTCTGCGCCTATAGGCTTGCGATCGACCAGGGTACCTCCCAGAATCACACAATTCCGAAGTGTGCTACCATACTCAGCCCTCCACTTAAGCAGAAAACCCTCCTCGGTCCCAACATCTCCCGAGGGAAGCTCCACCCGGAGATTCCAGACATCAGAGAAATTCCTAAGCACATGTACCGGTGAATGCTGCGCAAGCGGGAACAACGGCCTGCCCGTGCCATTCAGGTTGCGCATACTGTGGAATGGCTTGACGATTGTGAATAGCATAAGCTTAAAGAAATGGGAGAAGATGTTCTTTGGCTTCGCCGAAGACAGGTTGAGAGCATCATCAGCATCACCATCTGTGGCCACGACACGGTCAATCTTGACATACACATCGGAAACCAGAGGAACAAGTCCGCTGAACCGCTTCGACACGGCAGCGCAGCGGCCAAGCGAACGCACGTCCTCCAGCTTGTTCAGAATCAGGAGGACAACTGGATCCGGCAGGCAGTCGAATTGGTCGAACTCCGGAGCCGGGTCTGCGTGGATTCGAGCCCTGGGATGCATTGTCCAACTCAAAGGTGAGCACCTCTTTATTCCCACGACAAATCAAGGATTCCCTCTTCTGCTACGGCTTGGTGTAAACACTTCTGCTCTTGAAATGAATCGTCCAGCCAACTGAACAGCCCGTTCGAAATTGAAGCGATTTCCTGAAACAAACGCAACAGTAAGGTACGGACATAAAATTCCGCAGGGAATTACCATGATGAACTGAATAAATCAACATGAATCACACAAAATCGATGGCAGCCAACGTGCTGAACAGACAATTCCCCATACCAAATGCTTAAAATTGATAATAATAATGCTTCTGGGCGACCAGAAGAGCTCAACTGCAACAGGGATTACAGCTCCACAGCATAAAAAAACCAAAGTAATCCAAGAAGAAAGTACCTCAAGGCCACCACGAGCCTGCCGTCGAGCAGCTTCGCGGCACCCTTCCCAGAAATCCTCTCTTCCGCCGGATCCAACTCCGGCGAGCCCGCCGCAGCTTGGAAAAACCACCCCCAAGAAGCTCCAGGAACACCACCAACCCCCCTCTGGGAGACACGGGGAAGCGAATCCGCGCGAGGGGGAGGGTTTAGAGGGGAGCAAGGAGGCGTCTCGGCTCGAGGGGAATTTGTGCTTCGAGACTCGACTACTCGAGAGGCGGTTTCTATAGCGTAGCGAGAAGCGTGCCGCTACCACCACTCCACCAGCAGCTCAGCTCGACGCCGCTTTAATATTCGCCCTTCCCACGGAGGTAACGGCCGCTCCCGGAGTCGGTAACGGCGTCTCGGGGAGGGATAGGCTCGAGAGGTGGGCCCCACCGAGCAGCGACCCGGTCCGCGACTTGCGCGTGCGTTTTGGGCGGCTTTGCACGCCGGCTGGTCGGCAAGTCTCGGATTGGTTACTCTTCTGTTTGTTCCTTTTTTGTGTGTGTGGCCAATTTTAATTTCATTTTTGTTTTGCACAACTTGTGGTTACAATAACGCTTGGAGAAAAAAAAACGCAGTAAGACTGTCTCTAACAAGTGACCCATAAGGACACCTAAATCCAAAATAGGTCTCCGATAGTACATTTCAGTCTTCAACAGAGTACCTATACGGAAGACCCATTTTGCGTGCTATAAGAGGCATAACCTAAATTTGAGTATCCTCTCTCCTGAAGACCTATTTACAGTAAGGGTTCTTTTTTAGGTTTTATTGTTGGAGAAGACCAAAAATAGATATTGAACTATTTGGCTGTAGCGCTATGTAAATGTGAAATGGGTCTTGTATTTTGGGTTTTATTGTTAGAGATAGCCTAATGAAGCCTTTGGAGCTTGGATCATCTTACGACGACGTGCGCATCGATGTTTTTTTAGTTTTTATATAAGCTTTTCCACCATGCGTCCATTTCACCAAGCATACCGTGCGTGCACAGAAACGAATACCTTACTCACCCTCACACGTACTACTACTTAGTGGTTCGGTTCAGGTCCACTCTGTGGATGATTACGAGTCGGTGGCCGTGCTCCCATAGCCCCGTGCCACGAGAGCCACAAGATCAACGGACAGTGGCAGGGGCAAGTGAACCACCACCCCCAACACACGCGCACGTCAAGGCCGTAGCATCACCCCCACCCCCCGTGTCGCCACACCGCCACGGTGGAAGCCGGGGATTGTGGCGCGTCGTGACGGCTTTTTGTCGCTTCGGAGCCTCGGATGGCGAAGCCTCGCTTTCCGCCCGTCCGTCCCGGCCCGCACGCACCGCACACATATGGGACCAGAATCCCCCCCATTCCTCCGTCTCCGTGCGACCTTTGCCTGTCAATTCCACTGTAGCTGGGGACAACCACTCACCCGGTGCGTGCCTGCTTGCCTTGGTTGGTGCATTTTTCCTGCACAGTGAACACCGTGACGACGGAGCGGCCAGTTGCCCAGTTGGATCGATCACAACCCGCGTGCGCCGCGCAGTACCCGGCATATGATATGACACGGTCTTAGAGCATCCCAGCAGCTCCTCTATCTAGTTATCCATCCGATATTTAAAGTATGGAGGAGAAAAACAGTGCTCCAGCAGAGTCTCTATCACATACTCCATTTTTTGTCAAACCTAGCCCTTCCTAAGCCAAATATGGAGGTTCTCTCTCCTCACTCCATCCTCAACTACCCACTTCCCAAGATTTTTTTTAAGTGGAGAAAGGTGGAAGGAATAGGAGTAAAAATGTGTAGTAGTTGAAAAATATTAGTAAAATATAGGATGTTGGTATATGTAGGATGTAATATGGATGATCTGTTAGAGTGAAAAGTTATATAGAGTGAGAATCTTTTTATATGGCCATCTAAATAGGAGTATGGAGGATGAAATTTAGATGAGCTACTCGGATGGTCTTAGCCGATACGACGACGATGACGAGGCCGGCATTACGACGGCGAGTACGAGCGATCGAGTGATTGATTGATCGGTCCGCCGGCGGGCCGCGACCCTGCTGCGCATTATTGCGGAAAACGACCCTGCCCCTAACGCGTCACTCGCTCGCTCAGCCGTGTGTACTCTCCTCGCTCGCCGGCTGCACATGCTGCTGCCGCCGCCGCCGATGGCAGGTTGGGTTTGTGATTGTACTACTGATTAAGTGATTATTAGCCTCTGGGAATCTTAGGACGACGGTTGTCTACAGCGAGATTAAATGATTGGTTAAGAGACTCTCTACTCGTCAATCTCACGCCACACACGCACGCAATGGATAGTACTGGCGCCACTGCGGACGCTTATCCAACCACAACTACTCCACGTGAGGGCGTGAGGCCGACATCGTTTAGAATAGTGAAGAACATAAGGGACACGATGATGATATTAAAAAGCCGGGTTTGTTTCGTGGAGCCAGGCTTGAGCTTTGACGTCGTTGCTGTCAGAAACAACACACAGGCGGCGCCGAAAAGTGATGTGTTTTTTTCTCTTCTTTTTCTTCGGCGGCCCTTGATTTTGTTCCATTATATCCCGCCCTGAAAGTGAAGCTTTTTCTGTCTGTAGTCTGTACATTTGTAGTATATGAGAAAAGGTGAGTACAGTTGTGTTGTCTGAATCTTTTGCTCATTGCTGCACCTCTACTCTTTTCTGAATCTTTTCTTTTCTTCGTTTTGGGAAGCAAATGCATATGGGTCGTCGCGATCATGGCGTCGATCGTTATGCAGTATCTTTGTCTGTTTTTTAGCACCACATGCTTCTGGATCGAGATACTCCAACTCCCTCCATTTTTTAATAGATGACGCCGTTGACTTTTTCTCACATGTTTGACCATTCGTCTTATTCAAAATTTTATGCAAATGTAAAAGATATAAATCACACTTAAAGTACTATGAGTGATAAAACAACTCATAACAAAATAAATTATAATTACGTAAATTTTTTAAATAAGACGAATGGTCAAATATGTGAAAAAAAGTTAACGGCGTCATCTATTAAAAAACGGAGGTAGTACTTAATTAGTATGGAAGACTCTACTGTTACATGTATCTAGTTGACTGAGTATGAATCGAATCATAGTGCGAAAATCAATTTGTCATTGTTTAGGTTGCAGTGTCTGCACAGTTCAGGGTTTCAGGCTATCAATGATTCAGAAACAGATTTCTGTGACATGCCAGTGCATTGGCTAGATCGGAGACCTCAGATACTATCTGATTAGAACTAGTAGTAGTAGTAGTATTCTACTGTGAGCCAGTGAGTTAGGCTAACCGCAACATCCAATCCAAAAAAAAACAATTCATCCTGGAAAGCATGTGTCTGCTATGCTATACTATCTCATGGAAGAAAGGAACGAAACACCAACCCTTTTCTTTAAAAATACACAACTTGCAGAGCTGCTCCTTTCAATCTTTTTAGACGTCATGTATACTACCGAGTATTTCAGGTGTCTCTGTACCATTCAGAATTTCAGATACTGTGGATATGCTGGCAAAAGTTTTAAAAATACAATGAGCTTACATGGGCACTACTGAACCACAGCTGCTTAACTCAGTCTAGTAGTCTCGCACGCACACCACGTCACCTGCATTTCCCGTCCAAGCTCTTGCCTGCTAATCTATACACTAAAATTCAAACGTGCAGAAACAGAATCAATCATAGATAAAACCTTATCTGAATTGATACATTCGATCATTGGTTGATTTGCAGCAATAATGCAATTTCCATGACATGTAGTAGTAGTACTGCAGTGTGGCATGCATGTCGAGATGTTGTCGTCTCATAGGTGTCATGACTCATGACAATGAAGTGGTCGTCTTCTCAGTAACTAATGGAGAGTATTCTAGTAATTATTAGTATTGCAGGCAGGAAAATTTCCATACACGAAGTGTACACATCAGGGATCATTGTCTTCTGCTGAGAATGATTTTTGTTTTTCCTTTTTCTTCTTCCCCCGAGAGAGATCTCCAGACCTCTATTATGGCAGTTCTTGTAGAGGAATCAAAGTTTCCCTGTTGTGAGACTCTGACGTGACAATTTCACTCTTACAGTTCGGATAAAAATTCAACCTGTTTAGCTTTGTCACAGAATTGATGACACGAATTTTAATTAGGACAAGTACGAAGGTCCTGCCTTCTTGACAAGTCAACTGATTTGTGATTTGCATCCTAACTAGCAGATTTCTCGGCAAATATTCCCAGGACCACATCTCAATATCACAGAGATTTTTCTTCGGGCCATTGCACAAAATGATAAGGCTGGACAATTCTTCATGGAGCCGCACTAATGTCTTGAGAACAAATCTGACAAAAAAAAAGAGATAATATTAGAGGTACAGATTAAGGAAGAGATGCCGACATTTTCTCTGGTATGGTCGGGATGATCAGCCGGCCAGGACGTGGAAGACACTACCACTAGCTGTGCGGAGATTACAAGAACTAATTAACCAGTAGGCGAAAAAAGACACTAGAAAACCGTGGTCTCAATGATTACCTCTTCTGATAGTCTGACATCACAGACGGAAATGGTTCTGAATATTCGATCATTCAGTGTTGCAAGAGTTAACCTGCAGCAGCACACATCTGAGTTTTTCAGCAATTCACGGCATGTTGCAGTGCTCAGGTCTATACTTGTGAGATCATTCAGTAGTGTTTGTGTTCCATTGCCAATCTGATCCTATTCAGTTTCAACCATAAATCTTGAGTTTATGTACGCTGGAAGGAGCATACGCGTTGTTACAGTTCTGATTGCTGAATGTTCAGTTTTTTTTTTTTTTCAAGAATCTGTGTGAGCCTTCATGGTTATAAAGGGCATCAGCAATCAATGGGATTGTGTACAGTACTGCTAATGTAGTAGCAGTGTTTATTGCCAAAGCAGGTAATAAGCGTGAGCCTCTTATCAGTTAAAGTAACTAGCAGAAAGACCACGTAATGTGACTATGTGAGTATGCAAGAGATGGGAAAATAAGGTGGGATCCATCTTCAACCAACCTATCAAAAGTCTTGGTGTGATTAAAAAAGTGAAATGAAACCCGTCATAACATATTTTATTTTCTTGCTACCAACAATAAGATTATAAGACTGTAAACTGTTAGTAAATATTTGCTGCTCTCATAATATTTGTTACCTGGTAACAAGTAGTATATATCTAGTGCTTACTACTTACTTTAACACTATATTGTGAATGTCCTAAATGGGAAGCAATGCCAGAGAAAAATATTGGATCATCCAAGTTCACGCGACATTCCTGACTGTGTTCAGGCAAAGGCATTAGGCATCCACAACCAACTCACGCATTTCATATGTGAGAAATGCACAGGAAAACTACACATTAGCACGCATACAAATCCACTCACATTCAACCGGTGAGTTATCTTTGAACAACATGCGCAAAAAGAGAAGGCACGTATCCTCGAGGTACAAAAAAACCACCTTCGAAGTTGAAATATAAACTCTATACAATCTGCTTTAGGTAGCACTGTTCATGTACTAGAAGAACACAACAAGTGCCAAAAACTTTTTTCTTCTCATTTGTAAAGAACACATAGGTGCAACTCATGAACATCACAACTACAACACGATTTTGGCATTAGGATGATCAACATTACTCTATCAAACCCACGAACAGATGATGATTACAGTAAAACATCATGGAAAAAGCACAGCAAGAATCCATTGGTGCCAAAAAACTGCATGTTCTTCTTCTCCTAATTTAATCAACCGATTACTCCACTGTTCTTGCTTCCTCATCAGTCCTTCCAGAAGAGGAACCGCGCCTTCACGCGGCACGACTTGGACACCACCTTGGCGTCGGCGGCGAGCCTGTCCACGACCACCGCGCACCGCACCCTCACCGGCACGGCCCACGTCCTCACGCCGCCGACCTGCAGGCGCACGGGCACCTTGACGTCCACGTCGAACGGCACCGACCGGAGCCGCCCCGCCGCCGCGATGTCGCCGAGCAGGCGCTCCGAGAACCGTATCCCCAACCCCTTCGCCGTCGCCACCAGCACCGTCACGTTACGGGGGCCCTGGTAGAACGCCGGCCACGCGCCGTCGGCGAGCCTCACGCCGCCGTACGACACGGCGACGTGGCTCCCGCCGCCCTCGTAGTGCACGCCGATCTTGCCGTTCGGGTTGTCCGCGCGCACGGTGGCGTCGAACTCCGGCGAGAACGCGACGGGGGCAGGGGCAGCGGTGGAGGAGGCGTTGCCGAGGATGCCGCCGAGGCCGGACACGGCGAGGGACAGGAGCGTGTAGTCCGGCTGCCTGGGCTTGAACACGAGGTAGACGACGGCGGCGGAGGCCGCGAGCGCGGCGGCGAGGAGGACGAGCGCGAGGAGGAGCCACGAGCAGACGCGGGCGCAGGAGCAGCGGGCGCGGCGCCTGGCGCGGCGGGTGTAGTGCTGGAAGAGGCGCGCGTTCTCCGGCGGCGGGACGCGGAACACCTTGTCCTTGGGCATCTGCACCACGTACGTGCCGGGCTGCGGCGCCGGCAGCAGCTGCTGGTACCGCCGCGCGTCGGCGGGCGGCGGCGGCGCCGCCGTCGGCGGGAGGGGCTTCTCGAAGTGGAAGCTGTAGGGCGGGCTGGAGGAGGGGTCGGAGGAGGCGGCGGACTGGTTCATCTCGCCGGAGAAGTCGGAGCTGCTCGCCGCCGCCGCCGGGTGGACGCGGCCGTGCGGCACCATCGGCTGCTCCTCGAGGCGGGCGTCCGAATCAATCTGCGCGTTATATGCATGCATGCATAAGCTCAATTAGTCATAAATTAAATTTTGTTAAAAAAATACTAAAGTGATCGATTCATATCGAACGGTGTCGATGCGATGAGTGTCAGTGCAAATCAAATTTAGGCCGTTGATGTAATACTGTACCAGTACCATTTAGGAATATCAACGAAGAGTTTTCACCTAAAAAATCTAAACCAGAACTATTGATTTAATTTAAAGCTCTCCTTTTTTTTTAAAAAAAAAAAGCAAACTGTCTATGTTCTTTCCACCAATAAAACGCAGCAATATAAGAGTATTGAATTTTGCGAAGGCCGAATCTGTGAATTATGTGCATTTCTGTATAGTTGTACTTCCAGATTGACCATTTCAGTTCCTGCAGTTTTTTTGCTCAAAATGACTGTTGATGCAAGCCATCGATCGACTGCAAATTAAGGCCATGCATATATACAGTGTGCAAGCAAAACACTCTCTATGCTCTAGCTCTGGACAAAAACCTTTACCCAACATTCCAAAAACACGAGCTTTGATCAAGAGAAACCAATATATACATATGCAGTACATAACCACATTCCCAAAGTTCAAAAAACGGCGCCAAATCAGATCAGAAAAATCAGAAGCGGGTAGAGACCAAAAAAAACGAAAAAAAATTAAAGCCAAACCTTTCACAGCTTGCTGGACGAGACCGCTCGTCGTTCTCTCCTCGATAGATCTCGATGTGTTCCGGAATTTCTTCAGGATTGTGATTGCGAAGAGAGGAAGGAGGAGACGGCGGACGTGCGAGGTGGTCAGGACAGACGCCGGAGAGAGAGAGAGAGGCGGTAGAGTTTGGAGGCGGAGGGGATTATATAGGAGACGCGGAGGTGGGGCCCTGCACGCGGATCTCGCGGGGTCGCTGGCAGGTGGGGCCCGCCTCGGGCGTGCGGGTGCGTCGCTTCCCGGGGAAGGAAACGGGGGTTGGAAGTTGGAACCGTGTGCGGGAGACGGGGTTTATGGAAAAAAAACCCTGTCGTCTGGTTGTCACTGTGGGAAAGGAGTAAAACGAAATCGATCTGCAAACGCGGGCGAAGCGTGTCCAGATCACAGCAGTAGAGAGTTGAGTAGAATACACGGTGGCAAAACGAGAAAACCATTAAAATAATTAATTGAGTTTTATTTATTACTATAACTTAACAAATTTGATTTATTTGATATCGTAGAATAACTTTTATATAGAAAGGTTTGGCATAATACATACTCCATCCGTCCCAAAATAAGTGCAGTTTTACATTATTCATTTTCAACAATTGACCGTTCATCTAATTTAAATTTTTTTATGATTAGTATTTTTATTGTTATTATTATGGATGATAAAACATGAATAGTACTTTGTGTGACTATTTTTTTTTAGTTTTCTCTTAAAAATTTTTAAATATGACAGACAGTCAAACGTTGGACGCGGATATCCACGGCTGCACTTATTTTGGGACGGAGGTAGTATATTTTAGGCAAATTTTGCTACAGGACACTCCTTATATGTGGTTTTAGCCCTAAGACACTGCCCAAACTCACTTTAAGGGGAAAACACTCCATAAACGTGGTAATTTGCTAGTGGACACTGCGCCGATTAAAATAATAATTTCCGATTGAAGAGGAGAGAGAAATCGCGTGAAATGTCAAAAATGCCCTTGGGTCCACATGTCAGCTCTATCTCCCATCTCTCTTCTCCTCTTCCTGCCCACATGTCGCTCCCCGCCAGTCGCCGACCGTGCACGCGCAGACAGCGACGGAGGCAACAGCGAGCAGCAGCAGCACCCCGGCCCTCCGGCGGCCCATCAGCTGCAGCGCGCGGTGGAGCAGCTGCAGTCGCTCCTTCTCCCTGCCGCCTCGCCACCCTCACCCCCTGCCCCCACCCTTCCTCCCGCCGCCGGCCGACGCGAGCAAGTCATAGCTCCCACACCGCATCCCCAGCGCCGACGCCGAGCCACTCATCACCACCGCCGCCGTCTTTCTCTCATCCCAATCGCCGAATCATGACACCACCGCCGACGACGATGGTGACGAGTTCGAGGAGGAAGAGGACGCGCGTAGCTCCTCCCCCGCCCGCCACCACCCGCGCCCGTCACATCCAGCTCATCTCCGTCGGCTGCCGCCCGTCTTCGCCGGTGGCACGGAGCGGGGCGGTGGCTGGCGCAACACGCAGGCCGCCGAGTAGGTGATTCGCGGATCCGGCGCCGCGGAGCGGGCAGTGGCAGACGACGACAACGATGATGGTGACGAGTTCGAGGAGGAGGAGGACGCGTGCAGCTCCTCCCCTGCCGCTGCCCGCCGCTCGTGCGCAGCTCCTCCCCCTGCGCGGGCACGGCCGGCAGCCCGCGGAGAGTGACATGTGGGCAAGAAGAGGAGAAGAGAGATAGAAGATAGAGCTGACATGTGGGCCCAAGGGCATTTTTGACATTTCACGCGATTTCTCTCTCCTCTTCAACCAGAAATTATTATTTTAATCGGCGCGGTGTCCACTGGCAAATTACCACGTTTATGGAGTGTTTTCCCCAAAAGTGAGTTTGGGCAGTATCCTAAAGCTAAAACCACATATAAGGAGTGTCCTGTAGCAAAATTTCCCTATATTTTATCATTTTGAAAAACATGTACTAATAGAAACCGACATAGAAACTATGGCCAAAGGCCTGTTTAGTTGGTGAAATAAAAATTTTTAGTTATCACATCGGACGTTTGACCGGATGTCGGAAGGGGTTTTCGGACAGGAATGAAAAAACTAATTTCATAACTCGCCTGAAAACTGCGAGACGAATCTTTTGAGCCTAATTAATCTGTCGTTAGCACATGTAGGTTATTGTAGCACTTATAGCTAATCATGGACTAATTAGGCTCAAAAGATTCGTCTTACGATTTACATACAAACTGTGCAATTAGTTTTTCTTTTTATCTATATTTAATGCTCCATGCATATGTCCAAAGATTCGATGTGATGTTTTTGGGAAAAGTTTTTTGGGTAAATAAACTTACCAACCCAATGACTAGGATGATGTTCATAGCATTAAATAAGCTGCCAGCTATAATTAAAAATGATGTGGCAAGTGAATAAATGAGGAAAGAGAAGAAAACCATGTCTTGCATGAGACATGGTTTCTACACAATATTCAAGATATCATGTGAGATAAGTAACATTAAATTTAAGTATAGAATATTGGTATTTGCATTTTAGAAGAGTATTGTCCAGTACTAGTTTCTTGAGGCCATCCCCAACCTAGAAACTATCTATTAGTTTCCATACTTGACATGTCATATAGACACCATGTGTAGAAACTATGTTTTCAATGGATGGTGTCTTCAAATTAAGTTCTCATCCAATCCCCTCTCTTCTCTCTCCTTTTATCCACCTATCCCCTTAATTTTATTCTTGGTTCTTGTGTAGAAATGGTTTCTTGCATGAAAAATGGTTTCTTCATCTTTTTACCTCTCTCATCATTAACTCTTTTGCCATATAGGATTTTTGCTTATGTGTCAATGTATTTAATGCTATGGAAAATAGATGACATGGAGGGTTGAAAATGGCCTGATGATGTGGAGTTTATGGAAACTAATTCTAGTGTCTTGGATTGGGAATGGGCTAAACAGCCCGTAAATTAGAAACCGGTGCCTATGAACTGTGAGATCTTCAGTACTGCATGATCCCAGTACATTGGCCAGCTGAATTTGCGTACTACTACTGTCAATCTGCCGTAGTATTGGTTTTTAACTGCGACGAACTTGCCAAATCAGCCAATCAGTATTTGTTGCGAGTTTGTGAATTGTTAGTTTGTGACTCATGACGGCGGCAGCTGTTGCACAGCTCAGAAACGCGTCCAGTGGCACGAACAATACATACCGTCAGATCGGTAGTACTACGGGTTATTAAGCTGGCTGACGCCTTGGAGCCTGGAACATCGACCAGCTGTGTTGCATGGACCAGCCGCGCAGTCAAAGCCTCAAAGGCTTCTGATTGAACCAAATATGTAAAACGAGGAGGCGCTCGTACGATGGTGGCCAAGTAATGCGTGCCCACGACCACGCTGCCGGCCGCGAAGAAGACGAGTCGACGACGTGACATCGCCTCCTCTTTCGTACTCTGAGGTTCAGACATGGACCGGTACATTCTGTGTAGGCAATTGCCTGAAGTCTGAACAATTCTGCTTAAGAAAGAAAATGAATTAGTGCCTAAAGACCAACCAACGGTTGCCACACAATTTCTTTCACATCACAATTCACAAGCAGAAGTGCAGGACACCCTCAACTTCTGCTTGATAAAACAAGTCTTCGTTTAATTTCAACAGCGAGTAATGCAGACAACAGGCAGAACGAATGCTGTAAAAATATGACAAAACTGTGATGTTTTGACCTTCTATTCACAGTAGCAAAACCAGCTGCCCAAGTGCAGAACGAGTGCTGTAAAAATATGACAAAACTGTGATGTTTCTATCTTCTATTCGCAGTAGCAAAACCAGCTGCCCAAGTACACATATTAAAAGCAAACATTTTTTGTCTCTATTTCCAACTGCACCAGCTCTCTTTTACATTAAAAGATCAGTTTCATCAGATAGTAGAAGAAATCTACATTACATCATAGAATCGATTGTTCTATCTGCTTGTAACCACACCATACCGCCAGGGAAAAAACACCTCTTGCTACTACAGCCAAATGATAGGAAAACTAAGGAGAAAAAAATAAATTCAATACCAAACCATCAAAACCTCAAACAGGAGAAAAAAAAATGCATCCACAAATCTACAGCAAAACTTTGTATTTTGCGGAATGGAAGTATAGACCAAAGACCCCTGGAACTAAAAGGGTGCTTCATCGGTTGAACCCACGGTTAACCTCTTCGTGTTTAAATGAAGAAAGATTTGCGCTCATTTGGTAACATCTCCTCCGATGAAATTCTTTCTTTCCTTCCTAGCAATTCTGTGACATCACTCAGTGCTGTTCACTTTCATCACTTGCTTCACAAGTATTCTCGCAATCCACTGCCTGGGCAGCACTCTTGGTACCGCCATCAGAGAGCTTCTTGAACACTGCGTCTATGTCATCAATTGTTTTCACCTCAATAGTGTCCATGCTGCTTGTAGTCCCAATCGGTTCAGGCTCTTTACCATCTTCAACTGTATTATCCCTATCTTCAATGTGTGTTCCTTCCGGAAGCTCATCGTGCGTGGTGAATGTTACAGTATCACCACATCCGTTCTTGCCTTCGTTTTGTTCGAAGGAACTATTCGCAGCAGCACTTGACTGCTTCTTCAAAGCAGCATATATGTCGTCGACGGATTTTGCATCAATGACATCCATGCTGCTTGTAGTCCCCATTGGTTCAGGCTCTTTACCATCTCCAACTGTGTTACCTTCAATATGTGTTCCTTCTGGAAGCTCATCATGCATGGTGAATTTTACAGTACCACCGCATCCATTCTTGTCTTCGTTTTCTTCGAAGGAACTGTTCATAGCAGCAGTTGTGTGCTCCTTCAAAGCAGCATATATGTCGTCGACGGATTTTTCATCAATGACATCCAATTGTTCAGAACTCTCTATGGATTCTGGGTCAATATCAACACCAGAAACCTGTGGGGTTTCATTGTCCACGGTGGACTCAACAACGCCATTGCTTGCTTGTTTAAAGGCCGTCTCTATATCCTCCAGAGAATTGGCATCAAGAACGACCATGTTTGTATCAGTTTTAGTTAACTCAGACTCATTACCAACATCCACTTTACTTGGTCCAACTACCAAGTTTGCTTCTATTGGTGCATTGACAAAAGATGCTTCTGTCTCATCAAATAGTGGCTTCATCTCTGTGTTAGTTTCTTCAAAAGGACTTGCTCCAAGAATCCGTCGCCTCGGATTGTAGACAGTCTGCTCAGGGTCATCATAAGATGCTCCTAATGACCAACCAAATTCAGGACCGGTGCCATTTAGGTCATCAACCAATGGAGAATTCTCCTCATGTTCGAGCATACTGGAATATTTCATATTTGAAAATATGTTACTTGAAATCTGAGGGCTAATCAAGGAGCTCTCTGCAACACCATTGGAAGTGTTATTATCAATATGGGAGTCAACATCAGGCATCTGCTGGTCCGATCTTGTTGCTTCTACCCGGAAATCTCCTACCGCATCCAGTTCTGATAGGAAACTTTCATCAATTACATTGTCCTCCATGGGCTCAGGATAGATTTTATCAGCATCATCATCAGAATCAAGTGGATATCCTGCAGCTGTTTCTTCCTTCAAATCAATCATATCCACCTTGTTGGTTTCAGAAGCGATGGAAATGAATGGATTTGATACCTCTTTATTCTCAACTAATCGAGATTGGATGGAATCACTTGCTTGAAGGCATAACGGAACAACTTCAGAACTCGGGCTTACATCACATCCAACTTCAAAGTGCTCCTCAATTACATGAAACCCAGTCAAGGCAGCATCTGAATGGGTAAATATTACTGCTTCATGCTTTTCTTGCACATTGAAGTTCTCGACAACCCTCTCTTCAGGGATAGGGTGCAAGTCCCTAGATATTACTGGCAGTGATTCATTACAAAATTCAGATGGGAACTCCATGGACCCATGACCCAAGTTATCTGAAGGCATTTCATTGTTTGAATAGGATATGGAATCAACATTTCCATTATTTTCAGATGGATTTCTTGCGCCTAGAACAATTGTCTTTGAACTTGATGCAACTTCAGTATTAAGAAACTCCTGAAGGTTCTCTGGTCCTGAATCATGCTCTGCAATTGGCTTGGGGGATGAAACCCAGTCCGAGAATTCAACTGACATGTTATGGGAAGAGTTAACACCAAGGCTGCTTTCACCTGCACAAGAAGGTAGTTTTTAGATAATTGAAGAGAACTCCTGACTCTACATCATGAGATGGACATAGCCATGCCATTATTAAAATGTTTCAGCATAAAGCTGAAATTACAAAATAACATCACATAGCTGAAGAAATATGATTCAAATAAAGCTGTCAAGTACATATTCAGTTGTTTAACTGTGAGGTCAGATTTTCTTACCATTTCCATCTTCCCAGCTAAGCAGGTCAGCTACTGGATGAAGTGTCTTGGAGTTCCCAACTGAACTGAGCAGGTAATCATCTTCAGGACCCTTTCCTTTTGTTGAGGAAAGATATGCTTCTCTTTCCTGTGATCTTTCAAAGACGAAGTGTTGTAGAGCAATCTCACGATCATCAATGTCACTGTTGTCTAATTCAACATCCACGGAGTTGATGCCATCCGAGCATTCACTTCCAACATCCGCAAGGTCGCTATCCTGTCTCTGCAGAGCTGGAGACCCATGCTCCTTGGGCAAATCTTTTTCATCGAGGTCCTTGTGGTCCTCCTGATCGGCAACTGAAGAGGCCAAATCAGATTCAGTAACAGAACTCAATTTAGACTCACTTTTATCACTAAACTGTCTTTGGAAATTACTTAAGCTCCCTTCCACTGTCTCGGGGACAAAATATGGCTTGAATCTAGAAAATCTCTCCGGGGTAGCATCTGTCCTTCCAATGTTGAAGCTATCGTGCCTTCGGAAGAACATGTCACGATGAGAAGCTTTCACTAATTCTCCAGGATTTACATTATTATCTGCAGAAACATCACCATCATTGGACTGATCAAGAGGAAGATCGAATGGGTTTTTCCTTGTATGCAGAACTGAGGGTGCTGAGCCAGGAATTGCCGCTTCTTCTGAATCATAAGGAAGATCAAACGGATTCCTCCTTGGAACTGAAATATGTGGTACTTGTACATGGAAGCGAGACAAGTCGTCAACACCCCTCCCACCATCATTATTATCAATACCTATCAAGTCATTGTCGATTTCAAACCTTATGTTCTTCCTGGATCTTCGTCTGGCCATCAAAAGCTCCAACCTGCGGTTTCTTTCCATCTCAGAATATCCAAGATCCATCAGATTTTTTTCATCATCTGCTGTCCAAATAAATGCAGCTTCCTTTCCTTGTTCTTTATTCTTTTCCTCACCATTCTCTTTAGCATCATTATTGTCAGTTTCATCATTACTATCATCATCAGTTTGATGATCCTGTGAGGAAACATGTGAATCAGTGTCCGAATCATCCTTTGGAATTGTATCAGGACGAGTAGAGCTTGCACCCAAGAGCGGGTCAATCTCATCAAGAATAGGTGCAATGTCAGTCATGGAAGCATCAGGAGAAGAACTCTCAGCCTGATCAGAGTCAAAACCAGATGAACCATCATCACTACCAACTCCGTCCTCACTACCAACTCTTGCCCATGGTGAACCAAGAGAGGAATCGAGTAGATTGTCCTCAAAACCCTTGCTAGTATTAATCCTAAGTTCATCAAGTGTTTTACTCTGATGCGTGGAAATGGCACAAGCTGATTTGCTAGTTCCAGCTTCCCCTTCCGTTGGTTTCTCTTCAGAAATATCTCTCACTCTGCTAGCTGTTGAATCTGTAAATACTGTTTCTTGATTCAAATTTTCCTCCAATTCACCACGTCCGTTAACATTCTTACTGGTCGAAAAAATGCCAAAGGGTGCCTCTTTCTTATCCAGACCACTCCGAACACCTTCAAAGAAGTTAGTGTGCCCATCAGCCTTATCCTTAATGGACAACGAACCTTTGGAGTTGATGTCCTGATTAGAGCTCAAGTCGTTTCCAACTCTAGAACCTTGATGAAAATTGACCATAGAGGGAAATGGCGTTAACGCTGCAGGTATTTCATGCCGATCAAATCTATCGTATTCATGCTCAACCCTTCTCAGAAGGGGGACATTATCTTCCAGCTCAATATGCTCACTAGCCCTCTCTCTAATAAAAACCGTCTGTTTAGTTTCCCTCTCTTTGAAGCCTGTTGTATTTTCCCTCAATTCAGGCGCTGGTAATCTCTGGCTCGCTTCAAAGTGAAAATCACTGGAAGGATTTCCAACCTTTAAGGATGAAATCTCTGGAGTGATCTTGTTATCTTCATCAGCCTCAGGCAGGTTTGTTTCCCCATAACTCAGTAGGATTCCAAGAAGAAGAGTAGTACATATAATTACAGGAGAAGAAGAAAGTAGGAAAGCAAATAACCCTGGTGAAGATCTATACAATAAATAGAGCAAAACACCCAATGTCAAAAGGATTGGATGTTCAGAAACACATCTATAGCCATCTTTAATGGAGGACTTCAAAACTTTCTTCAAACATCGTGCAACTTGTTTTGTATCAAGGGCCATGGCATGCACTCTTTCAGCCTCCAGCACAAACCTAGAATAAGAAAATCACAAGCAAGATTAGTTACAGTAAGAAAGGTGACATAATTTGATTAATTTATACATATAAAGAATTTTGAGAACCTTTGTTAAGTAAATCTAACCATCCTAATTACACAAATTTTTAGGCATCTGAACTAATGCAGATAGTTCTAGTACAACTACAACGGATCAGGCAAATCCAATTGCGCGACTTCACGACATACTAACCGCACAAACAGATCCATTAGAGAACTATAATTGCATTAGGTTAGGAGTGTCTTAGCATAAGAATACTATGCAAGGCAAGTCAATAACCAATTATTTGTTCATCAATTCAATTAGCTGAGAACTTCTCAAGGCACAAAAGAATCCAGCCCTCGCCCACACCAAAATCCATTCCTAAAGCCTCCGATTCGAACCCCCATAAGCTGATAAACTACTCCAATATCAGAGTAGGGGCAAAATCTGATCCCAGCAAAACCATCTAGCAAGAACACCCACAACACCACCACTACCACCACCTTTACTGCCGATCAAGCAAGGGGCAGGCAGATCTTCCCCCAGTTCGACCAATTGATCGGGAAAAGCAACAAAATTCAACGCATCCCAGAAGTGGCAACTCGATCCCATCCGCTACAGCTACAGAGCCTCTCGGTTCACTACGACGGCATCGCAAAACAACATACCTTCGCCGTCAGGCAGCAGCACCAGCACCAGCAAGCGAGATCGGGGAAAGCTCCAAGGAGCAGAAGAAACAAAACCGCCGAAAATCTTGGCTGATCAGGCGAGGAGGAGGAGAAAAAGAAAGGCAGAGCAAGAAGGCCTCGCCTCGCCTCGTCCCCCACGGGGTCAAATCAGTGTCGTATGCAGTGGAATGGTGGTAGTAGTAGTAGTAGTAGTAGTAGTTGTACAGGTTTGGGCTGCCGCCACTTTCGGCGGCGGTGGAAAGGAGGAGGAGGCGGCTTGGTTTGGTTTGCTGCGGTGGCTGGCTGGGGGCGGTGGGCGGCGATGGCGATGGCGATCGCGGAGAGGAGAGGAGAGGAAAGCGGCGGCGGCGGAAAGCGGAAGAAGCTGCCGGCTTTTTCAGCCTTTCGCTGGCATATGGCAACAGTTGTCCTCCTCCCGCGTCTGACCGTGGTGGTGGTGGGCGGCGGCTGACAGGTGGGCCCAGCGGTGTGCTTGGGGCGGTGGGTCCCGGGGCTTCGCGGGAGCCGGGGAGGGTAACGACAGCGGTGAGAATGGTGGGCTGGCATGTTGTCAGGCTGCTCCTCCGGGGTGTCCGAGGGGGTCGCCGGCACGCCGTGATTGCTGCCTGCGTCTTTGCTTCCCACGTCCAGATTACCGCGATTATTACTGCTCTCTCCATCCGATAATATAAGAAATTAAATTTATTTAGATTTATTATACTATAATATATTATATTCATCTAAAATCTCCTATATTATAATATAGAGGAGTAGTATTATTACTGCATGTAGTCTCACCATTCATCCAAAATCTCCTATATTATAAGATGGAGGAGGAGTATTATTACTGTACGTGGTCTCACCGTGAGAATTTTTTACTGCCGCGACGGAGAGTCATATTGTTGATCATTACTAGGGTCATGTTCTCTTCTCTAACAAGAGTTGAATAAATATTAAAATTTTTGTGACACGTTTTTCAAACTGTTAAACGACGCGTTTCCTGTGAAAGCTTGAAAGTATTTTTCAAGTTTGTAATAATTAAAACTCAATCAATTATATGTTAATACCATCTTATTTTATGTAAAAAAAAATTAATTTTTATCCTTACGTACAGAAGAACAGAACACCACCTAGTACTCCCTCCGCCTTCAAAAAAAAAACGGACGACCTATCTCTGTACTAGTTTCATGCGTTAATTGCTGCAGTAGTTCCCCTTGAACTTTGTTGACGATAAATTTATGAGTTTTCAAAAAAAAAAGTTTACCTGTTGCAGTATCACAACTCCTATCTCTGTATGGCCTGACACCTGGCCGATCCTTGCGTCATCGCTGCCGCTGGTGACACTGTTCAAGCGTTCATGGACGACCCAACATCCATAATTCCAGATCCAGCGAGCAGCGTAAAGCACCCAACCACTACTACCACATCTTCTTCTGCACGCTGTGAGTGTGTGTGTGTATGTGTGTGTCAGCTGCGTGTGCTAGCTGGTTGAGGGTCCATCTCCATGCAATGCAACCGCAGAGAGAAGAAATAAAGGTAATCCAATCTAAAACCTCTCGATCGATCGCCGGCCGAACCGAACCGTGCGTGCGTGATGCGTCGACGTCGTGCGCGTCGTGGCTTTGGCCTCCCCATGGCGAAGTCATGGCATGCACGCACATCGCGTGAGTTGCTATCTTCTCGGTGGTCACGCGTCGCACGCATACATGTGTGCTGATATAACTAGTATACATATACTTCTGCTCTCTGTTTTTTTTTCTCCCTGCTTTGAGCCAGAAAAGCAGCTTGTATCTTGCTCCTTTCATTCTAAACTAAACAAATCTAATATAAAATGTGACACATTTATTTGAGATTCGTAGTATTAAAATATATCACATCTCATATTATTTTTATCTACTTTGGGATGAAGAAAGTGTATAGAATAGAACTGTATGCTGATGGTTCCTTCAAAATGCAATAATTTTACAGGATTATTCTAAGAATCAATGCAATTTCTCAAAATAAAAATAAAATTCTCCGTTCCTTTGTTTCAAAGGAGGTCTGAGAGAAGAAACCATTTTTTGACAAATTGCAAGTTGGCAGGGAGAGAAGTCGAAAACTATCAGTAGCTATAAAAGGATTGGATGTGATGTTTGAGAAAAGGATCAAGTACTTCCTGTGAAATGATAATAATAACAATAAGTACCAGAATGCCACCCTCTGAAAAAAAAAAGTACCAGAATGCCACAGCTCTGAATGTTCAACACATCTGCGGTACAGAGAGAGAGAAAAAGAAAGGAAACTGGTATTATGAAACAAAAAGAACAAAAACAGCACAAGAACACCAAAGGAAATTAGGTATATCGTTTTGCGAATTGTGTAACGTCGCAACTTCTTGATCATGTCATACATGATAGCTTGTGTTGGGTTCCAACTATGAAACCATATGTCAGCTCTAATCATTCATCTCCGAGGCTTATGGCCCCTTTTCTCTTCAGCCACCACAGCTAAAGCAAGCAGATTCCAAAAGCCAAAACTGGAGGGCACAGCATTGCTGCTTTCCATGGACAATCCTAAATATGATAATGCATCAGTGCACTGCAAAGTATGTTTATCTCCAAAACAGCTATGGCTTTGAGTACCAGGTTTGCAGGCTGCAGAAAAAGAAAATGTGACAGGGTGTGTAGTAGTAACAAATTGCTATTGATTGGCAAGTGGTAAATGCTCAACAAGATAGTACACCACAAATGCAATAATTGGTCTTACATTGTTCAAACAAACATGACGAATTTCCAACAGAATTCGGGCAATAGAGATGACAAAAAGGGTTCTCTAATACAAAAAAGAAAACAATAATTAACCGGCTTATCTCCACGCACTACTTTATTGGACAAAAGGGCTAGTCGCATAAGAGAACATCTGATAGTGCCTGCATGCCATCAAGGACTCTGTCAGCAATGCAGAATTACAACCGACGAGATCTTCCTCAAGTTATGATCCAAACAATGAGCAAGAACGATACCAAGAATCTGCTTTAGCGTCTGGCAAATACCAAATACAGAATTCATTTGAATTCTGACATTTCACAGGCGTGTGGCATGTTGCTCCACGAGGAAGAATTGAACATGATACCGTCGCCAAGAACAGGTCTGCAATCGATACTCAAGTCATTGCCCAGAAGCATTGCTATGGCATTGTTGAAAACTGATGGATCAGCTGTATTCCCAGAAAACAATGCATCTGGCCTGAAGTTTTCAGGATGAGGTGAAGTGTCCCCAGGTTCATATTTAGGCCCCATTACTTGCTCTCCAGATCCCATTGAAGTGCTTTGTGCTGCAAAACAGTACATCATAAATAACCGAATAATCACATCAAAGAGGGATGAGGAATTTCAGAGTCCAACCTGGGGAAACTTTGGAGAGCTGAAAGATGTCAGGCGATGCAGCGCTAACAGGAGGGGTGGATTCAGTGAATGAATTGCCACTGAAAGGAGCACAGTCATTGAGGAATGGACCAGGATGTTGTTCTTCCCAGTATTCCTGACACATGTCAAACTCTGGGCTAAGAACCGTAGTATTACATGGCGTACCGACAGAAGAACTAGAACTTATCACAGATGTCTGTTGGTTCTTCCCGGATCTTAGGGTCTGAGCTTCATGAATCAACTCTTCCAAAAGGCCACTATTCCTTGGTGACGCGCACTCTGATTTCACTGAAGGGGTTGCTGCTGGAGACTGCAGGTAGGGATCAACTAACTCAGTAGGCTGCAACGCAGGAGCTACAGTGTACTTGAGCCAGCTGTTTGGATCAGATTCAGTATCTTGGAGTGAAGGGAGCTCCATCTTCAAAGGACCACTTGTGGGCCTAGAAGCAGAGAAATTGCCATTTAAAAAGGCATGGCTGCCATTAAGTGCACCCCCGAAAGGTGCAATAATCTTGCTGGTAGAGTTGGCTTCATGGAGATAGTCAAAACCCACAGCCTGCTTGAGCTTCTCAGAGTCATTTGAGAATTGATCCACCGAGGAAATCACACCGTTGATGGTATCGCTCAATCCAGGAAGCACACCATCAGACTGTTTTAGCATCCCTGTCTGGTTTACCTGATCCATGAAGCTACAGCTTTTTGATGCAAAGCTCTGGCCAAGGAGATTGCTTATAGAAACGGCTGAAAGATGTGGTGCATAAGGTAAAGCCTCTGAATTAGCAATGAAATTGTCACAGGTAAAATCTGGTAGGTAAAGACCATTTGCATTCAGAAGATCGTTTGACAAATTCTCGCCACAGTCAAAATCACTGGAGCACTGCTGATCTTCATTTGAGGATTGATTGCATACGCTGGTAGGATAGATGGGTAGGCCAGCTCGCTGGCATCTCTTTATTCGAGTATTCCAGTAATTCTTTATTTCATTATCAGTGCGCCCTGGCAACTGAGAAGATGTGCTCAATGTAAGTAAAGAGGAAAAAATACAGAAAATATGTGCAAAGAGTTCAGGATAAATGATAAGCTTACTCTAAAGACTTAGATACACAGAATACATATGAAATAATTCGGCAGACAACAGCCTAATTTTCACTCACATCATTACGTGGACAAGTTTGATCAGTTCAAGAAATCATAGAAACTCAGTAAGTTCACACTATTATGACAAAAAATTAATTCGATTCTGTGAATCATGAAAGTTAACAAGATTGAAAGGCCTTAGATGGTTACTCTAAGCTTGCGAAGAATAATAGCACTACTTGGTCAGACTGAAATAGATATCAATTATGTTACCTTGTGAATTGCAACTATGCTGTTTAGAGTCCTAGACAACGGACAATTTAGCTAGGCTGGTTCCCAACCCCTTCTAACACAGTGAACAATCCAAAATGAACAGATTTAAGGCAAACAACTGCACCAAACAATTTTCAACCTTCGACGTAGCACAACTTGCTCTCAGTAACAACAAAGCTGGTGATGAACACTATTTGTATTCTTTGCTACTCACATGAAGAATACCTAAGCCCATCTTCCCATATGATCATGACCGCATCCATGCAGGAGTAAAACCGACAAAGATGAACTTGAGAAGATAAAGCTACAGAAGAATCATGTAAAAGTGAACGGTATGCTTAGATCTAAGCTTAGAACCTTAAGAATTGTAAATCAATTTTGGAAATTGAAAGCAGTAGGGCTTCATGCAGGTTGCTACTGTACTACATGAGAGTCCTTTTAAAAATCACCAAACCTAATTTCTAAACCAAAAGCTTGATAACTTTCTGCCTTGCACTAGAAAAATATAAGTTAATGTTTCAGAGCATACAAGTAACACCAAGGAAAATAATGTTTAATACAATTCTAATCCGTGAAACAAAATACTTCACTTGATAAAAACCCATAAAAGTATCCTTCAAGAAAGGCAATCAACCAATCACTACAAACGAATTCTACAACTTGGAACTAAAATTAAAATGATCTAATAGCACACCAATTCTCCCTGGAAACATCAAGCTAGGTGGTGGATGAAGAACTGCGCATATCATCAGATTAGGCAAAAGATCAAGTAAACCTATAATAAGCTTTTAACTGACCATGACTCAGGGGAAATCTTTAGGAGTAAGAACAGCAATCTCTCAACTGCTTAGTATGAGCAAATACGTACAGCAAATGGGATCAAACACCGCGCGGGGGGGGGGGGGGGGGGGGGGGGGGGGGACGGGACTTACATGAGCGGCCATCCGAGCCCACTTGTTCCCCATCTTGGAGTGGAGCTGGATGATGAGCCTCTCCTCCTCGGCGGTGAAGGCCCCCTTCTTGAGGTTGGGCCTCAGGTGGTTCGCCCACCGGAGGCGGCAGCTCTTGCCGCACCGGAACAGCCCGGTGTTCTTCTGCACCGCGTTCCAGTTCCCCTCGCCGTGCTTCTTCACGTAGTCCACCAGGATGGCGTCCTCCGCCGACGTCCATGGCCCCTTCTTCAGCGGGGGCCCGCCGCCGCGGTGCGGCGACCCCCCGCTGCTGCCGTCGTCGGCCACCGGCGAGTCCATCTGCTCCTGATGGATCATCTCGCAGTCGCTCTCGCTCTTCACCCGATACATGGCGTCTCAACTACACCGGAAAATTTGGAAGCTTTAGATTAGATTACTACTGCTACTACTTGAATTATGACAGGTAAAAATTTAAAAAAGAAGAAGAAGAAGAAGAAATCGATCACATAGTACCCATGAAAAAAAAATTATGGCATGGTTAGTGACACAGACAAGTTACACCAAAAGATGATAAAAGACAAACCAATTAGACATGACTACATGAGTGATTGAAAAAAGCAGGTTTTGTACATATGCAATGACGAGAAGCCGAGTGATACTGATGGATCAGAACCTCTTGATTCCCAAATTCGGCAGAGGGGAACATCGAAACAGTGAAGTATAGAACCCAATCAAAGATTAAACCGAACCTGCTCAGCTCAAGAGCTCCAAGCACAACAGCTCACCAAAGACGATTTTTAAGTGCAAGAAACGAGAGAAAAGGTGGTGTCTTCCCCCATAATTCACAGATCAACCAAAACAAGCAGCGCGAACACCACTCCTGAGGTGACGAGAACCGAGAATTCAATCCCCACGGAACAAAACCAGCCAAAGAAAGAACAAAAAAAAAAAAAAACCAGAATTCCACCACTCCCCACCCCACCCAGATCATCCCCTCTCCACCCCAAAAAAAAAAAGAGCCAGAATTCCGCAAGAACAGGAGCTAACCTGGCCGAACCCCGCAGCCGGGGGGCTCAAAATTGGGGCTGAATTGGAACCGAGCGGAGCTCCAATTGCCCCCTCCTTTGCTCCTCCCAGCTCGTCAGTAGATTGGACTCGCAGGGGGAGCGACCTTGCGGACGAGCAAGAGAGGGATCTCGCCCACCCAGGCGAGACGCCGCCACCGCTTAAGCCCACCGGAGTGTGCGGAGAATTTTCAGCAAGAGAGAGAGATCAGAGAGAGTTTTGAGGACTGGATGAAGAGGAGGAGCTGAGCAAGAGAGTGGGGCGAGTCTGCAGGATGGGGGGAGTCTCTCTCGCGAGGGGCGAGATTATAAAGCTGAAAGGTACAGCAACGCTATTGGGCAGGGCCGCATGGGCACCCCATTTTTCCTCTCCCTCTCTCTCTCTCTCTGGGGTTGAATTTGTTTTTATTTCCTCTTTTTTATTTAGTTGCTAGCATGATTATATTTTTGTCCCATGTATTTATTAATTATTCATTTCTCGAGACAACAAACGTGTGTTCTGGGAATTCTGAAAATTCACATTTTTTTTCACGTACTAGTAGCACATGTTAGGCTGTGTTTGGTGTCGAGGGTTGAAAACCATTTTATCACTCGTAAAACAAAGTGATTAATTAGCGAAGATTATTTAGTTATTAGCCAAAAATTAGATTAATATAATTTTTTAAGAAACTTTTCTGCATAAACTTTAAAGAAAATCTGTTTAGTGGTTTAGAAAATATACACGTGAAAAAAAGAGAAAGTATAAGTTGAAAAATTAGAAAGTATAAGTTAGAAAATGAGAATATTGAAAACTCCCTTAGTCGGTCACAAAATAATGCATAAACACAAGAGGAAATCAAACTGTCACTTGTGAAGTGATATTTCCAAGTTCCGAACGAGATCAGGAGGAATTTAAGAAAAAAAACAACTTAAAAACAAACGACTACTCTGTTTTTCTATTATTAAGACGATACCACTTGAGCTACTAATGCCTCCACTTATACACTAGTGCTTCTATTAGCGTATACTCCCTCCGTTTCCTCCGTTTCGAAATATTTGACACCGTTGACTTTTTAGCACATGTTTGATCGTTCGTCTTATTAAAAAATTTAAGTAATTATTAATTCTTTTCCTATTATTTGATTCATTGTTAAATATATTTCTATGTAGGCATATAATTTTTCATATTTCACAAAAGTTTCTGAATAAGACGAACAACATGTGCTAACAAGTCAACGGTGTTAAATATTTCGAAACGGAGGGAGTATAAGTCAGCTAGGAGATGGACGAAATGATGATGAATATACCGCTTGATGAAAGTCGAGACACCTCTCGATCTCTCCTCATTCTACACACACAGAGAGAGGAAAAACTAGGTCCAATTTGCCCAAAGCGAAGGGCAACCTTTATGCTAAAAATCCAGAGAATTTTCCACACCTGGTAATCTCATGCGCTCCTCGCTTACCGCTTATATCTCCGCACCGATTCTGCGCACCTTCTACGTACCTACGCTTTCCCCTTCGTACTACTCTGATGAGTGTCTCTGCCCTCCCAATTCAAGCCATCATTTCTAAACGACATATTTACAAATGAAAAATAATTTATCAATAAAATTTTTATATACATGTTTTTAGCGATCTAAAAACAAAGATTAGAAAATAAACTTTGATAGAAAAACATTAAAATCAATCCTAAATTTATAGGTGAAAATTTAAATTTTGGCAGATAGACCCATGTCAGGGCATGAACTGATCTGATCATCAGCTTGAGATCAAGCCAACCCCGGCCCGGCCACGGATCAGGAGCGGAGCAACCGAGCAATCCGTGGTAAAAGTAGCCGGATCTACGAGGAAAATACTCCGTAGAAGTAGCCGCATATTTGTCCGGTTGCTTCCGCATGCTCGCGTAGTCGCGTACTCCGCGCCCGGGGCGGCATCGCGTGCGGTGCGCCCCGGTTTTTTGATCGGCTAAAACACGCAACGACGCGCGCGAAGCCCTCGTGACGAGGCGAGAAACGCACAGTGGGTCGCGCGCGCGCGCGCGCGCGCGGCCGCTTGCTGGTTCGGGACGACGGGTTTGCACGTGGTGGTGGACGGGTGATCGTCCCCGTGCGCCTCGGCCTCCCGCTACGAGAGGAAACTGCACATGCGTTGCTCGGTCGCTACGCCTGCCGAATCACACTAACGCGCAGTTCCAAAGGATTCAAACTTCAGTCCTTTTCCATTACATTAATCTATCATACACACACAATTTTTCAGTCACATCTTCTTCAATTTCAACTAAAATCCAAACTTTACGCTGAACTAAACATAGCCTTTTAGCCTGCTAAAGACAATTTTGGTGGTGTCCGATGGGTTTACTATAATTCTGCACAAACAAACGGAGTCAACTATAATATATACTCCCTTCATCCTAAAAAAACAAATCTTTTCACGAATATAGCATTTCCTAATACATTTAATTTAGACATATTTTTATCAAATTCACTATAGTATTAAAAAATATTATACTCGTGCATTGGTTTTTTTTATTTTTTTTACGAAGGGACTACCAAGAGAGTCTGCAGAAGAGGGCACTGAAAGTCTGAAATGACACTGCTTCTCAGGCTGCAAGGCTACAACTTCATATCCTTTCGGCCAAAAGAATGCAATTCCAAGTGCGTGGGGGGTAGGATATCAGATTTCTGCTGTTCCTCTACCCTAAACTCCATAGGTTAATTGCTCCGAACACTTTTCTAGTGCACGCACGGATGGCTTGTTTTTCTCTTATAATTGTTGTTTGATTTTAGTGCCATACGTTCTCTAAGCACTTTTACCGATCTACTAGTACTATATAATTCCTACTGGATGTAAGTGCCTGCTTTTTTACATACGTAAGTACTGGACGTCTGGATGTAAGTGCTGCTTTTTACATATATGTGCGTATGAAGTTGGTACTAAGATCAAGGCTAATAATACAGCCGACCAGTCTCTTAGCCTACCTATATACTCCCTCCATTCCATAATATAAGGCACAACCACTTTTCTTAAATGTTTCATAATATAAGGCATACATGCAAACATGCAATTAACTATGACATCTTCTCCATTAAATTATTACTTTTTTAAATCCTCCACTCACATGTTATCTAATCCTATTGGATGCATGTATTATATTTATTAGGATGATCCAAACTACAAGATGATAATAACTATTTCTTGGTCTTTTGGGTTAAGGGTGGTTATGCCTTATATTTTGGAATGGAGAGAGTAAGAACACCCACAATGGTAAAGTAAGGTGCTCTCTATAAAACATGTACACCTCAGCAATAGACTAGATTAATAGTAAAACACCTCAATAGTATGTCTACATGGATATCTATAGCTCTCTAATACATTGCCTCGTTTTTCTCATTAGACTATCTCCAGGTTAGTAGATAGCTTTGCTCTCTCTCTTCATTTAATCTCTTCCAAGTAGGAAAATATGCTGACATGGATCTCTTGTAGAGAGTATATAGATAACTATTGCGGGTGTCCTAATAGTTAGCTCTTTACCATTAATATATGGCACACTTGTCTTTCTCACAGAGTTTTTTAGTTCTTATGTCCAAGCTGGTTATAAGTTTATAGTCCGCTTCTCCCCTTTTCTCTTCTCTACCTCAGTATTTAGCTGGTTTATAGTCTACTGTTATGCATGCTCTAATAAAGAACTCGTCTTTGAGCCTCTAAAAAGATGGGTATAGTATCCCAGCCACCTAGACCACCTAAAAGGAAGGAATTGGTCTTTGGGAAAAGTTGCAGCACTAGTTCCCTAAAAAAGGAAAAGAAAAGGTTACAGTAATAACTGTAATTGTAAATCATCGCAGCTCATCGCAAAGAACGATACAGTACTATAGCGTGTGTGAAAAGTCCTTGCAAATGGAATTGAAGTACAGCAGCAACGCCGACGTACGAGGCCATCAGAATCAGATCAGTGCTCACTCCAAAGAGATGAACATTAACTCTGCGTCCGTGTGTCAATATGTCATGTGTGTACAACATGCTTATCCTTGTGGACCTCGCGCGAGTACTACTGTGGTTGGTTAATTTGCGTCGACTTACCGCTGGCCTCAACGAGGACTACGGGTACACGTACGCCGTCCATTCTGAAGTGCAACAGTAGGATTTCATACAGATCTTGTCAGAGCTTAATATGATGCCAAAACTTCTTTTGGTACCAAGGTAAAAAGGGAAGGTAAAAAACATATTCTGGCAAGATTCCGTCCCGTTCAGGCGTTTAGCTTCGTGGTAGTAGTTCATTTCGGTAACCGGTGTTTGGCCAGAACTTGTGCTGTGTAGGTGAATGAATTTCTCGTTCTAAAAAAAGAAGTAAATGAATTTCTCGGCCGACCCGGTGATGGAGAGATGTTACATCTGGATTGGGTTGGTCTCCACGTGCATCGTTTCGGCGAGACCAAACTCCAGCTGCCTGCGACCAAAACCGATCACACACAGCGAATGCGAGTCAAGGGCTAATACTTGATCAGTGGCCGCATCACACACGCCACAGACCACAGCTTAGCTAAGGCCCTGTATAGTTGGGGGAAAGAAAATTTTTAAACGTTATATCGGATGTTTGACCAGATATTGGAAGGGGTTTTTGATATGAATGAAAAAACTAATTTCATAATTCGTATGGAAACCGCAAGACGAATCTTTTGAGCCTAATTAAGCTATCATTATCAAATGTGGGTTACTGTAACACTTATGGCTAATCATGGAATAATTAGACTCAAAAGATTCGTTTCGCGATTTCTATGTAAACTATATAATTAGTTTTTGCTTTTATCTATATTTAATAATTCATGTATGCGTTTAAAGATTCAATGTGACGTATTTAAGAAAAAAAATTTGGTAACTAAACCAGACTTAAGTAGTAGTAGTACATCCCAGCTATAGCCGTGCACGATTGACTCAAAAAAACAGCATGCAGGACTATATTAAACATTCAGCTATGTTCTGTAGAAATTCGGGAAAAGAAAAATATAGGATCTCAGTGTTTCAAACAGGTACTATAGTCTATTACTATCTCCGTCCCATGATATCAGGAGTTTTAGGGCCTTATATTTTTGCTTATGCTTATGCTTGTTAGCTAAAGTTTGAATTTTTCAACCTTAAATCTAGAGTTGATTTTAAGGTTTTTCTTCATCGAAATTTATTTTTCAGCCTTTACTTTTAGATCGCTAAGAATACGTATATAAAAGTTTTATTCATAAATTATTTTTCGTTTGCAAATATATCGTTTGGCTTATTCGCTTAATAAGCCAACCGATGAGCACATTAGAGTTGGACACAATTATTAAGATAGTAGGTATAATTAAGAAAAAAGAACGAATTACCTCCCGTCCAAACTATCGTGGTCGACCGAATTACCCCTTGAACCCGAAAACCAGATATCACTCACCCGAACTTTTTATACCGGATGAATTAACCCCTCGACCGAATTCAGAGCAGTTTTATCCTGGCGTACACGTGGCAACCCAATCAGCATTTTCTTTTAAAATAATGGTGGAACCCATACGTCATACCTTCACTTCCTCTCTCTTCTCTCTCTCACTCTCGCGCAGGCGCAACCGCGCAAGGCATGCACGGCGGAGGCGGACCTCCCCCGGGTGGCCAGCGGCGGAGACGGACTCCTCTAGGCCCCTCGCCCAGGCCTCGAGGACACGCCCCTCACCGGACTTCTCCTCCTCGTCTTCGTCATCATCCTCCGGGTTGCGTCGCTAGGCGGATGCCGTGGAGGGCGCGTTGAAGCCGCCGGCGGCGTCGGCGAAGCCGTACATGGTGGAGGCTGCAGCGAGGAGCAAGGCGTGCACGGCGGAGGTGGCGCCGTCGTGGCTGCCTAAGCGAGCTCCGTCTCCACCGCCGACGAACATGCCGTCGACGCAAAGCCCCCTGGCTTCATCCCGCTCCGTCGCCATGGCCGGGAGCGGCACCCATGCGTCGGCCTCGGTGTCGTTCCCGCCGACTAAAGCGCTTTCCTCTCCTCGTCATGCCAGCCGGCGACGAACACCCACCTCCCCGCCGCGGCGCACGTGAAGAACGACCGCCTCGGCGCATCACGCATCTCGTCCTCAACCTTCGCCGCTTTTCCCCGTCCACTTTGATCTCGTCAACTGGCAAAGCAGCAGCAGGTGGCGGGAGGAGGGAGCAAGAAGCCGCCGCAGACGCAACCGTTGCGAGGCCGCCGCGCATGGGTAGGACTGCGCCAGTGCCGCCGCACGCGAGTCCACCATCATCGCCTACCAGGAGAAGATCTCCGACGAGACCATCACGCTGCTGTCCCCTGCCACCAACCCCGCGCCTGGCGCCGAGCCGCCGCCGACATGAGCCTGCAGGACGGCGTCGAGAAGGAGGTGGTGGCGTCCCATGCCGCCGCTGCTCTCTCCCAGAGGAGGAGTTCGCCGCCGCCACCTCTACGTCCGACGCCGCCGCTGCTCCCTCCCGGAGTTCGCCGCCGCCGCCGCCTCCATGTCCCGCACCGTCGCTGCTCCCTCTCGGACCGCGTCGCCGAACGCCTGCCGCTGCGAGACCCGCGAGAGAGAGGAAGTGGGGAAGAGGAGTATGATAGGTGGGTCCTATATTTTTTTAATAAATAATATGTTTTTTTAATAAATAATATGTTGACTGGATTGTCACGTGTACGTCATGTACACCACGTAGGTAATTTGTTCGGTATTGAAAGTTCAAGGTGAATGGTGTCTGGTTTTAGGGTTCAGGGGTAATTCGGTCGACCGTGATAGTTCAGGAGAGGGGGTAATTCGTATCTTTTCCTAGAATTAAATGGTGGAAGAATGTGATTAGTTGAGAAGTGAATGTATGTGAGGAAATTGAATGGTGAATGTTAGTGGATAAATTGTTACTCCCTTCATTTCACAATGTAACTTATTTTAGCATTTCCCACATTCATATTGATGTTAATGAATCTAGACATTTTCCACATTCATATTGATGTTAATGAATCTAGACATTTTCCCACATTCATATTGATGTTAATGAATCTAGACATTTTCCCACATTCATATTATATGTCTAGATTCATTAACATCAATATTAATATGGAAAATGTTAGAATGACTTACATTGTGAAACGGAGGAAGTATATTTTAAGACAAATTATAAAGGCTAAAATTTGTTATATTTTGAGACGGGAGGAGTCCTAATTTGAAGACGGGTTTAAGTTCAATTAAAAAAGAGACCGACGGGTTTATATATATGTTCAGATTTCTTTTCGAAACTTTCCCTGTCTACCTGATGAATCCCTGTAAAGTTTTTTGAGACATGGACACGTCGCGTTCCGCGAGTCACCGATGTCGTCCGACCCAATCAGGGACCGGGGACCGGGACCGATCGACCGACCGAGACCGCACGCAGTTTTGGCACACGAAAAAAGCTCGTGGGGTGGGCCCGACGCCAATACACGCCACGCGATGCGAGCGTGGGCCCCACTTGGGCGCGACCTGGGCCCCGCCCCGCTCGACGTACGTATATTGGGGCGTATAGGATGAGAGTTTCTCGTCGCGAACTCACGCAGGAGATGAGGCAGCGGGGCCCACATCCCCTCTCCTCGCGAGAAGCGGGAAGCAAGCAAGCAACTCGGGGGCCCCGACCCGAACATGCAACCTGGATTTTTCACAATTTGATATTTTTGAAAAACTAATTTCACAAATAGATTCCTAAAAACTTATCCCGAAAATAATTCTTCTAGGGCGCCGTCCTCCTACCATCGTGGCAGATCGGCGCTGAGGTGGCAGGGATAGCACGCCAATGTGGCTGGTACCCCCGGTAGAGGAGAGAAATGTGCAACTTTTTTAAATTATTTTTTATATTTTTTTCACACTTAGTAGCACACAAGAACTAACTGTAGAAAAATTAAACTCAAATGGACCAAATATGTGACTTGTACAATTTTTCAACGCTATACTGAAAATCCCCCCTCCTCTTTGCTCTTCGTTGTTTTGGTTTTGCCTATAATAAAAAAAAAGTAGATTAGATTTCTAACATTCTAGCCTTTTTTTTTTACATCTTTTACATCCTATAAAAAACTTAGGGTTTTGTGTTTTTTTTACATCCAGGTGTCAATTTCACAAAAGATGCGTAATTTTCTCATACGGACTCAGAATTAGGCAAATAATATATCCATGTACATCTACAGAAAAAGTTTTCGAGGCAAGAAGCTTTTCGGTAGAGCTTTCAAAAATTAAACAGGTCACATATTTCGTCCATTTGAGTTTAATTTTTTTATGGTTGGTTTCCCCGCTTTGTCAGGTTCGGCGAAATTAAAACCTCCAAATTCCGCTTGCAAGATTATGTTTTCGAGGCAAGAAGCTTTTCGATAGAGCTTTCGAAAATATGTCACATATTTCGTCCATTTGAGTTTAACTTTTTTTATGGTTGGTTCTTGTGTGCTCTTAAGAGTGAAAAAAAATCAAAAAAATAAAAGAAAAATTAAAAAATCCGGGGGGAGGGTGCTAGCCACATTGGCGCGCTCCCCCTGCCACCTCAGCGCCGCCCCACCACGGTGGCAGTAGGACGGTGCCAGAGTGACTGGCGCTGACGCCAAAAAGAACCATTTTCAAGATAAGTTTTTTCAGAGGTCTATTTGCGAAATAAATTTTTCAAAAGAACCAAATTGTGAAAAATCCAGAACATGCAATCCTCATGGGAGGGAGGCGTGGGTCCCACCGGAGCCAGGGGTGTGTGGGGCCCACCACCCTCCCTCTCCGCCTAAGCTCTCGCGAGTAGAAACTCCCAAGCTCAAGTGGCGCCTGACCATCGCGCTCGCGCCGCCGAATGCCCGATCGATCTGAATTCACTTTTCACTTTCTGAATTCACCTCCCTTTCAACTCCATGATCTTAAATCCCACCTCTATTACGCATGTTTGATATGCTGTTTTCTTTGATTTGTTCAGCTGTTTGGACTTTTAACGCAGCACGGACGGTGATATCCACCATGTTATAAGTGATTTTACAGTAGTTAAGTAGTTTTTTTAAATATAAAATTTGTTATCTTTCGATACCTCCGATACTACAAATTTAAAAAAACTTCAAATGCCTCCTAAAAGCTATAAAAAATATCCTTTTATGTTCCGAAACTTGTGGCCTCTCTATTTGTTCAGGCCAGTGCGTTGTGCGTGGTGGTGGTGGTAGCAGTTGAGCTGAGCGATGGTCGACGACGTCGGTGTGTTTCCGACCTCCCATGTGGGCAGACTGAACACACTCGGTCGAATGTTGCACCGGTCAAGGATCTGCTCTGCCTCGCCGTGCTACGATTACGACTTGACGCCTAGCTGGCTGGCCGGAAAAGAGGAAATACTGTGCATGCGCATCAGCAGGCTCACTGCCTCACTGCCATGCTGAGATCGGTGTTAGTTAACCTGCTGAAGTCTTCAGATTCGCCCTGTCGAATGTACGTACGTACATGCAGCAGGAGCAGGGTGCTAGCAAACCGATAAACCCCCCAAGCAAGTCAATACTGGTACAGAGAAATCACACATCACCGGTCACCGCCCCGATCTGTGTTACCGATGATTGCCGTGCAGTTGCCGATCCAATTAATCCACCAAACGCAAAGAGACCGTGCATGCATGCATGATGCATCTAGTAGTATTTGGTAGCGGCGCGGCATACGTACTTGGGTACGTGTTTGGACTTTGAAAACGCGTGCAATGCTCGATCTGGTTCTGGTGCAAATTATGTGTATGTGCCTGCAACTGCAAAGTTAAGGTGTGACCGTGTGAATGCTCGATCTCGTCAGTCGTAGCTGCTCATGCTGACCTGATGACTGGAGTACATCAGGCGGCGGAACACTTGACCTGCTGTGCTGTGTACTCCCTTCGCCCCATAAAACATGAATGTAGAATTAGATGTAACATATTTTAGGATAACGAATATAGACAAAGATATATTTAAATTCGTAATACTAAGATGTATCATATTTAGTATTAGGTTGGTTTAGCTTTTTATAAGATGAAAGGAGCAGTAGTCAGTAGTGGTGGAGACAGCGTGGGGGCTAGGGGGCCCCTACCCCCTAATAGACCATTAGAGCCCCCGTTATACCCCCTAAAATTTTACTTCATATATTTATATTTTGTATTAGAAATATAGCCAATTTATATGAGACATGTTTCAATTTTTATTGACCACTTTAGTTTAGTTCTTACTATAATTTTATACTGGCTTCACCACTGGAAGTCAGCATGGATGTACTGGAGAGCGGCGCGCGTGCCGTATACACAACGTATAGTCGGTCGGTCGATCCAGCGTATACGTGCGTACAATAGTGGTTTGCGCCGCCCCAACCCAAGTCGGCACTTTCTTTACTCAACTAAATAGAGGCTTTTGCTCGTTTGTTCTGCTTTGCGGCACGGCTGCGGCTAGCTGCTCTAAAACTACAACTACAGTACACCGCAGCTGCAGCCAATGCTCCTGAATTGTGTTGTGATTGCTGCTGCCGCGGCTACACGACCGTAGCAATCTCTCCCGACCAGCCTCATAGTTAGGTTATTCATCTCAGAGCACGGCTATTGGGTCTGTTAAGCAGGTGTTGTTGTAGCTGCGCTGCAGCCTTCAGGTGGGACGAGGCACTGCATACCAACGTTGCTGGCTTGTAACTGCAGCCCGTGCAGTCGCTGCAGCAATGGCCTGTTCGGTAAGCTGTTTGCGGTGGCTGCAGCTGCGGCTGTGGCTACACCGTGTGCGTGCGGCACGGTTGGTGTCGGCTGCAGTGCAGCCGCAAAACAGGTGAACATGCCCATTTTCCTTCCATGTTATTAATTCCAGATGTTCTAGTACACCAGTTTAATTGATTCTGTTAAATTTGTGCGCAATTCTCATGTACTATGTCTTTTTTTACTACTCTATCCGTTTCAGATTATAAGTCGTTTTGACTTTGATTAAAGTCAAACGACTAATATCACTGGTGGAGAAACCATCTTTACTCTCAGTTGGGAACCCCCTTTAGTCCCGGTTTTCCAACCGGGAGTAAGGATCCGGGACTAAAGATGTACATCTTTAGTCCCGGTTGGTACCACCAACCGGGACTAAAGAGAGAGGATCTTTAGTCCCGGTTGATGTTACCAACCGGGACTAAAGAGACTGTACCAACGGGACTAAAGAGAGAGGATCTTTAGTCCCGGTTGATGTTACCAACCGGGACTAAAGAGACAATAGCGGTAGTACCAGATGTTCCCCCTTTTATTTTTCTTTTTCCCTTTTTATTTTCTCCCGAATCAAGTAGGCAAATCCCCAAATCAAAATAACATCCCAAATTCACATCACCAAACCCACATCACAAATCATAAAGTTACTTATACACACAAATCAAATACATTGCAATATCCTAAGAAATTACTCAAATACATCACAGATCCAAACAATGAATCACAAATTTGTAACTTCTCAGTCAAATACATCTCAGTGAATCATCACAAATTTTTAAAAAAAACCAATGCCGCTGCTGCCGCCGCTCGCCACGACCGCCGAGTGCGGCACCGCCGGCCGCGGCCCCTCCGCCCGCCCCGGCTGCCGCCGCCCGTCACCGCGCGCGACGCCGCGGCCCCGCCGCCCGCCGCCGGCCACGGCCCTGCCGGCCTCCGCCGGGCACCGCCTCGCTGCCCGCCCCGGCCGCCGCCGCCTGCCGCCGCGTGCGACGCCGCGGCCCCGCCGCCCCGCCGCCAGCCGCGGCCCTGCCGGCCTCCGCCGGGTGCCGCCTTGCCGCCCGCCACGGCCGCAGCCGCTCGCCGCCATGCGTGGCGCCGCCAGCCGTCGCCCACCGGCCGGCCGGATGGGAAGGGGAGGAGGGGGAAGGAGGAAGGGGAGAAGGGGAGGAGAGGAGGAAGGGGAGGAGTTGGAGGAAAGGGGATGAGGAAGAGAGTTAGATCTGAGGAGAGGGGATAAGTGTGGAGGAGAGGATAAGGGATAGAGATTATATACTACGTGTTTAATTTTAGTCCCGGTTGGTAGTGGTGATCTTTAGTCCCGGTTATTGACACCAACCGGGACTAAAGATCCTCGGCCCTCTGACATACATCTGACAAGGGATAAACCGGGACTAAAGATCAAAATTTTTATAACCGGGACTAAAAACAATCTTTAGTCCCGGTTCTTTTTGGATCCGGGACTATTGTGGATTTTGCCAGACCGACGAAAGATGGTTTTTCCAACAGTGTATTATAAAAAATTATAGTCGTTCAAACTCTATAAGACAATATTATGAAAATATATTCAATTATTGATCTAGTGAAACTAATTTGGTGTTACAAATATTACTATTTATCTATAAACTTAGTTAAATTTTAAAGTAGTTTAATATTAATCAAAGTAAAAAAAAGTTGTAATTTGAAACGGAGGAAGTACTAATTATGAAAGACTGATGTCAAGCAGCTAGCTAGCTAGTGGTGGCATGCATGCGTGGGCGGGCGGCCGTGTCGGTCGTTGCATTGGCTAGCTTAGCTTGTGCGCGTTGATGACTGGTGAGCTAGGCGCAGCGCCGGCGAGATCGATCAACCTACGTAGATAGGCGTACGCGTTTATTCGTTCGATCTGACGTGGGTTAGCGGGCAGGACAAGCGATCTGTTGTGAACAATGGCCCGATGGCCGCATGCGCATCATTCAAACGCGGCTCACATCGATGAAACTTTTCTCAAACTCTTGTATGAATGCATCACATCGATCGAGTTTTGTGAACATGTTAGATGAGAGAAACTTACGACCATGTTTGAGAAGAAATAGCAACTATTTGGTCCTTCTTATTCCGAGTAAGATATAAATTTTATTTTGGTTTTCATTAGCACACTAAATCACCATCATTTTTCTATATACAGGTAATTTTCAGGGCAATTTATTGGCTCCGGTTTTGGGCACAATTACAAAGGTGTGATGAAGATGAAGAGTTTCTGAAAGTTGCATGTCGTAAGTTATAGACTACGGTTATGCAACTTTTTATCAATTATGGTTAGAGATTACAAATAGATTTCAATGATTGTGATCTCCTTACGTTAGTTTGGATTCTTTGTTATCCTTTGTGGTATGTTTTATTTGTTTAGAATTACGCTCTGAGTACTACTATGTAATAATTGGCTATAACTATTTTGAGCAAAGACTGAGATTTTATATTCTATTATCTTAAAAAAAACTTAGCACACTAAATGATACGTCTGGTAAAAAAACATTATATGTAGGTAAGTTGTTTAAAATAATTAAAACTTAATTAACCATATGTGAATGGTTTTCTCATTTTATATGTCCATACTTAATCTTTATATTAAGTGAACTCAAACATGACCTTTAAGCATAAAAATCGTCAATACATATAATTAAGCAACTTTCAGTGTCGTCAAATTACAATTATCAAATTGAGTAGGACTCAAACTATAATCATTAGTTTGGCACCAAAATCTTGAGAAAAGAACATCATCATTACAAGTGAAGTCAGACTATAATTTACCAAAAAGACATCTAAGAGCAAGTTTAATAGTATAGCCAACTACTAGCTCCAATTCATCTATAGCCAATCTAATAACTCATTCATACAATAGTTACATACTACACTATTAATATCTAGTCTCACCTATCATAGACACACTGCGTCTTGGAGTCCGTGCTACAGCTGGCTACAAATCTGTAGCCCGCCGCTCTTCTCTCTCCTGATTTATCTTCTTAAAATATGTTTGCAGCTGGCTTATAGCCTGCTATTGTCCCTGCTCTAACTAGTAGCTGTTAACTGTGCAGAAATACTACTCCTAAAGACTATACCAACACAATTGTGTTGGTTACTCTATTGTATACAGTCCTACCCACCCCTTTTAATTAATGAAGTCCACTTTATTTCGTCGCAATAGTTCCAAAAGGAATTGTACCAGCACCAGTGTTAACCGACAAATCTTAAAAGGAAAACACACCTCTCGTCATATATAGCTCAATATCAAACGCGACATTTTGTGGCCGATGCGTGTGCTTTGATGCGTTGAAACACGCATCTTGCATGCATGAGTTCATGAATATATATATAGTACATTGCATAGCGAATTGAAAGAGAGGCATCATCATGTTGATTTGTCTTTGATATACAGATCAGTGTATGCACCAAAGTCTAAGTGTGTAATTTTCCCTCATCGTACGACGACGTACTACGCGTGCATCACATGTACGGAGCCTCTGTCTCTCTCTCTTTTTTTTTTTTTTGAGAGAGAAGCCTCAGTCTCTTTGTTATGTAAGGTAGCTGATAATCCAACCCCTAACCAAAATAGCCATTCTAGGTAGCCACTTAGTTTCTTCGATTCATTCAATTTGCGGACTTGATCTTTTTTTATGGTACTACTACTTAATTTCCCTACGTGAGTACTTACATGGACAAGCAAGGTAAACTCTACATATAGATGATCGATCCGGCCTGATATGTATCTATGCACCTCTCTGCAAAATTATTAGATGTGGATGGCACATCTGCAAAATCGTGATTATTTCCCGCGAATATTAACTTATATATATATATACACATCACCTTAATATAACAATAGAGTATATGTTTTTTAATATGATAAATAATTGAACATATATATAAAAAATCAACGGTCTCATCTATTAAAGCCTATAACATCTTGCACCTGGGCTCTAGTTATAAGGGTTTGGTGTTGTGAAATTTGAACTTGTATATTTGTAACGATACATTTGTATTAATTTACATTGTTACTTTTTTATAATTATATATTCTCTCGAGAAATGAAAACGCTTTCCCTAAATAACAATGCATTGGTTGCTGATGTTACTAGCCAACAAAAGAAGGTGACCTCCCAAAGTGATGAGCTAGCTACAAAATTTTCGGTGCACAACGCAAGCATGCCTGCATATATATCCCATCCACACACACACACCCTTATTGCGTGCGTTCGTGCTGCCGCCTACGTGCATATGCGTGCTGCTTTCGCTGTACGTGATCGAATTGGGAACTCTTCTTCTCTTCGATTGTTGCATGCACACGCCGTGCATGCCCCATTGCACCAATAATTTCCTCCGATGGCGACCTCGTCTCATCAGCAAGAGGCGAGATCGATCGTCGTCGTCATTGGGCGGCGGCGGCTGATCGTTCGTTCGTTTCATAGGTCGGGGTCACCGATGCGTATGTATGTATGCAGGTTTTCCTCTCATATAGCTCACCTCCAATCGCGTATTCAGTACACAACACTCTACGTGAGTACGTGACGAGTGCAGCAGTGCAAAAGTAGGGAGAAATAATCATGCGCGAGCTGGATTGAACAAACTGAAATACTAACACTTTAGTTACGTTTCAAGGTGATTAGTCAATAGAAAAGGGGAAAAAATAGTGTGCTCCATATAGGGCCTTCGAAAGGGTGAGATCTATTCATGCATATATGTCTCACAGGTTGGGGTTTTTTTCTTCTTTTTTACTCTTATATATGTCCATGATCTCTCAAATATAAGGGTGGTAATAGACTTAACTTTTTAGCCTAAAAAAATTTGAGAGCTTAATTTCTATACACTTTTAGCTTAGGAATATATTTAAAGGAGTAGATAGGATTGTGAAAAAACCCATGGTCCTTGATCCATTACAACTGCTAATTAAATACTACCAAGATTTTACACCACAGAATATGTGGATCTATTGAGACGCGTCGTCGCTCCGCCTTGAGGATGGGCCGACGCCGCTTTGCCACAAAGCCGAGCCGTCGCTGAGGGGGGGGGGTGCCTCGAGGTGACGAACTTGCCACTGGTGATGGAGCCGTCATCAACCTCCACGTTAGTGCCGCCGATGTCATCGCTGTCGTCCGAGAGCTGGCCAGACAACAATGAGAGAGCTCACTCCGTTGAAAATTTGCTGATAAGTGGGGCCTACCATATGCCACGTCAGCGAAATCAGAGGAATTTTTGGTCCATACTGCCATAGGACCTACTTTACACGGCTTTTAATAGTTGAGGGGTAGAGATTTATGTATTGTGGTTTAGGGACCTTAGACAAACTTGATGTAAAGTTAAGGGACGTCATGTGAACTTAATATTTTTTTCAAGTAAAATTCACATTGACATCCGGCCCAGCCCAACACACATATGGGGCCTGGTCATGAGCTGATTGGCTGACAGATCATACGTACTCCCATCAAACTCACAAATAAAGCTCCACTCGTGCGTGCTTGGGTTATTCGAGTCCCACATATGCCTTGTAGTATTACGTAATAATAATAATGTAATTACAGCAGTCGTGATAAATACGGACACTATTCGTTCGTGTTTAAAAGGTTATTTTGAATGCCCCCGGCCCCGCCGCACTATCATACGATCTCGTGCGTGAGATCGCTTAAATTGTAGGCCTCCGACTCATCAGATCGCTTAAATCGCGGTAAATTCGCTGTCCGAATTGAATCTCCGTCGACGGCAATGGCTGAATCCTCCGAATCTGCGTGGCCGCAGCAGAGTCAGCAGCTGCAGATTAGCAGCACAATGCCGGCCGGTTCTGCATGGCCGGAGGAGGAGAATCTCGAGAATCTCGAGCAGCCGCTTCCCCTGCTGATGCCATCGTCGGAGGATCATCGCGAGCAGCAGCTTGTTCCCGTTCCATGGCTGCAGCAGGATCAGGATCAGGAGTGGCATGAGCAGGAGCAGTTTCTTCTCCTGCCATGGCTGCATCAGGATCAGGAGTGGCATGAGCAGGAGCAGTTTCTTCTCCTCAAAAATCAGAATCAGGAGCAGCTTCAGGATCAGCAACCTCTGCAGGATCAGGAGGAGACGCGTAGATATTTGGGCGTGCCCGGAATCCGGTTCGTGCCGTCGGATATAGAACTTATCCTTGACTTCCTCCGGCCGAAACTACGCGGCGAGCAGCTGCCCAGCTACAGCTACATGCATGTCTGCGACGTCTACTCCGACCATCCTAAAGAACTTAGTAGGTTTGCTGTGTTCAATTTGTACATTTTTTTCTTTGTTAACATATATATGTATATCACACTATATTAACATATCACTATTTTTAGTATTAACATAACTATGATATTTTAGTTTTGTTTTTTTCTTAAACTGTGCATCTTTATCTGTTCTTTGTTAATATATATCACACTATATTAACATATCACATTATTATTTTTGTGTTAATTAACCTGCTATATATCACACTATTTTTCGAGTTTGCTGCTTAATTTTATGCACCTTTCTCTATTCTTGGTTAGCATATTTCACTGTGTTAACACATCACACTATTTCTGTTTATTAACATATCACATTATTTTTTAGTGTTAACCTATCACACTATTTTTTTTTTAAGTTTGCCGCTTAATTTATGCATCTTTCCATGTTCTTGGTTAACATATATCACACTTTATTAACACATCACACTTTTTTTTTTTTGGTTCTAGCGAGTAAGCTGGGTCCCAGCCGCGAAGGAAACTGGTACATGTTTTCACCTAGAAACCGGAAATACAACAAAGGCAAAAGGCCTAGCCGAAGCACCGGTCAATTGGGTTTTTGGAAGTCGACTACCAAGAACGAGGCCGTCCTTGACGCCCTCAGCGATAACATGTTGATTGGATACAAGGCATGCCTCACCTATCACGAATACGATGAGAGCATGCCGACGCCAAAGTTGAAGAAAGAGAACGCGATCAAGACGCCGTGGAAGATGTGGGAGTTCGTGTGTTCCAACTCCAACCGGCCGTTCGACGCGGAGGAGAAGCCCATGCGGGTTAGCTACTATCATATCAATCGCATGACTATATATTTTTTTTTCTATTTAGAATAAGCTTATAGAATCACTTTTTTAAAACAAATGTACCCACATTTGTATTTTATGAAACTGATGAGCAGCCAGAGGTTTAAAAAGTTTGATAAAATAGTTGTTGTGATGATTAGTAGGAGTATACTAATTCTACTGTGTTTTTTTTCTTTTTTTTTCCTGTTTATAAATAGCTCAACGACTGGGTGTTGTGCAAAGTTACCAACAAGGACAACAAAGTTACCACCAAGAAGTTCAAACCACAACGCAGCAAGAAGCCGAAGAAGCCGAAGAAGCTACAGCAGGAGGAACAGCCACAAAACCAAGGCATTGTGATCAGGCAGCCGTCAGAATCCAGCTCGGCCTCCTCGTCGCACCAAGAAATCCCTGGCTCTTCTCTTCCCGGAGCCGGAGGAGACGCCGCCGCGGCGGCGACGGCGGCGGCGGCGGCGGTGGATCCTATGCCATTGCATATGATTCCTCCTTCTTCATGGAATTATTTCAGCACGGGAGTTACTGCAGATGGTATTGTTATGGATGACAGTACGGGAGTCGATTCATATGGTTGTGTAGATGGTGCTGGTGCTCTTAATTTCCAGAGGAACATCTTCTACCACCGTTAATTTCCAGAAGAACATCTTCTACCACTGAAGATGGCAATGGCTTCTGTTCTGTGCAACAGTTTAATTTTGGGCGTTTTTTTTATCTTTCTGTAAATTTGAGTACAGTCTTTTATACTGTAGTTTAGTGACAGGCTTTTGTGATAGATTGTACAGTAGGTTATTTTGGCTATACGATATTAGATGTTTATTAACTGGGACTACAATCTCTGGTGGATTTAAGGATAGAACGAATCAACTTTTTAGTTAACTCAATAAATCAGATTATGACAGTTTATTTGGTGGATAGAAAAAAATCATTCTGCAATAAAAGTCCTTTAATTTGCAGATGGCAATTACTTCTTTCCTGTACGGCTGTATACATGGCCGACTGAATGAATTTCTGAAATATGAAGTTCTGAACTGCAATATGGTTTGGCTTATTGGCCGAATGAATTCTGAAATATGAAGTTCTGAACAGCAAATGTGCAGTGCAATTTGGTTTGAGAGTCGTGAAGTAAAATTATGTTTCTATAATAACTCCGTAAATTTCAAGATATACTTACTTGAATCTTTGGAGATATTCATATCGGTAATGTTACATATAGAGATATATGTGTGTTTATAGGAGCGTTTGCGTCTGCACTGTTTCTATCAGAGCCTCTCTACTTATGGTGTATTTAGTTCATACCAAAATTGAAAGTTTGGTTGAAATTGAAACGATGTGATGGAATCGTTGGAAGTTTGAAGAATTATTTTGGAACTAAACACGGCGTTAACTAGAACTTAACCACAAAACGCTAAGCACAACCGCGTCTTGGGCTCCCAGTGTTCCAGTGTGCCTCCGCCATGGCTGGGAAGCAGCTCACCTCCTCCTCCCTCGCGCGCGCGCGCGCCGCCTCACCGCGCGGCCTCCTCGCCGCCACCGCCCTCCTCCTCCTCCTCCTCCTCGCCGCCTCCTACTCCCTCCTCCTCTCCCCCTCCTCGCCCGGTGGCCTCGCTAGCCCTAGCTCCGGCCCCGGCTCCGCCGCCGACACCGCCTTCCTCGCCTCCCTCGACCGCTTCCTCGCCTCGCCCCGCCGCTCCGCGCCCTCCTCCGCGGCCCCGGGCGACCTCGACGCCGCGATCCGGGCCGAGGAGGAGGCAAGGCTCCACGGGGGCGGCGCCTGGCCGGCGGCCCCGGCGCCTCTCAGGGTCTACGTGTACGAGATGCCGAGCAGGTTCACGTACGATCTGCTGCGGCTGTTCAGGGACTCGTACCGCGAGACCTCCAACCTGACCTCCAACGGGAGCCCCGTGCACCGGCTCGTCGAACAGGTGAGATCGAACTGCTTTCCGCATAGCCGTGGAGAGTGGAGAGTGGAGAGTGCTTGTGGGTTTCAAGTTGACGAGTGTTTTTGTTCGCAAAATGGTGACAAGATTGAGCAAATTGATGTGGATTGCTTGCTGTTTTGGGGTGAGAAGCATTGTGCTACTGTATGATGCAACATTGCAAGTATTTTCTGATGCTTTGGAAAATTTGGAGATGTTACTGTCTTACTGCTACAAGCATGTGTACACATTAGATCTTAGTGGTTTGATATATTCTGATCCCTTTAAGGACTTATTAACTTATTACCGTAGTCGTTTTTCTCTCAAAAATTTGGCGATTGATTAGATACGACCGTGTGATGTATTTGGGATCCGATGCTATCTAGTGAGGTGCATGTGCTTCTGGGTTGGATCCAATTCATAGAGTAGTTTTAGATTTTGATTTTTGTGGCAAGTTTTGTGAGAAGTGAGCTTTCGATATTTCTGACCAGTGATCACATATAGTTTTTGATGCTAGACATCTTTGTGATTCCTGTTACATTTGCTATTTAGTCTGTACAAATTGGTAGTCATATGTGTTTCAAGACAGCGTTTGAAGTTTGGACGATGCTCATTTTTTTTTAACATTACAGATCCGTACTTAGTGATGTACATCATGTGTGAATCAAGCTTCTGATGTTCTCTTTAAGATCCTGGAATAACTATCTCAATTTGGAAGGATATAATTAACCGGTTTCACTTGTCGGCAGTATGTTTTTCTTTTTTCCAATCTCTGATTTGTTATCTGCTCACATATGCAGCATTCTATTGACTATTGGCTGTGGGCTGATCTCATTGCGCCCGAATCACAAAGACTTTTGAAGAATGTTATCAGGGTTCGGCGTCAAGAAGAAGCAGACATTTTCTACGTACCATTCTTCACAACAATCAGTTACTTCTTGCTGGAGAAACAAGAATGCAAGGCACTTTATAGGGTGTGGGAGCATCTCTCAAGGTTTATTTTTCAGCTAGTGTTTGTTGTAGGGTATGCACATGGACTAGCTAGTGTTTATTTACAACTAAAATTTTGATAGTTCCTGCTGGCAGTCTGGCATTCAATACTCAGTAGTAAAGAGAGTTGAACTTTTCTCTAGTCATAACTGGAATAGGGCAGGGCTTTACCTGAGCTCAGTTTTCTTACCACTTTCTGTGATGGCTTTTCTTGGTTCACTTGACTGTAGGGATCATTTTCATCTATTTCTCCACATGTTGCACAATATATTCACCTAAGTTTATTATCAAGTGGACTTTGTCCTGAAATTTGTTCACCTAGGTGGCTAGGTTTATTTACAGAAGGATATTGTCATGAAATTTCTTCACCCAAGTTTATTTGCAAGAGGACAGTATTGATATTGTTGTTTTGTTGGTGTTAGGAAGCTTTGAAATGGGTTACTGATCAACCTGCTTGGCAACGTTCAGAAGGCAGAGATCATGTAATTCCCGTTCATCACCCATGGTCATTTAAGTCAGTTCGGAGATTTGTGAAGAAGGCTATATGGCTTCTGCCTGACATGGATTCTACTGGGAACTGGTATGGTATTAATTGTCTGCTGCTTTGCCTTAAATAGCTTCTGTGTGCAATAGTTGTGTTACCAAACTCAGTTTCACCCGTTTTCTCAGGTATAAACCAGGGCAAGTTTATTTGGAAAAGGATGTCATCCTTCCATATGTTCCAAATGTTGATCTTTGTGATTCTAAGTGTGTATCAGAAACTCAATCTAGAAGAAGCACATTGCTATTCTTTCGAGGAAGACTGAGAAGGAATGCTGTATGCTTCTTGTCATTTTCCAGTTTTTGACAGCATGAAATACATGCACGCAATACTTGAAATTCAAGTTGGCTTATGTGAATCTTAATTCTTTATTCTGTTTTTTGTTTAGGGAGGCAAGATCCGCAGTAAACTTGTGACAGAACTAAAAGATGCAGAAGGCATAATCATAGAAGAAGGGACTGCTGGAGCTGATGGCAAAGCAGCAGCTCAGAACGGCATGCGCAAGTAAATATACAATTCTATATTATTTGTATTGTAGCTGTTACTGAATATATTTGACTGGCAGGTCTCTCTTTTGCTTGAATCCGGCTGGGGATACTCCATCTTCTGCTCGTCTGTTTGATGCAATTGTTAGTGGTTGCATACCAGTTATAGTCAGTGATGAACTAGAGCTTCCTTTTGAAGGAATACTTGACTACAGGAAGGTAAACTTGGTTTATCGCAGTATTAATGTACTGTTTTCTCATACCACGTATCTTAGTAAAGGTTTTACTACATATATCTGAGTGGAGCTCCAAAATTTGATGTCTTGCTTGAAGAACGGGATGCTGTGCTACTTTGTATTTGATGTATATGTCAATAGTCAGAGAGTTAGGGTAGCTCAATGGCCATGTTATCAGCTAGTTTGACAGGTCTGGATTCAATTCTACAAAGGCTATTTTAAATAGAAAAAATTCTACAAAGGCTACTTGTACCAACCATACTTTTCTGCACCAATTAAGTCTCTGAAGCTTATGTGATTATTTTCTTTGGGGGAAGCTTCTGTGAAATTTGACATGCCTATGAATTCAGTATACTTCAGTAGTTTTTTACTTTATGTGTACTTGCACCATGTGCAAGCTTGTGATAAAAAGCAAGGAGAGAAATTACCTCAGTGATTTTCCATTATAAATTAAATAAAGGCCCTTTGGTGATTGACCCACTATAAACTAAATAGAAGTCGGTTGCTATTCTGCATATACTTTACAATCTGTGGGACACTTCATGTCTTAAATAACCACCAGATTTTCTTGAGTCTTTTATGGTAGCATGATGTTTTTTTCATGTATTCTCGTTTGTATTTGTGTTGCTGCAATTTAAAGCACATATTTTCAATAGTGAATTGCAGTGCACAGCACAATGATTGATTTGTTCTGCAGATAGCATTGTTTGTTTCATCAAGTGATGCTGTTCAACCTGGTTGGCTGGTGAAGTACCTGAGAAGTATTGATGCCAAAAGAATCAGAGAAATGCAATCAAATCTTCTGAAGGTTAGCTTGGTATTTTAACATATATTGCATGAAGTTTTTCGGAAGCTTCAATTTTGTGGACAGCAATTTTACTTGTGATTCATTTACAGTACTCAAGACATTTTCTATATTCAAGTCCTGCTCGGCCTCTTGGACCTGAAGATCTTACATGGAGAATGGTAATTCTATTCGAACTCTTCTAGCATCCATAGATACTTGTGTAGCTGTGCCATGAAGAGAGATTTTCTTGCAACAACTTTTGTTAACACCTCAAGCATTCCCATCACTCTATGATCCTCATGCTTTAAAGAGTTAAGGTGATTATTTCTGTAAATCCCCTCAACGAATCCATATGCCACTTATGGAACCTGAAATGCAGATTGCTGGTAAGCTGGTAAACATCAAGTTGCATATTCGACGGTCTCAACGCGTGGTCAGAGAGTCAAGGAGCGTATGTACATGCGACTGCAGAGTGGGGAACAACACGAGGATGTTTTGAGTCTACCTTATATTTTGTATTTCCGATTTCCATAGCTTAGCTATTCTTTAGTTGTTACTAGCCCGGGCTTCTGACACTAAGGCGCTTGTGTAAATGGTCCTTGAAAAACACAACATACTTTTGATCCATTTTGCCCGTGACGTGTGTAATTGGGGTGTAACAATACTTCGGTTGAAGACTTGCAGATATGCAGTGTGCCAAATCCTGTGATGATAGAAACTTTTTACTCAGATTGCATGACACCCAATGTTAAGGAACAAGATGTCCTCTGATGTAATCAAGGTTTTATTATTTGGCACATGCTTCAGTGATCTTGTGGAATGACTAGCAGTTCTACTTGCTTGAACTTTACCGTTCATCGCTAAAGCTAGATAGCTTTTGCCTGATTTTGTGATGGTTGAGAAATCCAAAGTCCAGTCGTAGGTAAAAGCTAGCATTACTCACGCACCGTATTTTACTAGTTAATTCAACGAAAAGATATGCAACCGCATTGTGTACCTAGCTTTGAACCAATTCTAGAGAAAAATCATGACGGAAATCCACAAACTTTCGAAGTAACCATATGCCACCATATCAGCATTTATCCAAATATCTCAGCTTCTGAATTCACAGCTGACCGCGAGGGGTTCAGTCCCAACTTTGCCTACCCAAACATCATCGACTGTAGTCAGATCAGCAGCATCACATGCCCCCCCCCCCCCCCCCCCCCCACATAATTTTACAAAATTGATCTTGCAAGGCCTACATTCACACATCGCGAGAGACTCCACGAGAATGGGCATTGCAAATGTTGCACTAATTTACTATTACTACTTCCACAGCGGCAAACGAGGTTAGCCATTTGAAGTAACCAGCTTCTCCATACTTCTAAAGTCTTGAACATAGTCCACTTCCTAGTACCACCAAAAAAGCAAAAGGATCTGCAAAAGCAAGACAACCAGTGAGAGCTTATCCCAAGATAAGTTGTCCACAAATAGAGGAAAACAAGGAGCTAGTTAAAAAAATTCATAGTAAGTACACCCTTCTTGGTGTTGCATCAAACAATCTGAGATGCTAAATGACAAGTTGGTATACTTAACAAGATTCACAAGCCCCTTTCTGGTGTCATGTAAACGCTGCCAAATGCATTGCAGTGTTTTGAAAGAGACAAAGAGTGAACCTCAGATATGATATTCTTGTATTAGCGATTCAAAGTAATTAAACAATCAGAAGCAACAGCAAAGTTCTAATTTTGAATCTCACATCAACTTGGCAGGACAGTAATTATGTGGACAGATAAGTGAGATAACCAATGAAGTAAAACAACTTAGTCATTTGAAATAAACAAGCAGCAACTACTGTGGCTGTGCTGTAATATATCTCAATAATGGTCTTGAAAATAAAGAATCTCCAATGACAGGGTCACATGAGTAACCATATCCTTGCGAGTTGCAGTGCATTCCTAGGACACAATTATGTGGAAGTACGAATTATTCAACTGCAAACAAGCTATGATAGAAGACCTATAGGGAGAGGGTCAGAGAGAGAGAGAGAGAGGGGGGGGGGGGGGGGGGGTGGACAGGGGCAAAATTCTGTATGGAGGATATAGCTTTTTTTTTTGCGGGGATGTATGGAGGATATAGCTGCCTAGTGCCTTACTGCATAAAGAAAATTCACTGCAGATTGTCGCCACTCACAATGACATGAGGAGTGATATAATAACAGTTTTTCGTTCCTTCTATACAAAACGTCCAAAATAAAAGAGATTAGTTTTGAGTTAATTATGATGGCTGACCTACTACATCCAACAGGGGTAATAGCCTAACAGCTTATTATTTTTAATTTTAGGACCAAGTCAGAAGTCCATATGAAAGGCAGCGCAGCATAAGCATGCATGGCAACAAGAATGGACATAGAATTAATTGCGTGTAGAATGGAAATCAGGTGAGAACAAGAATGCATGAGCAGGACAAACAGGAATTTCTAACAGCAGAGAAATTATTAGTATGCACGGTGGTCAAAGTTGAAAACATCAATAAGATGAATTTTTTTACCAGGTAAATATATTTGCATGTTGATAAGATAATGCACATCTTCAACAGTCAGCTAAAAAAGCCCCGGCAATTTGAGGATCCACAAAGGCAGTTCTTAGCTCTAGACCCTACACCCCTAGATTCATATCCGACGTCGCCATAGTCATAAGTTAGTTCTGTCATGGGAGGAATATGCTTCAGTGCGAAGAACATGATGTGCGGATAACCATCCTCTCCATGGTCAAATTGAACTGGTTGCCAGAAGGTGTTAGGGTTGCAACTATGGTTCATGAAACGTGCAACATTTCCCATTTTCATTGCACTTATCTTGATGGGCAGCGGCTCAAAAGTATCAGCTGAAATATTTATGCTGTGTTCCCCTATCAATTCAGGCCCATAATTCCATTTTAATGTCTTCTCGCCAGGACAGACAGTTCGAAAAAGATAATCATCTTCACCATCCAAATTAACTTTAGTATCATCAACAACCTCACCAACATACTCACAAATAAATGACCCAGCCCGTATAGGATCCCATGAACGAAGACCCCAGCCTCGATTTGTGGTCCTGAAGACCTCAAGGTGGATCCTTACTCCCTTTTGGGCTACCCTATTACGACAGTTGATTGAACATCGGCAAGATTCACCACATTCATATACCATAAGCTTGCGACATACAAGCAATCCTGATGAACTGTACGGTAAGTCACCTCCATTATGCTGTGCACAATCACAACTGGTATCACCAGGCAGACAAACACTAGTGCATCTGCAACCCTGAAATGGCTTCATAGAGCGGAGTGGCTTCAAGTACTTGACCTGAGTAATATAGTTGAAGTGCCCTGGTCCTTTCTCACTGTTAACATCATTGATAAGACACACTGGGAGATTTTCAGCACCAGATGATAGATCAGGGTGCAAAACTTTGCCTCTAGCAGCTGGATTTTCTATCCATCTCTGGCACATCTTCCAGATTGCAACTGCATCAGGCTGTCCTGGCTCTCGCTGCAACTTGTACTTGAAACAATTGATCCCAGTCTTTGTTCTTTCTTTCCAGGACTCATGAATCTTATAAAGACCATCATAGATATAAACTTTCCCAGTCAAGCAAGCTGGATCCTTGTAACCACGTACAACCCGGATCACATTCTTTCTGGACAGACTCCTCTCAAGAGCAAGGTTACCCCTCTCAAGCTTCTGGTCCTGCTTCTCCTCACTGTTCCTGCTTATACCTCCAGAACCACTGTAGACCAGTGTATCTGTATCATCATCATCATTCTCATAAACACCTGCAGCAACAATACATATTGCTACAGAGTCATCCTCATCACCAAACTTATTCATATAATCAATTCCACCCATGCTAGGTGCATGCAAGCCGATAATGCATAGCTCCATCCTGAAGTAGAAAATATCCCCTACTTCAACTCCAGGGACAGCTCCAATCCTCTTCCCAATGTTAGCCCTCAGATTACTGGCCAACATGATGGCACCAGCCTTCAGGTCTGCACGTTTGCTAGTCTCTTGTGTCTCATCCAATTGAAGATGCCTACGCCGCAGTGCCTCGAAGGTCATGAGAAGCACTTCAACAACCTCCCTGGGATCGCTGGATGGAGGCATCAAGGAAATCTCATTGTCAGTAGCAGCCTTCCTATTAGAGGTCTTAGGGCGTTTCTTTGTTCCGTTGGAGCTGTCGGTGCCCAAACCATCACTTATGTTATATCCTTTGAGATGGGATGGCCTCTTGATCTTCCGTCCAGATGCTGATGTTTGGTTACCACCGTAAGGCTCATCATCATCATTGTCGTCATCATCCAGTGATATCACACTTGGTTGTGTTGATTTGCAAGCTGAGATAGGAGTGGCGTCAATTGGCCCAGTTGCACTAGCACCTACATTTGGAGTCCCATTTGCAACAGATTCACCTCTGCCAGTTTCCTGACCACCAAAAGCAGCAGTCTCGCCTCTACCAGCATCCTGATCACCTCCAGCGGCAGTCTTGCCTCCACTAGCATCCTGATCACCACCACCAGCAGTCTTGCCTCCACTAGCATCCTGACCACCGAAAGCGGCAAACGATCTGACCGCAGGAATGTTCAAAGATCCAAAAACCCAAGGAAACTGCCCAGCTGGTGCGACAAATACCAGCGGTGGGGCTGTCGACCGGTTAAGCACATCGACCCCCAATGGTGCAGGGAACATTGGAGCCAAAGTCTTCAGGGGCTTGACTTCCAGAACATCCTGATCAGGAGTAGGCATGAAATTTGATTCCCGGTTCATCTTCACTAGTATCAGCTGACTATCTGCATTAACAAATCACAGGTTAATCCCGGCACATCACTGTTTGCCAAAATGAACAAAAAAAGGAACAAACTTTAGCATCTGCATGCGACTTCTCTAACCTCTATTCGCACAATTCACTTCAAAAAAAAAATAAAAAAAGAGACAACTTTGACACTTGACAGATGCCGGGGCCAACACTAACACGGGGCATGGGGGTTCAGCTCAAACCCCAAAGTTTTCATTTTTATTTCTTTCGGAAACGAATAGAGATCAGTACTGCAACATGCATCAAAGAACCCCTCCCACCCCAAAATAAAATAAAATAAAAACTGTGTGTGTGTGTTAAGTGGAGGGAAAGAAATCAATCCCAGGTCAGGATGGATACCCTACCTACGCCGCCCCCACGAATCATCGCGGAAGAGGAGGTAGAGAGAAGAATGAATACCTTCAGTTCGTTCGATTCGATTCGAGAAGAGACGAGACGGAGGTCAGTGGAAGGGGAGGCCAGCCACACCGCCCTCTCCGAACCAGCTCGCTGGCCCTGCGCGAGAGCAAAGCTGAGGTGCGGAGGAGGAGAGTGGGATCGCGAAGGAGAGTAGGAGCACTTGCACACGTCGCGCACTCCGAGGCCGCTCGCCAGCGGCGCGCACGAGGAGGCGAGGAGGAGGCGGAAGGCCGGCCGCGGCCGCGGCTCAGCACAAGGAGGGAACACACACAGAGTGAGCAACCGAGGAAGCGAGCGAGAGAGAGAGAGAAAAGAAGGCAATGGTCAATGGAGGAGAGGAGAGAACATCAAGAGGGCATTCTGGTCATTCTTTATTTTTTTTCTCGGTTTTTTTATTCAAAATTAAAATCCCTCCTCGTTTCCATCCGCAGGAGTGGAAAGGAATGCTTTGAAGAAATTTTGCATATTTTTTTGTTGGAATTAATTTCATTCCTAAAGAATTAGTAGTAGCATCTATTGAAAAGCAATAGAACGTTTTCACGATATTCTAATCCAAACCACATATTGTGTTTTTCAATAGCCTGTCAGATAAGTAATACAACGTCTTCACGATATTCTAAATCTATTTTGCGTAAAGTATTTCTAGAGATCCACGAAATTCTAAATCTAATTGGCGTAAAGCATTATAGGTAAGTAATAAATTAATTTTACAACATTCTATATCCACATGGTTTATCGTATTTATGAAGAATCAATAGCATGTCAGGTAACTAGGTAAGCAATAAAATGTTTCCACTATATTCTAAATCCAGTTCGCGTGCAGTATTTCTAAAGAATTATTAGCCTACCGGGTTAATAAAACGTTTTCACAACATTCTATATCCAGATTATGCATCACATTTCTAAAGAAGTAATAAAGCATTTTATGATCTGGATCACCTATGTATTTTAAAAAAAATCAAAAGCTTGCTATGTAGTATGTGTTTTCACAATATTTTCGAAATCTAGTTCACATAGTAAGTGCTGGTACTTGGGTTGGGTGAACAACCAACCATTGAAACAACATGTAGATGTATATGGAGGCCGATGGATCCAGGCGGCGACGGGTGATGGCGACGACGATGAGAAGGTGCTCGATCTTTGCGAGGACGGAAAGTGGAAGGAGGAGCGGTGTGAGGCCCACGATTGGCAACCAGGTTTAGCCAGCCAGTCCAGATGTCTAAGTTTGGCTAGCTAGAAATCTGGTTAGCGGGTCTGCTATCATTTATAGTTCACAGTTACCAAATTTTAGCTTAGAAAGTGTGATAGTCATACCGTTGGAGATGCGTTAAGAGCTCTAAATGACAAAGGGTTGGCATTAATGTACCCAGAAGATCAATTTATTATCTCTAATCCATAGAGTGCCAACCTTTTCATTAAGCACCATTGGATCATCAAGTCTATTTTTCTCTCTTCTCAATGAAAGTCTTGCGATCAAGATCCATTTTACTTCTTGATGCTACTTCCATTGTAAAATATAGGATAACTATTTTTTTCGATGTTTCGTAATAAGACATGCATACATGTGAAGACGATAAATTGTCTTTCTACATCCTTCGCCCTCAAAATCTTTTGAGGTTATCCAAATGAGAAAACGATATTATCTTTTTATTGATCTTTTAATATAAAGGGCTAAACGGCTCGAGCAAAGTGAGACTGAACAAAACACGATTCTGATAGCTAATATAACATCGTTGTCTGCCGTCACATGGCACCATCATTACAACACGTCACCATGAACCGCTGCAACTATTACATCTCCGTCTCTACATCTCCATATTTTATACTGATGATGTAACTGATGTTGCAAGATGCCTTGGATGAGCAACAAGTTTCAAGGCCTCACTGGCTTTGCCGAGAGAAACAGGGTAGATAGGATGGACATACAGAAAGGGCTTCCTTTAAGCATGTATCTTCAGTGTCAATAATTTTAAGTTTCATACATCTTCAATCCTAATGTCATCATAATTATCGCTGTAATTTGACTTTTGTATGCCTGGATTTACTATAAACGATAACGTAATGTACAATTTTAACTGTGAAACACTAAAATGTCGCTTGCAACTTCCACCATGACAATCATATCTAGGGCGAGACAGGAAAATATTTAGGCAGGAGATGTTCTGACTCAAGGAAAAGTTAAAATGCACCAGAGCTGCATGAAAACCAACGGAAACAATATTTTTTCTACAGTGCTGAATATCTCTCAGGTGATCCTTGAGACTAGTGAGAATAACACTTGATCTTCCAACCTTGCTCTCCTATGAAGATCGCAGTCTAGAAGGTATTAACAATGATAAGATACATAGATTTTATAAGAAGCTGTTGCTGATAGAGAGAATAATTGCTTACTTCCACAGTACTCAGGTTCAAATCCATAGAATCAAAACGGCTGTAGAAAGAAGAACTTCAAGTACCAGAATAAGCTCTATTTATTATCGGAGCCAAAAAATAAAGAACAATCCTCAATATATGTAACGTGGGTAAAAGCAAGTTCCAGAAAAAAAAAGTCTCCAAGCATAATATGATTTGAAACACTATATAATATAACATGTGGACCTTAAGACATCTAATATTTTTGTCATTTAGTTACTCTTTCAGGCTCAACAACTTCAATAATCTTCCCAAACCCATGCATAGGAGTAATGTTTATTGGATAAGAATGAAGTGAGGCGCTAAATTTTGAGTCACAAAAAAAAGAAGCAAAAATGGCATAACAGAAGGTGCATCAAGCCAGCAGCTAATCAGATGCACATGACTCACCAGAGTAAACAGACAATCTTCCCTTCATGGCAGAACACAAGAGGTAGTTGTCCATCATAAGTTGCAGGGCCATATGGGCAGTACTGTCTTACTGTCCTCTGCAGCTCTAGGATATATATACTGCTTCAATCTGGGCAAATTGTAGTTCATGTATGCAAATACTCCACACATCTTTCTTCTTCTCATTATCACACGTCTTCTCATGCACATGGAACAGAAAGGAACTGGGACCTTTTATTCAAGATAGGAAACCATAAACTATGTATCGAATAGAGGAATGAATGTTTCAAAAATTGGACTTCTTACCGCATAGCCAGACCCACAGTATGCAGTTATACATTCATTCTATCCACATGATAATACAGAGAACTGAGAATCGTGCTGTATCTAACACCACAAATCATTGAGTATTTCATAGGATTCTACGGATAACTGCTAAAATCATGCCATGATGCCAAAGCATAAAACAAGAACAATATAATCAGCTAATGGGGATCAGATATACTATATCAGTTCACTTCCCTCCATGTCGCATGAACCCCAAGTCCTTAAGTATGGAGTTTACCCCTTGATGTTCACATGAGAAATATGAACCAAATATAATGACTAATCAAATGATAGTTGTAATTGCTTCTACTGCCATCTTTAATCTTTCAGAAAAAAATGGAACAGTTGGCTCCATCACAACACTATGGCAGATAAGAGATGAGACTTTAAAGTTATCTCAATTAAACATTCATTTGCTCAAGTGCTTTAAGCAATCCAGACATCACAATTCACATGCATGTACACAACTACCACACATAGAACAAAACGAACAGAGCACATTAAAAATGGTAAACCATGAAGCTCGATTTTGTACAAAACCATGAAACTGATCGCTGCAATTGTTAGCATACATTTACAAACTGTCAAAACATGATCTCAACTACAGATCACGACCCATCTGCACAGCTCAGCTCTGAAATGAGAGCCCAGGCCAATCAAACAGATCTATGAAAGAATTGTGTGACATCTCTCGACGAAATCGTGTGACATCTCTCGACGAAATCCTCCAAACTTACAAGTTTACAACAAATTGTTACAGCAACATCCCTCAGATCATATAACAGCGCACTAATACCAACCTAGAAAAATAATCGCGAAACGGATAAATGTGGAGAAATCAACTACAGAGGGGGAAGGGAGGAGGTGTAGCGGGTGGCGCGCGCACATCAGAGGAAGCCAAGGAGGACGGCGGCGCCGAGCACGAAGAGCCAGACGATGTGGACGAGCAGCAGCGCCTGCCCGGAGACGGGCGCGGAGCCGGCCCCGACCTCGCAGTATCCGCGCCGCGCCACGCGCGCGCCGGCGCAGGCGGCCTCGGGGCACCCGCACCAGTACGTGACCCCGTCGGCGCCGCAGACCGGGTCCGGCCGGAAGCACCGCACGGGGCACAGCGGGGCCTCGCTCCCCGCGTCCGACACGGGGGCGGCGCAGGGGTCGGAGACCTCGGCCTCCGAGGCCGCCGCGGAGGACGAGGCTAGGGTTTGGGCGAAGAGGAGCGAGAGGGACGCGAGGAATAGGACGAGGAGGCGGAGGCGGGCGGTCGGGGTGTAGGAGGGCGGCATGGCGGCGGAGGCGGAGTCGCCGGCGGCCGGTGGTCGCCGGCGAAGGGATTGGAGGGGATCACGGCGGTGGTGGGGGTGGGTGGGTTTGGAAGTGGACGGCGAGGCGGTGGAACGGGTCGGAGTTTAGACAGGGGCCGAAGCTTCGGGTGGCGTTGGTGGGTGCGCGTTTGGTTGGACTTGGCTGGCTGGATCGCGTTGGCGACTTGGCGAGACCGGCCGCCGTTGGGTTGGCCGTCTACTCAGTTTTGTTTTTGGAAGTGTTTACTTTATTATCATTTTAATTAACACTATTAAACTGGATTTGAGAAAAACACTAGTATTAAAATTTAGTGTTACCAAATTATGGATCAGCAATAAACTAAACATGATCTTATAAAATAAAATCTTACCTTTTGATAGTTTCAGAAATTTTAGGTTGGTAACGAACTAAATATAACCTTGCTAAATACAATTTACCAGAATTTGGTAGTTCTAAAAATTTCCTTTCATAAAAATACTATCAGAACTTAGGAAGACATCAAACTAATTTGACATTACCAAATTTTAGTCTACCATTTTGGTAATAAAATTACTCTCTTTCATTCTTCACACAAGTTTCATTAGCGATAATCCCCGTTCAAAAAAAAAGCGATCAGGCACATCGGAATATTAGACTTTCAGATACCTACTTTCATTCAGCAATCTTCTGATGGCGTGCCACAAACTATTTCCCGATTCGATTCTTCTCTTGCGGTGCTAAGTCGCCGTCCAACCAATGTGTGTTACAAACATAGTTATGCAGGCAACCGTATTCATTTTTCACAAGTTACTTTGCAAGCTGAGAATTTTGCTATGCGACGGACAAATATATCATCAGGTAAGGTTGCAGTTAATAATTTTGGAGGCAAGGACGCTAAAATGCAGGAAAAACATCATTGAGTCGTTCAATCTTGGGTGAACACCAAATAAGGCAAACGCGAAACGAGCAATTCATCAAGATTTAAGGGACAAGTTCAGTCAAAAGTCAGATATCCATTCACTGTCCAGCATCAAACTTTCCATGAATTTAGTACCATAAGTACATGCGAAGTTTTAAAATCCGACAGAATGGCCATGTCCCTGTGTGCCAGTAATGACATCAAAGATTTCATCAGTGGCCAAACGTAGAACATAGTCGGCTCTCCTCTTAATCAGCATCCATCTCCTCAAGCGCTGCCTGAGCTGCAACCTTGGCCTGCTCCAAAAGATCAGCAGGAACCTGTATGCAGTATGCCAAGTGAGCAAAGTTCACAAAAATATGGACAGAGTTTATTTATTTTTAAATAACAACAGAACACCTTCTGATGCTGGCGATTTGATTCATCACATATCCAGCTTAATTCCAACTCAAAAGCTTTGTCCTTAGCTTCATCATGTACTCCATAAATGCTGCACAGAACAAATTATAAGAAAGTGAGAACTGTTTTTTTTTGGTCAGACAAGTAGCTTTATTCAAAAAGGATTTCTAAATATTATTAGAGATAAAATATCCAAACTATTTTTTTAGTCTGCTTTGTTCATTACCATCAGTTGACATCGACAGTTCATGCGAGCTAGAACCTACCTTTAAAAGAAGAATCTACCTACAATAAAATCTTCCGATATGATTATGTAGCCAACTACTCCCACTATGCCAAAATAAGTGCTCCTTTAGGATTAAAATTTGTCCCAAAAAAGTGCTCTTTTAAAGTACTACTTGTCCTATCAATCACCACCCATTCAAATTCCTCCACGTCTTCCCACTCCTAACTATCCCTCGTTTAATAAGAGGTATCTAGGTCATTTCCCTCCCCTCATAATTTGGCTTTCCGATGCTAGAAGGCGCACTTATTTTGGGACGGAGGGAGTACTTTTATTTTAAAGCAGAAATAACTAAATGATTATTACTACCTCTGTTATATTTTAGATGATGTCTAGGACATCAACACAATTTCCGATTCACATGTTTGATCATTGTTCCTTTCTAGTCATACCTTTAAATATTATTAAAAATACAATTACATGAATTTATTTTTCATGATAAATCTATTAATGTCACTTTCCACATATGAAATCTGACCCTTTTTGCATTAATTAGTGAGTAAAGATTTCAAGGTTTAACTGCACATGTTCTAGAACACCATCTACTGGGAGTAGCAAATAAATCTTATGCATGATGTTGCAGGTATAACCACTAGAACGAAGAATGGCATCAAACATATGTGAAATCAAATAATATATAGAAAAATATGAATGAAAAAAACTGTAGATGATATGCATTCAGTCAAAACAAAGTGCAAAATTCATGAACACAATTATATTATTATTGTTGGAGAAAGGGTGTTCAATACATACATCTTTGCAACCTCCACAATGCCTTCCCGGCAGGTAAGCTCGGAAAGCTTCAACTTCTCTATTTCACTGAAAGACAGAATTCGAAAAGTTGGAATCAGAACTATTCTGATGACCAAGACGGTGCAAATTGAAGCAAAAGATAATGTTGGATGCTCAACAGTAGCTACCAACAAGACATCAGATCCACACACAGATAGACAATTACAGAATTGACAGGCTTGCTCTGTAGAGGTCGATCTAAAATGATTGCTGAGAGTTCTCTTCAAACAAGTCCTAATTTGCATAAGCTATATGGCTTAATGGTACCTCTTTCCTCTATGAGAAGGGTAAAGATGACCAAAAACACATATTCTCTTTCCTCTATGAGAAGGGTAAAGATGACCAAAAACACATATTGAAATTTCATGAAAAGTGGGTTTTAAACCAATCCCACCCATCAGTACATGGATCATTGGATCCACATTAACACTCCAGTGATCCACACAAATTAAGTGATGGGTCAATACAACAAAAGGCATAACAACCGTTAAACATGTAATTGTATCAGTATGTTAATGTGGTTTGGTCGTTTCATACTTCTATGTTAAAACCAAACAAAACATGGATGGACATTGTAAGGATCTGATGATTACAAAAGCTAAGATGGTATATGGATTATGGACAATGGAGGAACTACCCTCCCTCATATTCCAATTATCAGCAAGCTGAGTTGCGATGAATTAACAATACCTGTGTTCTCTTGGAAAATATGAAATAGTTAATTTTCATAATTGCATCAACTTTGTTTTAAAACAGAAGATATTAGTGCTGACAAAGAGAGCACCCAATACAATTTGAAGCTGATAAACTTACGTTTTTGCAGCCTGTCTTCCTTTACCCAGAGCAGCACCAAAGTATTTCTGTTCAGGATTCAGCTCAGTGAATAATATGCTCAGATCCCAGAAGGAACTATAAAAATATCTATGTATAAAAATATGGTGTGGAATGCTCCTATATGCATCCATTGAACAATTTAATTGCTAATAATGGTTCACATAGAGATGAAAAAAAACAAAAACCAAGAGCCTAAGACGAGTTTGACTTCTTGTGTACTGTAGTGTTAGCTTACGTATGAGACTCCTGAGGGTTCGATCATGTAGAGCTGTGGCCCATCCCTATCATAACCTCCAAGAATAACTCCACAACCAAAAGGCCTGATACATGTAAATATAGTTAGAATCAACTAACCGAACAATAATTATTTTATTAAATCATGTAAGCCATGTCTCCAGTAATAATGCAACAATTATGCCAATGTCTTACCTGAGCCACCAGTAGAGTGTACAAAGATGAACGTAGCTAGCCACACGATCAGCCAATTCTTTTACAGAAATGGGTTCGCCATAGACCCTAGTACATCACAGCATTAGAGGATAATCATAAAATTATGTCTACATGCCCCACAAGTTTATGTGCGTACTTCTCATAACTGGCCGCTTCCGATTTTGCTCTTGAAACAATTTGCCTGCCATCTGCAGCTAAACCAGCAACAGCCTGGAAAAAAATATTTTATAGTTAAAGGACACGATGTGTTATGGGGTGAGTGGAAGACAAAGATGGGGAAAAGAAGCCCCGACAGAGAACAACTTCTTTTACCATAACATTAATGAGAATTATATCCTAGAATATAGAGGTAGAAATTAAAATACATAAACAACATCCTTGCTTTATTCTTCATCAATTGTACTTTTTTTACACTGAAATCGTAATACATTTGAGGATCTATGTACAGGGAAGCAAGATGTTACCAAGCCAGAGTGCCAGTGCACTGAATGGATCCTCCTATTAGATCCCTCCAGCATCATTTTCGAAGTTACTAGCTTCTCCACACCCTAAAGAACCAACAAACAAATGTCAATCGAGCACAAAAAGTACACCTCTTTGAAATTTGTCTATCAGTTTACAAATATTACCAGGACGATTCCATCTTTGCACTTGATTCCAACAACAGTCCTGTTAACATATATTAGAACGTCATTACATAATTGCACACAGAAAGGAAGAAGCGGTAGCAAAAGAAAGGAAAGAAAGGGGAGTAATTAAACCGAACCCGCTGTTGTCGACAGCCTTCGTGGCGTACTCAACCTGGAAGACGCGACCATCCGGAGAGAAGGTGGTAACAGACAGATCGTATCCTGTGCCTATGCTGCTCATCTTCAACTATTGCGTGTTATCTACTCCTGAAGAAAGCACGAAAAAACCCTAAAAGATTAGCTGTCTACAATCCACATCCACACAATCAATCATCAAAACAGAAGATCACCCCATACTCCGCTCAGCAATGCATGAAGGAAGATCTTACCGCGCATCAAATGAACTAAATTCTTAACTAAAAAAACATCCTACAAAATAGTCAAGAGGGGGCTCTTCATCCACGGAGCTCCATACCTAAACCATGGGCAGCGCATGTACACTAATTGGACGGAATAATTCCCACTAGAAACACCTATATTTGGAACGGATTTCCTGAAATTCACAGCGGAGACCAGAACGAACTAGATCAGGAGCGAAATCGACCCCAGGGAAGAGCTAGGGCATACCTTACGAAGAGAAGAAATCGGCCCCTGCGTGCGGATCCCCGATCCACTCCCCGCCAACCCAGTAGAGGGAACAGGGAGGAGCTTCCGCGGCGGCGGCGACGGCGGACGAGTCGACCGGAGAGGAGAGCGGCGGGGAGGCAACCGGGGTGCAGACTGACGAGACGAGACGGGATCGAGAGAGAGAAGGAGATTTCTTTCTTTTGGGTTTTATTTTTTTTTCGCCCCTCTTTTTTTTTCTTTTTTTCCTTTTTCTTACGGGCCAAGCCGAGAGAGAGAGACGGAGGAGCAAAAGCGGCGCGATGCGATTTGGGCCATGAGCCCATGAACGACTCGGGCTCAAAGCTACCAACACGGCGTGCGGCCCACCATGCAAGAGCCCACTACGCTACTGCAGGCAATAAGTTCACTGTCGGTCTCTCAGTTTGTCACCGCGGTCTGAAATTTATCCCTAAAACTATAAAACCGGATCGCGTCCCCAGCTTAAAAAACAAGTACAAACGAGGCCTTTAGTAGTACCATCCTTGGTTTTGACTAATATGGCATTTACATAGCTCCTTTTACTATCTTTTTTCATTTCATGTGGCATTGACATGATGTTTACTTCACAGTTTGATTTAAAAAAAAAAGGAGAGAATAAAAATGAAAACAAAAAAAATTGATTATCTTATCTAGAGTGAAGACGTCTATGACGGTGCCCGGACGACTACCCGACCTATCCGAGAGCTGGTTACCGCTGCACCAACCGATGAGCTCTCGTGGCAGAGAAAGTCAAGGCTCAAGAGCGGTGACGCGAACACATGAAAAAATTAGCAAAAAACCGTACCGAAGTCCGTGGTACCTACTGTTATGGGCCAAGCGCGTGCATACGTGATCGCTCGCAGTCGCGACCGTTGAAGGCTTCCTCGAATCCAATCCGAGCTATGATTGGCGTGCACACTTGACTCTGATTGCGACCGGGAAACGCATCGATCGAACTGGTCGTGCAAGCAAACGTTGCCGTCGTTCCTCTTGCTTTCCAAACTGGAGTATAATGACAATGATTCTTTTCATGCGTGATTTGGCACGGTAGAGACAGCAGGGATGAGAGCACTGGGCCAACGTCCATGTATCCATTTGCACCTGCCATGAAACCATGCAGTTTTCCAATCCAACATCACGTTGATCTCCCGTGGCAGCCGAGGCCCTGTTTGGGGGAGCTTATAGCTACCGTAGCTTCTTCCTCCTAGTTACACATTAGTCTCTGGAGGGGAGAAGAGAAGATTAGCTTCCAAGAATTGATTACAGAGCGATGCTCAATTTCGAGACATTCAAGCCAAAGTCCACTTTCTTCCATACATTTACGAAGAGCCCACTGGAGAGACGGGGGCATGTTCCTATGGACCTATGGCCGCCCAGAACCCTTGAGCAAAGGGGCAGTTTAAACAAAAATAGCTTCTGTCTTCCACTTCGATGTTGCAGATATCACAAGTAGCAGAGGAGACAATCCCTTTTTTATCAGGTTATGCTTAGTTGGTAGCCTTTCCTTTGCCAAAAGCCAAGCAAAAAATTGCACCTTTAGAGGCGCTCTGTTGCTCCATATAAATTTCCAATTCACACAGCGAAGCCGAGCAGAAGTTGTTGTCGTAGATTTTCTTGACCGAGGTGATAACTGCATTTGAATGTTCTGAACATTTCCTGATATCTGCGCCATCCTGAAGAGTGATCCCCTGGAGTTTTGATTGAAGGATTTCCAATTCCACTCGGGCCGCTGAAGACAAACGCGGGACCAGAAGGTTTTCAACTCATGTCTGAAGGACTAAATAAACTAGAAGCCAGAAGCTGAAAAACCCAGCTTTTTCAGATTCCCAAAAACTGGCTACCAACTAGCTGCTTCTCATAATCTTAAGCTCCCACAAACAGGCCCTTGATTAATTTCGATTGGCCCAGCAAACGCGCATCTTCTGATTCGCCTCCCGAGCAGCGCTTTAAATTGCTAAATACATGCACGCGTAGTACCAGCACGACTGTAAAAATGCCTTGCTACTATTTCTACCTATGTACGTCTTACCATAATATAACAACTACTAGAATCATAGTCCGTTCTTCGCACATTTGAGCCTTTAGGGTGTGTTTGGCAAATGGGTAATGAGAGGTGGGATTGGGAAAGGAAAATAGATGAATGGTTAGGATTAAATGAGGTATAAAAAATGGATGACTCGGATATAATATTACCTTTTGAAAGGTGAAATATTATTTTCTTACACCATTTGCCAAACAAAGCCTTAAGGAGAAATAGAGACTTTAACCTCAGAGCAACCGGCGGCGATGAGCTCGCGCAAACGAAGTCAAGTCTCGAGAGGCGGTGATGATGCAAAATCGACGAACAAATCCGTACCGAACCCGCGGTAACCAACTAACAGCGACGATCTCTGAAGATTTCCTCCAAGGAAAACCAATCTGAGACTTGCATCCCGTGGTCTTCCTGCCGCTGACGCACTCTAGGGATGATCTCGCGCATATATCCCGATAGGATAATCGACCATGTCGTTGCCATGCCGGCCCCCGGTTGTTTTGTCAGAATTCGACATGCGACCAAACACAAAACGCAAACAGTGCACGTCTGAAAGAAAAACCGCATGCAGACACCTGATCGCGACAGGGAAGCATACCTTCGATCCCCCATACTTCTTATGTCATCCAACTTGGCGCATTCCGGGGTTCTACCCATAGCGGACTCAGATTAACATTTCGCAATTTGCAGATGTTCTTCTTCATCTCATCTCATATATGGTCTGACCGCGACGGGTTTGTTTGCCACTATTTTATGGCTTGGTTTGACAGGATCATATACTTATTCAGAGAAACATCAGCATGCATTTCAGCATTGTGCTAATATACTATTTGCTGTACTCAAAAGTATTCATGCGATCGATAGCCAGAAAAAGGTGACCCGGATCATGTATTTCGCCGGTTGCAATTTCGTCATCATTGCGGTTAGGATTACGTTCTCGTCGCAACCGTAAATTATAGGGCGACAAGATCATTGACATGCAAATTCCACGGCAAGTTGCATTTGTTTTAAGATTTTGTTACAGATTCTTCTTGCGGGTGGCTGCAAATCCCGACTCGATTATCTCTGAACGTACGATCAAGCCGTCAAGGCCAAGTCAATATACATATTACTAAAGCTTTGTTTCTGCTTTGCAGTGGTAGCTATAAAGTCATCTGTAGCAGATACAGGGATAGAACACACTTCATTAATTTGTAAAATGGCTGAAGGCCCCGTCCAATGCTAGAACAGAAGGATTTGATGGTGATCAGCTACAGCTGCTCGGCTGGTACCAAGCTGGCATGGATATTGTCGTTGCTGCTCATCCTGGTCGCGGCGACACAAGTCCATGGCGTGTCTTCTGATGGTAATTATCAGAGCTGCTTCTTTGCGAGCCTACTTCTTTGTAAACTGTAATCCATGCTCCATCTACACAGTTCAGATTACTTCATTATGCAACTCAAGAAAACCGTGCATAATACTTCAGAGCTAAACAATTCCCATATCCTTCCTATCAAGAATGAAATTATATAAGAACTTCCCATATATATACTCATACCAATATCTAGCTGATCGAGCTAAATCATGAACTCACATGAACTTTAAACTTGAAAAACCTGACATGAATACAACCTGATATACTCCACCAAATTTCTTTTCAAGCAAGCATCGGTCTGCATCAAGTACAAGTATCTGGTGTCTGTTAGAGACTGTTACTTTTTATTACAGAAAACTGTTACTTACAGGGATGTGCGTCTGTGCAGGGTTTTTAAACATCGACTGCGGATTGACAAATAAAAGTACTTATAATGACATTCCTACAAATTTGACGTACGTTTCTGACAGAGAATATGTTGAGGGCGGCAAGAGCTACGATATTATGGCACAATACATGGCGGATGCTACAAATGAACAAGAAAAAACATTAAGAAGCTTCCCTGATGGCCAACGGAACTGTTACAGACTACCAACCAACAGTAGTAAAAAGTATCTCATCAGAACCACCTTCACTTATGGAAACTACGATGGGCTCAACTCGTCAGAGAAAGGTTCTCTGTTTCTCTTTGGACTCCACATCGGCGTCAACTTCTGGGCAACGGTGAACTTGACAAACTGGGGTTCATCATACACGGTGTGGAAGGAGGTACTCACCGTTGCACCGGACAAGTTCATATCCGTCTGTCTGATTAACTTGCGATCAGGAACTCCCTTCATATCAACGTTGGACCTGAGGGAATTGGATGATTCAATGTACCCCTTTCTGAGCTCTTCTGTATCACTTAGCTACTTCACTCGACAAAGATTTGGGGAAGTCAATGATCAGTTCACAAGGTGAAACAAAAATCCTTCTTTTTTCTTCTTCTTTTTTTTCTCTGTCCCTATAATGTAACCATAGTCCATAGTTGCCCTTACTCATTTACGTTGCTGTGGTGATCCAGATATCCAACTGATCCCTTTGATCGTTTCTGGGAGGCAGCCCAACGTTACAAATTTCCCTGGCTCAACCTGACCACCGACCAAACAGTGTACAAGGTCCCAGGAAACGATAACTTCCGGGTGCCAAAGGACATCCTCCAGAAGGCCTCCACCATAAGAAGTAACTACTCATGGCTGAACATAAGCGTGAAGGCCGGTGACAACCTGAAAGGCGAGAGCTTGGATCTTCTCCCGATCTTCCACTTTGCCGAGATAGAAAAGAACAGCCAAAACCGGACGTTTGAAATCTACAGTGATGATGACCCGCTGCTCCAAGCCTTCTCACTGCCCTACTTGCAAGCGGTAAGCACGTACCCACCAGGCAGGTACCTGCACAAGTCGAACACAACTTTTCGTCTGCGCAAGACGAACAGCTCGGAGCTCCCACCGTTCATCAACGCCTTTGAGTGCTATTCACTTGTTCGGATCGACAACCTCACAGCTGACTCCAATGACGGTATGATCAGCAGTATATTGCACGCGCACACATTGCAAATGTGTCACGTAAGCTGCAGGTTCATGCGAACATCCTACATGGCAGAACCTGGTCCACACATAGAATTTCATGAGCTTTATTGAGAACAAAGACTATTAGCACATAAATGAATAAGTACAAAGTTACATATATAACAGTTGCATTATGAAATTATGTTGCAACTTCATAAGTGAATGTCTCCATCTTATTTAGTAATCATGCAAGACCACAGTTTCAATTAATACAGCAACTCATTATCTAAAAAAAAAACTAATACAGCAACTCATTTATTCTTTTGACGTTTGTTTCGTTTCTCTTTTTGTTTCTGTAGTTGATAACATGAAAGAAATCAAGACGTATTACAATTTAGCAAGAAACTGGAATGGAGACCCATGCTCCCCAAGAGAGTATTCCTGGCAAGGTTTGACTTGTGACTATGCTAATGGAAAACAAAATCCAACAATCACCCAAGTGTAAGTACATAACCAAACTGTAAATACACCTTTGGAATACAAGTTGTTTTATTCTAAAATCAAAACATCGCATGTCTACGGAGAAAAACATCGCATGTCATCATGTTTTTTTAACCTTTGGAATCGATACATGTTGCTCTAAATACAATTTTGTCTTTTAGCTATAGTATTATGGGAGAAGCCTAGTCACAGGTATTATTGTCTGAAGTCTTAACATGCCATGACAAAATCAATCAGACTTATATTGAGATGTGTCCGTTTACAGTAATCTGTCAGCCAGTGGATTAAGGGGTGGATTAGCCATATCTTTCATGAAGATGGCATCACTGGAGAAGTTGTAAGTGTTGACAACCACATAGCATTCAGAGAGCTAAATTAAATCATGTGATAATTGTTGTGTTAACCTGGACACCAAAACATATATAGGGATTTATCATACAACAACTTGACAGGCGCAATTCCAGACTATCAGCTCAACTCACTCAGAGTACTGTAAGTTTCTGATCAAATATTAGCTGATAATATAGATTTTTAGATGAATGACTTGTCTAAATTACTGTTTTCAGCGACTTGTCTAATAACCAGCTTGATGGACCAATCTCGGACTCCATTCTTCAAAGGTTCAAGGCTGGTCAGCTTGAACTAAGGTTAGAGAACACTCCTTTGCATGGCCCCTGACATGATACATAAAAGCCATCAAACTAAATAATTACTATAAAAGGAGAAGGCTAAAACCAACAGTGGTTATTGGAGTACAAAACAACAGTAAACATTATCAATCAATTTAACATTAAACACTGTGACCACATTATTCAAAAACAATTGAAAAGGCAAACTTGCACATAGAACCTCTAGGGACTCTATTAGCAACAGCACGTGCTTCAGAAACCATGCAATAGCTTTTTTTTAATAGAATACACATAAGATATGCGTATCTTTATATTAAGATTAAAGAGTCTGTACACCAGCTATAACACGGGAAAGGAAAAGTGCAAAAAAAGAAAGGCAAAGGTAGAGAAGGACTATATCTCGTGGTTTAGTTAGTGTTGTGACTAAGCTACCGAGGCAACTCGCGCTAAATTGGAACTCCTGCCGAGTGCTAGAGGGCCACTTCTTCAGCAGCCAAGCATGCAACCTTGCACCAAGTTCTTTGTTGGTTGTTGAAAAACCATGTAATAGTTGTACTGTTTTTAAGTAAAAGCTATCCAAAAGTACTAGTAGAATTCAGAAGCATGTTCAAATCGTAATTGAGAAGGCTGCCATAGCTAATTTTTATCCTCAGCTCATTCTATTTGATTTTATCTGTTTAATAATTGACTAACGGTGTATTAGACTAGAAGGCAACCCCATTTGCTCAAAAGTCAAAGATAGGTACTGTTCAAATAAGAAGAACAGCACACATGTCTTGCTCATCGCAGTGATAGTCCCTGTGGTATTCCTCCTACTCCTAGTACTGGTGTTTATCCTCTGGAGGTTGTGCTGGAAAGGTAAAATAAAACACTACTACACTAGTCTCTGCAGTCCTTTTGAATCAATGCAATGGATGGTTCAATGATTGCTTGTTTGATGTACATTAGCAATAGGCAATAGCTGTACTTTCATGTAAAATAAAGGTTGGGACTTCGCAGGAAAATTAGGACAAGATGAAGATTATTCAATATATGAAGAGGAAACTCCATTACATATCGACATCAGACGATTCACATATGCAGAGCTGAAGCTCATAACTAACAATTTCCAATCGATTATTGGAAAAGGAGGTTTTGGCACTGTTTATCACGGCATACTGGAAAATAATGATGAAGTAGCTGTTAAGGTGCTTGTGGAGACATCTATAGCAGAGTCAAAAGACTTTCTCCCTGAGGTAAGAAAAAAGACTTTCTCCCTGAGGTATGCAACGATTCTAATTAGTAGAAAACTCTGTTTAGTATTTACTTCAATCTAAAGTAGACAAAAGGACACCTAAAACAATTTCCATTTTATGTATTCAAGAAAGAGATACATCTTTAGTACGTACTCCTTAAGTCCTAAAATATAGCTAACTTTAGCATTCAAATTTATCCCAAAATATAGTTACTTCTCCACCTACCCCCTCGTAATCATCCCCCATTTAATTCTACCCACTTCCATAAAATCCATGCAAAACTTTTAAAGGTATATTTTGGGATGGAATGAGTATTCAAGAAAGAGATGCATCTGACTTCAGCTCTACATTATTTGAAAATGATATCTTCCTGCTGCAGGTGCAAACCTTATCAAAAGTTCATCATAAGAATCTTGTTGCCTTGGTAGGATATTGCCAAAACAAGAAGTGCCTTGCACTTGTTTATGATTTCATGCCTAGAGGAAATCTTCAACAGCTTTTAAGAGGAGGTTTTACCTTTTCCCTCTTTACATTTCTTAAAATTTCTATCAAGCATAATTGAGTAAAGTAGTTAAGTAATACAGGTACAAATTGCACATTGTTATGATTACCAACCTTTATTTAATTTTCTATAATGACAGTTGTACTTCTGAGTTCTGACTCAACAAAACTGAATCAGTCGAAGTTTCAAACTTGAAATCAGTTCAAATAGAATAGAGGTTTACATTGGGGAACAACTCATAGCATAAACAACTTCTATAGTTTCATTAATTAGAGGGAACAAAGTAGTTCTCAAATTTTCATCAATAGTAAACTTTGTCTAGCTATCAGGCCTAATCATCTAGAGATGATTTGATAGTGAGGAAAAGGAGAAACTCTGTGAGAAAACTAGTCAGGGTTTCAAATCCAGTGTCAACTGGATTTTCATGTCGCAGGCAACCAATCAATCGCTGCTAATTTTTCAAACATGAACATGTATGGTCATAAATTCAGAGAACTATTAAGCAAGATTTTCCATCTTAACACTTACGAGCCAACTTCTGCTAATTCCACAAAATTGGATACACGGCAGGTAGGTGAGGAGAATGTAAAGGTCTGGCTGCCTAAACAGTTATTATTACCAGTCAATACTATATATTTAGACAGTGGGATAATATAATGGCAACTGTAAGGTGTGCATGTGTTCTTCAAGTCGTAAGAGCTAGAAAATATAAGTGTGCACATATTTCAAAGACAGGTGAGGAATAAAACAATCAGATTTATGTACACTCAAAGATACTTAAGTAGATGATCATTTTTCCCTCAGTAGAAGTTTATAAAAAGTGCTCTATCAAAGAGAAGGAAAGCCGTTTTCCTTTTAAAGTTTACAGTGCTAGCTTATAACTATATCTATATTCCTTTAAAAGACCCCAATGGTGGTGGTGAGTGGTGAATCTGCCTCCACCACCACCGCTTCCATGTGGGTCCCCCAAACAGTGAGGTAGGTGGACTTTTGTCCCTTCCCTAACCTCAAGCCATCAAACAGGGAAAAATTCTTTCAGAGGTAAAAGTGATGACAAATAATATGACCTGAAGATCTTACAATGAGAAAATTTTAATTTAATTTTTGAGGCACTAAAGTATAAGGTGGGGTTCTCTTATTTAACTCCCGCTGCAATGCACAGGCATTCAGCTAGTAGCATAGATATATAGAGTTGAAAAATCAGTAGACCAACTGTTGCTATTGTTTTTTTTTTAATACATACTCATCCCGTATAACTTCAAATTTTCCAAATGACAAAAAGCAGTATTTGCGTTGCTGTGCGCATGGACTTCTATAATGCTATTAATATGGCACACTTTCATGCAGGATTCGACAATAGTTTGAACTGGGAAGAGCGACTCCACATTGCACTTGATGCTGCACAAGGTCTATATTTGAAATACACGTCACCTTTCTTTTAGCGCATATGTGTGTGCATATTATGCTTAAAACATGAGTTTCAATGGGCTGTAGGACTGGAATACCTACATGAATCATGCACCCCATCAATAGTTCACAGAGATGTGAAGACACCCAACATCCTTCTGGACAAGAATCTGGTGGCCAAGATATCTGATTTTGGGCTTTCCCGGGCTTTTAATGCCGCTCACACACATATATCTACTGTTGCTGCTGGTACTCTTGGCTACCTTGACCCTGAATACCATGCTACTTTTCAGCTTACTGTTAAAACAGACGTTTATAGTTTCGGAATTGTCCTCTTGGAGATTGTCACTGGCCAACCCCCGGTATTCATGGACCCTCAAACCATCCACCTGCCAAATTGGGTGCGGCAAAAGATTGCTAGGGGAAGCATTCACGATGTCGTGGACAAGAAGCTGTTGGATCAATATGATGCCACGCACCTGCAGACTGTGATAGACCTCGCCATGAACTGCCTCGAAAACGCATCGATTGACAGGCCAAGCATGACCGAGGTTGTTTCTGTGCTTAAGGTGTGCTTGCCGATTTCAAGCGAGAGACAGTCGGCAACTTCAACCCCTCGAAAGAAGAATGTCATGGATGCAGAGATTCCAAGGCAGTTTCAGTTGATGATTTCTGGAGCTTCCACAACAAGCTACGAGGGCAGCTCCTTTCAGTCTGGTTATACTGGTGGAGTGTCAGAAATAAGCCACATTTCTGGGCGATGAAAGGAAATGTTATTTGCTACATATGCTGGGAGATGGTTTGATCGTTTGCTTGCTCCATGTCGTTGTGACTTGAGAGTGGATGTGTGTATATTGGACTTAAACATTTTTGTGAAGCCATTTGGGACACTAGACCAATATAAGTCTAGGAGTGATGCCTTCAGTAGCAAAGTTATTTGAAGAACAACTTGTATGTCTCGTTTTGTTTTTCAAATAAGAAGGGGAAACATTCATCCGTTTCCATATAGATACCTTATACTTCACAATAGAAAACACAGTCAAAATAAGTTTTCCGCTAAAAATCAAAGTCTGCATTTCATTAACATATGCCATTTCCCCTGTATTGAAGTCAAGAAAAATATTTAAGGTCTTGCTTCCTGTTCAAAAATCCTTCGGCCCTCCAGTTGGATGGTTGGTTGCTTGGCTAATCTATCTATCAACAAACAAACTAGACTCACTCGACCAACAGTACAACCTCGTACAACAACGGCAATGGCGATCTCGACGCCGAACATCGAGAAAAAGAGACGAACGAGCGGATGAATGCGGCAAGTGCCCGACGGCACGAGTGTAATACGCACCTTATGTCGTCGCGCAGGCAGGCGCTGCCGCCCATCCCCGCCTCCGCCGCCCGGTGCGGCCGCCGGCCCGCCGCCACCTCCGCCTCCCCCAATCCCCCATGGGCGCAGCGGAGAGACGCACGGCAGCGAAGCACAAGATTCGCACCAACAGAGGGGCCGAAACGTAAAATAGTCCAAGAAAGAGGGGCCGAAACGCAAAACAGCACCAGAAAAAGCGGCGTGGCCCGTGGACCTCGGCCGACGCGCCGGTTGGGCCGACAAGACGAGCCCTACAATGGACTACGCAGGCCCACCAAGGTACTGGACCGCCGAAACTGCCAAAGCACGTTGGTAAGGCTAGTGCTTCGGCCCAATATGCGGAGGCTTATGGGCCGGCCTAATACCCAAAAGGAGAAACCCAATTTCCGAAGGAATAAAAGTTTCTTTAGGTCACTTAATTTGTCGCCGATTTATCTCAAAAAAAAATTTATCGCCGATTTAAAATTCGTCACTAAACCGAAATACTAGATATAACCGGTCCCTCAATTTAGAAAACCAGATCACCTGAGATCCTAGCCAGTATTATGCCTTGTTTTAGGTGATGTGGCAAGCTGAGTCAGCGTAGACCACACATATTAGAGCAAGTTTAATAGTATAGTAAACTATTAGCTCCAAATCATCTATAGTTGATTTAATAACTAATTTATACAATAATTATCTATAAACATATACTACACTATTAATATATGGTCCCACCTGTCATATATATACATTGTCTTGGAGTCCGTGCTATGGCTATAGATCTTCGCTCTCCTCTTTTATCTTCTCGATATGTGTTTATAGTTGACTTATAGTCTGTTATTGTACCAGTCTACTTTTAGCGGCTATCACCACTGCTGGAGAAACCATCCTTGCTGGGTTGGCAAAAAACTACAATAGTCCCTATTTGAATAGAAACCGGAACTTAATATGATTTTTTTTTATCTTGGTTTAAAACTCTATCGGCCCTAGAGATCCCGGTTCATTTTGTGTCCGAGGGTCGGGGATTTTTAGTCCCGGTTAGTGTGACCAATCGGGAATAAAAATTGATCTTTAGTCCGGAGCTCCTCTCTCTTATCCTTATCCTCTTCTTCTCCTCATCTTCGCGAGAGCAGATCGAGGAGTGAGAGCGAGCGAGCGAGCGAGCGAGGCCAGCGGAGGGCCTGTGCACGCGGTAGGCGGCGGCTTGAACCTCTGCCGAAGGGGAGGCGAGAGGCGACAGCGACATGGATTTTTTTTTTTTAGAATTTGTGATTCATTGCATGGATCTGATATGTATTTTATTTGTGTGTGATGTGAATATGTGATGTATTTGTGATGATTTTTTTAGAACTTGTGATGCAATTTTTTTTTAGAATTTGTGATGTATTTTGGAGATGTTCGATTTGAGAATTTGGAGATATCATTTTGTTCTGTGATCTATGATGATCTATTTGGGGATGATTTGAAATCAATATTCAATGTTAAAAACAATAAAAAAGAAAAAAACCTAGCAACCGGACTTGGCCTGGCTCCATCTTTAATCAAAAATGGATTTTTAATCCCGGTTATTTCACCCGGACTAAGGGCATCCATAATATGGTATAAAAGTAGTCCATAAGCAATAAAACCATTCAACCACCTATTATCATTATGCAACTAGTCCATATAGAAAAAATAACAAAAGATACCATATGTATATGGACTACCCATATAGAATAAATTATATTATCTATCTCTACTCCCCTCTCCTCCTAATGATACCTTGTATCTATATATATTATGAAGATTGCTATAGGTAAATACTATTTATGTGGGTCCTATCTATATGGATCACTTTGTCGTATACTCCATATTGGTGATGCCCTAAAGATGAACATCTTTAATCCCAGATTTATGATTCAGTTGTATAACCGGAATTATAGGGGGTTATCAACCGGGACTGATGCACCTTTCTCCAGCAGTGCACTTTCTTCCTCTTTCTCTTCGTCGCGCGGAGCCACCTTTCGCCGTCGACCTTGCCCATGACAACGGCCGCGCCCAGTGGAAGGACCACGAGTACCACCGCTCTAGCTGCTGCTTTTCCTCAGTCCTCACCACCTCCAGCGGCGGCTTCGCCAGCATGGCCGCGCTCGTGTACTCGTCGCCGTATCCGCGCATGTGCATCGGTAGGTTCGCGTCCCGGCCGCTTGAAGCCTTGAACCCCTTTCCGCAGATGGCGCAGAAGTGCGTGTGCTGCATCAGGATTTCCTCCTCCAGTTGCAGCACCTGCTACGCCTCCGCCGCAGCTGATGGGATAAACTCGACTATGCGACACACACAAACTAAGGGACGTAAAGTAAACTTATTCCATTTCCAGATACATGGTCATCCCTTGTACTTGGTTCATCTAAGTCCAAACCCCAAATATCCCTTTCAGTTTTTATTTTTTTTAAAAAAGGTCCTGACCTCAAACTACTTCTGTAAAAAATTATTATAATTCTCTGACCTAGATGTCTATTCCAATTCCAACAATTTTAGAAAATTGTAGATTGCATCATGCTACAGACTTGCAGAGTAGCAGAGCACCGGGCGTTGACGGTAGAGGTTTTTTTTTTTTTATATATATATACAGATATTTGGCCTGCAAAATATGTACGTTTAGATGCATTTTCCTTATAAAGTTGATATTTTATTGTGAAGTCTACCAGTGAAGTTGACATTTTCTTATAAGGTTGACAGTGAACTTGACATTTTCTTATCAAGTTGGCTCGTGAACTTGTAAATGCAGTATTCAACGAGATAATTTAGACGCACAATAGTTGGATAGTTCGACCGATGTCATGTCAAACTAGCAAAATCAGCAAATTTTTGCAGCAGGTCAAGGAGCTAAGCTAATCCCAGCGACGTTTTCAGACAAATTGAACTATTCTCGTCGATGCATAAGACGTAGTAAAAATTATGTATGCACATTGCACAATTGCGCATAGTTAACGATTAATAACCAAAGCCGTGTCATCAAATTAGAAGAAATGATTCAGTTCGTGTGTGTGTGTATATATACATGATGTCTTTGCTGGACTACAAAATACTCATCCGCAGTAACACTTCGTACAATGCTGCTTTGTCAGATTTGTTCTGAAACTTCGAAATAGCAAGATCATGGCTATCGTTTACGATAATCTGACGAGTACAGGAGCACGATGGCTGTTGGCGTTCCAAATGTTATTGGCTGCCTCCATGATCCATGTTCATGCCCAGCCTGCGCCTCCGCCTGCCCCTCCCCCTGGCAAGTTCGCGTCGCAACTTTAGCATTTCTTTTTTATTTTTTTATTTACCTATTACACCCTTTTGTTTCTTGTAGTTCTGTTACATTATTTGTTTGTTGAAATGGATGATAAGCTATTTATTCCCAACAAACAAGTCAGAAACTACATTATATATTTCAAAATAGTTTTGCATGGAGAACCTATAATATGGTGGAGTCGAATGTGTATGGCTCAATCTACTAGGATTCAATCCTGATGTCTATAAATGCTACAATATTGTTGGTATTTTTTTTTTTGAAAATCTATAAGATAGGAATTTACCGATAGTTTTTCATTTCTTTAAGTGTGTCTATTAAAAGAGTATATTTTTTAAAGCTATCAGAAAATATACTCACCTATATGTGGATGCTACTCCCTCCCTCCCAAAATAAACTAGCTTTTGTAAGTATCGAGTACTTCCTCCATCCCAAAATAAAAACAACTTTTATAGGGACGATGGGAATTCGTTTTTTATATAGTTGCAAAAGAAAAGGAAGTGATAAAGTCAGGAGAAAATTCCATTGGGATGGAAGTGACGAGGTCCATGGTGGCAAGTGCAAACTAAATTAGGGGAAAGTTTTGCATGCAGTCAAATACGGGGGCTTGGGCATTTCTAACCTGCAACAAATGGGACAAGCACTTTGACTTCGATGGCTCTGGTACGAATGGACAAGCCCCCAACAAGCCATGGATCGGTATGGTCATGCCTGCAACGACAAAGACAAGGAACTGTTCGCACTTTCGACGTAGGTGACCATTGGCGATGGCAAGAAGGCATTGTTGACTTGGGCATCCAACATTCCCTTCAAATCAATTGGACCAAATTTCTACAAGCACTCTCGAAGAAAGAAGAGAACAGTCGCTGAGGCCTTACAAGATGACAGATGGGTTGACAACATCAGATACAACCTATCCACAACCCTAGTGTCTGAATTCTTCATGATAACTGAGCGCCTGTGGAATGCAAACATAACCCTAATGCAAGGGGTCAATGAGAACATTCGATGGAAGTGGACGGTGTCTAGGGAGTACACCGCCACATCCAATTCCTTCGGTCTATACATTCGGTCTCTACCAACTTCGTTTGGAAGTGTTGGGCAACATCCTAGTGCAAATTCTTCACATGGCTGCTCCTTTAGAACATAATCTGGACGGCCAATAGGCTTCAACAAAGAAAGTGGCCAAATAATTACTTCTACCAACTATGCTTCAAGAACTTAGAAACGACGCAACACCTCCTCCATGGATGCCCGGTGACCAGGAGAATTAGGGACGCAGGTGGCAGAACACCCGCAGCTTCAACTCCACAATTGGGGTAACACATCATCCCTCGAGGAATGGTGGACTACGAGCGTCACAGCTACACCCAAGGAAAAAAGAAGTGGAACCAGTCGATTCTAATCCTAATTTCCTGGGAAATATGAAAAGAGAGAAATGCACGAGTTTTTCGGAACGAAGAAACCCCGCTACAGGGATGATAAACCGTATTACCGATGAAATATGGTTTTGGTGGGCCGGTGGAGCCAAATGCACTAATAGGGGAGGGAGGGTAGCGACACAATTATTTTGTAATCACCACATTGTTGCACGCTGGGTTCATCCCATGGTAGTTTTTCAACCCCTCACCCCCCTCTCTCTCTCTCTCCCTCTCTTCGTTACCTAGTCTAAACAGCTACTGTACAGTTTTCCCCTCTCCTTAATACAAGTATACCGAAAAATGCTTCGTGTCGCGCGTCCGACGGGAAGACAAATATCGGACGCTAGCTTCCTCCTCTATACTAGTCTAAAGTTGATTCACCTTTCCCAGTGGTTTTCCTGATTTCTCTTTCCCTGTTACTTTTCCTCAGCCACATGCATGAACAACTTGCATGCAAGTATATATGAACGTGCAAATTGAGATATGATCTTTAAAACCTTTTTTCTTCAAAACTAATTATGTGATTCATGATTCGATTATTGTAGTGTATTTTTTGTTATTAAATCTTTACAATGAGATCTCGCATGATTATATTCTGACGAAAAAAATATATATGTTTCAACTGTTAAAATTCAGTGTTTCACTCATTGAGAAACAAATGTTTCAATTATAATTGGACTGTGTTGCATTATAAAGTTTCTTTTGTTGCAATGGGTTTTTGAAATGTCGCATATGGTACTACCTGTTGTTGCAATAAGCATTTCATGATGTTTCAGTATTTTTTTTTATCAAAATATAGCCACGTGAGATCTTATTATAAAGATTTTATTATAACAAATCCAATGATGCAATCAAATCACAGATCAAATATATATTTTAAGATAAAAGAGTTCAAAGAATAAAAAAAATATGTATACATTATAATATACTACTAGTAGCGTACATGCTATATACATAGGCTAGCACATGCGGCTGCATGCACTTGCCCTTTGCATGTAGTGTTAGGTGCGCTGCTACTAAGGGCTGTGGAAGGCGTCCGATATTTCATTTTTTATCGGACGACCGATGGGTAGCCTCCCCCTTGGGGTTTAAAGAAAAGAAAGAAAGAAAAAAAATACCATAAATTCGTGAGGCCCCACAGTAGCGAGGCCTCTCTACGGCTCTACCTCTCGTGTCATGCTCATGCTTGCCAAATCAATTGGCTGAGCTAATTTTCAAAAAAGAAAAAGACTGATTGAACTAAAGAAACCCTGATACCACCACTACATCAGCTCCAGGAAGGAAAAGAAAACCTTGCAGTTGCAGGGCTGCACAGCTTTCTTCTCACCGCAAAACCAACTCACAGTAGGAGCACCAGCTCTGGACCTAAAAACTTATAAAGTCCACATCCAAAAATATCAATAAAACAACCAAAAAGCAGCTAGCAGAGCTCTCTTACAGTGGTTTTAATGCAGGGTTTTTAAGCATCGACTGCGGATATACAAATAGTTCTGACTATGTCGACAAGAACACAATGTTGCCATATGTTTCTGACGAAGGATATGTCGAGGGCGGCAAGAACTACAGTATTCTGGCACAGTACAAGAGAAGTGCTACAAATAAGCAAGAAGAAACCCTGAGAAGCTTCCCTGATGGCCAACGGAACTGTTATACATTGCCAACCACCACTGGTAAGAAGTATCTCATCAGAGCCACCTTCACTTACGGGAACTACGATGGGAACAAGTCGTCGGAGAATGGTTTGCCGTTTATCTTTGAACTCCACATCGGCGTCAACTTCTGGACGAAGGTGAACTTGACAAACTGGAATCCAGCAGACACGGTCTGGAAAGAGGTGATCACAGTCGCTCCGGACGCCAACATGTCTGTCTGTCTGATAAACTTGGGATCAGGAACTCCCTTCATATCTACACTGGACTTGAGGATATTAGAGGATGCAATGTACCCATTTCTGAGCCCTTCTGTTTCCATCAGCTACTTAACTCGTAGACGATTTGGCTTGGTCGATGATTTCATCACAAGGTGATTCAAAAGTTCTTTTTTCCTTTTTCTGTTTTCATTACCTACATTACAATCACAGTCTCCCTCACGGTGCCAACGGGCTCTTTGTTGCATTCCATATTTCCATGTATCTGCTGTGGTGATCAAGATATCCGGATGATCCCATAGATCGCTTCTGGGAGGCAGCCCAGCGCTACGAATTCCCCTGGCTCAACGTGAGCACCAACAAATCCGTGAGAAGGCTTCCTGGAAACGACTACTTCCTGGTGCCAGAACTCATCCTTCAGAAGGCCTCGACCATACGGAGCAATTTCTCAGAGTTTTACGTCAATGTGAGCATCATCAACAACCTCAACTTCATGAGCCTGGACCTGCTACCCATCTTCCACTTCGCCGAGATAGGTAACAACAAGCCGACCCGGACATTCAACATCTACAGCGATGAAACCCTGCTGTTCTCCAACTACACACCACCCCTGTTAGTGGTGGACAGCATGTATCAGAGGGGCCAGTTCTTGCACAAGAAGGGCACAGGCTTCACCCTGCGCAAGACGCCCAGCTCGGAGCTGCCACCGCTCATCAACGCGTTCGAGGTGTACTCCCTTGTTCATACGGACAGCTTCACCACTTCTTGAGACGATGGTATGATCAGTAACACTATTATTGCGCAGAGACATTAGACATGCGTGCCATGTATGCCGCAGGTTCATAGGATCATTGTGAAACAGCAGCGTCTGATCAACCCACAGTTTCAAGAAATGCAGCAATTTCCTTTATTCCATTCATGTTTACTTCAATTATTCTTCTCTTGCTGTAGTTGATTACATGAAAGAAGTCAAGAAGTACTACAGTTTAACAAGAAACTGGAATGGAGATCCATGCTCCCCAAGGGAGTATTCATGGCAAGGTCTGGCATGTAATTATGGAAACAAAAAACCAAGTATCATCCGAGTGTAAGTACATAACCAAACTGTAAATATGTTTTTTTAACCATTGGAGTTATACATGTTGATCCAAATACATTTTTTTTGCTTTTGAATATACTATTATAGGAGATGCCTAGTCACGTGTATATCTGTCTTAAAATGCCATGACTAAATTAATCTGACTTGTATTGAGATGTGATTGTTTGCAGTAATCTGTCTGCCAGCGGATTAATAGGTGCATTACACATTTCACTCATGAAAATGCCATCACTGGAGAACTTGTAAGTGTTGTCTACAATATAGCATTCATAGAGCTAAATGAAATTATGTGTCGTGTACCCTGAACAATAAAATATGTATAGGGATTTATCACACAACAATTTGACAGGCGCTATTCCCGACTATCAACTCAACTCACTCAGAGTGCTGTAAGTCTCTGACTAAATGTTTGGATGATGATGATATATATATTTTAGATGAATGAGTCATTTAAAGTATTGTTTTCAGGAACTTGTCAAATAATCAGCTCGATTGACCAATCCTCGGTTCTATTCTTCAAAGAGTTAAGGCCGGTCAGCTTGAATTAAGGTTAGGAAACGCTCCCTTTCATGGCTCCTCACTTGGTATATGGAAAACTATCAAATTAAATAAATATTCTACAAGGAAAAGCCTAAAACCGACTAGTTATCACAAAACAATAGTATCAGTTAATTTAAGGTTCATAAACAACACAGACACCTTATTGCAAAGCAACAAACAAAGCTAATTTGGAAGTTCAGTATCTAATAATTATAAATGCTTTAGCATCTATAAGCTTTGAACTTTACAGGAACAGATTTATTAGCAACATCATGTGGTTTATAAATCATGTACTAGTTATTGTTTTGATTTTTAAAGTTGAAGTAGTTCAAAAGCACTACTGGAACTCAAAAGGTCCATCGTGTTGGAAGATGGAAACATGTTATAATCATAGTAATTTGAGAAGGCTGCCATACTCCCCTTCTCTATTCTATATATTTAATACCCCCTCTGATTCCAAATGTAAGTCGTTTTCGACTTGTGCACATGAAGCACGCGAATTAAGAAAACAGCTCAAATGACCTAGTTGCTCTTCATTTGTACTACTATATTGGGAAATACACCCACTTATTTGTGAGATGGGTAGCATTTAGTTAGCAAGTGTAAATGGGGAAGAAACAAAAGTGCCTAGAAGTTCCTAAAGACTTACATTTAGGAAAGAGTTTAGAAGGCTAAAATGACTTGCATTTGGAATCGGATGGAGTAACTGACCATTGGTGTACTAGGCTAGAAGGCAATCCCATATGCTCCAAAGTCAGAGCTAGCTACTGTGGAAATGAGAAGAACACGCATATTTTGCTCATTAGTGTGATAGTTCCTGTGGTATCCCTCCTAGTAGTGCTGTGCATCCTCTGGAAGTTATGTTGGAAAGGTAAAACGGAAGATTAATCTCCAAAGTCATTTTTAATCATTGCAAAAGGTGGTTTCCTGTTTGGTGTACATGATTTGGGACTTTGCAGGAAAATCAAATGAATACGACGATTATGATATGAATGAAGAGGAAAGTCCCCTGCATATTGACACGAAAAGATTCACATATACAGAGTTGAGGACTATAACCAACAACTTCCAATCGATCATTGGAAAAGGAGGATTTGGTACTGTTTATCATGGCTTATTGGAGAATGGAGAGGAAGTGGCAGTCAAGGTGCTCCGGGAGACATCTATAGCACTATCAAAGGATTTCCTCCCTGAGGTGAACTATTGGACTACTCGAATCAGATCATTCCCCTCCAGAATGTAAAATAGTTATTTGCAGCATATTGTTTTCATGCATATTATTTTTCTTGATTCCAGTGAAAGCCTGTTTCTGTGATATCTGCTGCTGTTTCAGGTGCAAACCTTGTCAAAAGTTCATCACAAAAACCTTGTCACTTTTGTGGGATATTGCCAAAACAAGAAATGCCTTGCCCTTGTGTATGATTTTATGCCTAGAGGAAACCTACAAGAAGTTTTAAGAGGAGGTTTGTATTCATTACAACAAATTTAACGTTGTTCACTAAAAAAGACCTAAACTCTAGAGATAACACTTATACTATATTACCCATACATATTGCATGCCCAAATGGTACTTATGAGTGTCGATTCGTCGCACCTTGAACAGGACAAGACTACAGTTTGAGCTGGAAAGAGCGACTTCACATTGCACTTGATGCAGCACAAGGTCCACTTCAATCTTGTACCCTCTTTTAGAAACTAAACAGCATAGAAGTTGACAAACATATGAATTTTGATGGACTGCAGGACTGGAGTATCTACATGAATCATGCACCCCACCAATAGTTCACAGAGATGTGAAAACTGCAAACATCCTTCTGGATGAGAATCTTGTGGCCACGATAGCCGACTTTGGTCTTTCACGATCTTACACCCCCGCTCATACACACATATCAACTGTTGCTGCCGGTACTGTTGGCTACCTTGACCCCGAGTGAGTTATCCTTAACTGACCAATATTAGTTCAATACACTTCTTCTCTGGTTCGAGTCAAGTGAGTAATGCAGATTAAAGAGAAGCCGACTTTAGTACTGTTCTTACATCTCAGGTACCATGTTACTTTCCAACTCACAGTTAAAGCAGATGTCTATAGCTTCGGCATTGTCCTCTTGGAGATCATTACCGGCCTACCATCGGTGTTAGTGGACCCAGAACCAGTGCACCTACCAAACTGGGTGCGCCAAAAGATTGCTAAAGGAAGCATTCATGATGCTGTAGACAGTACACTGATGCATCAGTATGATGCCACTTCCGTACAGAGTGTCATAGACCTTGCCATGAGCTGTGTGGAAAACACATCCATTGATAGGCCGAGCATGACTGACATTGTTATCAAGCTCAAAGAATGCCTACCAGCAGGTACATGTGAAACGCAACTGGTGTCTAGGTCCTATAAACAGAAGGAAGCCATGGACGCTGACATATCGAGGCAATTCCAGCTGCTGATTTCTGGAGTTTCAATAGAAAGCAACGAGGGTACCTCAAGTGGGACCACATAATTAAGCTATCCTTTGGGAAGGTGAAAGGAAATGCTTGATAAGTTATTGCTGGATATGCTTGGAGAAGGTTTGATGATTTGCATAATAACCGCATCGCTTTGGGGCAGTTGGCATGCCTTTGCCATTTGTTGTTCTCGTTTACTAGCTCGACCTTGGAATAAGTTGGTGTCCTGAATTGGCAGTATACTCCTAAGTTGTAATAAGTTCCAAACAATCCTAAAACGATGTTGTGTCTTCTGGTTTTCTCTAATTTTTCTGCAAAGTTTGTGGAATTAAATATTTGTTCTTCTGTTATGCGATTTCCATTCTATCACGAAATTCAAGCTATCATCACAAAACAATAGAGAAATGGGAAACCATGCGACAATAACAAAAAATAAAAAATAAAAACATGATGAAGATGGATGTGCTACACATCAAGATGAGATGAGTAACCGGTGCAATGGAAGGATGGTAGAAGGCATACCTAGCCTACCCCTTCGGTCGTTGCCCCCGCAGTCGAGCAGCTGCCCACCGCCAGCCGCGGCGATTCGAAAGCCAACGCCGTAGCAGCCATTGCGCTGCGGAGCTCTCGCCGGCGAAGCGGCTTCCCTTTCCTCTGAAAGGGGATGATCCCAAGTGTAATACGCACCAAGCCCGTCGTGCAGGCAGGCGCCGCCAACGCCGCCGCATGTTCCCGTCGCCACCTCGGCCGCCGCGGTGCCGCCCGCCACACCCACACGCCGCCGCCGCCGCATGTTCCCGTCCCCACCGACCTCGGCAGCTCGGTGCGGCCGCTGCCCAGTTCAGCTAATCCTGCCACAGTGCCACCCCATGGGCTGGGCCGATTCACCGGAGGGAGAACGAGACGATGCGAAGAGCCCACGAGTGACTCCGCACGCCCATGACGCGATTCATGGGCCGAGACTGCGAAAGCATGTCAGCAAGGCTGGGTCCTTCAGCCCAATATCCAAAGGCAGTTGGCCCGACATAGAGGAGCGACCAATGTTGTTGGCCCAACTTCTTTGTACCCGGATTTTCGGCCTTTTCCTTGGACCCTGTTGATAGGTTTGGATAACAAAGCTAGCACGACTCGTTAAGGCTTGGCTAGTTTGAGCTCGCTATTTTAACGTGCCAGGCGGAGAGGATTGTGAGCTGGCTCGTTAACACATTATTAACGCTTTAGATCACGACGCGGTATTTGCATAGTGTGTGGATCATTAGTACCAGGGTATATGCGAGATCGAGGTAAAAGAAAGGGGTACACTGATTTTTATGCAGGTTTAGGCCCCTTATCAGTCAGGTAATAACCATACTCCTGTTGGTTAAGGTTGGTGTTGTTCTTATATATCAATGTCACTTAAGTACAATATTTTGGATAACCTATCTAATCGTTGTCAATACGGTGATATGAACCACCACCTGTAGTCGTATATGAACTCGGCGAGATCAGAGGTAGCGCTAGATCCCTCTTGTCGGCCTCCGTGGCGAGATCAGAGATAACGCTAGATCCCTCTTGTCAGCCTCCACAGCACCATATTGGGTATGCCTAGACTTATCTCTAATGTCCATGTATAACGGCGTGTATTAGTGTCTATTCTGACTATTTCCTCTCTCCTTATAAATGGTCTTGTATTTATACCCATAGTGCCCCTTGACTAAATAGAACTAGGGAGACAAACATGGATAAGATCCGAATAGTCCTTGTGATTTCCATGTAGAACTCTGCCTTTTCTTCCTTATCCAAAATACTTTTCGTATACGAGGCATGATTCTGTATAAGACTTGGTATATTGTGGGTCCCGCTGAGTTTAACCCAAGACTATTGGTATTCATTATATAACACTGACACATATCTATATCACTTTTATAATTTTGATTTTACTATTTTATTATATATTAGAAAAATACCCGTGCGTTGCAACGGGAGAAACTATTTAACCTTTTAAGGTAACGATATGTTTTTTTCTTGGTAAAATTAGATCTTTAAGTTGAATGTACCCTTAGTTTCTAGTTTACAATTTTTATTTGTCCAAAATATGTAAAGGAATATTCAGAAACTATACATAATTGAGTTCTTTTTTCATGGATATATGTACCATGACGATGTTAAATAAGCATGTCTTTTTTCATGGATATATGTACCATGACGATGTTAAATAAGCATGTCGAGCGACTTCCGGCAATCCTACTCCTAATAAAAATTATATTTTTCATGCATGTACAGATTGATAAATAATAAAGGCAATTACATTGCTTAATCATTTGGATTGGATAAACCTATGCATGTGCATCTGGTTACCCCGTTGTTGTTTGCTACTGCTTGATGGTTCGCCGATTAGCAGACGATTTGAATTCTGAACAGGCATAGGAGAGAGACATCACAGTGAGCTTTGCTTGCTCGCTTTGCGACTAATCAAAGAGCAGCCATAGTCAATATTTGCCGGTAATTTATCGATCTGTGTCCACGATATCCTTTGCCTTCTTTCTCTCCTAGCCGCTTTGACTTCTCTCTCCTAGCCCACCAGGGGCGGGCCCACTATGTATTCATGGGTATTCAGATGTATACCCAAGATTTTTGGAAAAAAAATAGGTATATATACTATATAGTTCATATAGGTATTAAAAAAATAAAAAGAAAGCTTAAACTGCTTATATTGGGTCTTGTTTCCCTATTTCTTCTCTATTGGGCCTAAATTTTCCACTCCCCTCCCTCTTTCCTCTCAACCTGTGGTCTAATTGGGCCACATCTCAGCCCATTTGCAATTTTCCCCCAATTCCCACCTGCCTGGCGCCCTGGCCATCCAAACCTGCAAACCCTAGACCACAGTTGGGAGGAGGCGTGCAGCGGCGCGACGTGCGGCGGCTGGCGGGGGCTGCGTGCAGCGTGCGGCGGTCGGCGGCGGGAGCTGTGGAGGCGTGGAGCGCGGCCGCGGCGTGCAGCGGCGTGCGGCTCGGCCGCTGCGTGCAGCGGTGTGCGGGCGTGCGGCGCGGCTGCGGCGTGCAGCGGCGCGGCGGCGGCGACGGCGACCGGTGAGGCGGTGAGCCGCCAAGGCCAAGGCGCCAAGCCCGTGACCGGCGGGCGCACTGTGACCGACGGGCGACGGCGTGCCGCGTGCGGCAGCTGGCGCGGGCGCGCGGCAGCCGCCAGACGGCAGGGGCCCAGGAGGCAGCCAGGCAGGAGGCTGCTCCTAGCCGTCAGCCGAGCAGGAGCAGGCGCTGCACAGCTGCAGCCTGCAGGTCGGCCGTCGGCGTCCGCCGTTCCGCGCCGAGGCCCGAGGCAGCCGGCGGCTGCGCGCTGCCGCTACGGCCGTGCGGCATCCTGCTCGCCGGCGACTGCCTGCCCTGCAAGGCTGCAAATTCCGGACAAGCACATTAGCACAGTGAGTGACTAATCTCCGGACAATGGGACAATCACAAAAATTCATTGATTTAGACATTTAGTATTTTAGTGTAGTTGCTTGCTTGCTTACTTGCTTGATTTAGACATTTAGTTTGTAGGATTGTAGTTGACTAGTTGCCTATTTGAGTATTTGAGTATATTGGACACTGGACAGTAGTTCATAGTTCATACCATATTAGCAAATTTGTTTAATTTTCAGAACTGAAACATGAAGAGGAAGAAGGGCCCTGCTGTTGATTTAAAGTCTTTTTTGGTGAAAGCTGCTGCAAAGAAGGCAAATCAAAGACAAACTCCGGGTGAGGGCAATTTGGATCCGGGTGAGGGCAATTTGAATCCGGTTGAGACTAATTTGACTCCAGTTGAGACTAATTTAAATCCTTCTTGCAATGAGAGTCAAATGCAATTGGTCATTTATGAAGGTCATCATCATGAGAATGAGAGTGGTAGTCTAGCAAGCAGTAGCACAATACCAATTGATCCAGAGATGGGTGAAATTCCAGGAGCAAATGATGAATCTCAATCTAGTGATGAAGACAACGATGGTGGCATGTATGACATAGAGCATGATCCTGGACTGAGGACTCCTATCTCAAAGTATGATGTCAATGACCAAGATTCAGTTAGAAGGTCTTACATTGCATTGGGGCCATGCCGACCAAAGATGAAGAACACTGATTTCCCGCAACATAGCTGTGGAGGTATGCGCCGCTTCCTACCAAAATGGTTTGATGAGTTCAAGTGGCTTGAGTATAGTGTGCATCGAGATGCCGCATATTGTTTTTTTTGCTATTTGTTCAAAGAAAGCATTCATGGTGGAGATGCTTTTGTCAATGGAGGGTTTAGAAGTTGGAATATGAAAGGTAGATTCCATAAGCATTGTGGTGCTGTTAATAGTGCTCATTGTGAAGCTGAAGAGAAATACAATTTGTTCATGAAACCTAAATCATCAATTCATGAGTCCTTTGCATCAAATAGTGCACAAGTTAAGGCCGACTATGAAGCTCGCTTGTTATGGTCGCTTAAGTGCATAAGATATTTATTGAGGCAGGGGTTGGCTTTTCGTGGTCACGATGAGTCAAGGAATTCAGAGAATAAAGGGAATTTCAGGGAACTTTTGCAATGGCTGGCAGGGAACTTTGAAGAGGTTAATAAGGTGGTTCTAGGAAATGCTCCTAGCAAATGTCAGATGATAGACCACAAGATTCAGAAACAACTCATTGGCTCATGTGCTCATAAAACAACTAAATTTATCATAGAGGAACTTGGTGATGAGTGTTTTGCAATCCTTGCTGATGAATCTAGTGATGCCTACCAACAAGAGCAATTGGCTCTTTGCTTGCGGTTTGTTAATAAAGCAGGACAACCGGTTGAGCGGTTTCTTGGCCTTGTCCATGTTGAAGATACCACATCCTTGACTCTTAAAGAAGCAATCAAGTCCTTGCTTATGGACTATCAGTTGCCATTGTCCAAGATACGTAGACAAGGATATGATGGTGCTAGTAACATGAAGGGTCATGTTAATGGGTTGAAGAAACTAATTATGGATGATTCTCCTTCTGCTTATTACGTTCACTGTTTTGCCCATCAGCTTCAACTAACCCTTGTAGCGGTTGCTAAGGAGAACACTGATTGTGCATGGTTTTTTGCGCAACTTGCATACTTGTTGAATGTCCTCGGGATGTCATGTAAAAAGATTTGCATGCTTCGCGTAGCTCAAGCTGAGTATATGATTGAGGCATTGAAATTGGGTGAAATTGAAACTGGCCAGGGTTTGAATCAAGAGATGGGCTTAGCAAGGCCAGGTGAGAATCATGTTTCATTTAACATGTTATATTAGGTACTCAATAATGTTATATTTTGTACTTACTACTTCTACTTGAACATATGGTGGCAGGTGATACACGATGGGGGTCTCACTACAGAACTGTAATGCATGTTATGTCTCTATATCCATCAATCAAGAAAGTTCTCTTCAGGATTGGCAAAGAGTGTACAGGGGCTGAGGCTATAGGAGCTCAAACTATGCTAGAAGTATTTCAATCTTTTGAGTTTGTTTTCTTGCTCCACTTGATGAATGATATGTTTGGATACACCACTGACTTTTGCCAAGCTTTGCAAAAGAGGGAGCAAGATGTCGTGAATGCGATGGATCTTCTTGCCTTTACAAAGGTAGAACTTGATGTTTTGAGAGAAGATGATGGATGGCGGGAATTCCTTGGGAAGGTTACTTCTTTTTGTGTGAAGCACAAAGTTAAAGTTGTTGACATGGATGGGAAGTATAAGCCTATACAAAGATCAAGGAAGTTTTATAAAGATGCCATTAATTACCATCGGTTTCATGCTGATATGTTTTTGGGTGTCATTGATAGGCAACTTCAAGAGCTGAATAACAGGTTTGATGAGGTAAACACAGAACTCCTTAGATGTATGGCATCATTCAATCCATCAAAAGAATTTTCAGCTTTTAATGTTGAGAGCTTAGTTAAGCTTGCTGGGTTTTATCCTCATGATTTTGATTTCGAAGAAATGAACCAGCTTCCTTTTCAACTCAACCGCTATATTAGTGATGTGACCAAAGATGAGAAATTCACTAATTTGAAAGGTCTAGCAGAATTATCTATGATGCTTGTCAAAACAGAGAGGGTTTGTCGGTATGAACTTGTTTATAGACTTCTCAAATTGGTTCTAGTTCTCCCTGTTGCAACTGCTGGTGTTGAGAGGGTCTTTTCTTCAATGAACTACATCAAAAACAAGTTGAGAAACAAGATGGGGCAAAAATATTTGAATGATTGTTTAGTTACATTCATTGAAAGAGAATTCTTTTTGCAAGCTAAGGACAAGGACATCATCGATTATTTCCAAAATATCAAGCGTCGAAAAGTTAATATCTAAATTGTAAGTTTTCTTCCTAACTTATTATTTTCTATCATTTTTGTATTCCATATTTTGACACTTTGATATGTTTGGTATTAGTATTTCTATAAGTTAAACAATTTCTAGTGATGATCAATTCTATCACTGTGTGAACTAATGATCAATTTTATGTTCTATACGCTCTAAATTATAATTATTAGTGTATCATAATATACAAGCCTATTTTTTGGCTTTTTGGTGTATGAACATTTTTTTACCCCTTCCCATTTCGAATACCCAAGTTTAAAAAGCTGGGACCGCCACTGTAGCCCACCCGTGCATATACGCCAATCAGGGATCAGCATCTTGTTCCTTCTTTGTATGAGATGATGGAGCGATCGTGTGTGAGAATCGTGCGTGTGGACCGAATAGGAAACAGAAAACGATCCCGGCCACGCTTTGACACAATCATTCGCGAGACGGATAAAAACATGACATGGATCAGAATCGATATGCTATATGTCCGTACAACGTACGAAAATCCATAGCAAAAAAACATTTTTAATTTTTATTATAATAGTAGAGATAAACATAAAAATAGACACTAACTAATAAAAAATATACTACATAAAAATAATTAGATATAACTAAATGACTCATAACTAGTTAAGAAGTAAGAAGCGCTAAGTATATAAAAATATGACGTTATCTTATACTAACGAGTTAAACGAGTATCTTGGAGCTGACTTATTAAGCCCACGAGCTATTGGCTTAACTCGCTAAAACGAGTTCGAACTACTGATACGAACCACAAGTTTCAAGCTTTTTGTTCGCACCTACCGTTGACCACCTAAAGTCCAATCCCAGATAGCATAAAAATATGCTTGTGCAACCAGGTCATGGAGTACAATTCTATGAACTCAATATCCCTTTCCCATTTCAAGCTTCATGAAAAAAAAAATAGTATAACTAACTACATGTGGGTTGCTGGGAGCGTTCGATGCACCGGTTTGGGACAAATCCGGTTTCTTTCCGTCCCACTGCCCGCTGGTGCTGGAGAGTGACGGAGCACCTACAGTTGACGGCATAGTTTCTTTTTATGGGCATTGATTAGCTTCTATATAATGGGAAAGTACACAAACATAAAGTTTACTAGTGAACTTGCACTTTTTATTATGAAGTTGACTTCTCTTCCGCCGTACTCCTTCTATTCCATAATGTAAAGTATAGTTACACTTGCATGCTCTCCAAAACTAATTTTTTAGCTTATAGTTTCTCATATACTATATAAAGTTTGTAGCAACAAAATTGTAACCATATGAAAGTATATTGAAATATCAATCCAATGATATTATTTTCAGCAAATAAAATTTAATTTATATTATACTAATCGTTAGTCAAATATTTTTAAAGTTAAATTTTGAAATACGTACGCACCTTACATTATGAAATGGAGGGAGTATCTTAGAGCAAGTATAATAGTAGGCTATAAACCAGCTAAATGCTGAGGTGGAGTAGAGAGAAAAGAAGCGGGCTGTAAACTTACAGCCGGCTTGGACACAAGAACCAAGAAACTCTGTGAGAGAGACAAGTGTGCTCTGTATTAATTGTAAAGAGCTAACTATTATATGTGTAGGCTGAGAGAAGACTACAAAAAATCTTATAACTAACAGGTCAGCTGTATTATTAGCATTGCTATTATACAACATCGGAATTGTTTCAAATTCTGATGGTAACAAATATTATGCGTGGGTAACGAGGCAATTGGATGTCAATGGAGTTTACTGAGATTAGAAATGTGTTGTTGGTTTCCATCATTTAAATTATGGGGTGCATTCATGGTATGTGACAGGTTTTGCGTGTAGTGATGTGTGTGCTATTATTTTGTCAAGTAATTGCGAAAAAAAATGCTTATACAGTCATACTACGAGAGGGTTACAATTTACAATTTTTTTGAACTAGATATCTCTTTCCGGCCAACTTCCATTTTCAGAAAAAAAAATCAATTGTAAAACTACAAGAGGGTTTCTGCATTTCTAGGAGCGGGGTCTTGTAGATGCAAACCGGTTTGGCACAAATCCGACTTTCTTTCAGTTCTTCTGGAGAGCGAAAGGAACACCAGGAAAATGAAAATTGGACAGCAGTTTTTTCTTATTACGAGCATTGATTGTTTTTGTTAGATAATGGAAAAGCATATGTAATTTTGACTAGTGAACTCGGCATTTTCTTATGAAGTTGGTTTTTGTTCAACAAGACCTTTTATGTGGATATTAATTGGATACTGTATTGGACAATAGCAACAAGTAGGTCTTAGGGAGCTAGCTATTCCTAAGAGCAGGTACAATGGCAGGCTATAAGCCAGCTATAAACATATTTTAAAGAGATAAAAGAAGATAGACGAGCAACGGCTACAGATCAGGAAGAGAGAGAAGAGCAGTGGGTTATAGATCTATAGCCAGCTGCAGCACGGACTCTAAGACGTAACGTATGTATGATAGGTAGGACCAGGTATTAATAGTATAGTAAACAACTATTGTATAAATTGGCTATATATGATTTGGAGCTAGTAGTTGGCTACACTATTAAACTTGCTCTAACGAAGACTACACAGAAATATAACTTTTCTTAGTTTTCATCGATGCATCACCGGAAAGGCATAGTCGCATAATTCATAACACATGCAAATTAGCAAATGCACAACTGTGTATACTTAATACTCTTTATTTCTTTAGTAGCCAACATATGCTTGTGTGTCTTGTGTATACTTAATGATTAATAACCAACATATGCTTGTGTATACGTAATAAACTAATGATAGTAACCAACATATGCACTAGTGTGTACTTAATTATTAAGTAACCAAAAGCCAAGTCAAAAAAGGATTCAGTTTATATGTATGATGCATACATTTGCTGGAGCACAAAAGGAGCCACCTCGCAGTATCAACAGCGCCACTTCAGAGCTGTTCTGAGACCTGCCGGAATACCATTGTGTACAGTTATTTGATGACGAGTACGGAGGCGCAATGGCTCTGGGCCGCCTTCCAACTATTTCTGGCTGCTTCGATGATTCAGGTCCATGCCCTGACTCCACCTGGTACGTTCGCGACGCAGCTTTACCAATTCTTCCTTCTTTTTTTTTTTCTAAAGTGATCTTTGTTTCTTTGGTTAAATTCTTTCATGGTGACAAGGTTATTTCTTTGATGAATTTTTGTTTTTTTTTTACGGAACGGTGCGATTGGGTGACGGACCTATCCCAGAAAAAAAAATCGTGCATAAGAAGGGTTTGTATTTCTTTTTCTTGTTGTACACGACCAACCTAGACAGTCTTCTCAAAACTAGAAACTAGTGAAGAAATGAATCACAATTAGCTAAATGGCGCCCCTTGATACTTCCTTAAATTGCTGGGTTTAATAGAGTTCCAAAAGACATCATGAAATCCAAGGCAAGGAATATATATATCTATCTATCTATACTTCTAAATCTGGCTGGTCCTCCAGCCAGCTGATTGGACCACGTGGCACAGCTATATTTGCAGATAAATATATGTATTAGCACCGTAAAAAAAATAAAAAAATAGCGTTCAATTCAGTCCCTCTGATCAATCTAGGGGGCTACCGAAATAACAGCCGCTCCTCCGTCCCTCCGTAGCTGCTGGGCTGCACGGCCCAGTAATATGCACAATTAGTGGTTCCCCTCTGTCCCTCACAGCCTCACGTGTAGGATTTGTGGCACAAGTGTGTGCTGCTCCTCTGCTAATCGCATGAGTAGGAGCTAGCATAAATAGAAGAAAATAAAAAAAAGAGAAAATTAGAAAACGAGAAAGAAATAATAAAGAAGTAAAAATACTACTCCCCGTGTTTTTATAGATAACGCAATTCACTTTTACATATCACATTTGATCATTTATCTTATTAAAAATATCCAATAGATATAAGTGATATTTGAAGTATCTTTAATAATAATAAATGATACTTGCATAGCTTTCTTAATAAGACAAACGCCCAGACGTTATATTCATAAGTCAACACTATCATCTGTTAAAAAAATAGATGAAGGGTCTCATCTTTTATGTATATCAGCCAAAATTTTAATTTTTTAACTTTAAATTTGAAGTTGATTTTGGGTGTTTTTTCATGGTAGTTTATTTTTCAGCTTTTTGCTTTTATATTTTTAAGAACACGTATATAAAAGTCTTATTAATAAATTATTTATCGTTTGCAAATATGCCATTAGCCAAGAGATGGGGCCTGAAGTATTTTTAATCTTTAGATAAATATGATATACTGTATGTTAAGTGAAAAAAGTAAATGTGAAATTAAGATCGGATCCAACTTTGCATTCCGGAGAACCGTATTTCAAATATTTGTTCTATGCTACTCCTTTGATCCCAAAATATAAAAACTTCTAACAATTTTGAAACTAATCAAGCTTGAAGACAAAAGCCTGAAATGTCCTAGATTAAACAAGCAGGACCACTCCTCATTGACATAATCGCCAGCTGCTTTTGAGCTAATCCATGTCGATTACCAGAAACCATGGATAAAATTGTTACTTGTGGTGTTGGGCCTATTAAAGTTATTAGACAAAATTTAAAGGCGAGAAGTCCATGTATTTTGGTATTTTGGTATTTTATAAAATCACTATTACCTTCAACCCAAAATATATATAAGACACAACCATTTTTTTCTAATGTTTCATAATATAATGCGCACATACATACATGTAATTAATTAACATCTCTCTTCTAAATTCATTTTATTTAAAATCATCCACCTTTAAGATCTCTAATCCTATTAGGTGTAAGCATTATATTTATTGAAGTGATACCAGAATATGATAATAGTATTATATTTATAGAGAGAGTACAACACAAACTTAAACCAACAAAATTAATGACAAGCATAAATTACTACCCTACCTGATTGGTCTTAATTTTCACTAGACACAAAATTAAAATCCATTAGGAGGTCCATTTCAATTCATGATTTCTACATAAAATCAAACTAGCTCATGGCCTTCCAAAATTTAATACTGTAGATGAGTTCTAATTATGTACGGTCTATAAGCTAAAGCGCGCCATTTTGTATATATATAGCCCCAATCGACCTCACTAGTATTTATCTCCAACGGCCTCCTTATCCCACTCTCCAAGTTAAATTTTAGAAATTTTGGATCAAAATCGTACTCCAACAGACTGGCCAACCGGATGGCCAAGCCATCCAATCCAATTGGCCAAATTCTTCCTCGCGCTGGCCAAATTTGGCCAACCAAAATCGCCTAGATAATCGTGGGCCCCACGCAATATCCCCACACTTTTTCCCCTCTACCATCCCGTCCCGTACTCTCTCTCCCCCAAGATCGAGCGATTCCTCCTTCTCCCATATCGCGCGCCGGCGCGGCCCCTCCACCGTCGTCGTCCATTGTCGGGGCTGCCTCCATCCGCTGCAGAGGCCGCCGCCCCCTGCTTTGCCGACGCCGCCGTTGATCGCTGCTGAGACCACCTGCCGAGGCACACCGTCGTCCCTGCCGAGACCACTGCCGCCCCCCGAAGCCGATGTCGTCATCGCCTCGTCCGCCGCCCTCGCCTCGTCGGCGTTGCTGGAGCATGGACGCCGCCACGCCACCTTCCTCCTTCCGCCTCCCCGCGCCACCTTCCGCCTCCCGCCTCCCCACGCCGCCTGCACCCAGCGTCGAGCCAACGAGTCGCCGCACCACCGCGGGCCATACGTGGTCGACGACAGGAAGAAAAGGGGAAAAGAATGAAAGAGAAGGAAGAAGGGGGAAGAGAGAGAGGAAGAAGAGGAATAGAGGCTGATATGTGGGTCTGTTGTTATTTTGGAGAGGATTAATAGAGAGTCTGTTGGAGTGACCATTTAGTTTGACTAGTCAAATCAGATGAAGAGTTAGCTATACGGGTATTTGGAGAGTCCAATTGAAGAGGTTGTTGGAGATGCTCTTACAGTTGATAACAAGTAGCCAAAAGCTAAAGGGGTCCAACAATCTGGTACTAGACCAAATTATTAACTGGCAAGATAACTATGGGGCTATAAAGTGTCAGAAATCCATTGTCTAGTACGGTGTTGGACAATCCGTCCAGTTCAAAGCCGTTGTCTTAGCAATAGCTGGACGAACGTGGTGTCGAATTAGGGTAAGTACTATGGACATCTAAACACAAGTCCCGAGATGCCACATACAACTAAATGATGAGGTAGAAGAGAGAAGAAAAATGAGAGAGAAATAGTCGCCTCTCATGCAAAGGGCAACCCCTACACAAACTTCAATAAATATATGAGAGTGTTAGATATATTGGGGATTGTGTGATAGATACAACCTATTACACATGTTACATCTTAATTTAATGGTTGTCATGATTACGGATAAGGCATACCTCCTATCCTGCGACTTATGGAATATACCGATATAGTATACCTTTACGTATACGGATTATTTACGTATTATCGTATGGAAGTTACTTCAAATTAAGGAAAATATCTCTATGGGCCAAGTGATTTCCAAAGTCCTACTTGTAAGAGATAGAGTTTCTGTTATACCGTCCCAAATCCGATATCCTCAAACCTTTCTTGGGGATCAAGATGACCCACGGTATAAAAGGGGACCCCTGGGAGAGGTTCGGGGCATCGAATCTCTTCGCCAACACACCCACCAAAGCTTATGAAGATGGAGTACGCGGAGCCAACTCGTTGGGAGATCTTGTCGAAATCCTTAACTACGATCTCGTCGGTATCATCTGTTTCGACTACTCTCTTTGTAATCCGTTCTCATCATCATCAATTCCATATAAACTGGACTAGAGCTATTACCTGATAAGGGGCCTGAACCAGTATAATCATTGTCTTTTATCTGTTTTGATGTCGTACTACGTAGACCCTCGTTCCAACGTACCCCAATACTCCACTCATCCGGTCCGCGAGTATCACTCGTCAACAATGGTGTATGTTATATACTCCCTCCATTCCAAATTGATCTACATATAGTTTTTTTGAGGTTATTCCTAAATGATCTACATATTTGTGTTCATTTATTAAGCCTAATCGTTATTTGTGCATTGGAGTAAATGGACATTGATGCATGCATCCATGCACACAAGTATTTATAACCCACATGCAATATGTTGATTTGCTATTGGCTAGAAAATAGTGGGGATGGTGCATGCATTGAGTTTGTTGCTAGAGTAAATATAGTATGAGAGAGTTATTAGCTTTTCTTGGTCTTAGTGTACCTATGAAATATGTAGATCAATTTGGAATGGAGGGAGTATGAAATTAGATATGGTAGTCACCTATACCATAAAACTTGCCCTTATCCAACATCGTATCGGATTGTCCAACTGCTAGCTAGATTAATTTAATCCCCAATTGTCCGAGAGTTGTTGGACGATTTGGATGTTTAGGCCTTGTTTATATCCAAAAATTTTTAGCCAAAAACGTCACATCAAATGTTTGGACAAATACATGGGACATTAAATGTGGGAAAAAAATCAATTGCACAGTTTACATGTAAATTGCGAGACGAATCTTTTGAGCCTAATTACACCATGATTTGACAATGTGATGCTATAATAAACATTTGCTAATGACGGATTAATTAGGCTTAATAAATTCATCTCGCAGTTTACAGGTGGAATCTGTAATTTGTTTTATTATTAGTCTACGTTTAATACTTCAAATGTATGTCCGTATACTTCAAAAACTTTACACCCAAAGAACTAAACACACCCTCATTTCCATAGTCCGATCAACACATGACCACAGCCGGACAATCTGACATTGCACCAGATAAGTTAGTATGTGTTTAGTTCACATTAAAATTGAAAGTTTAATTGAAATTGAAACGATGTGATGAAAAAGTTGAAAATTTATGTATGTAGAAAAGTTTTGATGTGATGAAAAAGTTAGAAGTTTGAAGAAAAAGTTAGGAACTAAGCCAGACCTAATCACTCGAACAATCTAGCTAGTGCAACTTCCTATGCTTTAGCGAAACTTTTTACGCTACAAAAGCCCAAGGTTTTCTCATTGTAATTTCCTAGGCTTTAGCAAATGTTTACTATAGAACCATATTATCAAATTATGGAGTAACTAGGCTTAAAAAGATTCGTCTTGCAAATTAGTCGCAATTTGTGCAATTAGTTATTTTTTAGCCCATATTTAATATTTCATGTAAGTGTTCAAATGTTCGATGTGATATGATATAAAATTTTTGTGTGGGAACTAAACAAGGCCAAAGTCTCTTGTGTTTGTTTTAAATTATTACTCACAGTGATGTGTCCCCGTGCAGGGTTTGTAAGCATCGACTGCGGATTGACAAACGTTACTGACTACGATGACAGCATTACAAATTTGACGTACGTTTCTGACCGAGGATTTGTCGAGGGCGGCAAGACCATATTATGGCACAGTACATGAATGATGCAACGAACGATCAAGAAAAAACCTTAAGAAGCTTCCCCGATGGCCCGCGGAATTGTTATACGTTACCTTCCAGCCCTGGTAAGAAGTATCTTATCAGAACCACCTTCACTTACGGAAACTACGATGGGCTCAACTCGTCAAAGAACGGGTCATTGTTTCTGTTTGGACTCCACATCGGCGTCAATTTCTGGACGACGGTGAACTTGACAAACTGGAATACACCAGACACGGTCTGGAAAGAGGTGATCACAGTTGCTCCGGACAAGTCCATATCTGTCTGTCTGATAAACTTGGGATCAGGAACTCCCTTCATATCTACATTGGATCTGAGGCCCTTGCAAGATACAATGTATCCCTTCGTGAATGCTTCAACGTCCGTCAGCTATTTTTCTAGGCTAAGATTTGGATCGGTTGATGAATACATCACAAGGTGAGATCGAAAACTGCAGTTTCGAATCAGCTGATCAGGCATGCTGCTAGAATACATACCGTCAGACATCCAAACAAAACAAATTCTGTTAATTGCAGGACGTTACTAGCTCCGCATCTGTTTTACTTGACATTTTCGACTTTTCAGAGTCTTAGAGATGCAGTTTGAGAATTATTAAGATATAATAACAAAAATATAGTATCATGAATAAATTTCCCAACGACAAATTTAGGAATACATTTTTTTATCACACATCCATATAGTTTCAAACATATTAGCAACCAAACTTTAGAAATTTTAGGACATCAACTATAAGAACAGATTCATACCCCTATATATCTCGTTATAGTTGAATACCTTCTGTCAATATTTAACCTTTAGGATAAGATTTGATCAAACTAACTTTAACTATTAATGCTTTCACTTGCTCAAAAAAAAAAAAAACTATCAATGCTTTCTCAAATGATTAGCCAAAAAATAATATGAGTAGATTTGAGTTGAAGAGTTTTATCATATATAATATCATAAACATATTAGATTCTATATACTTATTCCTACAAAGTTTGACATAATTCTATCCCGAATATCGAATATTTATGGTTAGAATCAGTACATTCTTAAGCCTTAAAGCCTAGCAAAAACAACGGCAATGACAATATTGAAGCCTGATATATTTACGTTGGCATAATCTTTTCTTCCTTTTGTCCCCTGTCATGGTCAGATTCCCAACGGATCAGTATGATCGCTTCTGGGAGAGCTGGGCCTCTTACAACAACTCCTTTCCATGGGTTAATAATATGAGTAGCAACGGCAAGGTAACACTTCCCAACATTGACACCTTTGGGCTTCCTCCAGCCATCCTGGGAAACGCTTCAACCATAGACGGAAACTACTCTTGGCTCAGCATCACCGTTCGTGCCAGTAGCTCTCTCGGAACAGACCTAGAGCTTCTTCCAGTCTTTCACTTTGTTGAACTCGGCAATTATAGTTCAAAGAGAATTTTTGACATCTACAATGTTGATGAACCGAAACCGCTGTTCACCAACTTCAGGCCTCCAGATTTCCTAAGCTCCATGTTCAACAACTGGTTCTTGCACAAAGGCAGGCGGGCAACTTTTCAGCTTCGGAAGACCGCAGACTCACAGCTACCACCTCTTATTAACGCATGAGGTGCACTCCCGTGTCCAGGTGGAGAACTTCACCACTGCTTCAAGTGATGGTACGTCAATTGGCTTCACTATTACTCATTCCAATTTGTAAGGAACCTGTTGCATAACATACAGTAAACACATCAATGCTAATGTAGATTATCCTGAGACCAAGCTGACTGAAGCATATATTGACACCTATTCTGTGTTGTTTGTACCATTTGCTTAGTTGACTCCATGAAAACAATCAAAGAGAAGTACATGGTAATCAAAAACTGGAACGGGGATCCATGCTCACCAAGAGAGTACATCTGGAATGGTTTGACTTGCACCTACCCTAATGGTGGCCAGAACCCAAGGATTATTGAAATGTAAGAGCAAAACATTTTGGTTTTGAAAAAAAAAATGATGGTGGATATTATTACTATGTTAAAACAAGTTGCTATGCAGAAATCTATCTGGCAGCGGTCTGCAAGGAGAGTTAGAGATATTATTCATGAAAATGTCATCACTGAAGAAATTGTAAGTGCTATCTACCATTCACAAACTAAATGAAATTGGGTGGACATCGATGCAATCCTAAACATCTAAAAACATGCAGGGATTTATCACACAACAACCTGACAGGCACCATTCCGGACTATCAAGTAAATTCCCTCACAGTTATGTAAGTCTCTACAGCAATTGATGGGATCTTTAGTGCCTAATATAAAATTTACATGAATGAATGATTTGAAGTGCTGTTTTTTCAGTGACTTGTCTAATAACCAGCTCAATGGATCCATCCCTGATTCTATTCTTCAAAGATACAAAGCCGGTTTGCTTGAGCTAAGGTTTGGCTTCTCCTTGAACATGGCCCCTTATCAATAGAAGAAAAGATGATAAAAAAAACTGCTCAAAAGGCAAAATCAACTAAAGGTTAACCATCACATGGAAATACGACATCTGCACATAGAAAGCAAACCTTCTGAATCCGAAACTACTTGAGGGGAAGATGTGAAAATATTAATAACTGCATATGCTTTAGAACATTTAGTTTTTTAGATTACAATTGTAATATAAGGAGGTTGGTCATGTTAGAAAAAAGTAGGTGTCCATTGTAATAATTTTAAAGATATTTCTAACCTATCTCTGTGTTTTTACTCTTGTGTTTCTTTGGCTGATTTAGTTCATGTTTATCTGTTGTGTAAATGAATCACTAGACTAGAAGGCAATCCCATATGCACCAAAGTCAGAGCTAGCTACTGTGGAAATAAGAAGAACACACGCACACGTATTTTGCTCATCAGTGTGTTAGTTCCTGTGACATCTCTCCTAGTGGTGCTGTTCATATTCTGGAGGTTATGCTGGAAAGGTAAAAGAAAGTGCTTTTTGGTTAAGTCCTGTTTAACCAATGCAATAAGTGTAAAACAATAGACAACAGTTCCAAACATTTACTTCCATGAAAAATGCATCTTCTGGAATTTGCAGGGAAGTCAAGAAAATCAGAAGAAGATGATTATGATATGTATGAAGAGGAGACTCCCCTACATATCGACATCAGACGGTTCACATATGCAGAGCTGAAGCTCATAACTAACAATTTCCAATCAATCATTGGAAAAGGAGGTTTTGGTACTGTTTATCATGGCATACTGGAAAATAATGATGAAGTAGCTGTTAAGGTGCTTGTGGAGACATCCATAGCAGAGTCAAAAGACTTTCTCCCTGAGGTATGCAACAGAACTAATTAGGACAAAGCGCTGTTTAGTTCAATCCGAAGTAGATTGAAGGACATCTAAAGCAATTTCCATAGTCTATATCTATACTCATTTAAAATGAGGTAGTGGTGGTGGCCATGAATTTGCCACCCCACCAACTCCCATTGTAAATTTTGCAAATTACTCCTTGAACTTCTTAATATTAAGAAACAACCAAATCTTAATGGGTACCGACATATAAAATCAAATCAAGGTGAATATTCCCCATAGAAAAAAGATGTATAACACATTTTAAGGAAAATATATTTTTATTTATTTTAGGAAATATTATAAAATAATTTCTTTTATATGTCGCAACGCACAGGCATTTAGCTAGTATTTAAGAAAGAAATGCAACTGACCTCAACTCTACATTGACTGAAATGGTATCTCCTGCTGCAGGTGCAAACCTTGTCAAAAGTTCATCACAAGAATCTTGTCGCTTTGGTAGGGTATTGCCAAAACAAGAAGTGCCTTGCACTTGTTTATGATTTCATGCCTAGAGGAAATCTTCAACAGCTTTTAAGAGGAGGTTTTACCTTTTTCCTCTTTACATTTTTTTTAAATTTCTATCTGTAAAAGCATAACTGACTTAAGTAGTTAATAATACAGGTTGGAATTCCATGCTGTTATGATCACTGACTCCTATTTTAATTTTTTTACAGTATCCAGCTGTACATCTGACTCAACAAACTGAATCATTCAAACCTAAAATCAGTTCAAACAGAAAAGAAATCGGCTAATCCAAGGTTTAGATTGGGGAACAACTCATAGGCATCAACAGTTTTCACTAATTATTGGGAATAGTGTACTTTAAAAATTCTCATTAGTAAAAATACAGTAAACATGTCTAGCTCATAACCCTTTAATTAGGAATAACAAGCTAAAGGTGATTCGGCACTAGGGAGAAGAGAGAAACACTGGGATAAAACTAGTTAGCGTTCGATGTCCATTGTCAGAGTGTCAACTTGAACCTCATGTCATATGCAACCGGTTAATCACTGCTAATTCTTGAACCTGTATGGTCGTAAATATAGAGAATAAATAAACAAGATTTTTCTATCGTAGCATGTAAGAGGACATATCTATTATATTATTAAAACAAATTTGAAAGCAAGTACTACAGTAGCTATGGAGGCTAGAAATTCCCACATTAATCGGAGAAAAAAAAAGAAAAAGAGAGTCCACGTAGGAATACAATTTAGAAATAACTGAAATTAGAAAATAAACATAATCAATATTGGAAAAAGAGTGCATATAAGAACCCAATACGAGATTAATTAAAATTTGTAATAAAAAATAAAATAAATTCTGAAATTAGAAAAAGAAAAAAGAAGTTCAAGTAGGAATACAATTTTGAAATAAAAGAAGAAATATCGAAGCAACAATTAATCCATCTAGAATACAACATGAGTTAAATTAAAATTCGGAATAAAAAATAAAATAAATTCCAAAATTAGAACAAGAGAGTTCAAGTAGAAATACAATTTAAAAATAACCGAAATTCGGAATTAAAAATAAGGAATACTGGAATAACAGTCCATATAAAATCCAATAGGAGATTAATTAAAATTTAGAATGAAAACTAAAATAAATTCAGATCTTATAAAAAGGAAAAAAAAGAGAGTTTCAGAAGAAATACAATTTATAAATAAATAAAATTCGGAATTAAAATAAGCAATATTGGAAAAACAGAACCCAATACAATATTAATTAAAATTTAAAATAAAAGAATAATTACTAAAATTATAAAAATAAAAAAGAGAGTTAAAGTAGGAATACAATTTTGAAATAACTAAATTTCTAAATAAAAATGATTATTGGAAGACAGTACAGATAGAATACAATACGATGCTAACTAAAATTCGGAATAAAAAATAGAATAAATTACGAAAATTAGAATAATCAAAATAAGAGTTCGAGTTTGAATAAAATTTATAAATAGCAAAAAATTTTATGAAAAATATTGAATTTTGAAAGAACAGTGTCCATCACTCCATCTAGAACACAATTGTAGCAAATGGCAATAAAGAGGGAAGGAGCAACAAGCCCGTAAGAAATATGATGGTGGTGGTTGATGGGACATCTAAAACTATAAACGAAACCCCAAAGATGGTCAGATTCGATTTTAGAATCCCAATAGCGATTAAGAGGAGGGACAACGGGAAGGCTGTTGAGCAGCATAGTCAAGGCAGTGGGCGTGAATTCTAAAAAGTAAAAAAATGAACCTCAACAATATTATTTTTTATTTTTGAAATCCCAATGACAATGAAAAGGGGAGGCAACGGGTGGGCCGAAGAGAGTACATTGGTGGCGTTTGACGAGAGTTCTAAAAATTATAAAAACAAAACCCGAGGAGACAATAAATTTTAGAAACTAAAAAGTCCAATTTTAAAAGGTTTTAAGGAGGATGAATTGAATCCGTGTAGATCGGGCAAGCAAATAAAAGGGGTGACAAAGGAGTAAAGGTAGCAACAGGTGTGACTTTTAAAAATATAAAAGTAGAAACCCGAGGATGATAAGGTTCGATCTTTGATAGTCCTAAGACAACGAGATGGCTATTTAACAAATTTTAAGTAGAATCATGTGTAAAAATAGACATTTTTGCGGGTGCTAGAGGACCACCCACCTAGTTTTGATATTTCGACAAAATTATGCACGGCAGGCATGTGAGTATAGAATGTAAAGGTATGGTTAACACAATTATAGGTACCAACCAATACTATATATGGACAATGGACTAATAAAAAGGGCAAATGTAATCATTGCATTCATAAAGCTACATTTTCTCCAAGTTATAGTTATCAGAAATTCTAAACATTATTCAAAGGTACTTAGCTCAATGCCAGTGAGGAATAAAACAAGAACAAGAGTTACATACATATTCAAATGTACATTTGTAGATGATCAATTTTCCCTCAGTAGATTGGTATTCTTGTTAATTGAAATTTATAAAATGTGCTCTATCAAGGAGAAGACAAGCTAATGCTGTTTTAAAATTCAGTGTCTGCTTATAATTATATAGCATAAAAATATTGAATTGCAGTTTTAGTACACCAACTGTTCAATGATTCTTTTTCAATATATACTCGCCCGTTCATAATTTCATTTTTTTCCAAATGAAATAAAGTGGTATTTGCACTACCATGCACATATCAAATGGATTTCTATAATGTCATTAATGTAGCACACTTTGATGCAGGATATGACAGTTTGAATTGGGAAGAGCGACTTCACATTGCACTTGACTCTGCACAAGGTCTATATTTTGAAATACACATGAACTTTCTTTTATAGTGCATATGTTTGTGTGTGTATTGTGTTTAAACCATGAGCTTCAACAAACTGTAGGTCTGGAATACCTTCATGAATCATGCACCCCATCAATAGTTCACAGAGATGTGAAGACACCCAACATCCTTCTGGACAAGAATCTGGTGGCCAAGATATCTGATTTTGGGCTTTCACGGGCTTTTAATGCTGCTCACACGCATATATCTACTGTTGCTGCTGGCACTCTTGGTTACCTTGACCCTGAGTACCATGCCACTTTCCAGCTTACTGTTACGACAGACGTTTACAGTTTCGGAATCGTCCTCTTGGAGATTGTGACTGGTCAACCCCCGGTATTCATGGACCCTCAAACCATCCACCTGCCAAATTGGGTGCGACAAAAGATTGCTAATGGGAGCGTTCACGATGTTGTGGACAAGAAGCTGTTGGATCAGTATGATGCCACGCACCTGCAGACTGTGATAGACCTCGCCATGAACTGCCTCGAAAACGCATCGATTGACAGGCCAAGCATGACCGAGGTTGTTTCCGTGCTTAAGGTGTGCTTGCCGATTTCAAGCGAGAGACAATCGGCAACTTCAACCCCTCGAAAGAAGAACGTCATGGATGCAGAGATTCCAAGACAGTTCCAGTTGATGATTTCTGGAGCTTCAACAACAAGCTACGAGGGCAGCTCCTTTCAGTCTGGATATACCGGTGGGGTATCAGAAATAAGCCACATTTCTGGGCGGTGAAAGGAAATTGCTATTTGTTACATATGCTGGGAGATGGTTTGATCATTTGCTTGCTCCATGTCGTTGTGACTTGAAAGTGGATGTGTGTATATTGGATTTAAACATTTTCGTGAAGCCATTTGGGGACTTGAGAGTGGATGTGTGTAGATTGGATTTAAACATTTTTGTGAAGCTATTTGGGATACTAGACCAATATAAGTCCAGGAGTGGCGCCTTCAGTAGCAAAGTAATCTTAAGAGTAACTTGTATGTCTTGTTTTCTTTTTCAAATAAAAAGGGGAAACACTCGTGCGTTTCTATATAGATCCCCTATACTTCACAATAGAAAACACAGTCAAATTAAGTTTGCTGCTAAAATCAAGTCTGTACTTCATTAACACATGCCATTACCCTGTATTTTGTCATGAAATATATTTAAGATCTGCTTCCTGTTCCCAAATCCTTCAGCCCTCTAGTTGGATAGTTGGTTGCTTGGCTACTCTATCTATCCACAAACAAACTAGACTCGACCAACAGTACAAACCTCGCACAACAACGGCAATAGCGATCGATTTGAACGAGCGGATGAATGCGGCAAGTGCCCGACGGCACGAGGGTAATACGCACCTTAGGCCGACGCGCAGGCAGGAGCCGCCGCCCATCCCCGTCCCCGCATCCGCCGCCCGGTGCGGCCACCGCCACAGGCCCCGTCCCTGCCTCGGCCGCCCGGTGCGGCACCGCCACCTCCGCCGGGCGCCGGATTTCCCACAGGAGAAGGCCCCAATCCCCCATGGCCGCCGCGGAAACTTCGCTGCCGTGTGCCGTGTGCCGTGTGCCGAAACGTAAAATAGTCCAAGAAAGAGGGGCTGAAACGCAAAAGAGCACAAGAAAGGGCGGCGTGGCCCGTGGGCCTCTGCCGGCGGGTGCAGAAGGCGAGCCCACCAATTACACCGGAGGCCCATCAAGCAACTCATGGGCCGCCAAAACTGCCAAAGCACGTTGGTTAGGCTAGCCCGTCAGCCCAATAAGTCAAAGGAGCGGACCGGCCTAATATCAGTCGAAAGGGGAAACCAAGACCCAAACTACTTCTGTACAAAATGATTATCAAACCCCAAATTTCCCTTTCAGTTTTATTTAAAAAAGGTCCTGAACTCAAACTACTTATGTTCAAAATTATTATAATTCTCTGACATAAATGTCTATTCCACGTTCAACCATTTTAGAAATTTGTAGATCACATCGTGCTACAGACTTACAGAGTAGCATGGCACCGGTGACCGGGTGTATATTTGGATGCATTTTTCTTATAAAGTTGACATTTTCCTGTGAAGTTGACATTTTCTCATAAGGTTGACGGTGAACTTGACATTGTCTTATCAAGTTGACTAGTGAATTTGTAAATGCAGTATTCAACGAGATAGTTTAGACCCACGATAATTGGATATTTCGACCGAAGTCATGTCAAACTAGAAAAATCAGCAACAATGATTTTGCAGCAGTAACAGGTCAAGGAGCTAACTAATCCCAGCGACATGTTCAGGCAAATTGAACTCTTCTCGTCGATGCATAGACATGTAAATTATGTATGCACATTGCACAATTGCGCATAGTTAACGATTAATAACCAAAGCCATGTCAAATTGAAGAAATGATTCAGTTTGCATATATATACGCTGTCTTTGCTGGACAACAAAATACTCATCCGCAGTAACACTTCGTACAATGCTGCCTTTGTCAGGGTTGTTCTGAAACTTGCAACAGTAAGATCATGGCTATTGTTTACTTTTATCTGACGAATACTGGAGCACTACGATGGCTATTAGCCTTCCAACTGTTTTTGGCTGCCTCAATGATTCAGGTCCATGCCCAGCCTCCCGCTGGTAAGCTCATGTCGCAGCTTCAGCAGTTCTATTTTGGTTACATCCTTTGCTTTCTTGTCCTGTTACATTCTTTCCATAGTGAACGGTTGTTTGTTGAAATGCTAGCAAGCTATTTGTTCCAAACAAACTAAGTTAGATATTGAGAAACTATATTATATATCTCAAAATAATTTCTTAAAAGAATTCCACGTGAAAATTTTTAGAATGTGGTAGCTGAGTGCCCTGTTTGATTCAGCTTAGGATTATTATAATCTGGATTATAGGAGTAAGCTGAAACAAACATATAGCTTATTAATATAGATTATTACAATCTATAAGCCAGATTACTATAATCTGGTAATCCACTTTAAAGGTGCTTCTTTTTTAGATTATTGGGTGGCTAACAACTACTCCATCCGTTTCACAATGTAAGACTTGCTAGCATTGCCCACATACATATAGATGTTAATGAATCTAACAATATACATATGTCTAGATTCATTAACATATAAATAAATTTGGGTGATGCTAGAATGTAAGAAACGGAGGGAGTAACAAACAACTAATAATTCAGAGAAACAAACAACTAACAGCTTATTCTATGTTGACTTATTGTAATCCAGCTTATAGTAATCTGGCTCAGTAATCTAGATTACAATAACCTTAAACTGAAACAAACAGGGCCTTAACCCACCAAGTTAATATTGACATCTAAAACTACTATGAATTCAAGTATGTGTTTTTAATATAAATTTAGTGCGTTTTTCTTTAAGCCTACTAGAAGAGTAGGCTTTAAACTTACTAAGAGAGTATGGTCTTTTTCAATGATATTATCATGTATAGTTATTTTTGTGCGCATGCGTAAACCTCTTTTATTAATTGCAAAAAGATCTTGTGCTAATTTCATTATGGTTGATCGTTGGGGAGCGATTTTCACCTAGGAAATGGAAAGGTGAACCCTGCGCCTCACAATAGTGAGGCTTCTCTCCTCTAGTGTTATGCTCGTGTAACTCTAATCGATTGGAGCTCCTCTAGTATCATGCTCGTGAAAGTCTAATCCATTGGTTGAGCTCCAGGGATGATTAACCAAAGAAGACCCAAAAAACCCGTTTTAATTTCTGATCACTTTAACTATTTAAAATGGTTCGCTTTACTTAATAGTATTTCAAATCTTTGTTTCTCTTTATAGGGGTCGTATTTTAAGCTGAAAATTTTTGGAGCCATAGATAACACTATTATAGTTCCAAAATATTTTCAATTTCTTCAAGACTATTTACTTGAAATTAAAACCTTGATGTATAAATCAATACAAGACCATAACGGCAGACCACGATGACGAATAAGGGCCCGTTGACCAGTCGGCTGGGCCGAACGGCTCGCAAGCCCATCGTCTTGCGCAAACCCGCTGAAAACAGTAGTCAAATGACGTGGCGAGATCGTATTGGGCACTGGCCTCCTAAATCGCTGAGAAGCCGGCTAATCTAGCACCGCACCTTTAAGATATCTTATATTAGTGATTCTAGCCTATATAAACAGTGATAAAAGAAATAGTAAAAATGTTGAGAAGTAAATTATAATGCATCTATCAGTACTACTGAATTTCAATGCAAAATACTCCCTCTATCCTAAAATATACTAGAAGCATAATAAATCTTGACAGACTGTCTGATCCAACCAAAACTCATATTTTGATATGGAGGGAGTATATCTTAGAGAGAGAGAGATCATTTAAGGTGAACCATTTTTAATAGATTAGGGTGTAAAATGAGCTGATTTTTTTAAGGAGATTCAGCGATGCGGTGAAATAATTCAGGGGAGTAAAATGTTGCATTCCAGAAATCCTGACACCACCACTCCACTAGCTCCCGGGAAGAAAACCCCTTGCAGCCTCGCATCGCAGGCTGCACAGCGGCATGCAGAGAACTACAGTGATCCATGCCATAGCTATTTATAGCTGTTGTATCAAGTTTAGATGCATGAGATCAATTACTACAGTGATTTCAATAAAAATAAGCAAACAGTACTGTTCACTGTTCCTACCATTTCTGTACCAATGGTAAAACACTGTAGCTCTCCTCACGTTTTACTGTTCGCCTATGGTATTTACCCCCTAGTGGCATAGGATGCGAACCCCTGCACAGCTTTCTTTCTCACAGTTACTAGTAAAAACTTCAGTAGGAACACCAGATTTGAATCTAAAAAACTTCCATCCAATTATCACAAAAACAACGGAAGCAGCAAGCGGAGCCCTCTTAATGTTTTTATATGCAGGGTTTTTAAGCATCGACTGCGGATATACAGATAGTGCTGGCTATGTCGACAAGAACACAACGTTGACATATGTTTCTGACAAAGGATATGTCGAGGGCGGCAAGAACTTCAGTATTTTGGCACAGTACATGAAAGATGCTACAAATAAGCAAGAAGAAACCTTGAGGAGCTTCCCTGATGGCCAACGTAACTGTTATACATTACCAACCAACCGTAGCAAGAAGTATCTCATCAGAGCCACCTTCACTTACGGGAACTACGATGGCCTCAACTCATCAGAGAGTGGTTCACCGTTTCTCTTTGGACTCCATATCGGCATCAACTTCTGGACAATGGTGAACCTGACAAAATTGCCTTCATCTGACACAGTCTGGAAAGAGCTGATCATGGTCACTCCAGACGATTCCATATCTGTTTGTCTGATAAACAATGGATCGGGAATTCCCTTCATATCGACATTGGACTTGAGGCCCTTGCAAGATACAATGTACCCTTTTGTGAATGTTTCCGTGGCCGTCAGCTATTTTTCTCGGCTAAGATTTGGACAAGTCAATTATGTCATCACTAGGTGAGATAATATCAGCATGTTGAAATCTGTTGCAGCCCTAGATTGGCATCACCAGGAACAGTATGACCTATATATATGCCATGTAATTTAACCGTGGAATATTGTTTCTGCTTTCTTGTCATTCATGCATGCAGATATCCAGAGGATGTTTACGACCGGTTTTGGGAGGGAGCGTTCCACACCAGATCCTATCCCTGGATTGACCTTAGCACAACACAAGAAGTGAAAAGGCTCCCAGGCGACGAAAAGTTCATGGTGCCGAATACCATCCTCCAGAAAGCTTCAACCATAGACAGCAAATACAGTTGGCTCAACATCACAGTGAGGGGCGCCGACAACCTGCTTGGCTCTGGGGATCTGGAGCTGCTACCAATCTTTCACTTTGCTGAGATAGCCAGCACGACCAGGTTGTTCGATATCTACAGCGACGGCGAGGAGCTGTTCACCAGCTTCTCACCATCCCCCTTCCAGGTGGACAGCATGTACCAAAATGGCCGGTTCTTGCGCAGGGTGAACTCAACTTTCACCTTGCGCAAGCAGCCCACATCACAGCTCCCACCACCGCTCATCAACGCGTTCGAGGTGTATTCACTTGTCCGGATAGCTACTGCTTCTGATGATGGTATGATCAGCAATATATTGCAAGAGCACATTACACATTCATCATGTATGCAGCAGGTTCATAGGATCTGTGTAGCAGCATCTCAGCATTAGTCCACAATATAATTCATGAGCTTTATACAAACTAGAAGAATGAATTCGTATTAAGTTAAAGGCAGCATTAACATATCAAAAATTACTTCGCAGCTTCGTAATTTACTGTCTCCATCTTATTTATAGTAAACATATAAGATTGCAGTGTAAACAAATATATCATCTCCTTATTCCTTTATGCTCTTCATGTTTTTTTTTTCAATCCCATGTGCTCAAATATAATTGAAAGCGACTGTACCACACCAGCAGATAAGGCGAGGAAGAATACAGCAACATTGCTCATTGCAGTGATAGTTCCTGTTGTAGCTATCATACTTATGTTAATTCTATGGATGCTCTGCTGTAAAGGTGAACAAAACAGTGGGTTAAATTCAGATATTTTCGTGTATACACTATACAGTAGAGCAAAGTGGATTGAGCCATTTGTGAATTGTGACTTAGCAGGAAAATCAAAAGAACATGATGATTATGATATATATGAAGAGGATACTCCCCTGCATACCGACACCAGAAGATTCACATATACAGAGTTGAAGACTATAACTAACAACTTCCAGTCTATCATTGGAAAAGGAGGATTTGGTATGGTTTATCATGGCATATTGGACAATGGAGAGGAAGTGGCAGTCAAGGTGCTTCGGGAGACATCTATAACACTATCAAAGGACTTCCTCCCTGAGGTGAACTATCAAACTACTTAAGTCGGATCATTTCCCTCTAGAATGTAAAGATGTTATGTGCAGTCTTGAATAAAAATCAAGATGCTAGATGCCTGTGATATCTAGAAGTCATAGTTCCACACATCTTTTGGATGTACACTATTTTTATTGCTTCCAATGAAAGCCTGTTTGTATGACATCTGCTGCTATTTCAGGTGCAAATATTGTCAAAAGTTCAACACAAGAATCTCGTCACGTTTTTAGGATATTGCCACAACAAGAAATGCCTTGCCCTTGTGTACGATTTCATGGCTAGAGGAAACCTACAAGAAGTTTTAAGAGGAGGTTTGCATTAATTACAATAAATTTAATGTTGCTCACCCTAAATGACTCAAAATTCTAAAGATAGTACTTATACGCAAGGAGTAAACGCCTTGATCTCTGCAACCTATGGCGACGCAACAGCGACACCATAGTGATGCCTTAACAACCATGTATATTGCCCATACATGTAGCATGCCCAATATTACTAATGAGTGTCAATTTGTTGCACTTTGAAACAGGACAAGAATACAGTTTGAGCTGGGAAGAGCGACTTCACATTGCACTTGATGCAGCACAAGGTCCACTTCAATCTTGTACCTCTTTTAAAAACTAAACAGAGTAGATGTTCACAAACATATGAACTTTGATGAGCTGCAGGACTGGAGTATCTGCATGAATCATGCACCCCGCCAATAGTTCACAGAGATGTGAAAACTGCAAACATTCTCCTGGATAAGAATCTTGTGGCCATGATATCTGACTTTGGTCTTTCACGATCTTACACTCCAGCGCACACACACATATCAACTGTTGCTGCCGGTACTGTTGGCTACCTTGACCCTGAGTGAGTTATCCTTCACTGACCGATATTAGTTCAATACACTTCTTCTCTAGTTCGAGTCAAGTGAGAAATGCAGATTAAAGAGAAGCATATTTTGTGCTGTTCTTACATCTCATTCTCAGGTACCATGCTACTTTCCACCTCACTGTGAAAGCAGATGTCTACAGCTTCGGCATTGTCCTCTTGGAGATCATTACTGGCCAACCTTCAGTGTTAGTGGACTCAGAACCAGTGCACCTACCAAACTGGGTGCGCCAAAAGATTGCTGAAGGGAGCATTCATGATGCTGTAGACAGTAGACTAAGGCATCAGTATGATGCCACTTCCGTACAGAGCGTCATAGACCTTGCCATGAGCTGTGTGGAAAACACATCCATTGATAGGCCGAGCATGACCGACATTGTTATCAAGCTCAAAGAATGCCTACCGGCAGGTACAGGTGAAATGCAGCTGGTGTCTAGGTCCTATAAACAGAAGGAAGCCATGGACGCTGACATAGCGAGGCAATTCCAGCTGCCGATTTCTGGAGTTTCAGTAGAAAGCATTGAGGGCAACTCAAGTGGGACCACAGAATTAAGATATCCTTCGGGAAGGTGAGATGAAATGATTGATAAGTTACTATTGCATATGCTTGGAGAAGGTTTGATGATTTGGATAATAATGGGATCGCTTTTGGGCAGTTGGCACGCATATGTTGACTTCCTTTGTCATTTGTTTTTCTCGTTTACTAGCTCAACCTTGGAATAAGTTGGTGTCCTGAATTGGCAGTATACACCTAAGTTGTAATAAGTTCCAAACAATCATAAAACGATGTTGTGTCTTCTGGTTTTCTCTAATTTTTCTGCAAAGTTTGTGGAATTAAATATTTGTTCTTCTGTTGTGCGATTTCCATTCTATCACGAAATTCAAGTTATCATCACAAAACAATATTGAAATGGGAAACCATGTGGCAATAATAACAAGGAAAACAAACAGGATGAAGATGGCTGTGCTACACAAAGAGATGAGTAACCAGTGCAATGGAAGGATGGTTAAGAAGGCATACCTAGCCTACCACTTCTGTCGTCGTCCCAGCAGCAGTCAAGCAGCTGCCCCGCCGGTCACTGCTCCGTTTTTCCGTCGTCTCCACCGCCAGCCGCGGGCGCTTCCTCCGCCCATGGCCTGGAATCCCCACCTCAGGGCTCGGGCTGTAGGAGACTCGGGGAGCTAGCTGAAGGAGCAAACGGATCGGCCGTCGTGCACGCCGCCGCCGCCGCATGTTCCCGTCCCCGCCTCCGCCTCGGCCACCCGTTGCGGCCGCCGCCACACGCCGCCGGCTCCCCTCCCCTCCTCCCCGAGGCCCCCCGGTCGGTGCCACAGCGCCACGCCATGGGCCGGGCCTTCGCCGATTCAGCTGAGGACGAACAAGACGATGCGAATAGGCCCACGAGTGACTCCGCAGGCCCATGACGCGATTACATGGGCCGATACTGCGAAACCACTCAGCCCAATATCCAAAGGCAGTTGGCCCGGCAGAGAGGAGAGGAGCGCAGCGATCAGTGTTGTTGGCCCAATTTCCTTTTACCTTGGGCTTTCCGGTCTTTTCCTTTCCCCTGTGGAGCTCGTTCAAAACAGCCAAAAAGTAGTAATTTACTGAACTAGACATCTCTTTTCTTTCCAACTTCAAGTTTTCAGGAGAAAAAAAAAGAACAATTGTAAAATTACAAGAGCGGTGTGTAGTAGAAGCACCGGTTTGGCACAAATCCGGTTTCAGTCGAGCTGGAGAGTGAAGAGCACCAGGAATTGACAATTTGACAGTAGAGTTTCTTTTTACGGGCATTGATTAGTTTTGTTGGATAATGGAAAAGTACATACAATATGAAGTTGACTTTTGCTTAACAAAATGTTTACCATGAACAGTAGCGGGATAATTTGACTGATGTCATGTCAAACTAGCAAAATCAACATCAGTGACACAACAGCAGCAAGTAGAGGACTTCACAGAAGTTTAACTATTCCGAGTTTTCATCGATGCGTCACCGGAAAGGCATAGTCGCAGACATATGCACAAGTGTGTATACTTAATAATTAGTAACCAACATATGCACAATTATGTATACTTAATGATCAGTAACCAACATATGCACAAGTGTGTACAAATGGTTACTACAAAGCCAAGTCAAGAAAAGGAATCAGTTCATTGTATGATGCATTTCCTGGAGCACAAAAGGCGCCATCCGAAATACCCTCATCTACAACAAAAATCGAAAGTGCTACTTTTATCAGAGTATTTTTGAAACTTGCCAGACTAAGATCAAGGCTATTGTCTACTGTTGCTTGATGAGTACAGAAGCGCGATGGCTCTTGACCTTCCAAATATTTTTAGCCACCTCGATGATTCAGGTTCATGCCCCGACTCCACCTGGTAAGTTTGCGGCACAGCTTCAGCGATCCCTTTTTTGATCTTTGTTTCTTTGGTTGAATTCTTTCTTCATGACAATAGAAAAACTACACATGGTGTATAGATGGTTTTATAACTAGTTCTTCCCCGTGGATGCCATGGTAAATTCATGCTTCAAACACCTTTTTCGTTCGGAGAGCGTGGGTTGTAGATTGTTCAGATGCACCAACAGTCCAGCACCATACAATAATAATTTCCATGAAGAATGGGACTTTGATCTTCACTTTCATCTCAACTCATGTTATAAGTTCCCTAGAAGAAGAAAAAACTCATGCTTAAGTTGTTACCTTACCCATAAATCAAGTCGTCGGATTCAGATCATCGGATGGATGAATTGGTCCTCTCACGAGCATTTCTGTCTGTATATGCAGGGTTCACAAACATTGACTGTGGCTTCGTAGACGGCGAGAGTTACACGGACAGCACAACAAATTTAACATACGTACCTGATCATGAATTCGTTGAAGGCGGCACACACCATGTAGTTGTGCCAAAGCTAATTAGTGGATCCACCGATGAGCAAGAGAAAACCTTGAGAAGCTTCCCTGATGGCCAACGCAACTGTTACACAATACCGTCCACTAGTGGTAAGAAGTATCTCATCAGAGCCACCTTCACTTACGGAAACTACGATGGACTCAGGTCGTCAGAGAATGGTTCCTTATTTCTGTTTGGACTCCACGTCGGCGTCAACTTCTGGACAACGGTGAACTTGACAAAACAGAACTCATCAGACACTATCTGGAAAGAGGTGCTCACGGTTGCTCCTGACGAGTTCATATCTGTTTGCCTGCTAAACTTTGGATCGGGAACCCCTTTCATTTCTGCATTGGAGTTGCGGCAATTGGATGATCCAATGTACCCATTCCTGAATCTTTCTGTGTCTGTAAGGTACTTTACTCGACAAAGATTTGGGGCAGTCGATGATTTCATCACAAGGTGAGATGAAGATTCTCTTTTTTTTTTGGTTTCTTTTATTACACCATATTGCAACCGTAGGTGCCCTGTATCAATTGCTTCTCCATTTATGTTGCCGTGGTGATCCAGATATCCAACTGATCTCTTTGATCGTTTCTGGGAAGCAGCCCAACGCTACTCCCCCCCCTGGCTCAACCTGACCACCAACCAAACAGTGAACAAGCTCCCAGGAAATGACAGCTTCCAGGTGCCAACACTCATCCTCCAGAAGGCATCCACCATCAACAGCAGTTTCTCATGGCTCAACATCAGCGTGAGGGCCGGTGATAACCTGAATGGCCAGAGCCTGGAACTTCTCCCGATCTTCCACTTTGCTGAGATAGAAAAGAACAGCCCAAACCGGACGTTCCAAATCTACAGTGATGGCGACCAGCTGCACCAGGCCTTCTCACCATCCTACTTGCAGGTGGACAGCATGTACCCGAGGGACCGGTACCTACATGAGTCAGGTACAACTTTCACCCTGCGCAAGACAAACAGCTCGGAGCTCCCACCGCTCATCAATGCCTTTGAGGTCTACTCGCTTGTTCGGATGGAAAACCTCACCACTGACACCATCGATGGTAAACCTGCGTTATGGTTTTCAGCACTACAATTAAAATAGAGTATTTGTATTCCACTATAGTATCATTTATGACATTATGCTATTAGTAGTATTCAGGTGTGTACAGATGGGCCATATATTCATAGTCTGTGTCCTAAAAAATGGAATATGTGGAAATGAAAAATTCAGGTTTTATTCTTCACCCTTGTTTTTTTTTCCACATGATCTCCAACAACACCCCCCCCCCCCCAAAAAAAAAAAAACATAAATAAATAAATCAATGAAATCAGCAATTGGGCGTGCTTGTGCAGCAACCTGCTGGCCCAATTTAATTCCATAGAGCTATTCGTAGCATATTGCACAGCCCTGTTCCTGCCCCCATACCCCTTTGGACCGAACTTGAGTATTGAATTTCGGCCCAACGCAAGCTGGGACTTTCAGCTAGTACATGCTCACCCAAAATAGGTGGGATTGTGGGGATTAGGAGGAAGATGCTCTCCTCTCACTCTCAGTAACATATTGACATGTGGAACCTGGCAAGAAAGAGCCTTTTTATGATTGATCTGTGATACAATGACATGTTCTGTCATCGTCACACAAAAGAACCATTGACACATGCAAAAAATCGAACAGTCAGTCCGGATTTGAAAGTTAAGTTTTTCCCTGAAACAGTTAGGATTGGAAAATTATTTTTTCCCTTAAAAAAAAAATCTTCACTATGGAGTACTGATGTGCGCCTATTCTCCATCTATTCTGTTTGTTGTTATGCAGTCAGTTCCATCAAACAAGTAAAGACGCAGTACAATGTGCAACGAAGAAGTTGGAATGGAGATCCATGTTCTCCAAAAGAGTATACCTGGGAAGGTGTGAAATGCAACTACTATGATGGCAAACAGAATCCCAGGATCATCCTAGTGTAAGAATATCAGTAAGCAAAGTCTTGTAATTCATGTTTCCAAATGCAGCAGTTCAACACCATTGAAATTTGGATAGCTTGTATTGGATAACCTGCAGTTCAAAAATGTTAAAGAAGACATATAGCGATTTACCTAATTGCTGGAGACAGCATCCAAAAAGTTATTCTCCATTCGTTTGGATTTTTAATGAAGAAGGCACATGCATGTACAATTTAAAACATGAAGTGACATTTGCAGTCTTGAAAATATAAAAGTTTTTTTTTACTAACAGGAACTGAGATGATTTTGCAGGAATTTATCTGCAAGCAGACTGAGTGGTTGGATAAATCCATCGTTCAGAAACATGTCGCTGGAAATATTGTAAGTGCAATTCAAATTTTAAAATCACAAACAAACTTAATTTGCAAAACATGGTGAAATTGCTATTTATACAAAAATACAGGGATCTATCACACAACAACTTGTCGGGCACTATTCCATATAATCAAGTAAACTCACTGAAATCTCTGTAAGTATGTGCTTATTAGAAGTTTAGAACAATGCTAAACCTGAGCCTATAGATCAATTATTTCAAAATTTGTGTTCTCATCTGTAGAAATCTATCATATAATCAGCTCAGTGGATCGATCCCTGACTATCTTTTCGAAAGATATAAAGCTGGTTTGCTTGAACTAAGGTTTGGTTGCTGTTCTCACATTGTGTTAAACTACTATATTTGGCAGATTTCACTTTATCTTATAAATTGATTATTTCTGTCATTAGATTAGAAGGCAATCCCATGTGCTCAAATATAAGTGAAAGCTACTGTGCCACGCAAGCAGATAAGGCAAAGAAGAATACAGCGACATTGCTCATTGCAGTGATAGTTCCTGTTGTAGCTATTATACTTGTGTTAATTCTATGGATGCTCTGCTGTAAAGGTGAAACAAAACAGTGAGTTAAATCCAGATGATTGTGTGTATACTGTAGAGAAAAGCAGATTGAATCTTTTGCAACTTTGCAGGAAAATCAAAAGAACATGATGATTATGATATGTATGAAGAGGAAACTTCCCTGCATACCAACACCAGAAGATTCACATATACAGAGTTGAGGACTATAACGAACAACTTCCAGTCTATCATTGGAAAAGGAGGATTTGGTACAGTTTATCATGGCATATTGGGGAACGGAGAGGAAATCGCAGTCAAGGTGCTTCGGGAGACATCTAGAGCCCTATCAAAGGACTTCCTCCCTGAGGTGAACTACCAAACTACTTAAGTCAGAACACTCCCCCCAGAATGTAAAGATGTTATTTGTGGTCTTGAATAAAAATCAAGCTACTAGATGCTAGTTATATCTAGAAGTCATAGTTCCACACATTATTTGGATGTACACTATTTTTATTGCTTCCAATGAAAGCCTGTTTGTATGACATCTGCTGCTGTTTCAGGTGCAAACATTGTCAAAAGTTCATCACAAGAATCTCGTCACATTTTTAGGATATTGCCAAAACAAGAAATGCCTTGCCCTTGTGTACGATTTCATGTCTAGAGGAAACTTACAAGAAGTTTTAAGAAGAGGTTTGCATTCAGTACACTAAAATTAATGTTGTTCACCCTAAATGACTCAAAATTCTAAAGATAGTACATATACTATATTACCTGTATATGTAGCATGCCCAATGGTACTTATGAGTGTCAATTTGTTGCACTTTGAAACAGGACAAGACTACAGTTTGAGCTGGGAAGAGCGACTTCACATTGCACTTGATGCAGCACAAGGTCCACTTCAATCTTGTACCCTCTTTTAGAAACTAAACAGCATAGAAGTTGACAAGCGTATGAATCTTGATGGACTGCAGGACTGGAGTATCTACATGAATCATGCACCCCAGCAATAGTTCACAGAGATGTAAAAACTGCAAACATCCTTCTCGATGAGAATCTTGTGGCCATGATATCTGACTTTGGTCTTTCACGATCTTACACTCCCTCACACACACACATATCAACTATTGCTGCCGGTACTGTTGGCTACCTTGACCCAGAGTGAGTTATCCTTAACTGACTGATATTAGATCAATACGCTTCTTCTCTGGTTCAAGTCAAGTGAGTAATGCAGATTAAAAAGAAGCTGACTTTAATACTGCTCTTACATTTCAGGTACCATGCTACTTTCCAACTCACTGTGAAAGCAGATGTCTACAGCTTTGGCATTGTCCTTCTGGAGATCATTACCGGCCAACCTTCGGTATTAGTGGACCCAGAACCAGTGCATCTACCAAACTGGGTACGCCAAAAGATTGCTAGAGGAAGCATTCATGATGCTGTGGACAGTAGACTGATGCATCAGTATGATGCCACTTCTGTACAGAGTGTCATAGACCTTGCCATGAACTGTGTGGGAAATGTGTCCATTGATAGGCCAAGCATGACTGACATTGTTATCAAGCTCAAAGAGTGCTTACTGGGAGGTACAGGTGAAAAGCAACTGGTGTCTGGATCCTATAAACAGAAGGGCGCCATGGACGCTGACATTGCAAAGCAGTTCCAGCTGCTGATTTCTGGAGTTCCAACAGTAAGTAACGAGTGTATATCAAGTGGGATCACAGAATTAAGTTATTATTCAGGAAGGTGAGAGGAAATGCTTGATACGTTATTGTTGCATCTGCTTGGGCTTGGACAGAAAACGATGATCTGCATATAAGTGGCATCACTTTGGGGCAGTTTTCATGCATATATCGACTTCCTTAATTACTTCGCCATTTTTTTTCTTGTTTTACTAGGTCAACCGTGGAACAAGTTGGTGCCTGAATGGCTGAATTGGCACTCTACTCCTCCTAAGTTGTAATAAGTTCCAAACCATCTAAAACGATGCCGTCTTTTGGTTTCCTCTAATTTATCTGAATTAAAATCTTGTTCTTCTCTATTGCTAGTTCTTGCTGTGGTAGGGCTCGGGGAGCTAGCGGCGAAGCAAGCGGATCCCCGAACGAAAGGCAGCGCCGCGGCATCCACTGGGTTTGTGGAGTGGTCGCCGGCGAAGCGGCTTCCTCCGCCGTCCGCACGGGAGGGAGATTGGGGGCCTGGGAGAGTGAGAACAAGGGCGACCGGGTGATGCATGGGCCCATGCAGCGAGTGGTACGGGCTGGCATGGCCGCACGGGCACTCGGCCCAACACCTAGGCCCCGTTTAGTTCCCAAAAAGTTTTTCCTGAAAACATCCCATCGAATATTTGGACACATGCATGGAATATTAAATGTAGATTAAAAGAAAAACTAATTGTACAGTTAGGGGGAAAATCACGAGACGAACCTTTTAAGCATAATTAGTCCATGATTAGCCATAAGTGCTACAGTAACCCACATGTGCTAATGACGGATTAATTAGGCTCAAAAGATTCATCTCGCGGTTTCCAGGCGAGATATGAAATTAATTTTTTCATTCGTGTCCGAAAACCCCTTCCGACATCCGGTCAAACGTCCGATGTGACACCCAAAAATTTTCATTTCGCGAACTAAACAGGCCCCTAATCTACCGTCTAGATTCGTTGTACTATGATATAATAATCACATTTTAGTAAAAAGATGGTTTTTTTTTTCAACGGATGGAGTATAGGAATATTAACAAGAAAATGAACAATATGTCACACTATACGTTTCAATGAAATTCTAATTTAGTAGTATGCATGGGATACAATATCACTCAATATATTATCTTCCGAATGAAATACCACTTTGGAGAGTTTTAACCATTTTATAACCAAAATGCTTCTGGACATGGATAAACAGAGGGAGAGGGGAGCGCCGAGTGAGCGATGCTGGAGGCCTCGTCGGGAGGCGGCAATGGCGGGGACAACGGGGGAAGGAGGATAGAGCAGAGAGTTTGTGGGTGGGGCGGCGGAAGGGGAGATAGGGGGAGGAGAGGACAGGGCTGCGAGCGGGCAAGCAAGTGGCGACAGGGACGACATGACGAAGGGAGGAGGAGGCGATGATGAGGATGAGACCGCTGCCGCCGCCGTCTCACGGCTAGGCCTCCAGCGCCGCCTGCCCAACGCTCCATAGCCAAAGACAGTTTTGGCATTGTCCTTCTGGAGATCATTACCGGCCAACCTTCAGTGTTAGTGGACCCAGAACCAGTGCACCTACCAAACTGGGTGCGCCAAAAGATTGCTGAAGGGAGCATTCGTGATGCTGTAGACAGTAGACTAAGGCATCAATATGATGCCACTACAGAGTGTCATAGACCTTGCCATGAGCTGTGTGGAAAACACATTCATTGATAGGCCGAGCATGACCGACATTGTTATCAAGCTCAAAGAATGCCTACCGGCAGGTACAGGTGAAAAGCAACTGGTGTCTAGGTCCTATAAACAGAAGGACACCATGAACTCTGACATGGCGAGGGAATTCCAGCTGCTAATTTCTGGAGTTTCAATAGAAAGCAATGAGGGTACCTCAAATGGGACCACAGAATTAAGCTATCCTTTCGGAAGGTGAGTGCAAATGCTTGATAAATCATAAGTTATTGCTGGATATGCTTGGAGAAGGTTTGATGATTTGCATAATAATGGCATCGCTTTTGGGCAGTTTGGCATGCTTATGTCGATTTCCTTTGCTATTTGTTTTTCTCGTGGCTCAACCTTGGAACAAGTTGGTGTCCCTATACTCCTAAGTTGTAATAAGTTCCAAACAATCCTAAAAACAATGTTGCGTCTTTCGGTTTTCTCTAAATTTCGTAGAATTAAAATCTTGCTCTTCTGTCATGCTAGTTCCATTCCACCACGAAATTCGAGGGATACCAAAAAAAAAAATTGCGCTACTATAGTAAAAGTAAATGGGCAACCATGACACAATAATAACCAAGAAAAAAAAACCAGGATGAAGATGGCTGTGCCTGTGCTACACATAGAGAGGAGATGATTAACCACTGCAATGGAAAGATGGTAAGAAGGTACTACAATACCTAGCCTACCCCTTTCGGCCGTCGGCGCCGCAGCAGCCAGGCAGCCGCCACCGACCATCCGACCTACTACCAACCATGATCCGCGCGCGGCGATGCCTCCTCGCTCGGGCGCCCGGCCGTAGTAGGGCTCGGGGAGCTAGCGGCGAAGCAAACGGATCACCGATCGAAACAGGGCAGCGCCGCGGCATCCATGGCTGGTGGGAGATTGGGGGGATTCTGGGAAGAGAGAGAGTGGCAGGGCGGCGTCGCGACGTCGCGACCGGGCGACGCGTTACGGGCTGGCACGCGCACACGGCCCACAAGCCACGGCCCAACGCCTGATCTACCGCCTGTAAGGAAAAAGTACACCGAAGGTCCCTCAACTTGGCAACGGGATACAAAAACGTCCCTGAACACGACCAGATATGCTGGGTCTTCGGCGGTTTCGGCGGTTTTGATCCTGGTTTTGATCTACGTGGTGGCTGAGTCAGCGTGGGATCCATATAGGTCCCACATATCAGCTGGCCACGTCATCACCCTCTCCCTATCTCCTCTCTCTCTCACTCTACTGTTATCTTCTGGCAAGCCGGCCGGAGGCGACGGCGCAGGGCGGCCCAAGGGGCACCTCTTCAACCGGGCACCGTCGCCGCTGGGGAAGGAGCCGTCGCCGCAACAGAATGGTGGCCAGAGCAGGCGAAGCGGCGACGGTGGCGGGCAAGCACGGTTGCGGAGAGGCGGCGTCGGCGGGCGAGAGCGGTGCGGCGTCGGCGGGCGAGAGCGGTGAGGCGTCGGCGGGCTGGAACGGTGCGGCGTCGGCAGACGAGAGCGGTGGCGGCGGAGGGAGCGTGCCTGCTCATTGGCGGCGTCATGGGCGCGCAGCTCCCGGATCTCGTCCTCCCACCTCTCCACCCTCTCCTCTCCTTGTGGATCCTGCACACGCCAAATTCACAAACAAACCAGATTGCATCGATTGATTATGCTGCTCGTCATCAAGCAACCAACCAAACCAATTATTTTATTAGCGGGTGTGTGTGTCCATGGCCATGGCTATGGATGGTGGTCTTACGAGCAGAGGCGGTCCTCGAAGTCGGCGGCGAGGTTCTTGAACAGCGCATGCCCCGCCTCCAGCATCTCCGACACCTGCATTGGCATTGCAATCTCATCGATCGATGAAAAATTCAGAATGACAAATAGCGAAATTAATGAATGGAGAGAGGTGGACCTGGCGAGTGAAGGCGTCGATGGCGAGGAGGATGCGCTGCACGTGCTCCTCCGTCTCCGCCGACGCCGCCACCACCTCCTCCTCCTCCTCGCCGACGGCCATGTCGTCCTCCGTCTCCGTCATGGGCCCGGTGGTAATGTTGACGGCGACCCCGGAGGAGGCCGCCACTCCCCCTCCCGCGCTCCCCCGGCTCACCATCTCCTCCTCTCCCTGTCCTCCGTTGCTCTGCACGCATCCATCCATTCATCCCAAAACTCAGATCAGATTGAGCCATCAAATTTAATCAAATGCGCCTCAACAACTGAACTGATTGAGACAGTAGATGAAATGGAACAAGTCGATCAGAACGGAATCGCGTGGCCTTGGTTCCATCAAAGCAACGAACGCAGCTGACGACCGAATCCAATCCCCCACAACGAACGCAGCTGCCTGGACTCGCGGGCCACGACCGCCGCCGCCTCTGCCCCATCGATTCCCGGGTGCGCTCGCCGCCAACACCTCACCCGCCGCCAACCACGACCGCGCGGCCAGCCCAGCCCCGCGTGAGCGCCGCATCCACGACCGCCTGCCGCTGGTCTACCGCCGGTCCGCCGCCTGCGCCACCCCTTCCCCATGCCGGAGACTGAGATCGGGGAGGGCGAGCCCGCCACCGTGTTCGCCCGCCGCCGCCGCCTCGCCCTGCCGCCGCCCTCCCCTTCTCCCGTGCTGCATCGTCGGCCGTAGGAGAGAAGAGTGTGTGAGAGAGAGAAATAGCAGAAAAGGGAGAGGAGGGAAAAGAGATACTGACATGTGGGGCCCACGTGGGTCCCACGCTGACTCAGCCGCCACGTAGACCAAAACCGGGATCAAAACCGCCGAAGGACCTCTGGTGACTGGTTTTGTATAGTTAAAGGACCCCGTATATCTGGTTTTGCGGTTTAAAGATGCTTTTGTATCCTGTTGACAAGTTGAGGACCTCGGTGTACTTTTTCCCGCCTGTAATGGCTTGTTTGGAGGAACAACGGGCTGATAGTCAGCTTTTAAGAATAGGAAAAACTGATTTTTTTTTATTTTTTGTTTACTTTTAATTTATTTTCTAGATTATATAACTGCCGTTTCTGACGATATGTGTAAGAATATGCATGGATGGGATATGACAATTTTGGACATGACGATCAATTTTTTTTATGGATAGGATGGTCAAACTATTTGTTTGGTTGGAGGGATATAGTATGGATGGGATAAACCAAAATTTAGTGGGGTCCATTTATCATATTTTTTTATCAAAATATAATCATCCGAGATCTTGCTTAAAGATTTTAATTGCAATAAATATAATGATGTGATCGGATCATAAATTAGATAAACGTTTTATGAGAGAAAATCATTTGGAGCTTGGTACTCCATCCGTTTCACAGTGTAAGTCATTTTAGCATTTCCTACATTCATATTGATATATATATTTAGATTCATTGACATCAATATGAATATGAGAAATGCTAGAATGACTTACATTGTGAAACGGAGGAAATAACATAAAATCAAACTAACCACAACCAATCAGAAATATGACACATCACCCATACCAAAACATGGATGGCTTCATCCGGCCAAATCGGTCGAATGCACTCATCTAGCGTAATGAGGGAATATTCCATTTTTTAGGTCGTCCCATCCACCCTGTTTACCAACCAAACCAAACAACCCCCCACCCAAAAAAAGACACCAAAAAAAAATCAGACGTCCATCTTTCATCCGGTCTCATCTATCCAACCAAACACACCCTGAGTTATTTAGAGGATCTGAAGATTGTGAAAAAAAGCTACAGCAGCTAAAAACTCTCCAAAATAAGTTTAATACATAACAAAATGGTACTGGTGCTTTTGCACACGAAAATTTCGGTATTAATGCGCAGTTTTCGTTTCGTATTGTTACCGGTGTCGATCATTCGGATTCGGTAACAACTATCAAACAGCAAAATGCGAAAACCATAAACAAGCAAAGAGCTGCCAAAGCCCCTAGTGGTAAAACTAACAGCAGGATGTCGAGCACTCGAGCCATGTCGAGTCGGCGATGGCTTGTACAAATAAATACAAAGAAGCATTAACCGCCCCAATGTACCAAATCTGCATGAGAGACAAAGAAAAAGAATCAGTATCATCTTCATCGTGGTCAGTGTATATACTTGACAAAATCAGGCAGAGAAGATCAACGACGAACGACGTGGTCAAAAAAAAAAAAAGAAGATGATTTGAACTAATATATTCAAGTGGGAAAACTCTCCCCCTCCCGGTGACTTTGATAGAAAAAAAAGAAAGAGAAAACAACAAACGGCGTGTAGAGGAAGCTGACGTACGCTTATCAATGCCTTTATACAACGAGAAAATTATAATATTGGGACTGTAAATATGGGGGCTTCGCTGTTTTGATATTCCGAGTGGATGACAAATGGGTCTATCTGTGTCTATGAAATATAGGTCGAGTGTTATAGCAAAGGTTAATGTTTGCAGTGTTATAATTGCAAAATGATGTCGCAAAGAGACGGGGCTTCTCAACGGCTGTGAGGCGGCGGCCGTCCGATTTGCCATCGACGTCAGGGATGCGCACGACCACGTGGGGCGGAGGAGCCATCGCCGGACCAGCTGCCGGCAGCTCAACGTCGTCGGCGTTGGCGCGAGTTTCCGGCATTGCTCCGGCAGCGGCGGCGAGAGGAGGCGGCGAAAGAGTTCGATGGGATGTGGATGGGCGGCGGAAAGAGTCCTTGGCTTGGTTATTGCAGGTTTTCGGCCAGTTAATATGTACTAGTCGAGCAGGACAAAGCTGAAGGAAAGCCAGGAACAAGCTCGTCTCCAAGCCGGGCTCGAGTTGCCACTTGTCTCTGCCGACAACTCGCCGAGGTGATTTTGGATGGTTTAGTTTAATTTGCTGCCATTTGAAATCTTACTAAATTTGATTTTAGTATTGCAATAAAATTTTGCACTGCCAAATTTAGGAAACACGAGGATAGTAAGAGTAAGTTTTGGTCTGTTGCCCATGGGCCACGGCCCCACAGCGTACGGACTACGGACTACGGCTGTGAGGCTGACAATTGACAAAGCTCGTCGTTAAAACTTGCACTGACCAAGTGTTATTTCTCGATCTTTCAGTGGAGCATCATACTACACGCCCACACAATTGTTTTGCCATTTTACAACTACACACATCATTCGTGCAGCTCATTGACTCATGAGAATCTCAGTCGCTGGCTCAATTATTACAGGATCACGCACTTCTGGCCACGCTTGCTCGCCGGCGCGGCGGAGGGCCCTGCACTCTTCGTCCTGCTGCCGCCGTCGTGCTCCCTCTTCTCCTCTATCCTCTTCCTCCTCTTCCTGCAAACACACACACGTACGCGGTCACAGCGTCACAAATCAATCATCCGATCAGAGAGAAATATTTTCATCAGAGAGAGAAAGGAAGACCAGGTTAATTTGTACTCCATCATTCCCTAAATGTTTGACGCTGTTGACTTTTTTAAACATATATGACCGTTCATCTTATTCAAAAACTTTTGTGAAATATGTAAAATTATATGTATACATAAAAGTATATTTAACAATAAATCAAATGATAGGAAAAGAATTAATAATTATTTAAATTTTTTGAATAAGACGAACGGTCAAATATTTTTAGAAAAGTCAACGGCGTCAAATATTTTTGGATGGAGGGAGTATATGTGTGCATTGCTTACTCACTTGGCCATCATGCACTTGACGAACTCCTCGTAGTTGATCTGCCCGTCGCCGTCGACGTCGGCCTCGCGGATCATCTCGCCGACCTCCTCGTCGGTGAGCCGCTCCCCGATGTTGGCCATCACGTGGCGGAGCTCGGCGGCGGAGATGAAGCCGTTCTGGTCCTTGTCGAAGACGCGGAACGCCTCCTTCAGCTCCTCCTCGGAGTCCTTGTCCCTCAGCTTGCGCGCCATCAGGCCCAGGAACTCCTTGAATTCGATGTTGCCGTTGCTGTCCGCGTCCACCTCGCTGATCATGTCCTGCAGCTCCGCCTCTGTTGGGTTCTGCCCCAGACTTCGCATCACGGTTCCTAGCTCCTTGGTGGTGATAGAACCTGGATGCACAGATTTAACTTCATCGCTTCCAAAGTCCGAATTTCGCTAAAACATTGTAGTCAGAACGATGCTCAGCGTGATCTAGGGAGTCATCGGTTGCCCATATTCCCTAATAAGCCATTTTTACTTATTAAGAAATAAAAAATATTTTATAGATAAAACTTTTATATATATGTGTTTCTAACGACTTAAGAACTAATATTGAAAAAGAAACTATGTTGGCAATATCTTAAAATCAACTTCAAATTTAAGCTTGAAATTCAATTTTTGGCTTTGGCTTATTAGGTCAACCAATAGAGCTCCTAAGTTGTCACGGTTTCAGTTTATATCACAAACAATTTTGCTCAAAACACTTCTCGTCAGAAATATTGATAGGTGAGTATGAGCTACAGAGCTAATGAAAATGGATAGCACTTTCTAGTATTTTCCATCTGATACCGAACGTTTTATTTCAAGCTCATGAGATCCAGTTGCATCGAAATAATCTGGTCTGTATGAGTTGTCCAGATTCTCTCACATCACCACTTTATTCTACACCCTTTTCCATATATGTGGTATATGAAAGAATCTGATTCCATGGCCACAGGGCAACTAACTGAAAGAAGCTGATTTTTCTGGGTTTTACTAGATGCAAACACACATCTTAGGAAGTATCTGATACTCTTGAAATAAAATTAAAGCGTGCTAAGGGGCACAAATATCTTCCAATATTGGTCAGGTGATTTACTAAAGAAAACAATATGACTATTGACTAAATAATCTACATACCACAAGTACTACTATATCATTGACAGTTGCTAATGTTTGAATGCTGGGACTGGTTAAGCAGCAGGCATATCAACTCCACAGCGAAATTCATGTCACACATCACACATCAATTCTTTCGCCTTAAACGACACAAAACCAGGAGCAGTTCATGCAACTGCATCCTCACATATTGTGAATTTATGACACTACCACAAGCACCCAATTTCATAAATCCTTGTTTCTTAAGATAATAAATCCTTGTTGCTAGAATCATTTTGCAAGCAACTCCAACAATAAGCCAGGTCAATTCATCTGACAGTCTAATCGATCACTAGGAGACTACTTATATAATACTCCAGTCAGTAGCAATAGCATACTACTCCTACCTAATGCAAAAGTAAGGGGACAGAGATAGATATATTCATATTTACCGTCGCCGTCCTTGTCGAAGAGGCTGAAGGCCTCCCTGAACTCTACAATCTGCTCTTCGGAGAGCTGGTCCGCCATGGCAGCAGAAGCTTCGAGAAGGCGAGCAAAGCTGAGATGCTGGTCGTTGATGGCTAATGGTGTGGAGGTGTGCGGGCTGTGTCGGAGAGGAGGATGATGTAGAGCTTCTTATATAGGAGTAGAAGAGTGGGGAATTGGAGATAGTTTCGGCACCTGGCGCTTTCCTTCCTTTTCTATTTTCCCTAAGCTTTTCTTTTTCTCTTCATTTCTGGAGTACAAATTAATTCTTTTTTTTTTAAAAAAAATGATTCCATGTTGTCTGGGAATGTTTTTATCTGTAGTTTCTGTGGTTGGCGATTGTGGAACATGCATCGGAGCAATTAGATGAGAGGGCCTTGTGGTTCGTGATATCTCTCTTTGTTCCCGACTTTTCTCTCTCTTTATTTCTTTTGTTTATCTTTTATCCAATACAGCTTGAGCTTTTGTCCTTTCCTCCGTTAGGCGACCACCATTTTGATCTGCTTTATAATCTGTATAATAACTAGAACGAGTTGTCATACTGCATTATTGAGATGGTATCGATGCTCTTTTTGATTAAAAAAACAAATCCATTCGAACAAAATAGGTCATCAATCAAGTTTAATTGAAATTTGTACATTTTGAACGATGGTGTTATGAAAACTATTATTTTGGAATATAATTTAACCACCAATATGTGAGTGAAAAAGTGAACTATTTTTCAGAGCTGTATTTATTGAAGTGTGTACTCTACTTTTCTCACATGGAGCTGCATATATTATTTTAAAATATCTCATTTCGTTTTCAATACTGTGTGGACGAATATCCACACTCATCCACACGTGTCATTAAAAATAAAAATCTGTGGACATGAATCAAACTAGCAAATATAGACGACGCTGATAGAAAACCAAAAGAAAGCAGATGTCTGCAAGTCAGACAGACGCGAAAGCACACTAGTGATCCATGCTACACCACAAGAAATGCGCCGATGTGCGTGCCAAACACTACCTCACCATATGAGAATTCACGTTAAGCAATCAGATATATCTTGCGGTATGTGATCATTAAAAAGTTCATGTCACACCTTACCTGCATATCAACAATTAATTTATCGACAACACATCATTCAAAGAACAGGGGAACATATCATCAAGTAATAACCCTGAAAATGCATTACACCTCCAAACGAAAAAGGTTAACCTGAAAATGGAAAGTCATTAGGAAAAGGAGTACAGTACTGGAGAATATATGCAAGACGAACTGATGAAGTAACATATATGAACCCACCTACTACAGAAGAAATTTGGCATGACAAACAAAAGAATAGCTTCGTAACTGGAAGTCCCCTCATAAGTCACAAGCCGTAACTATATACACATCTGCTTTGAAATCATTGCCAATGGAAACAAGATGGTTTCTGAAGGCTTCATGCTATTATAGTTTCTCATGGCTCACCATTAAGGACAGAAGCAACGTGATCATCAGATGTCTTTCCAGACCTTGTAGTCAGTATTCGAGCTGTTGGGATTTATTGGCGTGTCCTGACATCCCAAGAAGAAGGTTGGTCGCACATCCATATTTATCAAGGCATGTGCAGTTGATCTTGCGCTTGCAACAATGGCCACCTCATCAGCGGCAATCATGGCTTCCCCATATCCTCTATCATTTACATCAGCATTTTCTAACTGTCAATTATGGAAAAAGTGTCAGGAAATACTTCAAATGTGCAATTGTTAGAAATTTCAGAAGATCATTACCCGGAATTTTGTCTTTGCACCCCAGATGACAAATGTCTCATTGCATGTATGGTGGCGATGATTGCCACGTAAACCACCTGGCTGGATCTGTCCCACGTGTAGTGATAAACAAACCAGTGCTCCTCCTGTCACAATTTAATATAACAATGACCATCCAAGCAATTTCAAGAAAAAAAAAACTACCTATGTTTCACTCACATATCTGCTCCATAAGCCATTTTAACTGATTTTAGTAAACATCTCAAAACTTCCATGTCATCCTCATACAAAGTCCATGACACATTTATTTTGTACAAGGGGATATAGTTGCTGCTCCCTAAGCTGTGAATTCTACATAGTCCTGTCCAACTAAATATTTAGTGCACATCTTAGGGAGCAGCAACTACATCTTCCCTTAGAAAGACAGGTTCCCTAAGGTTTTATGGAGGATATCAAATGCGCATCTTGGCTGTCTTTCTGTGGCACCATTGTAAAGTTGTAACCATGGCAAAAAGAAAAGCCTGAAGTTTTGCAATTACAGGTGAATGGTATGTGGATTTTTCTTATATATGAAGAAAGTGGACGTTTTCTCTAGGAGAAGAGGGGGTGCAGTTTACTTTCAAAAATTAACACATAAGATCTAAAAAGTTTAAATGACTCATTTTACTGCACTTTTACAACATCAATGAAGATACTCAAAATGTTATAAGATGATTTGATCGAATTTGCAGAATGAAGTAAAGTGGGTAATAATACTGCAGTCAAGTTGAGAAAGTTGCAGTTGAAACAAATATTATAGGACTAAGCAGCCTAAGCCAAAGGATGCAACACAGATATTCAGTATATTGATTCCAACGACCAATCCTACAATTGAGAAAGATCCCAAGCTCAATGCAGCGGTAACAGTGACAATGGTATTCTGTTAAGAATCATCAAGTTCTACCCTAACAAATAAAATAAGTTAATGGCACTGGCTAAAGGTAAATGAAACTTATAAGGAACTTGATCGAAAGTGTCAGTGATGGATAAAAATCTAAGTTGATAAGCTCAAAAGAATTGGTTGTAAGCTGCTACATACTCCAAATGATCGATTTCTCTTCCTTTTTCCAACTGGGCAATTTGCAAGGATAAATGAAGAGATGGTTGTGAATGAAGCCCTTGTTCTGTTGTTTCTTAGTTCACTGTCAAATAAGTAACCCACTACAATCTATTGATTTGCAGTATAACCTTAGTTATTTTTATGCAGCAAGAATACTATGTCAATGAATAACCAAGTACATGTTCAGGTAAAAAAACATACCCAAGTACATGCGACATAAAAGAAGCATAGACAAAACTAATCCAAACAGCAGGATAGGGTCAGGAACTCTGGAGAGCAACCACACTTGATCTAGTAAGATGCAGCAACTAAAGGCCAGTGCTGCTCCAAAGGTTCACATTGCCACATGACAATAAACATGTTTTAGCTGCAGAAAATACTAATGTGCTGTTCAGTCGTTTCCTAGCATCAGTTCCTACTTCAGCAAATCCTTATCAGACACAAACTACATGATCGTGGAATTGTGGTATCGATTACAATTGTGCGTCCACAGTCCACATAGGCTGGATTCAGCAAGATTTGACGCGATGTTAATATGCTATCGATTCTAAGCATTCGACTACACCACTCAATATTTCCACAATTCCATTCCATCACAATTTTCTTTAGCACAGCAATATCACACTGTTGCATCACGCAGACACATAGAACGCACAGTGGACCAAAATGCCACAGGTAGGATGCATCAGCCTAGGCCCTAGGGCCTAGGATGAACTCACCTGGTAAGCCGGCGTCTCGAGCAGCGGCGACGGGGTCAAGTAGCCACCCGCGCCCGTCGGCGGCGATGGGGGTGGGGTACAGCGCGGCGGGGTAACGGACGAGGTTGGCCTGGGGGTCGTGCACGACGGGGGCCCTGAGGACGGAAGCCGAAGGGGACGGGTGGTGGAAGCGGAGCGAGATCCAGGTGAGGAGCACGAAGAGGGAGAGCAGGAATGGGAACGACGCCGGCCGCTTCAGGAAGTGGACCAGCGACGACGGCAGCGAGGGGGACGGCGCGGCGGCGGGGGCGGCGGCGAGGGGCGTCGTCTGCGTGTGGATTTGCAGCGCGATGGCTCTCCTCGGGTTCGCCATGGATGGGTGGGCGGCGAGCTGCTGCTGCTTGCTGCTGGTGGTGGTGGCGCTGCCCGGACTCGGCCGCCGCCGCGGCGAGCTGTTGGTGGCGAGACGGGCCCGTCACTAACCCATCCCGCATATGGCCCAGCCCAATTAACTCTCAGTCTCGTTGGGCCACACGCAAAGCAGATATTTTTCCGTGTCGCAAAGCTCCTCCAATCGAGACCGTTGATCACGAAACGGACGGCTCAGAGTTGTTCTCCGCTTATCCTCTTCCTCTTCTTCTTCCTCAAACCCGCAAAACCCCAAGCCCCGAGCTCACACACCACCACCACCGCCATCGCCATGGCGCCACCTGCCATGGCCTTCCAAGCTCTCGCTCTCGGCCCCCTCCCCCTCCCCCTCCCCGCGGCGCGTCGCCGCCGCCGCGTGCGAGTCCTCGCCGTGGCCGCAGACCACACCCCGCCGCCGCCGCCGTCGCCGTCCTCCCCTCCCGAGCCGGCGAACAGCCCGAGCCGGCTCCTCCGTGAGCTCGCGGAGCGGAAGAAGGCCGTGTCCCCGAAGAAGAAGCACCCGCCGCGGCGCTTCATCCTGAAGCCGCCGCTCGACGACGAGCGCCTCACCCAGCGGTTCCTCAGCAGCCCGCAGCTGTCGCTCAAGGCGCTCCCGCTGCTCTCCTCCTGCCTCCCGTCGGCGCCGCTCTCCGCCGCAGACCGGACATGGATGGACGAGTACCTCCTCGAGGCCAAGCAGGCGCTGGGCTACCCGCTCGCCCCCTCCGAGACGCTCGGGGACGGCGACGACGACGGCTGCCCCGCGCGGCACTTCGACGTGCTGCTCTACCTCGCGTTCCAGCACCTGGACACGTCCTGCGAGCGCACGCGGACGCGGCACGTCCGGAGTGGCCACTCCAGGCTCTGGTTCCTGGGCCAGTACGTCCTGGAGCTCGCGTTCTGCGAGTTCTTCCTGCAGAGGTACCCCCGGGAATCCCCCGGGCCGATGCGGGAGCGGGTGTTCGCGCTGATCGGGAAGAGAGCGATTCCCAAGTGGATCAAGGCAGCTAGCCTTCACAATTTGGTGTTCCCTTATGACGATTTGGATAAGATGATTCGGAAGGACCGGGAGCCACCAGCAAAGTAAGTGCTTACTACATTATCCATTTCCCCCATTGTGTGCTGGAAAATGTGACATTTGGGAATGTAGGATTACAGTGCTGGTTTCAATGTTTTGCGATCATTCATTTGAATCATGTGGGTAACTAGTGATGCTGCGTGACCTTGGCTTGTGTAACATTGTTGCAATCATCAAAGCCACCTAATTGGCATATTGAAAATTCTAGATTGGAATCAAAATAACAGCATAGAGGCTTCAATACCTGAATGTCGTCTGTCGGTTAGATTGTGATCAGTGTTTTCGCTTGAAATTAGTCTGCGTCCTCAGTTTATCTTCTTTGGTAACCTTGACTCCTGAGTCCGTATCATTATGACGATTTAGTTGCTGATTTGATCGAGATCCATTTTATTGTTCGTTACTCTTTTTGGAGTATTGTTAGTTAACTTCTTTGATACACTTGCTTGCTTGAGTATAATATTATTAATGTGATTCAATATTACATGTTGAATGTTTTGCTGCCTTGTTAATGTCTGAGTTGGCTCCATTTTTAAGTGACGTGCCGTATAAAGTTATAATGGTCGAGTTACATCCTTATATGCCAATATTGTTCGTACTTTTTTACACTGCATTGTTATTTGCTCATAGTAAGTGCTAATTCTTGGTGGAAGATTTTGTTGCATGAGAATGTGGAGAATGCAACATTAACTTTGCATACTAATAATGGAACATTCTTTTTTGAATACTTAGTCTGCTACAACAGTTTGTGCTACTAACTTATGGACATGCCAGGGTAACTCTTTAAGAAAAATGGTCTGGGTAGCTCTTTAAGCAAAATGCCATTTGTGTTACAGGGCTGTATTCTGGGCACTGTTTGGAGCTATATATTTGTGCTTTGGAATGCCTGAAGTCTACCGTGTTCTTTTTGAGGCGTTTGGCATGGACCCTGAAGATGAGAGCTGCCAGCCAAAGCTGCGGCGCCAACTAGAAGATGTTGACTATGTATCAGTGGAGTTTGAAAAGAGACAACTCACATGGCAAGATGTTGCTGCCTATCGGGTAATTTCCCTTTCTGTTGTTTGCTGCCAATCTTCCTTCTTGTCTTCATTCTTACGTTGTTTGTCATTGCATGTCATGCAGCCACCACCAGATGCCCTCTTTGCTCACCCTAGGCTATTTCGAGCATGCGTGCCACCAGGCATGCATCGTTTCAGAGGAAATATTTGGGATTTTGACAATAGACCAAAGGTCATGAACACACTGGGATATCCATTGCCTATGAATGATAGAATTCCAGAAATCACAGAAGCAAGGAACATAGAGCTTGGACTTGGTCTTCAGGTAACTAGCACCCCTAGGCCCTTCTTTATTTACTATCTTCTTCTTCCTTTCAAGCATTTATTTTCCTCTCTGCAAATAATTTCTTTGGCATAGATCTACACTTTATAGTGTTGTTTGTCAAATTATGTTTGTAGTTACTAAGGTTGTTATTTACAGCTTATACCCAGCACATTGCACTCAAGGAAAACTAAAGCTTTGTTCAATGTTCCTCTGGTTTCATTATCACTTTTTACTCAGCCAGTACAATTACTATCTTTCTTAGATGAGTAGATAATCATGCGTAATTACGACAAGTGTGATAGTTCTAAAACTTTGAGTGGAAGAAACTGCAGTGTTGTAGTGTTATTGAAATCAACAGAGTTGGGAATGATACTTCTCGCAGCATGAATTTCTATTTTCTAGGAACTTTTAGATGGTGGGGATGCCATTTTCACCTGTAATATCTGGATAGAATTAAGGAAATTAACTTGTGCTATAAACTATGAGGCTGCAAGAATTGTAGTTATGGGCTTATGGCAGCAGATTGGCAAGTTATTGTTCAGAACTTCAGATAAACAATGTGGTTCTAAAGATGTTTGTAAAATAGTATAATAGGACTTAGGCACTCAGCAGTGCAATATAGTGGGCCTATAGGGGAATCTTGTGAAGGTCGTACACGCATACTGAAAGTATCTGTTACAATTTCATTGTTGTTATTCTTGTATGATACTTTAGTCGCCTGCTATTTTGCAAGTGTACAGGCCTAAAAAAAAAGTGTTATGATCACCAATTTACCTTTGAATCTGAGGTTAATTGTAAGTTGTTTTCAAGTGTATAGGTTTGCCCTATCATATGGAAAAGAGAAACATTACTGACCCACCACTTCAATCACTGTAATGATATAATGTCTAGATGTAGATTACATTATTAAGCTCTATCTTGAATAATTTTATAATGTCGCAGCCATTGTGATTGCTTTGCCTTCCTGCAGTTGTGCTTCTTGCATCCCTCAAAGCATAAGTTTGAGCACCCAAGATTTTGTTTAGAACGCCTGGAGTATGTTGGACAGAAAATTCAGGTTTGCTTTTCACTCTTTATGAACATTTCAGGATCTAGCAACGGTCCATTGGGCCAAAGAATCATCCTGAAACTCTGAATTTCACCGTGACCAGGATCTAGTGATGGCGGAGAGGCTGCTCATGAAGCATCTCGATGCACCCGGTAGGTGGTTGGCAGAGAAGCATCGGAGGTTGCTAATGAACAAATACTGCGGACGATACCTCCGGGACAAGCACCTGCACCACTACATTATCTACGGGGAGTCGGTGCAAGACAGATTTGAGCACAACCGCCGGCTGAGAAATCCTTCCACGACCGCCGTCCAGCAAGCAATACACGGCCTTGCTTACTGCGTCTATGGCAAACCGGATGTAAGGCGATTGATGTTCGAGGTGTTTGACTTCGAACAGGTCCAGCCAAAAGCAGTATGAGGGTGGCCACAAAACCTGTGCTTGTGCTGAGCTGCTGATCCGCCGACATTACCGGCGTTTGAAAGCTGAAATGCTTCAGTGTTGTGACCTGTGAACAGATCCAAGCGCAGACAGTTCTGAGTCTGATCCCCGAAGTCGAAAAGCAGGGTAACACACGTAACTCATGCACCCTCGTTTCTACGAGATGAACTGGATTAGAGATGTTGTAAATCGAACGCTGTTGTTTTCTGAATTTACAGTTTTGACGATTTGATGTAAATTTCCATTTGAGCAGAAAATGCAAGCAGCATCAGAGACAAAAAACAGCATAGGAAGAATTTTTCCTGTGAAACATGCTTGTAAAGGAGTTTGTAGTAGATCTGTAGAACATCTTTGCAACCAATGATACAAGCAGCTTCATCTTTTACATATCAGTGCGCAATTCTTGTAAGTGTAGCAGTGAATGAATGCATCATGTGTGTTCTCTCTCTCCCTCTCTCTCTTTTTTGGGAGAAATTGTGTGTTCTCTTTTACCTTTTCAGTAATTTTATTTCACTTAAGCCATGATTTTAATCGTTGTCACATGTCAGCATCGTTGGTCATGGAATTAATCGGTAATCGGTTTGGTTGCAACGAAGCGAGTAATTCTAATATGGGCCGTCAGGCCCAATTTATAAGAGGCCAGTTTGGGCTGGGCTGCAGGGTTGTACCGCGTCTTTCGCTTAAAAGGGCCCAAACCCTGAACCCTAGCTTTCTCCTCCTCCTTCCCCTTCGCCCTTCCTCTTCTCCGGATTCCCTCTCCCTCCCCACGGCGTCGCTACTCCCAAATCCGCGAAAAATCGACAGAGACCAGCCGCCCAATCTGCCTGATCCATCGGAGGAGGACGACGAGGAGGTTTGCGAGGCAGCGGCAGGGAGAGGAAGATGTCTTCGCTGCGGAACGCGATCCAGCGGCGCGCTCACAAGGAGCGCGCCCAGCCGTAAGTTCATCTCCACCCACTAACGCTTCAGACCTCGAGCCTGCTCTGATCTTGTTCGATTCTGCATGCCATGGCACCGCCGCTGGGTGCGCGGGCGCCACTTGAAGGGATTTTCTTATGCGCTCTGCGGCAGTTTCTGTGTTGTGTGCCGGATTTCTGGACTGACCTGGGTTTGTGGTGGGGTTTGTCAGGGAGTCGAGGAAGAAGTTTGGGCTTCTGGAGAAGCACAAGGACTACATCGTTCGGGCGAAGGCTTTCCACCAGAAGGAGGAAACCATCAGGGTATGGTTCTACACTTGACGTTTCTGGCGCTTAGGAAACTCGGGAAATTAGCTACGTTTTACCAGAACTGCAAGTGTTTGCATGTTACTCCTATAACCATCCAACATTCTATTGTCTCAATTGTGTGTGCTAAGCGATTTTCTGTTTTCAACGATTCTGTGAGATTGACTAGCCGTTCCCTGATAATGGAGCTATTTATTATTGACATTTAGGGGGATTTTGGGAGATTTGTATTTGCTTTTAGGAATATTAGGCAAATTAAATCTTAGACTTTGGATGGTGTAAGATAAAGTTTAGTCTCATCTGTAGGGAGACATCACCATATTTGAACAGTTGAACAGTTTAGGACGTAGGGGATACAGAACATTTTCTTCTGTTGTTATATTTCTTGCGATTATGAATAGTGCAACTGTCCTAACCTATGTGTTCCTGCTTAATTACAGAAATTGAAGGAGAAGGCATCATTTAGAAACCCTGATGAGTTCTATTTTAAGATGATCAACAGCAAGACTGTTGATGGAATTCATAGGCCTAAGTATGTACAGCTTGGTTCTTTTTGTAGTTTATGGCTTGAACTACTAGTACTTCGTGTTTTAATTTTAATTTGGACTGTCATATACAAGGCCTGAAGCAAACAAGTATACTGAAGAGGAACTCATGCTGCTAAAAACTAAAGATATGGGATACATCCTTCAGGGTATTCAGAGTGAAAAGAAGGTTTGTGATGATGTTCAGCATATTTAAAGCAAACAAGTATACTGAGGAGGAACTCTTCAGGTTAAATGATTTATTCTATCCTAATTTTGAATTTGACTCCGTTGTAGAAAATTGAAAAATTAAGCTCCATGCTTCATGAACTAGACAACAAGCGACCAAACAAGCATGTTTACTTTGCTGAAGACAGGTACATGCCACTACATTCATGTTGAGTTTCAAATCTGTCATTGCCATTTTGAATTGTTAGCTAGCTAAGCTTATGTCAATGTTGAGTTGAATATTTGTTTTGTTTCAGAGAAGAGGTCAAAGAAATACAATCTAGAATAGAACAAAAGAGCAGTTCACTTGGTTTGGACAACATCCCTTCCCGTATAAAGAGGTACATGGCACTTCTATTTGGAACAAGGTTAATTATTAGTATTATACTCATGAACAACCAGTTCCACACTTTATCTACTTAATGAGGTACTTGTTTTCATCTTTTGTTGGAAAACTACCTTTAGTTAATGAATGTACATGTTTTTGTGTACGTGCATGTCCTGTTCACCACTGATGTGCTTGCCATAACGAAACTACTTAGTTGTAATGTTTTTGTGTTGTATGAGTTTGTTTCTCCAGCTTAAAGAATTACCATGTGCACTTTAGTGCATTGACCGCTACATGATGAACTTATCCTGCCATCAAATCCTTTCCAGGAAAACTGCTTCGTCCTATAGGGAGTTAGAGGAGAGGAAACAGAGGGTTCAAAAGCTTGAGAAACTGTATGCAGACATGGCCTTGCAGAAAGAGTTGAAGGTATTGGATATCTGTCATTAAATAGAGTTCTTATCTTTGCATAGGTGTAAGTCTTTCTAAGTACTTTGGTGAGTTGAAGTTTACTTAGAATGGTACAATGATAAGTGGTAAGAAACTGGATTGAATGATTGATGCTGGTTGGGTGCAAATAAATGCTAACTGTTTGGATGGAACTTGCTCACTGTTTGGTATATAGTCAATTATGCATTTTTTTGCAGTTTCTCTTAAATAAAATTAGTGAAGTTCAATGTTTGCACTTAACATATTGTGAGTTAAGCAAGTCAGTTGAACCTGATCATATTTCAGAAGCACTATAAGCGTAAAATGGCCTGAATTTAGAATCTGCAAAGTATTTTGTGAGATTTTTTGAGCAGGTATTTGATGGTACAGGATATTCTATGATCGCTTCTATTTAAACTTGATTGAATATTTATATTGTTTAACTGTTCAGCTACTAACTTTTCTAATTTGGGGTAGAAACCTGGACGGAAAAGAAAACTCCGTGAGGATGAGATTGAGAATCAAACATCCCGGCCTGTTTATAAGTGGCGAGCACAACGGAAGCGGTAAGGTACAATTGCTGTCTTTTGCTCTTACTTCCTTGCTGACCTATTGATTTCCACTTACCGTCGTTCATGGATCTTCAGATGATGTGAATGGCTTACAATGGAATCATTGAGAATATATGGAGTAACCAGTAGATCCTAAAGCAAACGGAGACTATTGTTTATTTTCTTGAATTCTAATGCATTTACATGTAGCAGTGCCCCTCCACAACCGTCTCTCTTCATAGCCTTCACTTGATTGTATTTGTGGATCCATGTTGGATACCACTTTCTGCTACCTGCTACTGATGTGATGTACCTCTGCTTTTTACAGAACTAGTAATCGTGCACGTGCAATGCACGTTGTGATAAACATAAATTGAATTGAGCATATTATAAGTACAAGAATCTATTTATCTGTGTAAATATGACCTAGGTCTAGAATATATATGTATATCCTGGTAATTCATAATCTATAATGATTAAGAAAATATCTACAACACAAAATACTTTTGATATATTGTTTCCCATTGCCAAGTCGATAAGGCAGTGACAACACAGACAGTGATTGAGGAACAATGTTGAGCTGGTAGCGCGGTTTGTTAATCTCGCTATCACTAATACTTGATACTAACATTCACTCATCAACAACAAAAAATGGTAAATACTCAAAATTCAAATAAAAAACTCCATACACAAAATTCTAATTGATTTTCATCCTCGGACCACCAATCAACCAAACTGGGAAGACCAATTGTTTTGTGGTCTTAGGAGGAATTATTCAAAGCATGCTGTCAGCCCACACCCCTTGCCATTCAAACTTAAAGTCTAATGCCATAAGTAGCAGTAATTCTGATCAACCTTATAACTTGCTGAACTCACCCTAAATTCCTGAAAAACCAATGACAAAAATTACAGCAAAACTTTCATGATTTGCATTGTACAGGCAAATCATACAAAATTATCTAAAGGTCTGGTACATGTTGACTTACCCCTTAACACATTTCCATTATAAAAAAAAAAATACTACTGCAATATATGGGTGTGCCTCAACCCTTCAGCATCTAAGCTGCTTCATCAATACCTTATCTACTGAACAAGCAGAAATCAGATTCAGTAAATCTCCTAACTGATCAGTTAATGGATGCAACAATGGGGGTAAATCTCTAAATTGATTCGTATGTGGGTGATTCAGTAAAAAAAAAGAGAGAGATTCAGGATAGGGTCGACGGCGTCGAGGAAGCCCGCGTGGTCGGCGGCGCGACCGTGCTCGGAGGGGATGACGTTGGGGATGGCGCGGAGGCGGCGGCGGCGGAGGAGGAGAGGAGGCCGAGCCGAACTGGCGCCCCGCCGCAGTCGCCGGCTCATCGCCGCTCGAATCGCCGGTTTGTGGTCGATCTGCAGGCTGTCAATGCTGGGGGTAACTTGCTGCTGTCCAGAAGCAAAAAACAACAATTTTCCAGTGTTGAAATCAATGTCATCCAATAATCCAAGACATGTAAAACGTTACCACTGGATGAATGATGCAAGAACAATGGTAAATGTCAGATTCAATTCAGGGTTCTTGTTCTTGTGGAGTCACTCACATTCAGATGATGCGGCTGCGACGAGGGCACATCACCCAGCTTCTGCTGCTGATACTTGCTCCCGTTCGCCTCCTGCAGGAGATCACCATTGAAGAGGCTGCGACAACCCTAGCTCCTCCTCCTCCTCCTCAGACCATTTCCTCCACGATAGGCTCCCGCCGTGGCTGCGGCCGCCGCGTCCGCCCTAGCGCTCCTCCTCCTCCTCCTCCTGCTGCTGCTGCTGCTGCTGCTGTCCCGCTCGCCGCGTCGTCGTCCCCACGGGTACGGCATCGTCATCGACGCCGGTAGCACGGGGAGCCGCGTCCACGTCATCGCCTACCGCTCCTCCCCCGCCGCGGCCGCGCTCCCGCGGATCGACTGGGCGCGCACGGCGTCGATGAAGGCGGCCCCGAGGCTGTCGTCCTTCGCCTCCGATCCGGGCGGCGTGGGCCGGTCGCTGGTGCTGCTCGTGGAGTTCGCGCATGGTCGGCGGCGGCGAGGCCCGGCATGGTCGGGTGAGGCGAGGTGGGAAGTCACGCGGGCGGCGGGTGAGGCGGGCGGCGTGGCTGGTGAGGCGGGCGGCGGAGGTTATCCTGCGTGCGTTATTTTTTTTCGTTCTTTTTTCGGAGCGAGACGCGGTTAATCCGGCGCTAATTGCAACCGCAGGGTTAATCCGGCGCTAATTGCAATCGTGGTGTTAATTGCAATTAACAACTCGTGCTTTTTATATTAGTCTAGATAGATGTTGGGTAACTACATCAACAATTGAGAACCTGAACGGTCCGAATCTTTCACGCATCGTCCGTAATCAACATTCCAAGGTTAGCAAGCACAGTGCCACCAGAATTAGGGCGTGTTCACTTTGCCGGAAAAAAAAACATACCATTTGATGGTAGAGCCAAATATTAGTAATGCCATTCTTTGGTAAAGTCAAAATATCAATGTGTCGTTGGCTTTGATACTGCAATCCTATTTGTTTGTTACCCTACCAACAAAAATTTGACAATACCAAAATTTAGTAAGGTTTATTCTGGTAGTGGAGTGAACAAGCCACTCTTTAGTGTATTAAGTATTTGATATATTCTCTAGAAAAAAAGGGGTTATGCACAGCAAAAAGATAACAGTATTGCATATTTGAATGCCAGTTTTCGTGCTTCTCTATACATTATTGCAATAGCTAAGTTCGGATCTCAGCCAAACTGCCAAAATATAACACTTGCAACACAGCTTGCAAAATCCTCAAAAGAAAGAAAAGAAAACAAGGAATACAAGAATTGCCTTGCAAGCCTATCAAGTTGCCGAAAGGTGTTTTGTTGATGCAAAGGGCAAACAAAGATCACAATCATAAATACACAAGTAATGTGATTCACATGACCCAGCCGGCTTCCGCGCCGCATGAAGGCGAGAATACCTTGAAACAAAGTATGAAGTGTTGACTCGAGGGGCTCTCATCTCAAATACCTTGAAACAATGTATTCAGCAATTGCCAAACTTGACGTCAGACCAGGGGATTCTATTCCAAACAAGTTGACCAGCCCAGGAACACCATGGATATCCTCCCCCTGCAGTAGTTAGAGAATTCAGGTTAACCAGTTCATATGCAAGAGAGCTATAGAAATGTTATAACAAAAAGGACCTGAATAACAAAATCTGAAGGAGGCTGCCCTGGGCCAGAAAGCTTTGGTCGTATCCCAGAATAACCGGGTTCCAAAGAATCATCCTTGAGGTTAGGAAAATACTTCCTTATTACAGGATAAAATTTAGAACATCTGGTAGGATTGACTGAGTAATCGAACCTGACGAACAATAGATGCCAAGGTTATGTAAGATGGTCTGCAAAACTGGAAGCACTTTCATAGTAACCATTGGATAATTGTAAATGTGGAGACCATTACAAAGATAAACTAGATATGCACAATCAGAAACGCAAGTTCACAAGCTCAACAAACTAGAATTTCTTACCTACTCAGGAAGCATGACGTGACATCCTTACCACCATCTATCCACTCAACATCTGGGCCAAATCTAACAACACCATTCAAATCTAGCGTGACATGTACCCCTATGCCACCATCCTCTGGTAGAGGGTAGATCAAGTGGCTGAAAGGGCTCTTGGTTTGAGAAAGGGTGAAGTAACATCCACGCGCATAATAAGCAGGGGGCACAAATACTTGGTTAAGGCCATGGAATCTTTTAGCAAGTGGAGCCGCACTCAAACCTGCTGAATTTATCAGAAGTTTTGGAAACAAAATGAGTTGTGGGGACACAGGAGAGCCCACAGAATGATTCTCCAGTGCTTTGCTTTCAGAAATATGAAGCTCGAGGCCTTCATCTCCAATATATCCATTTGTAACCGTTGTGTTGTAAGATATGGCTGTTCCTAAATTCTCAGCATCAGCCTGCATAAGCAGAAATAGCAAGATTATGTGAAGGTAAAGGATGGTTTGGTGTTATGCATGATGCAAAGCAGATAAACTGGACTGACATGGCCACCATTTCAAAGTTAAACATGCGGAGGGAAATAATTTCCATCTTTCTGTTGACCAAAAATTGTGTAGATATGTTTTTTTGGAGGTATTGCAAGGAGCCCTTTTGATGTAAAAAAAAAAACACAGTTCTTTGTGCAGTGTTGATTTTCTAGCTAAAATGCTTCAATTGGGCAGAGGCCCTACGTTTAACCCACGTTAGCTATATACTACTATAAATTTTATGGTGCAAACAGAAAAGAGAACTTCCAAAAGAATTAAATTTACAGTGGTCAAGTACCAAAAGGGAGAGCATGAGTGAATGAGAGTCAACAATCCCAGTACGAGGTGACAGTAAAGCCTTAAGACAGCGAAGTTCAGGTTCCATCTCCATAGCTTCAGAACCCTCCATCATCTGAAGATCATCCACCCCATTTTCTTTAGCATTCTTGAGAAGCATGTCCAATTTTGCCGTCTCTGCAACACCAGTAGCAACGATGAGTTTACCGAGCTGTTTATGGGGAATTTCTCGTTCTGCACAGTACTTGTAGAGCATTTCCCTTCCTCTTACACAAAGACTAGCCTACAAAAGAACATTTAGTAGGTAAATCAATAAAACACGAATGTGATAGGGTTTGAATAAGTTCCTTTTTGTGTACCATGTAGCTATAAGAACTTAAGCCCTTCTGTACTATTCAAGGGAAAAGTCTTGTCTTCTTAGTTGTAGCATCGCAATCAAATGCCTTAGCAATGAGTGATTCATCACAGCATACAGTCAACAAAACCTACAGTTCCATTATAGAATAGTGTACTTGCCAGGTATGAACCAGAATGTTCAGTGTGATGCACAGAAACTGGAAACCCAAAACAGTAATGGAACTCACCATGCCATTGCACTTGGTAAATTAGTTGAATGCTTTGCACAATAGATGCATAAATCCCATACTATTATTTGTGTAACAACCCAAATCCCAAACTCTGACACTTACGAGCCTGAATTTTTTCAGATTAGTGTGAACTACCCCAAGCAGTGAGAATGATAAACTGCCTGCAAATGATTTGCATGAATAACCCAAATCCATCACATATTCACATGTCTAAGCTCCAGTGATAGACTAAATTCCTTTCTAAATCTATTTTACAGTACAACATCTAGAGCAAATTTCAGGGATACATCCAAAATTCCCATAATCACAAAATTATTAACCGATCTCACCTTTAGGCTGCCGGGAGGGTAGTAGATGCCGGCGTGGATGACCTCGCTGTTGCGGGAGCTGGTGCCGGTGCCGAAGCTGGGGGCGGCCTCGACCACCACCACCTCGCGGCCGGCCATGGCCAGCGCGCGCGCCACCGCGAGCCCGACCACGCCGGCGCCCACCACCACCGCGTCCGCCGCCTCCCGGGGTGCTCCGGGGGCGATCCCGGAGAGGCCTCGCCGGCGGCAGGCCCCCGCAAAGCGCCGCAGCGGGAGCATGGCTGGGTATCGACCGCGCCCCGCTCCTCTCACGGTCTCACCTCGCCGGCAGTTGGTTAACCTGCGGCGGGGACGATAACCTCTGCTTAACCCCGAGTTAGCGGCACGATAATTCTTCTGGATTACAGCATTTTTTTTTTCCTTTTTGGTGTTGGTGAGTAAGCATCACCGTGACCCGTTCGAATGTAATGTAAAGGGTGGATTAAATTTTAGATTAAAGTGACACGTTTTTCAAACTGCTAAATGGTGCGTTTCGTGTGAAAACTTTCTATATGAAAGTTGTTCTAAAATATCAGATTAATCCATTTTTCAAGTTTGTAATAATTAAAACTCAATTAATCACACGTTATTACCACATCGTTTTGCGTAAAATACTTAATCTTCATCTTCATCTTTATTTTCAGGAGATTTAAACACCACAAGGTGCTAGGAGGAGGAGGCGAAGCGGGACGTGGCGTGGATGCGGTGCGGCGAGAGATGCGGTGGGGAAGGGCTCGATGCGGGATGGATCGATCGCTTATTGAGATTGAACGGTGGGGATAAAGTAGGGTGACATGGAAGCACCAAGAAGCAAAGAATTCTAGTAGTGGGGTGGGGATGATTTGTATAGGTATATAGGATTAGTAATTCCTCCGTTTTAAACTTCTGCTTATAGCAAAATATAGCCGATGCGCCTATAAATCGAGCGTCCGATTTTTTTCTCAAAAATCGTGTGCGCATTGTTTCACCAAATAGATCGAAAATGTTTCACCAAATAGATAAAACAAATGTTTCAATCTTTTAAAAATCTAAAACACAATAAAATCACCCTATGAAAGATTTTGCTACAACGTATGAAACAACGCTTTGCAAAAATCAGACGTTGTTTCACCCTATATAAAATAATGTTTCCGCAAATAGCGAAAAAATGTTTCAATTCTTAAAAAAAGTGAAACACGGTCAGATCACTAGTTGAAACAATTTGGTTCAACATATGCAACAAACGATTTAAAGCCATTGAAACACTTAAACCCCCATGTACATCAATAAACCACGTGTCCATCAAGATAAATTATTGTACAGTATCAAAAATCCACTGCAACATTTGATCCATACAAAGGGAAACATCACAAGTACACTAGCTGAAACATTGCTTTTGAAACCATTGAAACATCAACAACCTGTGTGTCGAAGTTAGAAATATGAAACACCATTGAAATATCCATTGCAACACCATTGAAACATCACGAGTACACTAGCTGAAACACGCAAGAAAAACACACACCCGTGGTCTAGACTGCATATTCCTCCTCTCCGGAGCTGCGTCCTCCTCCACCCACTGCGCTCGGCCACGGCCGCCGAATCGAAGTCAGTCTCTCCTCCCTCGCAAAGCTGCCTTCGACCTCTAAATCCAGCAGCTTCCTGCTCCATCCGGGCCTCCTATGCCTCTGCCTCCCCTTCCTTCGATTTGCGCTGCTACTGAACATCCCTAATTGCCGATGTGGAGGCCGAGCTCAACGCTGCGATGCCCATCCGCTCTTCGAAGAGTATCCACTCTACCATGCGCTACGCCGTCCTCCCGAGGGCCAGCGACGAGGGCACCGCCAAGCACGTGCCCCCCGGTAATGTGCGTCGCGTTATGCACGGTCGCGCTCCCCACAGCCGTCGCCCTCGAGATGCTCCACACGGCGTCGCTCGTGCACGATGCGCGATAGAGAGAGAGAGTGAAGAGAGAAGAAGGGAGAAAGAGGGATGAGGGAGCGAGTGGAGCGCCCAATACAATCTTCCCACATTGGGCGCTCGAAAACGAGCATTTTCGAAATATAGCAATAGTTCCAATACAAAATAAACATTGTATGGAAATATATTTAATAAAGCTAATTTGGTGTCGTAGGTATTACTAAATTTTTAATAAGTTAGAAGAAATGCGAACACAGGACTCCCTCCGTTTCATATTATAAGTCGTTCATAAAATTAATCAAATGTAGAAACTAATTTAATCAAATCTAAACATAATTTACATATAAGATAAAGTAATTTACATATATAATGAAAGTAATTTACAACATATATATTTTCTTTTATCAAAATATGATCGTGTAATATTTTTTATAAAGATTTAATTATAACGAACACGATGTTTGTAATTGGATTGTAGATTCGATAATAGATTCGATAAGTAATTTAAGAGAAAATTTTGTTTGAATCTTAGGTATTAGGAATCCTTTTCTTACAACATGAATTTGGTAGCCGGTTAACAGTTTTTAGGATGTGTTCGGCATGTCTGGTTCCCAACCAGAACATTACACACGGAAAACAGAACGGTCCATTAACGCGTGATTAATTAAGTATTAGCTATTTTTTTTTCAAAAATAGATTAATTTGATTTTTTTAAGTAACTTTCATATAGAAACTTTTTGAAAAAACGCATCGTTTAACAGTTTGAAAAGCGTGCGCGCGAAACACGGGGAGAGGGGTTGGGAACCCTGAGAAAAGAACACAGTCTTAGTGTACATGCACCGTGTATTCCCATCATTAAAATTAGTAATAACAACATATTGGGCTCTAACTCATGTTTATATCTACTCCATCAAGGAGACTTGGAAAGGAAATATAATCAACAGAAGCAATCAACATTGAGACCTCAACACCAACATTATTGAGTTGTAATGGGAGAAGAAAATACCGCATAAAGTAACGTGAATGATTGTATTAAGCCTCGTGAACCTGTATATATATAGAGTATAATAGATAGTGAAGAAATAACTCTAAACGAATCAGTCCTATCATACTAATCCTCTAACTACCGTATACTCTATTCGTCCTATAAAAAATGAATCCAAAACCAGATGTGACATATTCTAATATTACGAATATAGACGTACATAAATCTGGACCTATATATGTCTAGATTCGTAGTAATAAGATATATTACATTCGGTACTTATTGATTTTTCATGGGACGAAGTGACTACTTTACTAAGAGGGTGTTTAGATTCAGGGTGTAAAGTTTTGGCATGTCACATCGTGTATTATATAGGGTGCCGTATGATGTTCGGCACTAATAAAAAAAACTAATTACAGAATCCGTTGGTAAACCACGAGACGAATCTATTAAGGCTAATTAATCCGTCATTAGCAAATGTTTACTGTAGCACCACAGTGTTAAATCATATTTAATACTTCAATAAGTGTTCAAATGTTTAATGTGACATGGTGAAAAATTTTAGGATGACATCTGAACAGGGCCTAACATTGCTGCTACTGCTCCTCTGACGGCGGCGGAGACGGCTTCCTGTAGAGCCCTGGGCCTGCAGAGCTGGATGCAGTACGGCTCCCCGGTGTCGGCGTAGTACCCCGCGGCTCGCTCGTACCACTCCCTCGCCTCCGTCCACCGCCTCCGCGCCACGTACATCCGGGCTAGCTCCTCGCAGGCGGACGCCGCCAGCTGCGGCTGGTTCTCCAGGACGAGCATGCGCACCGACCTCTTCAGGTCGCTCTCGATGGCGCGTGAGGTTTGCTCGTCGTCCGGGTCGAAATCCCGCATGTGGCATTCCGCCGATTCCCATAGCGCCACCGCAGCTGCCCGCCTACAATCTCGACCCATCTGAGAAAATTAATTAGCACATGTAGCTGAATTAATAACGGATTAGTTGGTGGGACTGTGATGAATTAACGCTTCACAACACATAAATAAAAACAGTGTGTGTATGTATATATATATATATATATATATATATATATATATATATATATATATATATATATATATATATATATATATATATATATATATATATATGGCAACATATCCTATGCACACAGGCCCTCACGTGTACACACGTGCACACCAACTAAAAAATGTCACCAAAAAATCTAGAAAAAATCATACACATACTTTCAATTGTATTACACCTAGGGTTAAAATCTTAACGTCAAATTCATTATATTTTAGCCGTAACAAAAAAAAAATCTGACAGTTTTAAGGTTGCAATTTTGTCAGAATTTTATCTTTTTTGTTATTCTCTATGTAGAATGAATTTGAAGATGCGACTTTGCACGTAGATGTAATACTATTGAAAGTACATGTATGAATTTTTCTAGAATTTTTTGTGATAATTTTTAGTTGGTGTACACGGTGTGTACACGCGAGGGCTTGTGTGCATAGGATACGCTCCATATATATATATATATATATATATATATACACACACACACACACGTTTTCTTTACTCTTCAAACTAAAGTTTTCCTTTGGTCTAAAAATTATCCTTTTTAGCTTATAAATTTGTACCACAAAGAGTATCTTTTTAACTGTGAGAGTTCGGTAGAACAATTAGGGGATCTTTAGATCCAGGGGTGTAAAATTTTGGCGTGTCACATCGGGTATTATATAGGGTGTCGCATAGGATGTTCGGGCACTAATAAAAAAAACTAATTAAGTACACAATTCAGGTTTTGTTTGGGGTCACAGTGTTCCCGAATCAGATGGAGGAAGTGTCACTTGCAGGGGATCAAGAATCACCGCATTTGCCGAGGCCATCATCCCCTCTGCCGTGAAATACCTATCCTTTTCCATGTAGACGAAGTGTAAAACCTTGCTCATGAGCCAGAAGAGCTTCCTGCACGGCGGAGGAACAACACCCGCATCCCTAGTCACCAGCCTTAGTAGCTCAAACCTACAGCCCTGGAGGATCCTCCTCATCTCTCTCTAGGCCTCCTCCATCGATGCCTCCGGTGAGCCGCCGCCGCCGCCGCTGTGAGAAAGAGCATGCAACATGACGCTATTGACCTTCCCCATTTTGATTTCCTTCTCGTATGTCTGCATGTCATTGAGAAGGCGACCGATAGTGTTCGCAAGGTTCATTAGGTGGATGTACTCCTCGCTCCTGAAAACCTCTTCCGAGAGCTCTGGTCCGACGAACAATGCCGCCGAGGTGATGATGGGGCCTACAGCAAAGGAGTCCACGGCAGCTGACATGTACTCCTCCACTGTTGTTGGCACATACTTGTCCATCCTCCATTCTGCCTCGGTCAACATTTACAACGCATCCATACACTCTTGTGGTGCTCTTCCCTTGTGCACTCCCGACGGTGAAGCGAGGACATCGTCCTCGACCACGTTACACTTCTAGAACGTGAGAGAAGAAGAAGGGCCACCGTCATCTAGATCTGAGCCTTCTAGAACTCTCGTGGACGAATATAGTCTCCTCGCTGCCATACTCCGTGGTCGCCCTGAGCCTGGGTCGCCTCCACCGCGGTCCGCGGGGACTCCGGCGACAGTAGACGAGGAGACGACAGCAGCGGAGAGGATGGCGGGGCGTAGGGACAGGAAGAGGAAGGTGAAGGGCAGCGGAGCCATGACGGAGGTAATAATGGCGGCAGCAAAGGCGATGGGGGAGGAGGGGACAATGTGGAGCGGCGGAGGGAGCGAGAAAAGAAAGGCGGAGCGGTGGAGGGAGCGAGAGAAGAGAAGAAATGGATAGGGAGAGCCGGAGGGGTTAGTTGATAAGAAATGAGTGAGATCCGATATTTTTGTTTTTCATCGGTCGCTCAATTAAGAGCATTTTCATCGGAATGATGCAAATTTTTTAAGCAGCGTAGGCGTAGAAATACTATATGCACCTGAATTCCGACACACTAGCTCATTCGTAATACTTCCTACATCTACTTTTGATAGTCATATTTCCAAATCTGAAAAGTTTATTTTTGATAGGCATATTTCAATCCAACAACCTATCCTCTTAATGATTTTCTCGAATTTAATGCGTGACTCACCATTCTTCCACACATGATTGGCTACATGAGTATTGAGAAATGTAAATATTAATGAATCGCTTATTTACGAGGAATGACTAATAGCATGTTTAAATGAATGATAAGTAGAATTACTTATCATTGGTATGTGTGTCAAGATAAAATATGACTATCAAAAGTATATGGAGGGAGTAATCAACACTTCCATTAAACCAAACCAAAGTTACATCAACACTCCGCTGCGTAGCTGCACAGATTTAATTGTGTTTTGCGTCTGCAATGATCTGAGCAATTTCTCTAGCCTTGAGCATACAGTGGCGGGCATAGAACACGGACTCCTCGCTCGCTCAGCCACCATAGCTATACGCGGCATCTTGGAAGTGAATCATAGCCTTGCTCCACTCTTTCTGCTCCTCGTACAGCTCGGCCAGAAGCCTGCAACAGGTGGCCGCTGACTCCAATTTTTTCCTCCCCATGCTCAGCTCGGTGGCTTTCTCCAGCGCAAGTGCAGCAGATGCAGCTTCCTTTTCACCTGCAGTTTGGACAATTATTAGTTGATTGTTTTTTACCGCTTCTATTTTAAAATATAGAGAACAACTATCGTCTTAATACAAATATGCATGCATATAATTAATTCGCAAATCTTTTCCCTAAATTCTATTTTATAAAAATCATACATCCTCAATTTCTTTAATTTTATTGGATGTATGCATCTAATTTATTATGTTAATCTATTAATCTTCTATTATTAACTTATTATTAAGGTAGTAGAAAAAAGAGTCTCAACGTTCGCTCTCACAGCCTACAAATTCTCATATTAATCGAAGAAAAAGAAAAACAGAGTCCATATAGAAATACAATTTAGAAATAGATAAAATTTGGAAGAGGAGACTATAGTCCATACCGGTATACAATTTAAAACTAATGAAAATTCGGATTCAAAAAATAGGAAAATTAAAATTAGGTCAGAGTCCATATAGAAATATAATTTAGAAATAACTAAAATTCGAAATTAAAAATAAAGAATATTAAAAGAAGAATATATAGTCCATATAGAAATACAATTAAAAAATAGAAATTTAGAATTTAAAGATAAGGAATATTATTAAAGAATACTAAAAGAAGAGTATATAGTCCATATAGAAATACAATTAATAAATAATAGAAATTTAGAATTTAAAAATAAGGAATATTATTACAAGAGTATAGAGTCCATATAGGAATTTAGAATAACTAAAATTCAGAATAAAAATAAAAGTAGAGTTTACAGTCCATATAGAAATACAGTTTACAGATAACTAAAATTCGAAATAAAAAATATGGCAAGAAGAGTCTAGAGTCCATATAGGAATATAATTTAGAAGTAACTAAAATTCAAAAATTCAGAATAAGAAATAAATAATATTAGAAGAAGAGCCTAGAGTCTATATAGAAATACAATTTACAAATAGAAATATAACAAAAGAAATATTGAAAGATGAGTCTATAGTTCATATAGGAATATAATTTAGAAATAAATAAAATTTGATATTAAAAATAATTAATAACTATCACGTATATAAAATACAATATTAATATTACACATTGTAGTTTGGCAAAGTTAGTATAAATTTAAAATTATGTTATCATTTTAATATGTTCAAATAATAAATTGAGAAAAATATATATATGCTATTATGCGAGAGAAAATATAATGATGCTAGCTTCACAATCTGTGAGGGCCACCATATTTAAATAAATTGATGATAATAATTATTTTTTTTCTTCGAGTTAAGGGTGACTATATTCTGTATTTTAGAACGGAGAGATTAGAATTAATTCAGCCATATAGTCTATGAGTCTGCCTCTTTAAATTTGGTATTTGTTTGATTGGTTGAAATAATGAATTCGTCGTCATATGTATACGTACCTCTGTCTGGGATCTTCTTGTAACATCTTGCAGATTCAAGAAGTGCATGGGTAGCCATCCTGATCCCGTCCCGCTCCGGCGGCGCCTAAGTGTTAGAGCAAACAGCACCTTCTGTGGGTTAATTGATCAAAGCACCGATGTTGTGCTGGCTCGTTAATTAGCGGTATGAGAATGAATGTAGTGGTTGTTTTGGAGTTGATTATTTACTAGGTACGGATATTAAGGATCTATTTGGAGATCAGTTTCTGACAACTTTAACTTTTTCTAGAATCTTCAGTGCCAAAAACTTTTCCAAACAGCTTATATTTTCAGCTAGATTCTCATAATTTGTAGTTATAGAATCTAGAGAATAAATTTGAAGCTAGAAGCGGATATTTTTAGCTTTTTTTAGATTTATAGAAGCTAGTTACCAACCGACCGCTGCTTAAAATTTTAAGCTCTTTTAACAAGACCTAAGTATGCAGAAGAAGATTTAAGAAATTGGATAATTAACCTTAAGGCAAGAGACAGCTTGTTCACCGTATGCCGACGCTGCTTTCGTCCCTGCGGCGGAGTGGTGTGTTAGAAAACCGTAAGGCCGAAGTAGCAGCTTAAATGATACTTCCTCTTTAATGTATGATGTTATTTTTTTATTAATGTTTGACTATTTGTCTTGTTCAAAATATTTATGTAACTATTATTTATTTTATTGTAACTTAATTTATCATCAAATATACTCTAAACATGATATAAATATTTTTATATTTGCAAAAAAATTGAATATGACGAATGACCAAATATTTATTCGAAAAGCCAACAGCGTCATACATTAAAATACGGAGGGAGTAAATTAATCAAGCAAAGAATATTAAGTCATCATCATGACGGCACTCACGGTCACGGACATTTTTTAGCGAGGACGTAGGAGAGCGCCGCTTCCCTGAAATCGTCGGCGACGTACAGGTTCTTGTCGCAGTCGATGGAGAGCGCGGACCTTCTCCGGCGCTGGCCACGAGCCGATCGCCGCGCGCCTCCAGCGCCTCCGGCCCCATGTCTTCCTCCTCGAACATCGCCGCCTCGTACTCATCGTCCTTGTCCTCCTCGATCCGCTCGTAGCCTCCTCCTCGTCGGCAGCGGAACATCCCGATGCTCCTACATAGCGATAGTGGGCTCATTCTCGATCGATCACGCCGTTCGTCCTCGAGGATCGAACAATGGACCAAACAAATCTGTCAGAGAGGGTGAAAGATATGAATGATCAAAAATCCAAAAAAGTTCAGTAAAAATAAAAATTACCCTTAAATCGATGGAGATCTCAACATAGTCGGTCCGACCGTCAGATTAACACCGGTCTAGCCATCGGTCTGATAGTTGCCTTGTCGCCGATTGGACCACCTCCTTGCCGCCGGTGTGACCGGCCGTCGGTTAGACCGCCGACTCACCTTTGGTCAAACCGTCGGGATAAAAAATAACACGTATCAACGAAACTCTTATACTTTGTTGCATCAATATGTGTTTACGAAGTGCATCTAAACACCACTCTCTCAACTCACGAACTAGTATTGAAATCTCGAAGTAAACCCTAACTTTTCTCTCCTAGAGTGTCGATATCTTTCAGCCTTAACCATTATCTATTTATACTAAAAATCCTCTTCTCAAAATAGATGTAGGACTCAATCCCTCAATTTCCAAATCAAATACAATTTACCAAAACTGTATTCTCCTCTCAAAATACCGCAGCCACATCCAGCCACAATGAATCCGAACCGGACTCCTCGCCAATCCCGTGGCGACACGTCGTCCTTGTACGGTTCCCGTGCGCTGCCTTCCTTCCTGCCGCATGGGCCAGCTGGGCTGCTGCTCCTGTTGATCCAGCCACCAACACGAGCCCAACCATCCAGGCCGACGTCCACAGCACACACGACACATGCACATATCAGCCAGCTACAGTATTCCGATTACTGTAGCAGCAACACAGTACCACTTCATTGATCCCCTTCTTTTCTTCCAATATCCTTGTCGAACACCAAAGCTTGCACGTGTACCTCATGAAGCCCGTTGCAAATATCTCTCCTATACGATATCCATCCACCGTGTGCCATCTCGTATCCAACTTCGTCACCTGGGATCCTTGACCGTCCGGACCTCAACTCCTCCCTGAGTCTAGTCCCGATCCCCACCGTTGACCGAAGTTGACATTCAAGAATCCCGACTCTAGTCACCTTCTCACATGGTATCCCAACCGCACTAGACATCTGCTCCTCCCTGAGTATAGTCTCGGTTCTCACCATTGACCAAGGCTGACCTCAAGTAATATGTACACAATCAGATAACACAACCATTTCTTAGCACAGATATCAGACACACATTAGTCATACGCACTCACACCAACATCCACACATACTCTCAAACCAAATCATTGATTAAATCATTTGTATAGCCAATTGTTCATCACAAATATTAATCATGACAATTATTTCACACGTCCCCTTCCCTGCCTTATGCGATCGATCGATCGAGTGCGTCTTGTGTTGGGCTTGGCTTTACAACTTTTTCGTAGTCCGGCTCCGGCACGACCGAGATCGATTTCTAGTATAATAATGCGTACGTAACGGCATGCTCAAACGGTGTACAATACGAGTACGAGTACGACTATAGTAGTCGGACTCGGACGGACCCGAAGCAGAGCAACCAGACTCTCCGAGTGCGAGCGGATCCCCTGACGTCTATCCGCCGTCCAATCTCATCGATCCATCCAATGGTGTCCGTTGGTTCGTCGCTCCATCCCAATATAAATACAACCTAATACGGATGGGAATGGCTAATTGACGCGCACTAGCTCACACTCCCTCCCCCGTGCCAGCTCTTCTTTTCGCAATTTTTTTCGCTTTTCTATATTTTTTAAATCTTCAGACACGTGTTTTCATATCTTTGAATTGAAAGTTTTTAAATGTTGACTTGAAAGTTTTCAATCTCAAGTTAAAAGTTTTCAAATCTCGAGTTGAAAGTTTGCAAATCTGAGTTGAAAGTTTTCAAAATTTGTCTTATAAATTTAAATTTTGAGTTGAAAATTTTCAATGTTTGAGTTGAAAGTTTTCAAAATTTAACTTCAAAGTTTAAATCTTAGGGGAATTTAACTATTTGCCACTTTTACGTTTGGCAATTAGCCAAATATCCTTTTTAGGTTTGCACTTACTATTTTGCCACCGGAAAGAGAAGATTTTGTAACTATTTGCCACTTTTGATACTGTAGACCGCGTGTTGGTGCAAACACACACACTGGCCTGAGAGATTTGCTTTACTCTATTGCAGGTCCAAAGAATTGCTTTCGGTTTCTAAGCGTACCAGTTGGTTTGATCCTGCAACCAACAAGAACCAAAGAAAAGCAAAGTTAAATCCATAAACGAAAGTCGATCGGCTGGATTGCCGATGACGTATCGTCCAATATTAAGCCGATGTAACATGCATTAGATCAACAATGAAATATAAATCATAGAAATAGTTAGATCTACCTGATCGGCTGTAGATATCAATAATATACAATCTATTCATCGAAATATGTTTAAACCAAGTGATTGGGATAGATCGGACAGCATGCCGAGATAGTATAAATCACTTATGTCTAAAAGTACTTCGAAGCAAAGATTATATATATTCATAGCGTAGCCGATAAGACAGATCTAACATGTATCGGCTAGTACTCAGATACTACTTTATACTAAGATATCAATATAGATGAAATATACTAAACATGAATCAATCTAATATCAGGATAACCTAACAGACTGACAGTAGACTTAATATATTTTATCTAAGTGAGATCTTAATATAAGAGCAGATTTAGTATATCAAGTAAACATATAAAGAACAAGATAACTAAACCAGGTAAGATTGGCGGAAACTCCGATGCTATCTCTATTAGCAATCATAAGACAAGCTAGATATTATAGTTCAGAGCATTACTTAACAGATCAAACTTAAATGATGCAGCATTAAGCATGAAGAGAAACATAAGATCTAAACAAGTTAATGATACCTTTTTCAAGATAGTAAATATACTATATAATCTATTTCGACGTCAATATCTATACCGACTGTTTTCGATGATAGAGGCTATCCGATGAGGTTAGATAGTGATATCGATCTAGATTATATAGCATATATGATAATTCGACGATTTACATAAACAAGATTAGAGTGTCATAGAGATGTAAGCACTAATCCCGAGAACGTAAGCCGCCATAACAAGCTTTACCTTTTTCGTCGGAGATCGAAACCGATGCACCCCAACTCGAAAGCAAGAACTCGTCGAAACAATGAAAATATAAAAGGGTGGCGATGCGCCGAAAGTATTATTGAACTGATGTTATTTGCTTCTGAGGTATTGGATCATATTTATACCTAAAGTACATAATATGTCCTTGTCAGACACGACTCTATCTCTATTACAACTCAAAATACGAACAAGTCCCTCAGGCGGACTCTTACCGGAATATCTCTAAGAAAACTACCAGAATATCCTAATTAATAGATACAATTGCCTTTTTTGGACTCAATTCATGCGTGGCAATACTTGTGCAGCACCCCAACAATGATTCTAGAACCATCTTGCTAAAATTGGCTACATCGGCTTCTCCTTGTCTGACTCAATATCAGACGATGCAAATGGTAGCCAACGTTGTCTGTAGCTGATGCGCACTCTGTTTCCGAGAAATGAACTTCTTCCAAATCCGCTTCGACTTTAACCTCAAATCCGATCTATGATCTACCAAATTTGGTCGTTAACACCACCACATATGCATGCCAACATGGACTGGGCGCACGAAATGACCAATATACCCTTGCCTTCACAAATCTGTTCATATTAAAGAGTGAGGAGAAAATATTGAAGTTGCATTTATCCCCCTAGTGGGTTTTGGTGATTAATGATGAATACGGTTAAGGGACTAATGAGTTTATTGAGTTACTCAGGTGATTAGTCCCAACTCCCAAGGTGAACTTAGGTGCGAGAGATGCTTGGAGACCCCCTACAACATACATTCAAGCAAATTTGAAGCTTGAAAGACAATATGATAGTTTAATATTTGAAATCGAGTTTTAGGAAAAAACCGTACTATTAAGAGGGGTTCCAAGTGTGGTTCTGGGATATAAAAAGTGCTCTTAGTGAGATCCATGTGGTAGAATATTTTTAGGAGCTATTTTTGGAAATGGCTCCATCCCGGACAGAGAAGGCTGGCCGGAAGTTCTGGCCCCTGGACCCGGAACTTCCGAACCTTACGAGTTGAAAATTTTCCTAAGTGTTGTCCGGAAGTTCCGGGCCCCTTCCAGTTCAAAAATATGAGTAACGGCTAGATGACGTCACCTAGCCGTTGTATATATTCAGATCGCACCCAGCTCACCTTTTGGCCATTTTCACTTCAGTTCTTTCATGACCTAGGTTCTTCTAGCCTCTCCCAAGATCCCTTTGCTTCCTCCACTCAAATCTAGAGCCATTCTTGGGAGATTGAGAGAATAGATCAGAGTGTAGGAGTGATTTGGAGAATGTTTGAACATTAGGTTTGTTTGAGCACTTTGGATATCTTGTGGGCTGTCACTTGGGCTTATTACTCTTGGAGATCTTCTCCTAGATGGTTAGGTGTCGCCCGCGAGCTTCCAAAGATCTTGTGGATGTCCTGGGTAAGTTTGTGAAGGTTTTCCTTACCTCCGCAAGGAAACGAGGTAAGTGAGTAAAGATTCTTGTGCTGAGTTTTCAGAGGTTCTCCTAGGTAGAGCAACTTGCACTTGTGGTTTTTTCTAGAAGGATTTGAGAGTTGGATCTTGGTGATTGCTCAAATTCTAGAAAATGACCTAGGAGTGTTGAGTTGAAGGCCTTGGACTTCTTCTGGAATCTTTGCACAAGTGAGGCAAGGGGTTAATCGAGACCTGGCTCTTTGGAGCACCTCAACGGAGAGTAGGATTGCAAGATCCGAACTTCGGGGAAAAAATCGCCTTTGTCCTCTCTGTGATGATTATGTGCATGTTGCTGTGATTGTGTATCTGCTCTGTCATCCAGTAGTTTACTTCGTGCAATTTAGTTCAAGTCACTGTTAAGATCTTCAGGTTTTTCTGTTGCCCGAAAGTTCTAGTATTAAGATCACCGAAAGTTCCGGACAGTCTGAGCAGATCGGAATTTCCAATGTTCTACATCCGGAGGTTCCGAACCTGCTGAATTTTACCGCTACGAATTTGTTTGTAATTTTCAGGAAAGTCTATTCACCCCCTCCCCCTCTAGGCTATATCTCAGCGCGTTCTAACTTACATGATATGAGAAAAAAATGACATCTTTGAGCACCTTTCAACTTAAAATAAAATGTTATAGTAGCAATTATGATTTTTGACACCTTACAGTGATATGAAGGACAAATGCTCACACTGACCAATAAGCAAATGCACATTTTAAATTTAGAATATTCAGTGGGCTAATACAATAGAACTTTTTGTTTTAATTATTTCTAGTTTTGAATTAAAAGATGGAGAGAACCGGATATGCTTGCTTGGCTTTATTCTAGACTTAATTTATAAACTCTGAACTGCAATTTTTTTCTGAGTCCTGGAAGATGTTAAATATTACACATAAGTCCTGCCACATAGTGTATTTTTTTATAGTCTATTAAAGAAAACATAGTGCATAAAGGTCCAAGATGGCCTATATAAGTACTATAAAGGCTAACATTTACAATCAGAATGATGAGATCGTTTTAGGGTTATGAAGGTAGGGTAGATTGGTCATTTAACGCACCTAATTCATGTTAGCATGCTCATGTGGCGGTCTACAGTGTTAAAAGTGGCAAATAGTTAGAAAAACTTCTCTCTCCGGTGGCAAAATAGTAAGTGCAAACCTAAGAAGGGTATTTGACTAATTGCCAAATGTAAAAGTGGCAAATAGTTAAATTCCCCTAAATCTTAAGCCGGGTTTGAAAAATCTAACTCGAAAGTTTTCAATCTGTTAGAAAAAAAATCTTCAAAAAAAGAAAAATCTTACCTTAATTACTACTCCCTCATTCCCTAAATATTTGACACCGTTGACCTTTTTTAAACATATTTGACCGTTCGTCTTATTCAAAAACTTTTGTGAAATGTGTAAAACTATATGTATACATAAAAGTATATTTAACAATGAATCAAATGATAGGAAAAGAATTAATAATTACTTAAATTTTTTGAATAAGACGAATGGTCAAACATTTTTTAAAAAGTCAACGGCGTCAAACATTTTGGGATGGAGGGAGTATTATTATCTAAAACTAATTTAGTTAGTTGAACTAAACTGCTCCCAAAAACACGTGCCGCCAGCGCATGTGAGGTAGTTTTTCCGTAATACATATATGACATATCATAAGATTATATTTATCCTAGGATATACTATCACATTTGTATTAGGTTATACTCCCTCCATTTCGATATGTTTGACGCCGTTGACTTTTTATCACATGTTTGACCGTTCGTCTTATTCAAAAAATTTAAGTAATTATTAATTCTTTTCCTATCATTTGATTCATTGTTAAATATATTTTTATGTAGGCATATAATTTTACATATCTCACAAAAGTTTTTGAATAAGACGAACGATCAAACATGTGCTAAAAAGTCAACGGTGTCAAACATTTCGAAACGGAGGGAGTATTTATTTATATTGGGATGGAGAGAGTACCTACATAGGCACATAGCCAACCTCACGGTCAGGCACGAGGCAGTTAATTAACGTGCTTAGTACAAGTTTCCAAATCTCCACGACGACATGTTCAAGATTCAGCAAGATCTGCTGTTCTTGCTATTCTGGGGAAAAAAAAAAACTTGTTTGGACGAAATTTGAAATGTACTCCAAGTTTGACCTTTACATTCCATTCTATCTCATTATGCTTTTAGGTTGTTAGGAGCAAACAGGTTCAGAGAGGCTACAGGCGTTCCAGTTCTGTTCTAATCTCAGAATAAGCGTATAAGCAGTTTCGTGTTTATTTTTCAGCATTCTGCTACAGCATACAACATTCTTGCGACAAAAAGCACAAGCAAGAGCCTTATATACAAGGTTTACAGGGTGGAAAGTATACCACCAGGTTTTCAGTTGACATTGCAGGCATTACATTCTACTCATCCTTTCTTCTCTTCATGTTGACTAAGGCTTTGTAGTTCTGGAGCTCCCATGCGCAGGCCCTTCTCAAAGCTGCACATAATTAGAAGGCAAATTTATAGTAATGACATTTTTTTAAAATGGACAAAATTATAATGACATGGATCCACAATTTTACAGGTCAACTTGTTAGCAGTTATACCCAAAATAGAGATAAAAAAACAGAACATGAAGCCAGTAGATGCAAGAGAAACGGAAAATGACAGAAAAGCAACGTGTCAATGAAAAAGAGAAACATCCACGTCAGAAAACTACAAAAATTATTACTATGTACTCTCCGGTAGTTCTGTTATGGAGAGGTACCATTGTACATACTAGCAGAAAGAAGATCGGAAGACATTTTCTGCTATCATACCCGATCCATGTGCCTTTATGCATAATGAATGAATACATAATATTCAGAACCTCTTTTCAAAAAAAAAAAACCATAATATTCAGAACTAAGTGCAAAGGCAACGCCACTGTATGCATAATGAATGAATACATAATGTTTCAGAACTAATAGTGCAAAGGCAGTGCTACTGTATAAAAGAAACTAGGTGCTGATGAGTTTGTAAAAGAAAAAAACGCGCATGATTTGCATATGCGACTAGCCTATTTGTGGATAGATGTTTGATTGAAAATTATACTTTTTCCACGAGATATTTAACTACCTTACAAGTTTATATATTCTAGAATATACTACCTCCGTTTTTTAATAGATGATGCCGTTGACTTTTTTCTCACATATTTATTCAAAAATTTTATGCAAATGTATAAGATATAGATCATACTTAAAGTACTATGAGTGATTATAATTACGTAAATTTTTGTAAATATTGGTTTAGAAATTCAACAACTGGAAGTAAGATTTCATTAACTCAAGCTTTCATTAGTTCTGAAACTTCAATGCAAAATGAGTATGCTTTGAAAACTGCAAAGGAATCATAATATGTTAAAAAGGTAGTCAAACTTACTTTCAGGAATGTGCTCAAATGAGCTTGACATTGGATTCCACACAGATCATGACTTGTGTCACTGAAAGAACGATGAAAATGGTCACATGGAAGATTATGTGGAGCAAAGTAAACACTCAGTATCGCTAGTTGAATTGAACTTACACAATTTATCCATCAGCTGGGTCAAGCTCTGCAAATCCTCCCATAAAGTACAGAAATAAGGAACTCACGAGATCAGCAACAAAAGAGACTGCGTGGGCACATATCGTAATATATTGTGATGTCGCTGGGAAATCCTTAATTCCAAAGAATGAAATCTTTGATATTGAATTCGTTATCAAATTGACGAATCCATTTCTGCTGAAGACCGAGGCTTCCTGTCTGTCCTCAGGATCGATAACACAGAACCGAATGATGCACATAGCCACACAAAATCACCGGAGCAATTATTTTAATGACAAGCCACCTTTTGAACTCTCTGTTTTTCTTCTCTCTAGTTATGTGACAGCAATCTTTTGATTCCTTTCCCTCTTCACCTCCAAACAAGTATCTGGATAGCAGTAGCATTGACAGGTGGCTAGCAAATGATGAGAGCAGAGCCCATATCAAGCTCTTAAGCATCCTCCTCTTGGGCCTTCCAGAATTGCCCCTTTTGTCTGATGCTGCATTGACCTTTTCGTCTGATGCTGGCTTGGCAATTCCAAGAGCACCTGGACCAGTATCCACAGCCTTGGTGTCCATTCTTTGCCCATTCACACTTTCAATAGCCTGGCGAAAAGATAACTCACGTATTATATGAAAGGCAATCTTGCTTGCTGGATCTTCTGACATAGTCCCTGGCAACTGAACCATCTCTGGAGGCAGAGATGCCACCAACCTCTTCATAGCCTCCATGACCACTTCCCACTCCTCTTTCTCCACACTTGTTGAATTTTCCTCAACTATCTCCTCCTCTTTCTCCACAATTGTTGAATTTTCCTCAACTATCTCTCCACAGTAGGTGCAGCTGATGTCAATCTGAGCACTTGGTTCCTCTGGCGAAACAAAGGAGCATGAGATTACTAAATGTCATAATTTCTGTGATACAAGATACTGTCAAGCTCGTGTTTTTTGGCTTTCAGAATTATATAAATCAATGACATATAAAGCCAAATGGTACCTGATTAGAGAAACTCACCTGATATTGTGCATGTTCCCGTTTGTTCTATAATAGAGGCTTGATGATCTGAAACAAAGCACCGTGCTTTCTCGACCTTGGTCCTAGAACTGTTGCCTTCATCAACAAAATTTCTGCAACACAAGGAGATAATTAACAGCACAACAGAATAAGGAGCTGAATCATAAGGGAATAGTTCAAATATGCAGGGTAAAGATGACATGAGATGCTATTTAAAAGGACCAAACCAATCTATGGATAGAACTAAACACGATCATAGATTTTTCACAAAAAGTTAGTTAAGGCATTAGCTTTGTGACAGAAAAGTCTAGGGTAGATGAAGGAACTGGGTTTGATCGAATGACAACAGCAGGGTAGTCAAGATATCTTAGCAAACAAATGGAGGATGCTTTATACGAAAATTCTACAGATACTCCAGTGCCCTTTCTATTTTACTTACGAAGAAACTTCTGAAGATTTTGGTGGTACCAAGCAGTTACATCTTGAAGGCGCTAGAGATTTTGTATAACAGATCAGTAAGAAAGGAATAGCAGAGATGTTGGGTATATCACATGGATATGAAAATAGGTCAGGTTGAGGTCACCTACAAGCCACCTTTTGCACAAATTTCATACATGTATTACTTGAACTGCTTTATATAAGAGCATTTAGAATAAAAGGGGTGCCTGCTATATCTTGTATATCAATACACATAAAAAACATGAATGTGGTTCCACAAGAAAAGGACACAGAGTTGCTAAATATAACAATCATGTCACCACAGTTAGGAGAAAAATCCTACTACATGTAAGTATGGAAAGGGAGCAACTTAAGAGAAAATCAAGCATGCTTACTGATTTCTCCCAGCTTGCTGGTCCATCTGAAATTGATTGACAGAGTCCAAATTCTGCAAAGGAATTTATGTTGTTATGATCATCATAATACATGGAATAATACTATAATAGAACTGGAACATTTAGTCCATGTAGAATCAAGATTTAACTGGCATCACCTTGTTATATTCTGCATATCTATCATCTTGATCAAAGACACCACAAGAGGAAGCCTTTTTCAACTTATCCTGCCAAAAAGTGATGAGAAATCAGGAGATGAAAACAATCAATGTGACTTCAAGCAAAATTAGAAATGTAACACCAACCCGTATGTAGGCCTTCAAAATAGGCATGATGGCAGGACGGTAATCAAATGCACAGACTTCTGACAACATTTTCTTCATGTACTCAATTTCAGAATCAATCCTCAATATCTTAGCATCAATATAGTCAGTCTGCAAATTCAATGGCAAAAGATTAAAAATTAATTGCAATCCAAGAATTCGAGGAAAAGAAAGGGTCAAGTAAGAAACTAAGAATGAGACCTCAGTAAGGAAACAGTTAGGAGGTTCCTGTTCTGAAATCTTTCCATCATCAAGCTTACTCTTGTATGCATCTATTAGTGTGTCCCTGAAAGTCTTAATCTGCAATATGATCTGAACTCCACGTTGAAGACGTTTTTGTTTCATGCTCAACCATGATAACAGCATCCCTTCTTGCAGGGGTGTATAGAATAGCCATTTGAAGACATCATCTTCCATAATAGAACCATCAGTACTAGAAATGATTTTTCTTACATCCAGACAGAGGGTGTTAGTATCTTGAACGAGAGTAACAGCATCAAAAGAATCACTCCCATCTTCATCAAACTCAGGACTCTGCTCAAGTTCCCATGTATTGGCTAACGACAACTGATGCAGCAATTTATAGATCATTTCAAGATCTTCTGCACCTAGAAATGCAATGCTCAACATACCGGGCAACAGATAGGCTCTTCTTCCCACCCGAAGTCTTGAAAACGTGGTCAATTTGTTTGTAAGATCAGCAGAAAGGATCCTTAGATCTATGAGCTTGAAAACCACTTCCTGAATCTTCTGCATGATTGTTTTCCTTATCTCGGTATCTTCAAAATTAGTGTCATCCACTCCTCCTCTCATATACATGTTGCCTGGAAGCCAACTAAAGGTTTTTAATCCCCTTACATCATTGTCAGATATTCTCCTAGGTATAATTGGCTCAGATCTAGGCAGTTGTGGTAGATGTTCATTCTCGAGATGCAACAAGAAGCCTTCAGAATCTAGAAACATCCTCTCACAATTGGGACAAACCCAATATACCCAGGATTTTGTGTCTTGTATGAAGCTGATGGCATCAGATAATAAAGGAACTTGATGCAGCTCAAAAGGGGGTATACAGCCCCTATAATAAGTCATCTCCAATTCCTCAATCTCAACCGATAGAATTGCTGATTGCTCCAATTCACTCTTGTTATACCAAAAGGCCTTAGCGAGCTCAATGTTATTGGCTTCATCACAAAAATCTGATTCTAATTGTTCAAGCTCATTGCCTGAGGAAGGATTACAACCTTCCTCCTCTTGGTTATTGGTATTGACAGGAACCGCCATTATTGTCAACACTTGAAATACCCAGCAAGAAGTCACTGCTGATAAAACATCTCAAGATACTGTAGGTTGTAAGTATTTCATGCAAAAGGGAACACAGAGAAAACAACAAATCATTTTAAGGAATCATCTTGTTGATAAGTTAGAATTTGAGGTTCTGTGTTTGTGGAATACTGTACAACAAGAACGAGATTGTTCCTGACACTTGAAAGATCCGAGCAAGAAGTCACTGCTAATAAAATATCTCAAGACATTGTAGGTTCTAAATATGTCATGGAAAAGGGAACATAGAGGAAACAACAAATCATTTTGAGGAATCATCTTGTGATAAGTTAGGATTTGAGGTTTTGTGTTTGTGGGATATTGTATGTCAATAGCGAGATCAAGGTAGCATAAATGCCACAAGATAAATTTGTCCGCAGGAAGGGAAGAGATAATGATAACAATGAATAAGGATTTAAGCCTCCTTGGGAAATGCTGCAACAACAACAAGATCAAGGTGTCATGCAATAATGCCACAGCGAAGTCTAAGTTGTTCACATTACAGGAACAAAAAGTTTGAAGCAGAAATACCACTACAAGCATAAGACTAAGATGTTCGAAATGCCGTAGAAAGACAAAGCCACCAACCTGGAAGGCGCCAGAGGTGCGCGCAAGGTGTTCGCTGAAATGTCGCACTGCAGAATCCTTGTGCCCTGCCAAGAAAAAGACAACGAACATAGGAGATAAAGAAACTGGATCCCAGAGGTGAACGCGAGGGTTCTTGATGAAATTCCGAAGCAAGAGATAAGCGATCGATAACCTTTAGCAGCGCCACGAACAGGCGACGAGGCGCGAGCGAGACGTTCGTCGAAATGCCCCAAAGAATCCTAACCTGCCAAGAAAAAAGCGAGAACGAACAAAGGAGTTCAAGAAACTGGATGGGAGAGGCGAACGCGAGGATTTTCCATGAAATTCCGCAGCAAGAGATAAGCGATCAATAACCTTTAGCAGCGCCACAAACCGGGCGACGAGGCGCGCTCGAGACGTTCGTCGTAATGCCGCAGTGCCGCACCAATGAATCCTCCTAACCTGCCAACGAAAGGCGAGAACGAACTCCGACGAGTTCAAGAAACTGGATGGGAGAGGCGAACTCAAGGCATTCGATGAAATCCCGAAGCAAGAGATAAAGAGCGATCGATTACCTCTAACAGCGCCACGAACGGGGGGCGACGAGGCGCGCCGCGCCCGCGCTCCGGTCGCCGCGCGCAGCCGCGAAGGTTGAAGGGGAAAGCACCGCCACCGCCGCAGCCGAGAAGCCGCCACGAGGAGACGGCCGACGAAGCGCGCCGCGCCCGTGCTCCGGTCGCCGCGCGCAGCCGCGGAGGTTGGAGGGGAAAGCACCGCCACCGCCGCAGCCGAGAAGCCGCCCCGATCCCCCCAGCAAGGCGAACAGCGCGCCGCCCCCGCGCCTCGACGAAATGTGGCTTCTCGAGGCGGTTGGTTGTTCACGGGCTGATAGGGTTCGCGTCGCCGGGATTCTGCGAGGCGGCGAAGTAGTTGAAGTTGAAGAGCAAAGCCAGCGGGAGAGCGGCGACGAGAAGAACGAGGAGACTTGCCTGGCGTTTCGTACTATAGCACGAACATTAAAGCAATCGAAAGGCATCTTAATCCAGCCCATCTACATGTGTAAATTATGTATTTATATTATTCTTATAGAATTAAATGTTACTATCAAATATGTCTGTGCGTTGTAACGGGTTGAGCTAATTTAATTTGCACATATGTGTCGGTAGATAAATAATTAATTCCCATTGTTTTGTTTATTCATATGCTTATCCAAATCACTTATTACCAAATAAAAATTATTTATATGCAAATCTTTTTATATACGTGTTCTTAACGACTCAAAAATGGATACGATGGACACTCTAGCGTAAGAAAAAAAGGAAAGGAAGCTTAAGAAAATTCACATTTACCATTTATTTATTATAATCAATAATTTTGGATTAGGTAAATGCCAAAAAAAAATTGTGTGTGAAACACAATACATACGTAAACAATCATGTAAACGCACGTACACTTTACCCCTATGAACACCTATTATAACTAGACACACAAGGATACCAATGTCGATGGGTATGTCATGTATCACTGAAAGAATAATTAGTTGCAAATACGAATACCTAAGTCAAGTCTTGAGTGAACAAATTTCACCACCAAAACCTAATCAGTTAAGCTACGCTCACTTTTATGCCAAAACAAAGTTACCTAATAGCTTTCAATTAATAAAATTATAGATTATCTAGGTTTAAATTATTGATATCACAATTTTGACTATTCCCCCTGTTTTCTATTTAAACGAATTCCTTTTTTAATCAAAGTTTGAGCAATAAATTGTTCTATCATAGACATAATTCAGATTTACATTGATAAGATCTTTTTAAAAATAATAAATAAATAAAACATATATCAAACTTCAACAAAAAAAAAAGGAAAGTAAAACCATGTGAATTAAGCAAATGCAGCAGTAAAATAAAAAATTACACTTTGCATAGTAATCCACTTTTAATTTTAGTAATGTGTTAAAATGGCTGATTTTTTTTTAAAAAAAAAAACCTCAGACGACTGAAATTTAGCATTCTCTATAATGAGAATTGCAATAGAACGTTCCTCGGAAACCAAACATCGAAGGTTTCGTTCACTGGATGATGGAAACAATTCAAGTCAGCGACAGCAAGGGAAATGCTGCATAAATGTGCCATCATTAGCAAAGGATATAATCAGCAGACAAGAACTTTCATCTTTAGTTTGGTCAATATAACACAGGGAAGCGTGATAACAATAACATTTGACTCATGACATAAGCAGTTCCATGTTTACTTTCACAGAAAGAAAGTATTCTGCTACAACATACAACTTCATTGCCGACAAACAGCACAAACAAGAGCTATGCATGGAGGATTACAGAGTGGTAGGTCCAAACCTAACATAATCTATATCACCCGGTTTTCGGTAACATTTTACGCCCATTACTTTCTACCCATTCTTTTCTTCGTGTTTCCATCTAGCAGTTGGTGTCATATACAGCCAGGCCTTGTAGTTCTGGACCTTCCAAGCGTGGGTTCTTCTCAAAGCTGCACGTAATCAGAATGTGCATAATGGGCATAGGTCAACTTGTTGATACTTATAACCAAAACAGGAATCATCGACACTGAACATTAATTAAGCCACCGAGGGCAATAACTAGATATAAGAGAAACAGGAAATGGAATGCAAGCAAGATGCATCACTGCAAAAGGAGAAAACATCCACGCAGGACAGAAGTCTACAGAAACTAAGACTATATATACTTGCTCATAAAGATCAGAAGACAGACTTGTAAACATCCTACCTATGTGTCTTTATCAATAGAGAAATACAGAATACTCAGAAGGTTGCCTAGAAACATGCAAGCACAAGGGGAGGCAAAGCAAGCGCATTGGATGGATCAACTATTAAACCGCTCTCGAATTTAACGCAGAGCCACTAGGTGAGCTGCTTCATACTGTGATATACCTCTCTCTACTATATTGTGTTGGTGATGGTGAGTCTGCCAATGCGTGTGTTCAAGATGTTTTTCGACAATGGAATTCAATCCAGCCTCCAAAATGTGTAAGATGGTATATTCTCTAGATAAACAGATTGCTTGGGTATGTGGCTAGGCTATTTCTGGATTGATGTTTGATTGAAAATATTTTTTTCCAAGCAATGGATAAATCTTTTTGACTTTATATTTTGTAATGTTATTTCAAGTCCCTTGCAACACAAGGGCATTTGGCTAAAAGTTATTCCTAGAAAGACCCAATAAACAATGATAGATCTCACGTGTGCCCTTTCAAATTACAGGCCATATCCTAAAAAAATCTAGAAGATAGGGATGATACACTATATTACTACAAAGTAGTCAACCAGAATAATGGAACAATAATAAAGTATTTGCCACAGTGGGAAGGGCCTCCCCAAAACACTAATGAGTAATGAGTGAAAAATAATTCCTCACGAGTATTTTGTTTGTTAACTTGTTATCAAGGAAACATTGAATATACGTACAAATGAATATGAAATACAGAAGGAAATACGATGTAATGATGATGAAATGGCAGGGATCAGAAAGAAACCTTACTTATGGGGCTATGGGCATGAAATGTTTAGTATAGGATCCTCATATTGGCCACCAACATTAAATTCCTAGTTTAATTTACCTTATGGAAGTATTGATTACGACACTAACAAACTTGTGTCAGAATTTGTTTTGGGCTACCATTAGTTTTGAAATTTAATATAAAATGATAATGACTTTAATACTGCTGAAGAAATCATAATAGTATCACAAAGGCAGTCAAACTTACTTGCTTAGGGGAATGTGCTCAAATGGTCCTGATGTAGGAATTGTTCCACACAGATCATTGCTTGAAACATCACTGAAAGAACAAGGGGGTAAAATTTATCACATTCAAGATTGTTTGCAGCCAAGCACTCAGCACCAGGAATTGTACTTACACAACTTTAAGACTAGATATTCCGGCCAGTTCCCTTGGGATTGGCCCAGTCAAGCGATTGCCATTGAGCCGCCTTCAAAGCATAATAATGTGTTAGAAAGATAGAATGCATAAGTCAACAAACCACCAGAAAATTCAAACAAGCTGAAGGTAAAGTTTTAAAGACATCAATATGCATTCCCGCTTATTTCTTATAAAGCATGAACAGGGACTAACGAAGTTAAATCAGAAAATAGCCATGATAGAAATAGTTTGTGTAGGTGTTTGCTCGCAAATGATGAAGAGGCAGCAAAGATAAAAGAGAGTATGGATCAATAAACCTATATGATATACACGTATTTATTTTGAAGTAAGAATGTAAAACCACAGGCATTGTAGTTTGAAATGGAGGAAGTATGCAGAATGTGCATATACAGCATGAAATCAATAGCTAACATGTGAGAACTTAGAACTATTTTACAATGAGATCATTTGAATAACACAAACTTACAAGAATACAAGGGACGTTAATTTCCCAAGTGTTGGAGGTATAGTCCCAGAAATGTTGTTCTTGTACAGGTCCAAGCTTATAAGATTCTTCAAATTACCAAGTTCCGATGGGATCGTTCCTTGAATATTATTCTTGTATAGCTCCCTGTTCCAATGCTGACGGTTAATACTACCAAAGTGCATCAATATAAATTATGCGAATAACTAACAATCATACATTAAACTAAACAAAACTTCAATACATCATTCTCAGACATCACAAACTGTATGAGAATAGAACTTGACAGATATCTTGGAGATAAAAGAAAACGGATCTTACATAAATGTTCAACCATAGAATATGCATAAAAGTATAAAACCATGTCACAATATCATGTTTTAGGAGTGCGGTGGGAAGGACATGAGATGGTATCTTATCTACCTCAATCACTAAACTATGTCATATTAGAAGTAAAACAAAATAATTGAGAAGAACTAGCAAAGAATCAAACCACATGGGCAAGAAAAGCTTACAGATATTGCAGATGATCCAACTTTCCAAGCTCAGGCACCAGATGACCAGATAAGTTCAAATTCCCAAGATCCCTGTTAGAAGAGGGATGTATTCCAAGAAAACAATTAGAAGAAGATGTTCTTGAGAAATAATTCAACTTCATATACAATACAAGGAACTGGCCATAGATTTTGACCACACTGAAAAAGATTAATAGTAAAGTGGATTGTTTTTTTACTTCATGAACTGACGCACAGTAAGTGTTTTGGAGGTTTGGACTTTGGAACACAAATGACAGACAGAAGAAATGAAAGCTGTGAAAGTTCAAATGGGTAAGCAATTGAAGCTAAAATTTTCTCTAGCCTTTGGTCCTTATCATTCCTCTCACATCTAAATTCTTCAACCATAACACCCCAACCGCCCAACCAACCAAGAAACCTAATAACACTCTCATTAAAAGAGATACATCTATCTGATTCTTGTCATGTTTCAATTTGCTCAGGACCATTCCAATTTTTCCTCGGTCCAATAATAAAAAAAGCGCACTTGCCTTTTGAGTAAAACTGTAAAGCCATATCACGGCATAGTCACACAATCTCAACAAGTTCCATGGCAAAATTCTTACAAAATCTAGTACATCCTAGTAAAACTCTAAAAAGGCTGCCTCGTGGATCGGTTTCTCCTCTCATCAACGAACTACAGCTCTACTAGTCTTCTAGATCAACGCGGCCGCAACGGAATCGACTGCTCATCCAAACACGGCTTGCCTCGCGATCCAGTTCCCCCAAACACCCAAAAGTACCCAACTCGAGCCTACGCGTACAGTACAGCGCAGCGCGAGGAGAGGGAGGGAGGGAGAGGGTCGCTCACAGGCGCGTGACGCGGTTGTCGCGGTCGCAGGTGACGTGGAACCAGGTGCAGGGGTTGACGAGCGTGGGGTCCCAGCTCTGCAGCACCCCGCCGGGGTCCCTGAGGCTCCGCCGCAGCGCCGACAGCGCGTCGCCCTCGGAGTTCGCCCCCGCCATCGCCACCACCACCGCCGCCGCCACCATCGCCACCACCCCCAGCGCCCCCGCCCCCATCCCTCCCGGATCTGGACGCGCACGAGGCAGGGCAGAGAGACGAGGCGAAGAGGAGGAACACGAGGAAGGGGGAAGAGGAGTAGTAGCAGCAGCAACAACACCACCACCACCACCACCTGCCGCTGCTCGGCTGGCGCTGGTGGTGTAGGGCGACTTTTTGTATTGCTCCGCGTGTACTCGTGTCGCGTGCGCGTTCGCGAAGAGAGAATGGCCGTAGTGGAGGGGATGGCTCGCTCGGTGGGTTGGGTTGGGTTTGGTTTGGGTGCTTTGCCTGCTTGGGCCACACCGATCCGCCCCCTCGCCGTGTGCAGCGGGGGGAGGCAGCGTGCGCTGGAAAGCGCGGTGGCGGGCGGGCGATCGGTCGGTTGACTTTGCCGAGTCCGCTCCTCGGTCGTTTTCGCTTCTTCGATTGACGCCGTCACGCCGGGGGCTTTGAGCAGCTAGCTTCTCCCTCACAAAAAAGGCCTTTGTGTTGTGTCGCGTGGACCAGTGCCACCAACACGTTGCCATCGGCGGCTACAGCCTAGGCAAAAAAAACTCGGCATCTTGGGCCTACGAAGAATGGACGTGCGTGTGCTACCAGTGGATTGGAGGGAATGTGGCGCGTCGTAATTAGTATGGCTGCTAAAGTGCAGAGTTGAAATCGCTTGCGAATTTTGGAGTGAGATCGAGGGTCACCTCTTTTGCTCTACAACTACAACGTATATGTTCTTGCCGAAATTTAAATCTTAAAAGTTATTTTTTAAATTGATTTTGAGGTTTTTTCCACTGTAATTTCTTTTTGACATTGGTGTTTAAATCATTAGAGGCCTGTTCATTTTGATGCTATTTTCAACTATACCATTTTTTAGCAACTTGCAAAAAGATAATCTATGTTTAGTTTGTTGTCAAATTTAGTAAATATATAACAAATCCTGTCAAAATTTTAGCAATATTATTATCTTGCCAAAATTTGTTATTTTGGCTATAATCTAAACATGACTTAGGAACATATATTTAGTATGGTTGTTAAAGTGAAAAGTTAAAATTGCATGCGGATTTTGGAGTGCGATCCAGACTATATATATATATGGCTAAAAGAAGCATAGTTGTGCACTTTTTTTTGTCTCTCTCTAGGTGTACAAAGAGATGTATTTCATGTGAAAGATACTCTTGGATATATTTTGCATTATCATCTTCTACTTTTTGGTGAGTTGGAGCATTTCCACCACTACCTCGAACGGCTGGGTAAATGATAAATCTACTTACTCCCTCTATTTAAAAAAAACTCAACCTAGTATTGAGTGTGATATTTTCTAAACGAATCAAGACATACTCCTGTCCAGATTCGTTATACCAGAAAACGTTCCATCCAATACTAGGGTAGTGTTTAGCTCCCTTCAAACTTCCAAAAAAAAATCCGTCACATCAAATGTTTGGACAAATGTATGAAGCATAAAATGTGGATGAAAAAACCCAATTGCACAGTTTGCATGTAAATTGCGAGATGAATCTTTTGAGCCTAATTACGTCATGATTTGACAATGTGATGCTGCAGTAAACATTTGCTAATGACGGATTAATTAGCCTTAATAAATTCGCCTCGCAGTTTACAGGCGGAATCTGTAATTTGTTTTGTTATTAGTCTACGTTTAATACTTCAACTATGTGTCCGTATACTTAAAAAAGATTAGCACACGAACTAAATATGGTCTAGGTTGGATTTTTTTTGGACGGAAGGACTACGTTATACATAGTGAGGATGACAAGAGAGACAAGAAGGAAAGGAGATTCGACGGCAACTAGGCGTACTGGCACTGAGACGTCGATGTCAGGCACCATCTTTGCTGGTTTTATGGGGTTTGTTTCCTCGCTTTTGAACCCCACTTTGCATTGCACGCACCGGAGAAAACACTACAATTTCCTTGTCTGGCTTACATAGGCTCGTCGCTCGGCTGAAATGTCAAAAGGGAACCCCCGGGAATCTCCTTTCCATTTTACAATAGTAGTACAATCGATGTCCATGTTTTTCACGTATACCTTTCGCAACACAGCTCTTAGATTCGGAGCAGCACTCGCAGTTCGCGCACTCCCTCATTATTATTCGACCTAACTTAGGAACCTTGAATTTTAGTAGAGTAGGATGTAGCAAACGAACGCCGCACCGAATCGCCGATGCGAAGACAGCGCAGCGCCATGAACCTTTCCCCGTCTCCACCCATCGATCGATCTGTTAGAGTATATGATAGTTAGAGTCATATTAGGATAACATTGATTTGTGTAGACTCCTTTCATATCTGTAATCCTTTCTTATCTCCTCCGCGTGTACTCCTATATATACCGGCCCCCTGAGGCTATGTTAGAGTATATTTGCGCGGCCCGCTGCGCTTGGTGGCCCAAACGACTGAACGCCCAACGGAATCCAAGCCCCTCGCTGTCGCCGCACGCGGGGAGGGAGGGTGCGTGCCGCATGTGGCGGATGATCGGATGGATGGCGTGCAAACGGCCAACGCCGCTAAGACCGGGGATGGTGTGTATGGGGTGTTACGGCAACGTGAGCTAGGCGTGCAAGGGTGGGCGACCGCGCGCGGCAGATGGTGTGTGATACGTACGTGCGCGCACGCGCACGGTATGTGTAAAGTCCAGGCCCGGCTCGGCCTCCCAATCCCCAGAACACGGAGGGGAGAGAATTCCGTGTGGATTTCGGTTCGCATTGCGCTCGGTGCTGTGAGGAGCACCTTTTGCTCTGGTTGAGATTCGAGATGAGGACAAGAGGTGGGATGGACGTACAGGTAGCTAGCGCGGTAGCGCCTTTTGGACGCAGGATGTGTTATGATGGTTAGGCTGGGCCAGCCTGCTTAGAACATATGCCATCGATCTGATTCATGCGCGACTGAGGGACCAAGGAATAAGTTCACCGGAGGTCCCTTGACTTAACATCGAGATTTTGTGAGGTCCCTTAACCACAAACCAGAAATGTGTATTCCAAAACTCACACAAACCGTGCACTCAAGGTTCTATCGCAGTATATATAGGTGGTTTCGCTGACGTGGCATCCTAGTCAGCAAAAGAAATAAAAAAAGTATGTGGGGCCCACATGTAAGTGAGAGAATGATGTGGGCCCCACATCTCTCTTTGTTTTCTTTCTTCTTTCTCTTCTTGTCTCCTTGCTTCTCTTCTCGCTGACAGCAGCGGCGGCGACGCTCTTTCCTACCGCGTGCAGCGGCGGCGACCTCCCCTACCGCGAGCAGCGGCGGCGATGCTCTTCCCCACCGCATGCGTCAGCGGTGCCCTCGCCTTCCACGAGCTACACCGGCGGTCGCTCCCTTCCCCACCGCGTACGGCGGCGGCGGCGGCAACTTCCCGTGGAAGAGGGGGAAGGGGAGGCCGGCGATCCGGAGGGGGAAGAGGAGGTCACCGTGGGAGTGGGGGAAGGGGAGGCCGGCGAGCTAGAGGGGGAAGAGGAACGACGTGCCACTCGATTCTGCACATTCCAAGCGAGACATACGATAGACGAAGGAAGCGCCCACCCAGCAGGAGGGCTCCGTCCAGTGGCGACTTCCATCTAGCTTTGGCTCTTTTCCAGCTTTTCTTGAAAGCAGCTCGCACTCACCGGTCCAGGGGGCCGAGTCATACTATCCCCAAAAACCCACCACCTGCTGTCAAGTACTCCTCTTAGGAGGGTATACCAAAGTGGGGGTGCATAGTGCCGCTTGACCAGTCCGACGTCCTAGAGAAGAAGGGCTGGGAGGTATATTTTAAAGCCATCATTGCTGTGGGAACCTTAACTTGTCTTACTATAGCCGCAATAGCATTCTGAAGCTCTATCATCTTACTCGAGCATCCAACTGAATTTATTATTGTTATGATGATAAAAAAAAACTATATCTAGTCTGTGATGCGGATTTGGGCACGAGTGGTTGATCTTCGCGGGCCGTGAATGGCCATGGAAAGGAGTATTGATGTCAATATGTTCGATCGAGAAGATTGGACGATGAAACACGGATTGTAGCCTACATAACCTACCTACCTAGACCAAGGGAAGAAGGTATCAGATCACTGTAGTTCTAGTGAATGATCCATCAATAAGATCAAGCTGGAAGGTCTATCTTGAGTTCAGTTTCTGTCAACGATGAAAGAAAGTAAATGAAGTATATTCTCAAATCAAGTCAACAAGTCAATATGTATGTGTCTCTATTCTAAGAAAAAGAAGAAGGCACCACCACCGAGAACTGACTACACAACCGAGAAGCATGTCAGCCTTCGTTATTCAATCAACTCTAATTTAGTACTAGTACGATCAAGAAAAGTGATGTCTCGGGAAGTGCTTCGACAACAATTCGTTGGCCTAAAACAAGGGAGTGGTACTGTTCAGGACTACAATATGAAATGCGTCCCTGTAGCTCCAAGGGCTCCATCGGAGCTTTTCTCTTGCCTTTAGTAAGCTCCCAGTCTACCTTCAGTGGCCCCAGGCGGATAAGCGTAGATTTGGCGGCTATAGACTCAAAAGGCACAGACAGGCTGCTGGTACTATTTTTTTAGCTAACTAAAGTCCAACTTCCTTTGCCGAAAGAGGATGAAACGGACCACGGGAATGTGCTTCTCTCGTACGCTAGTACGCTAGGGAATGTGCTTCGGCTTCAGCCTGCTACTTTTTTGATTGGTGACTAAACTACTAAATGCTGCCAATATCTACATGCTCCCACTTCATTGCACTGGACAGCCGTTAAGCGCATATTGAGATGCAGCCTGATTGAACCTTACAATGAATCAACTATTCCCATAATAAGCAAGTTGGCCTAAACCTTTGGGTGGGCTCCGCAGAATGAACAACCAGTAAGTTCAGTCTCTTATTTCGAAGTTCGCTGTGCTCCCCAGTGAAATTGAATTCTCCGTGAAGATGCGAGAACCACTTAAATGGAGGAATCTATTGTATTTCTGCCTTTGTTCCCCATAGCAACTGGGTCTAAGCTGCTTGTGGTCAAATCTGCCGCCACTGGGTGGCCGCTGGGGAAACACAGCCCGGCCGCCTCAAAGTCCAGAGGAAAGGAAGATTGTTTCACGCCTGCATAGACAAGTAAGTCTACCACGAACCCCTGTCCCTACCAAGTAGAAAGCTACAAACTCTATAGGTTGCGTTAGCTATACGAGCAAATTGGTTGTTTCGAGCACTGGAATTGGCACAATATCACGAAGTGGCCGCATTCGCTCAATTTGGGTCAGAAATTCTAGAGAATAGCTCCGATCAACCCATTTTAGTTTGGTTTTGAGTTAGCGTAAGGCCGAGGTACCAGAGGATAGCCTTTAGGATATCCGTCGGTAGAAGAGTAGTTCATTTCCTATAAAGTGTAGCGAGTTTTCTCCCTTTTCACATAATCGAGAAAAAAAGGAAAAGTTACCCTATGCCTGTTCCTGGATAAGTAGATTTTCTACCAACCAAGTAGAATCAGCCTGAGAATCAGCAGCTGAGAATGCTGGCAAATCATAACATTAACTACGCCATTCTTGAGCGCCAATCAGTATCCTCCTAGATTCTCAGTCAAATCGAGATTGTGTGGGTGTTCAGTATCACAATCCCTGTATTCTAGGTTCTGGCTGCCTACACACATCATAACTCACAGCCGATATTTACAAGCTTTTTTGGCTAGAACTTTTTCACAGCCTAAATGTAAAGCGGAACATGAAGCTTACCACCCACAAACAGATGTTCCACGGGTTCAGAAACCTCTGGCAAGGCGATTCATGATGGATTCCTCTCCTCTAGTTGGTCTATTTCTCGAGGATGTAGGCCAGATACCGAACCTCGTTAACAAAACAAATATCGTCTATCCGGTCTTGCCTGCTGCTTGACGGTCCCCCATAATACGCTAAGTTGGGGACTTTTTAGTCCATTTTTTCCAAGAGTCTCCGCTAGTTGAACCGCGTCCAGTAGACTCCACGATCTACGATTATCAAAATCTTCTTATAGAAGTCTAGTTATTTCTTCTTTTAGAAAAGGAAGTCTTTTTTTTGACCAGGGAACGGGAGCATAGCAAGTAGCTATATACAAGAAATAGGGAATGAGGGGGCAAGGATAGCGGTAGCTGGGGCAAAGCCCGCTTTCTTCGCGGAGCGAATGAGAGGCTGATTCCTACCACTCCTATCTACATAACTGCTCCAGAGAAGGGAAGGCAAAAGGAAGTCGATCTTGTCTTACGGCCCTGGATCGGTTGGTTCCGAATGCGCTAACACGCAACGGCTTTCGCGCTAGTTGCTCAAAAAATCGTATAAAAATAAAGCAATGCTGAGGCTTGGCAGGATGGGAGTTAATTAGGGTCGATGGAGCAGGAAAGAGTTTGTTATTCGCTATTGGCTTAGTACGGAAAGGAAGCTGGGCTGAGGCGAACAAGACGTCCAATTTCTAAGGAATCAAGATATCCTCTCGTTCCGGTATAAATAGTAGCTATCTGCTCTTCCACTGGGAGAGGGTTTGATTGGGATTGTTTAAGCAATTCTCGACATAAGATTGAAAGATCCAAACCTTCCTCTTCGGAGCGGAAACGGACGTGGCCAAAACATATAAAAAAAGATCGGCCTAGTCGCTCCAGATGTTTCAGTTCGCTAAGTTTGAAAAGTCCAAAGAGCGCAGACTAGCCACTCTTTCTATGCGTCTTTCTTTTTCTTGGAGGACCTTCCCACAACACACACGCGGCGCTAAGGTTCCCGTGGCTTTTATGACTCTATTGACCGTAGGCCAACGTTTGACTTCCTGGAAAAGAGTGATAGCGCCCTGTCTGGACCTTTTCTCGAAAAACTCCGGATCCCGAGAAGTTTTTAAGATGGTGCCTACGGAGTTTGACAAAGTCATCAATTGGGTCAATGCAGAAAGAAATGTTGCGTGATCAAGTTAAACAAAATGGAAAAAAGGAAGCTATAACCAAGTAGTACTGGGAACGACTCTTGATAAAATCTAGTCAAGATCCAATTGACGGTCACAGAACCACTACGGGATAGTCCATGAGACAAGATCGCTCAGGCTAGACCTTGTTCCGGTCTTACCCTCCCTCGAGTCCGATCTCGGGAGGGCGCTTGGGCAGGGCCTATTCCCAGGTGCTTGATGACCTATACCACTAATCACCACCTAAGTTTGGTATCCCGGCCCCTCCCGGTAGCAAGGCACCATTTAACTCCTTTAATTAATTTTCATTTAGGTAAAGAAGTGCTTATAGTACATACACATGAGACAACTCTATTCCCTATTGGAGAAAGGTCGTGGATTTAACGTTTCAATTTGGGCAAGAGGGCCCTGGTTATGTCGCAAAAGATGACATTCTAAGTTTTCCTCCTCTCCGGTCTGCATGCAAGTACTTCCCGGATAGGTGCAGAAGCACACACATGGGGAGTGGATTCAATTAGTATTGCGCTCACAAAAGGAATAGGAATAAGCCTCAATAGCTAGTTGGTGAGGCAATAGCTTACCAAGACGATGATCAGTAGCTGGTCCAAGAGGATGATCATTTTTTTTCAAGTCAGCTTAAGAGGTTCAAAAGAAAAGTCACTCTCCTCCCCTCTAACAGACAGGTTTGAAACTCGTGAAGCCTCTGCTAACGGCTCTGGTTGAGAGTCTCCCTCCTTTTCAGTCCGATGCGTTTGAGCAGTAGTCGTTCCCATCCTCTTGGGAATATCTACACGAGTACTCATTTTGCAGGATCAACCCCAGCGTCAAGAAATTGGTTAATCGGTAAAGATACATGGATTTGGTGCCCCGCCCAAGAAAGAGACCCAAGGTATGTCTCTTGTCTCTTTGAGACCGGGGATTTCCCAACTGTTCAGGCCCATTCTCAACATCCATTCTACTATGATCACATCGACGTCATATTTCGAATCCTTCTTTGCTTGTGGGACTCCGACCCTCTGAAACTCTCCTTTCCTATTTACATAACAAATCCTATGGTAGGTCGCAAATTGGGGGAATTCGTACCAACTCGGCATTTCACGAGTTATGAAAGTGCAAGAAAGGAAACTTTCCTGTTCATCCTACTGCATAGGCAAGATCTCATCCTTCGGCGTCGAGTCGTGGAGACTTGACTTTGCTCGTCATGCTTTTCTTTCGCAGCTCTTTAGTAGCATCCAAATGTGCAAATGTTGTGGCAGGAGCAGGGTCGGTCAAATCGTCCGTAGGTACATAAACCGCTTGGATCGAAGTTATAGATCCCTTTTTAGTAGAAGTAATTCTTTCTTGCAAAGAACCCATTTCTGGGAAAGCAGTAGTTAGTTCAGTAGAGAATGCATTCCCGGGACTAGTTGATCGAGCGGTGACTTACCCATTTCGACGTGAAGCATCGGCTTGTGATCCTAAATCTACGAATGGGAGATCCTATAAAATGAAGAGCGGTTCGTAAACAAATTAGTGTCTTGTCTGAATCGAGAATAGCAATTCCACTTCTGGAACCACAGATATAGACATTGAAATGGTGAGCATCTACCATGCCGTTCATTTACCAACGAACTCTATTTTGCATATTTCATTCTCACATTGCGAAATCCCCTCTTCTCTCCCCTCCCCATACCCATCAACTACTAGGTTGCGGAGAGGGCTGCTCGCCTTTCCTTTTGACGGCTTGGCTTCCTATCGCTCCTATGTAGTGGTCGGCCTTAAAAGTATCTTTTCCAAGACCCCACATATAATCTCCTATGGGGATCAGTCGGAGCACGTAGGAATGCCGACCACAACAATAGGTAGCGAGGGATTGTTACCTAGTTGCGTCTGTAGCCTTCCCTGTTTTGAGAATCTCATATTGCTTCGTAGGATGTGTGTCTCACATGAAAGATAAGAAAAAATCCATTCTTCATGGTCGCCAATAGGGGGGAAGGAGAATGTCCAATAGGGGGAAGTAGAATGCTCAGTCCGAAGTGGTATGCTTAACCGCATCCAGTTCTTATAGTTTATCTGTGTTCAGTCAAATCTGCGAACTCGACTAGATATTCTGCACATTCCGCGGATCCTACTCTGGAAACAGAAATACGACCACTTCAATCTTTCTGGGCTGGCATAGGTCAAAGGAAAAGAGGAGGCAAGCCCCCCCATCTTCCGCATATCTTGCTCATCCGACATGGCATGAATCACCGAACCCACACTCAGGAAGAGTAATGCTTTGAAAAACGCGTGATTCATTAAGTGAAAGACAAAACATTGACACACGCACCTTCTTTCTAGGTAATTGAATAGAAAAGTGACGGTCTCATTAGCGGCCTAGGAGTGAATGTGGAAGCTTAACACTAGCAACGGGCAGAACAGTTGGTAAAGGAGATCATTGGCACTATGGCGCATGTATGTTGAGTTCTTGAAGCATTGCCGATATCGATATATATTTCTTTGCATGGGATAGTAGAAGAATGCTGGAAGAAGAGGAAAGTTGTTTCCTGTATTATCCCGTGCAACAATTTCTGCACCCGCAACTCCATCCTGCAAGTTCAGTGCTCCATCAGTGTTCAGTTTCATCCATCCAGTATGTCCCCCCTCGATTCCCGACATGCTATGATACCCCAGGGTGGGTAGGAGTGGGTCGAGTCCGTATCACCACGGAACAACTGCAGCGTCCGGAGGGGCTGCCCCTTCTTCTTCAATTTATCTGGCTTATGCGGCCGAACACGCATCTTTCCTAAAAGCAATTTCTGAGGAGCTTTACCGGAGAGTAGGGGAACAAATCAACTTAAAGAGTCCCCTGGACGAGGAGAATATAAGGGAAATATAATCAGATCTTTGACGATCCAGTATTAGCTAGCAAGTGTATGGACTCAGACTTTGATGACTCTCCTCTCCCCCGCCGCTCAACGTGTAGCCCACCATGTCAACGCCCACTTCTTTCACTTTTTTCCCCACCACATGTCCGAGGTCGAGTCTGGGGAGGCGGTGACAGCTGGGGCGGTGAGGAGGCGACGGCGACACAGCACGGCTATGGGGGTGGCGACGAGGCGGCCTCAGCTGGGGTCAGCCGTCACGCGCGAAGAAGGCCGGTAGCGGTGGGAGGGCGCGAACGGCGTCGGTGAAGGGATGGAGGAGGGCGCGACGAGGTCGGTGGGGTTGATGGCGTGCGTAGAGTCGGCAGCGCTCGTGATGGGCATCCACCGTCCCACCCACCGCCGTGCACATGGAGTAGCATACCGGAAGACCTAGGTCGGCCGTCTCTCTCCGCCTCTCCCGCTGGTACCGCCCCTGCTCTGCGCGCCGCTCCTCTCTCCTCCGCCGCGCCGCGCGCCGTTCCTCTCCGCCGCCGAGCTCGCCGTCTGCCGGCCGTCTCTCTCCACCTCTCCCCCTATTGTCGCTCCTGCTCCGTCGTCGGCCGCCTCACGCCAAGTCTTCCGCCGCGCCTGCTCGAGAGAAGGAGAGAAGAGAAGAGAAAAAGAACAGAAAGGGTGGGGCCTATACCGTTTTCTCGCACTTACATATGGGCCCCACATATTTATTATATTTTATTTTTGCTGACTAGGATGCCACGCCAGCGAAACCGGGTGTCTATGCTACCTTGGGACGTTTTTTTTGAACGGTTTTACATAGTTCAGATGTACACATTTCTGGTATTGCGGTTAGGGGACCTCAAACAGACTCTATGTAAAATTAATTGAGGGACATCAGGTGAACTTATTCCAGGGACCAATGATGCAACCCTATGTTCGATTAGCGCGCTCTTAATTATAATTGTGTAAAAATAAGTGAACGACCTAACAAAAATAAACTTCGTGCTCGGCTGCTCGCTGCAATGGTGAAAAAAAGAAGGGTAATTTTGGAACCATGCCATTATAATTTTACAAAATTTGAGATATGCTATTGGTATCTCAATGACATGTAGGACCCATATGAGTCAATGACATGTGGGTCAGGATGGCATATCTCAAATTTTGCAAAATTATAATGGCATAGTTCCAATTTTTCCAAAAAAAGAAATATTTGTTCAGACGTTTTCTCAGCCACATACGATCGAGAGCATATGAAAATCGGTTATTTGCACAAATGCTATCTCCGAATGCGAATGTCTTAAGTAACTGTGCAAACTCGAGCGATTAAATTCTTTTGGAGTGAAACCAGCCTACCCAACTTCAATTCCTATATATGATATAGCAGGTGTTCATATTTATAACTTGTTACACATGTGATGATTTTATCAATCTTAAAATATGTTAATTTACACTGGTAGAGAAACCATCTTTGGTCGGTCGACCAAAATCCACAATAGTCCCGATTCCACTAAAAACCGGGGCTAAAGATGATCTTTAGTCCCGGTTGGTATCTACAGTGGGCATATTTGATCTTTAGTCCCGGTTCGTAATACTAACCGGGACTATCTTTAGTCCTGGTTCGTATGTTGTCCGGGGCTGTCAGGCCCTCCCGTGATCTTTACTCCCGGTTGGTGTTACCAACCGGGACTAAAGTTAGGATTTTTAGTCCCGGTTGTTAAACAACCGGTAAAACAAAACCTCTATCCACGCGCGCATGCAAAGTCTCCTATTAATTCCATCCTTATCTCCTCCTCTCCCATCCAGCCATCTCCATCTTATCTTCTTCTCTCCTCCCATCCTTCTCTTCCTTCTTCTCTCACCCCATCTCCTCCTCCCCTCTCTCCTCCCCCTCCTCCCCTCCCTTCCCCTCCGGCGGGGCGGCGGGATGGAGGCCGGCCGCGGCGGCCCGGTGCGGGGCGGCGAGTTGGAGGCGGCGGCGGGCTGCGTCGGGGGCGGCGGCGGCGAGATGGGGCCGGTTGAGAGGGCAGTGGCCGGTGGCGGGCGGGAGGCGGCGGCCGGCTGCGTCGGGGGCGGCCGGCGCCGGTCGGGAGGGCGGCGGCCGGCGCCGGTCGGGAGGCGGCGGCAGGAGAACTTTTTTTTTCTCTTCTCTGTGCTATCTGATGAATGCTAAAGATGTTGTAGATGTGAACTTTCTTTTTCCTTTCTTTGTTCTCTGTGATGAATGCTCTCTGTGATGAGATGTTGTAGATCTGAACAAGTGTAAATAATATGGATGCTTTATTGTTTGATTTTATTCATTCGATCTATGATTTAGGCTTTGTTGTTGATTTTAATCATTCGATCCACGAGCGAAAGCTAAAGAACAATAAAAAAGGAAAAAAGGCCAACCAGATGAAAGGAAAAGAAAAAAAAACCAAAACTTTTTAGTCCCGGTTGGTAGGAACAACCAAGACCATATTTTTACCAACCGGGACTAAAAATCGATCTTTAGTCCCGAACTCGTAGTCCCGGTTGAAAAACCGAGACTACAAAGGGTTACCAACCGGGACAACAAAGCGTTTCTCCACCAGTATTAGTCTTTCCGATGTGCTTATAGAGGTAGCATGTTTGTGTTTATATTTACAGGGGTGAGTATACAGGCATTGTGAGTGTCTACGTTTGTACTATGTTTCTAAAAAATAATATTCACTCAAAAAAAATCAAGAAACTCATTCTAGCTAGATCATTTGTTTTATGTTGGGCACTATAAATTACTCCTACTAGGAATAACTGCCGGTGAGAAAACGTTATCTGGGGTTTGTGTACAGTGGTGTATAATGTCAAGCATTCATAAACCAAAACCACTGGAGCAATAGAAGGAAATGCAAAGTGGGGAAAAACCCTCCCGTTAATAACACTTTAATCTATGAGGTTTGTCTGAATTCTGTACTTGACTAACAGTAACAGTACACATTCGAGGCAAGCAGACCTTTCGCATGAGTAAAGTTTCAGAAAGATACAGGAATTGTTTGCGGTGGAGATAATAAGTAATCCTTTCATTCCAAAATATATAACACGTCTCAGTATGTTCTCTGAAAACATTCATGAGTTAATGTCTGTTAGAGTATATGGTAGTTAGAGTCATATTAGGATAGGATTGGTTTGTTTGGATTCCTTCCATATCTGTAATCCTTCCTTATCTCCTCTTCATGTACTCCTATATATATCGGCCCCTTGAGGCTCAATACAATGTGTCCCACGTTACGCAGTATTCCTCTCCTATACTATCCAACATGGTATCAGAGCGGGCGATCTAGCGCCGCTCTCACGCTTCCGCCGCCGCTGCCCCCGGAAGTAGCGATCTCCCGGGGGCGGCCACCCGTTTTTTGTTTTTTTTTCTCTTCGTGCTTCGCCGCCGAGATCGATCTCGATCTCCTCGGCATCGTCGAGTCGTCTTCGCGTCATCGTGAAGAAGTCAGTAGCATCGTACCATCCACATCGTCGTCGCCGATCTGGAGGGCATGGCCGACCCGATCTCCACCAGCACCCCGACGTCGCCGGTAGGCCGCGCCGCCCGCTGGTCATCGGCCTCACCTGGGGCAAGACCGCCCCGACGCCACCGGCGCCATCTTCATCAAGCTCCGCCGGGCGCCGGCGTTGCCATGGTCGTCGTGGCGTCGTTGGCGCGGCACAGAGTACGGGGGGACACGTCCCTGCCGGTTCCTCCTCGGCGGCCGCCTCCGCCGCCTACGCCCGCAGGCCGCCGTTCACTGTCGACGCCCTCTCCACCATCCACGCAACCATCTGGCAGTCGTCATCTGGAGGTCGTCGTCGTTGCGGTCGAGGTCGTCGTCGTTGCGGTCGATCCCATCTAGCCGAGCGCCGGCCTCGCCGTCGTCGCCATCTCCGCCCGGACTCCTCGCCGATCTGGCGGACTGCCGCTTGGAGCATGCCACCATCGGCCGGCGCCGCACGCCCTCCGCCTTCGGCCGCCGGCCTGGCCGACGGGGCGCCGCTTTCTGCTGTCTGCCGGGCTGCCGGCCTCGGCTGCTCCACCGGCGGCTACCACCTCGAGGTCGTTTCCTTGGCTGCGCCGACAGCTCGTCTCCACCACCGCCTCCCATCCATTCGCTGGCCTCGACGCCCACCGCCTGGCGCTCTCCCTCCCCCCGCTCTGTCTCTGTCGGAGGTGGTGGACGCGTTGACTGTTCGTCTGCTCCATGCCAATGAAGTGAGAGATTGGGGATGAGCAAGTTATTCACGGGCTCAGGACTGTGTGAACTTGGTCCATGGACCATGGGAGACGTGGAGTTTGGCTTCTACTGTGGACTACTGCATGCTACTGTATCAATTTTTTTTCCCGTTCTAAGAACGGGTTTGCGTCGCCCACCGCCTCGTCGACATCTACACGTCTCTGACATCAGCATCGATTTCAGCTTTGACTTTCTCGTCTGTTGAGCGCGACTTCGGCTTGATCACCCGATTAAGCGCATGGACATGATGACTTCTACCGCCGATCGTCTTCAACTGCGCGTCTACGCCATCAAGCTTTGGGTTGCCGCTGCGTCGCCCCCCTCGGGCCGTAGTGCCGCTGCCCGTGGACTTCTTGCCGCAGCATCGACATAGAGCTACAGCTGTGTTGTCCTCTCGGACCACAGCTTCGCCGCTTTCGTCATCTTCATCGCCGTTTGCACATCGACACCCTCGTCGTCCACACTGGTCATCGTCAGTCGCTCAGGGTCTTCTTCCTCTACTTCGAGCATCGCCGCCACATCTCCAAGTTACCACCGTCGCTACTCTAGACCGGTGGTCCAGCTACCTCTACATGGCTACCGACATCGCCGTCCAGGCCGTTGGTCCCACTACTTCACCTTCTACTTCGTCCAGCATGACTCATCGCCAGTGTCGCCGTATCTTCCTCGACTACACTTCGCTCTTCTCCGGCAACTGTGTGCTGCTCCGGCAATTCTCCCTTTACGCCGTTCTCGCGCCGCGACCGTCCCGGAGGCCTTCTCTGCTAGTCTCCTCCGACATTGGCGTATGATTCATGGTGGTCCCCTACCTCACCCGCGCGGTACTAGCAACACCGTTGCGCGCGTTCGTCTTGAGTTGTCCCGGGATCTGGCAAACCCTGTGTGATGTCTCGTCCTTCACGGTTCGACTACATCGGCTCTTCGGCGTCATCTTCCTCAACGATTACCGCGATTGTGTCACCGTCTTCGTCTCCAGCGCGTTCTCGCGCACCTTGGTCCACGACGCCCCTCCCGTGCGTCCACGACCACTCTACGGCGCCCCATGCGCGCCCTGCGGCTCGGCTACCTCGACATCAACTTCCCGACCCACGGCTACTCTACGCACGGCTTCCTCGACCACGGCTCCCTCGCACCCTTCGCTTTGGCTACGTCGACAACGCACAAAGGGCTATCATCCGTATTGAGCACTCTTGCCGGTTTCTTCTCCAGTCCAAGTGTCCGCGTTGCTCACGCTTGGACTGCGAGGGGATGTTAGAGTATATGGTAGTTAGAGTCATATTAGGATAGGATTGGTTTGTTTGGATTCCTTCCATATCTGTAAGCTTGACTTGCACGCAGCGTTTGGGAATCAAAGATAAAAAATAACTCTATGGGACTTACGGAACGCCTTGTATCTGTATTCGGATCAGCTCCTTAACAGAGTTTCCTGCTTGAACCCTGGCTGGGAGCTGGGCCTTTTTCAACCTTTTGAACTTGAAAGAAATGCCTATTTCAAGCACTGGTATAGAGCTAGAAAGATAAGGGAAAGACAAAGCAAGAAGGTTATCCAGTAGAATGATTCTCGATATATTCCACATTATAGCCAACAACTGATTCAGCTTTCGCTAGTGAAGTTTAGGAAAGCTAGTAGGGAACTGCAACCAGAGAGAGAGTTCTAGTGAGTCCAAAACAAGCAGGTTGGATAAGGGTGCCAGTGAAGAAATCAAGAGAATATGCAGTCTCTAATGGATGGTCTTTGCGACAGCTAGATGCTGCTTCGCCAGAAGCGACTAGTCGCCTCCTTTCCTCCGCCGAAAGATGCTTAGCCAGAAGCTTTCACGAAAGCCAGTCTCCGGGGGTAAAGAACCTTTCTTCACTCTTCCAGCCTTCCAAACCAAGTCGACGAAGTCAAAGAGTCCTTTTGAAGGGGTTGTGCAGAACACTTACTTTTGGTTTGCAAAAACAGAAGAGAGGGGCAGCCCAGACATGAGAGGACCACCACGCACAGCAACGATTTGCTGATTGAAAGCTCAGTAACTCCTCAGCCGGGGGTTCCGCCCGAAGAAGCAGGGGCTGCAGTAGCTGCCGAATCTTCTACTGGTACATGGACAACTGTTTGGACTGATGGACTTACCAGTCTTGATCCGTCTGAGCCGGACCGGAGTCGAATACTTCGGATCCTTGGTTTGGAAAGCCTTGGTAGTAGTGCACTCAAATCGACATTGAGATTGGGACATAGCCGCCCAACGATTAGACCGACCGGGGGATTGGAAGATCTGGAACTTTCCTTTGGCCAACTACAAGCAGTTGATCAATTTCACCATTTCTTTCATTCCCTTTTCTTCGTTTTGGTGCCATCTTTATTTGGAGTTGTTACGAAAAAAGCAAAAAAAACTTTTTTTTTTTCAAATCAAATCAAAGTAAAGTTTCGTGAGCGCTTAGGATCTTAAAGGTAAGCAGCAGGGGATCCAAGCGGTTTATGTACCTACGGACGATTTGACCGACCCTGCTCCTGTTCTTAAAAAACAATATTTTTATTTATCATATTTTGACTAGAACTTCAGTTCTTTCACTTCGACACTTCTAGTTTGGGCTCATCATATGTTTACTGTGGGCTTAGACGTTGCCCCGAGTAATCGACCCGTTTCCCAAGCAGAGTTTCGCGAAACCTCCGTCCCGCGGGCAACCAACGAGGGATGGTCACAATAAAGTATACAAATCACTTTCAGATGTAATTGAAGGTAAAGAGGGTTCTGTAATCCTTCCTTATCTCCTCTCCATGTACTCCTATATATATCGGCCCCCTGAGGCTCAATACAATGTGTCCCACGTTACGCAGTATTCCTCTCCTATACTATCCAACAATGTCGTTATCTGACGATAACCAATATCTCATGTATACACGCACATATCTCAGTATATACGTTTTTGAGTTTCCAAACAGCAGCATATTCAAATGTCTCAGAAAACAATTAATAACAACACATTTAGTACTAGTACTAAGGATCTTGAAATCAATAAACTCTTGACGAACAACAACGCCAAACTCCTAATTATTTGGAGAAACAATTAATTTTGATTTTAGCTAATAAACTGAAGTTCCGTAACAACAATAATAAGTCAACAAGCACGCAAATAAGGTTCTATTTTATCTATGCAGAGTTAGAACTCATTCGAAATGTACAGTATACTCCTACAAGATTCAGAACCAACAGTCACATTACTTCAGCCATTTGAAAACCACACAGAGATGACCACATAATATGGTTTTGGTTACTGTAGTAATGAACATGTCGGATCGGCACATCAATTGCTCTGTACTACGAGTTCTCAAAAAGAAGAAGAAGAAGAAGAAGAAGCTCTGCACGGGCAGTAAATGACAAGTTAACTACATCTAGCAGCATTGTAGTGAGCGTGTCGGATCAGCAGATTCAGCACATCAATTGCTGTTCAGAAATCACAGGCAGTAAACGACAACTTTAACTACAACTAGCAGCACAGCAGTTTTAGTTAGTGCATGCGAAGGATTAGTGTGCGTACACGTCAATATCAAGAAAAAACTGCACTGTTAACCAATGATTACACTACCACTTTTAATATTTCATTGTAATTCAGCTGAATTGGTAAACAGTAAACCAGTGTTATAAGATGTATATTTTTGTACCGTGCTTTAGTTAGTCAACTAATAATTTCCAAGAATCTGCATATTAAGGTTGCTATTGTCCGTTCACAAAAAGAGAAAAACAGACTGGTATTTCAGCTTCTCCAGAAGTTAGTGCCGAGTTTATTAAAAAAAAAAGAACTGCTATTTCAATTACACTGTTCAGAAGATTGTGCTGTTGATAATTAGAAAACACAATCAAGTTGTAGGGTAATTTCAGGGTTCAGGTAAAATGCAATCTTCTCGGTACTATAAAATGACTACTGAAAGCCAGTAATATTGATCAGAAACAGTGATCATGTACTAGAGAAGTAATTATGCACAGTTCGCAAGACCTATACCACTACATTCTGAGTATTGCATTACTAGTTTCTTATCACTTAAATCAATGCCATACAAAAGACTGGACGGAGTGCGTCTAAAAAGACATATACAACTAGTAGACAGAGTTTCAAAAGATACAAGTAATTAAGAATATAAGATTGATGATGAGGGGTTAAGAAATTTATTTCTTTAGTGAAGATCAAAGACAAGGGAAGAGCCTAGACAAAAGCCTAGTAGGCAGAGTTTCAAAAGATACAAGTAAGAATGTAAGATTGATGACGAGTGGTTAAGAAATTTATTTTTTTAGTGAAGATCAAAGACGAGGGAAGAGCCTGGACAAAAGCTGGGGCCACCGGCCTTATAGAGTTACCTCCTTTGGAGAAGATTCCATAGGTTTTTTTTCCCTTTTTTCAGCACACCCTGTAAATATTGTTTGCACCTTGTATTTGCCCATGTTCTATAAATATACACATTGACAAAGCTTTTGCCCGTCTTAGTTTTGTTCTTAGAAAGAACATAAACTTTTTGTAGACAAAGGAATAACTTTGTTCCAGCCACTGCATAAGGTATTCATTTATAAGGTATATAGATCTTGGTGATGATTTTATCTCTCCTTATTTTTTGTAATTTTTTATCACCAGATTGTTTTTTTACCCATGTGTATGAACAGTACATTTGAGTTAGCTAGCTAGTTCCCTCCCTGGTAAGTAGTACTAGTTTGATTCCCTAAGATAACAGGTAAACACAACAGCGATGCGTGGCCAGGCAACATTGGTGGCTAAGTGAAAGAAAAGAGTATTAGTGTTCAGCATTGAGGTTTGGGAACTAATCTCGCATGCACATAAAACAAAAACAACTCAATAGTACATGATTAATTAAGTATTAGATAAAAACTTAAAAAATATATCAATATAATTTTCTAAATCAACTTTCCTATATATATATTTTTTAAAAAATACATCTTTTAGCAGTGCAGGAAACGTGAACGAAAAACAAGGAAGTAGAAACTGAAAAAGAGAGTGCCGAACATAACCTAAGATCATTTCTTTACTCCCAATGATCAGGATATGCCCTCATATATAGAGACCATTGAGAATGTGCTTGTAGTTTGGTGGTAAGTCCTGCAACTGTGAGGCTAGGCTACCAACCGGTTCGAACTCTGTTTTTTTTCTCTTTTTTTTTAAAAAAAAGGCCCCTCACCTTGTGTTCCTCTAATTCCTCTAAAGTACAGGTTAAAACATGGCATATGATAACAAGGCCTCTGTATGTGTGAGATAGCATGTCCCCATATGGCTAAGAGAAAATCTTTTGGGGGTATTTTCTTGATCTTAAATGTAATGACTTTGTGATGTTAAAAGCCCATCCTAACAAGATATATTTAATGTAATGACTTTGGGATGTTAAAAGGACATCCTAAGAAGAGATATTTTACGCTAGAAAATATAGTACTTTGTTTGGTCATAAATATTTTGCATTTAAGACAGGATTCGATTGAAACTTTTAACACTCGAACCATTAACAGTTTCCAAAATGCTTAATTTTAAAACAAAAGAAATGATATACGTAGATTTGTCTAAAAAATACTATCATCATATTATAAACTTATTAAATTTTATGAACATATTAGAATCTTACAAAGTTTAGCTAAATTTTATCGTAAAGTTAAATATTTATTAATAGAGGAAGTGCCTCTTAAGAACCATAAAATCACTCTCTTAACAAATATGGGATGATCGATGTAATAATAAATATGACTGACTAATAGATAAGACACATAACAATAACTATTCAAGCAAACTAATCAAACTACTTTTGTGGATACTACAACAAAAATGCGATATAAAGACATTTTTAAAGTACCTCATAAATAGCTCTTGGTCCATCGTCTCTAGAAACAAAGCTAAAATGCTAATATATGGTAGATTTTTTTTAAAAGGTATCATAAATGCCTTTTGATGAATTGTCTCTAGACACAAAGAGACATTTTATAAAATGTTAATATATGATAAGTAATTAACTATAAGTAACACAAGGCACATATGTTTTAGTAATAACATGAGGTTGAGATGCTTAGTGCCATGTGGATAAAAATGATTTTTTTTCAAGAGGTCTTGAGTTTAGGTATTCGTAATAGCATGAGAAAAAATATATATTTTTTATCTTGGTTCACTATGGTTCTGGTAGAATTTAATGTCTCTATAGAATGTATCTACTCTCTTATAGACATGTTAAACTCGATGCTATTTTTTTTCTGAGTAAAGTCCATCACCAGTCCCTAAATTTAAACCGTTGTGTCATCCCGGCCCCTAAACTCGCAAATCGACCGTTCAGGTTCTTAAAATTGTTCGACTGTGTCATCCCGGTCCCTAAACTTGCAGATCACTCGTTTAGGTCCTCCAACTTGTTCAGTTGTGTCACCTCGGTTCCTAAACTTGGATTTGAATATCATCTGGGTCAAATAGGACAGTCTGAAGACTTTATATTTAAAAATAATTCATAACTTTTTCATATGAATTCTACTGAAGACAAACTTTATATCAAACTTGTAGCCCTCGACACGATCTACAACTTCGTAGTTGAATTTTTTTTTATTCTAAGTCATTTTTTGTCCCAGAATGTAATTTTAAAATTAAAATTTCAAAATCTATAAACATGCAACAATATCTTGGGACCCTAAACAGTTTTAATTCAAAAACTTTTCAACTACAAAGTTGTAGGTCGCGTCGAGAGCTACAATTTTGATATAAAGTTTGTCTTCATTAGAGTTCACATGAAAAAGTTATGAATTATTTTTTGATATAAAGTTTTTAGACCGTCCTGTTTAGGGACCGGAGTGACACAACTGAACAAGTTGGAGGACCTAAACGAGTGATCTGCAAGTTTAGGGACCGGGATGACACAGTCAAACAAGTTTGAGGACCTGAACGTTCGATTTGCGAGTTTAGGGACCGGGATGACACAGCGATACAAGTTTAGGTACCGGTGCTGGATTTTACTCTTTTTTTCTCAAACAGACAGGAGAGTTGTGTACCATCTATACTCGTTTAAAAGGCTCTGGTGGTAGTGGCAGTGAATCTACCACCTACCAATGCTCTTGAAACTTTTACAAAATGCTCCATGATGGTTTTCTGATATTATGAAAATAGTCTGATATTGGTTCAAACAAGTTAATACCATATATAAAAATAAGCAAACAAGTGAACCTAACATATTTAATAAAAAATATACATTCTTTTACTATGGCATGTTATAATATATTTCTTTTACCAAAAAAAATATGGACATTGTGTATTAAAGAAAAAGAAAGGCCAGGGTAGGAACCAAAGTACACACACAAACATACATACGAAAAGATGTTAAAATATTTAGTTGATTGAAATACCAAAATCAACATGACAAATAGGATTTTACCAAAGAACCATACATTAAAACGGACTTAGAGCTTCCTCTCTAGGAGAGAGTAGTAATGAAATCTAAAAGAAAACAATGGAATGAATTTAGAAGTAGTAACTAATTAAGAGAGTTGCATAGAAACCCAAGATTTCTCAAAACATATATGCAAAAAAAGTTAGAGCAATGCTACACGTACTAAATTTTTCTTACTAAACTTTTACTAACAATCATCTCAACCGTTTGATTTAAGTAGATGAAAGTTATAAAAAATCTAGATGCACTCATATCATGACACATCAGTGTTAGTAAGAATTTAGTAAGAAAAAGTTAGTATTATAGCCTTTTCCAAAAAGTTATTGATTTTCTTGTGTGGTGATAGTTTGTATAAACTAAAGTTCTAATAGTATGCATGTGAAGTGTCATCTTAATTAGTAAATTAAGCAGCTGAGCTAGCTAGCTAAGAAAAGTGTTGGTACAAATATAATGCATACATATGTATGAAAATGCAAGTACGTGATGGACTCATGCATGCATGTGCTCAAAGACTGTGGACTAATTAATGTCCTAACAAGTTTAAATCAACAAGTTGTCACCCTACCCCTTAGCGTGTTACTATTAGACAGAAGTAGAGACATTGGATAGTATGTTTGCATATAACATCTGGGCAACTATTTTTTTTATCACATTGCATAAAATTTGGAGACAAGTAAACACGATGTACTGAAATGTTAGAATTAAGGAAGTTACGCCATGACAATATAATGTCTGTCTCAAAAGTAAATTAAAGAGGAAGGAAAATAGACCAAATCATATACAGATTGCAGGATGTAAATGTTGATCGAAGAAGGCCCTTTAATTATAAGCATGCAGTACACAAATTGGGACTTGTACACACAGTGGAAGCAAAAGAGGAAACATTGAACAAGAAAGCAACATTGATTCAAGAAAAATGAGATATTGTTGGGACAATATATATCGGGAGAAGAGAAATAAATTGAGTACATATAAAAAAGATCAACTAGCTAGCACAACATGCATGGAAATCACAATGCTACAACCTATATGTGAGCAGAAAAGATCAAATTAAGCCACACAACTAAATTCCGCTGGATTAGTATGCTAATTTAGTTGCGTTATCACGCATCAGTTCATCACGTGTATGCATGTATTGTTGTTATACCTATATGAGTATGTTCTAGGATAGTAAGATAGAAAGGTGTTAATTTTGGATCATTCCAACATCAAGGAATAACACAATGCGGGCCATCAAGTAGCGAATGTCAAACAAAACGAAAGGTAAACAAGCCTAACAAAATATTAAGTACAAGGGTAATATAAGCAATGACCAAGAATCAAAGTGGGAACCCAACAGCACAAAGCAATACACCCATGAAGCAGTATATTGTCAAACAAATGAAATAGAAGAATGGAAAAACAAATCAACCAAAGTAACTGAAATCAAGCTTATGAGAAAAAAAATCTTTGCCTAGCAAATAACAATGTGGAAGAATGGAAGAACAAAAATGAACAAATCAAACAAGCCAAAATATGAAACCAGAAGAATCATGAACGAAAGGTTGGATGGTAGTGCTATATATGAGTGTTTTAAGGACCTTGAAGATCAAAATGTGCATAATTAGTGAAACTTATGGTTGCTTTTTGTAAGTTGTAACTCGCGGTTCCAAACTTGACCATCCAACAAACACTAACAAAGTGCGAGAGGCAAATCCATTATTCACATGTACTGTTCATAACGAAATCATTATCTGGACTGTAGGGGCTAGTAGAAGCCAACACAATGTTGTCACTTTCTTACACTTCTGTTGCAGTATATATACCTGGCCCCGTATATTGCGTTGTGTCTCCTGGCCCGCAGCTGATGATCGACTACAATTAATATTAGTACTAGAGTTTGAATGTCACAAGGCTTCAATCTTGTATGCTATGTACAGTTGACTGGTGATAGAAGAACAAAAAGAGATGGATTGTTTTTAATTATGTCCACTTCTCCTATTGGAAGTTGTGACTGGAATTCGAATTCTTCAGTTTCTTCACGGGTAAAACAAAAAGGGGAAATCCTGAGGCCCTCTAGTGCAGTGGAATTCGCCATGAAAATGAAGGGGTGTCCATATATGATAATTGCAACGCTAGCTAGAATATGCTCGCAACACTTGCTTTTCTTTGATCTTGTGTCCATCCCATGCATATATAACTAATGAATTTGAAGGGAAAAGATAGATAAGATGTGTTCATGAATATATGCATGTCCACTATATTCCTGATGAAAGTGGTCTTTAAATTTCAAGCCGATCTTATTTACTGGTATATATATTAATTAGAGACTGAAAACGAAATGAAATTAGAGTGATCGATCGAGGCCGTCATCCTATTCATATCATAGTGGTTTATAACTGGTTAATTAATGAATGAGTAGCACGTTGTTGCTGATTAATTAGGAGTTACTGATATAGATTTGCGGTGTCGCTGCCTTAGCCAGGCGAGTGCAGTAGTAGTATTATTGCAGTGCGAAGTAGTGTGTTTACTGTTTGGCACGCTACCACTCTAGCAGTGGCATGGCATGGCAGCACACAGCACAGCACCCACCCGAAGTGTGGTGGTGACTGCTGATTGGCGAACCGATGCTCCAGCTATCAATTGCAAGCTCAACCATGCCAAAAGAAAGAACCGCACAGAAAGAAATAAAAAAATGTGACCATAAATCAGAGGAACAGTAGTAGCCAATAACATCTTGGATCGAAGAAAAAAAGATCTGGAAATTAATATATACTAGCATCAGCTCGTAGCTGGCCGCCGATCATCATGATATATCGATGGCGACGACACGAGCATTGCATCATCAGTTCATCACTTGCAAAGTTGCAAATTAACAGTGGAGCCAGCAGTGAAGACGACAATTAATTAACCAGCCATTGATATCAATAGAGAAGATCAAGAAGAGAGTGAGGGGAAATCAAAAAAAGGAAGAAGAACACGAAAAACACCAAATAATTAAATTTACCCCCCAGGTGTGTGGCGTCCGTCCACAGTACCATACACACAACACAGCTAGCGGCAGCGCAGGCTAAGATTTTGCCTTCATTTTTTTAAAAAAAAAAAATCATTCGAGGCATGTAGTAATATGCGACAAAACGAATTGTGATGTTGAGCTAGGCTAAGGGATCGAGCGGCACACTGAAGCTAGCACACACATGCAATTTCATGCAATACACACAGCGATCGAGCAAGGTGGTCTTCCTCATGGCGGGATCGGGGTGGGTGGGTGGGTCACTACACCTTGCTGTGCGGGTGGTCGTAGAGCAGCGTCGGCGGCGAGAACACCGAGTAGCTGGTGTCCAGCAGCTGCGACCTGAAGATGTCGTCGTCGTCGTCGTCGTCGTCGTAGTATCCCCCGCCGCCACCGCCGCCTTCGTCGTCGAACGTCGCCGCCGCCGAATGACCCGCCGCCACGAGGGCGTCGGCGGCGTCGCTGGCGGCTGCGGCGCCGGTGTCGGGCGAGGCCGCGGCGGCGCCGGGCCCGGGCTCGCCCGCGCCGTTACTGGCGGCGGCCAGCTCGCCGCCGCCGCCGTCGTCGTCGTCGGCGGAGGCGCGGGGGCTGTACTTGGAAGGGTCGGCGTTGCGGCCGGTGAGCTCCTGCACGAGGGCGCGGAACCCGGCGGCGCTGGTCTTGACCCGCATGGGGTTGGAGATGTACACCACCTTGATCGGCTTCTTCCCCGCCGCCTTCCCGACACCACCACCACCACCCTTCCCCGACGACCCACCACCCCTCGTTGCAGTAGCATTGCCCCTGGAGCTCTGCTGCCTCTGCCGATCCATCACCCCCACACCACCACCACCACCACCTCCTCCTCCTCCTCCTCCTCCCTACCGACGATCTGGCTCCGTCGAGCAGCGGCAATCTGGAGTAGGACGACGAGAGCGAGGGCTAGTTCCGGCCGTTCTGGGCGTGGCCATGTAAGGACAAATCGTGGGGATTTTTAGCGAGCGAGGTGGTTGCGGGTGTGGATGGGAGCGAGGCGTCGTGGAGCAGTAGTAAACTCGGGGGACGGAAGCCACGGATGGATGTGGCGTATGGGTGGGGAAGAAAGGAAAGGGGGGGGACGACGGGGCTCCTCCTGCTCCACCTTGCGAGTAGGAGTACTCCGTAGGTCGCAGTGGGACTTGGGGAAGAGAGAACGGGGGGAAGAGGAGGATGACGGGGAAATTGGGGGGAGCAGGATTCGGCTAGATCCACCCGCCGCCTCTCTCACTAGTCGCTTCTATGAATGGCTGATCAAACAGAGATGCTGATGTAAATACGCTTACATCAGCGTATCTTGAGATTAACAAAGCCATCAATATAATAGTTTATAGAGGATTACTCGGTGATACTTTATCTACCACTGAAAAAAAAAGAGAGTTTAAAATACGAACACGTACATATGATAAGTCTAGGATTTATTTCAGCGAGTCGATCTATCGTGAGTAACAATAATCAATTGAGCTACTCTCGTTTCCTTGTTTTCTTTTCCTTTTAAGGCTTGTTTGATAACTCGAGAGGGGATTGGGAGTTTACACGAAGGAATTGATAATGAGATTAAGATTGAAATTTGATTATTAATCCTTAGGTTAGTTTTTGGTGGAGTAAAATGATATTGGATTTGGGTATGAGTTGACTCTGCACGTAAAGAGATGTTTTTGACTGACAGGAATGTTAGTTTGATAGATGAAAGTAAGGATTAAGGTATTATCATTAGGATTAGTGGATTACCTTGTTTAGCACACATGGAATTAATCTCTTGCGCGTGTAATATATTTGTAACATATGTAAAAATAAATAAAATTCGATGAACGACTGATTAAATTATTCGTAAGGTGCCATGATTTGCCATATGAATTAAGTCTTCTTAAAAAAATAAAGAAAATATTGTGATTCAATTGTCTTTTAAAAATTGACTCAATTACCCTATTTGTGCATGCATGTTATGTCTTTTCTTCAACAGACATGTCGTAGGTCAACATGCTTGGAACATGTTCTGATTCAGATATGACAACATAAAAAAAATATATTAATGCACAGGTATGATTGGATTATAGTGCTATGCAGTGCTTTGGCGAACTTCAATTTTTTTTTACTCACTACTAATTGCTAAAGGATACCTTTATGCATGAAGGGTTATCTTCTACTCTCTTTTTAATATTACTAGCTACTCCATCCATTTCAGGTTATGTTTTAACTTTGGTTAAAGTTAATCTGTTTTAAGTTTGACAAAGTTTAATAGAAAAAAATAGTAATATTTTTGACCCAAGATAAATTTATTATAAAAATACATTTAATTATTAATTTAATAAAACTAATTTGGTAATGTAAATATTATTATATTTGTCTATAAACTTAGTTAAACTTGAAGCAATTTAACTTTGATCAAAGTCAAAACATTTTATAACATGAAACGGAGGGAGTAGTATATAGGTGTATTACACAAATCGGTAGCTTATATATATAATCGCAACGAAAAAAAAGTATATATGACTAGCTTATATGCATTATGTTTTTCATTCACTTATAGAGCAGCTTTTCAGTGAGTGAGTGAGAGATCTGTTATTATTTGTTGTAACTAATATACCGTTAACATTAACAAAATGAAATTAGAACGAAACTTAAATTGACAATTAATTGTTGTTCATGACTATATCATGGCTAAAACAGCAAAGAAGCTCATATTAATCTATAGTTCTCATGAACAATATCTATATTCAGCAAGCCATATAATTGGCCATGTTCTTTTCTGGCTATTCAACTGATTATTTACTCCATGCTTTAAAAAAATATGTTATCTAAAAGAATACTTTGTTAAGGCCCCTTTAATTCAAAGGAATGGCAAAGGATTTTTATAACATTTAAATTCCTATAGAATGTTTCCTACATGTTCTTTTGAATTGATAAGAAAAGAAAGAAAACTTTTTATAAGATTATATTCCGATGCTTCACTTTCATAGATAAAATAGTAAGAGCTATAATCTTTGTGTAAACCTTTCTTTAATTTGTTTTTTTCTTCTATGGCACTGCCAAACGATTCCTATATTTCTTTTCCTGTGTTTTTATTTCTATATAATTAATTGAAGAAGCATACCTTTTTAATTCTTGCGTTTTTTTTCTATCCTGCTAATTAAAGGGGTCTTAAGTTTATGTCTTAAAATATTTAGTTTAACCTCTTCAATAACTTGTTACTGAAACAAACGGGCCACGTTGGGATTTAACTCTAAAAAATCCAACATTCCACCCTAAAACAAAACCTGCTAGTACCAATTTACAGAAAATAACAGTATTTTCACTCAGGCTAATAAAGTTGATCACACGACCACAGTCTGTGTCTCAAGGACTGAAACCTGGCTTAATAAATTTGCTTAATTTTTTTAGGCCTCGTGGAGTACTACTACTCTCAGTTTAAATCCAAAACTTGGGCTTTCCATATGCACCAGGACGGCGTGAACCCAGCAATTATGTGGGGAGGCAGCGGGAAGAGTGGGTTGGCGTCCACGAGGAAACGTTAATTTAATGGAAAAGCGCAAACAAACCGAAACCAGCATACGGTGTGTGCCAGAGGCCAGGGCCCAGTGGACGTGGCGATACCGCAGAGGGTGGGCCGCGTCACCCGTGGGGCCCACGGTGACGCGAATTTATACACTAGACCGGGCCAGGAATCCCTTCGTCACCGCCCGCCACCGCTTACCCGCGCAACCGTACCTCCGCGCCAGGGTCACCGACACCTCGGCCCCACCTCCCCCACGCGCCAGCCAACCACAGCGCTGGGCAGACTTCCCACCAGGTGTCAAACTGCGTTGGGAAAAATAATATTGGAGTATCGGTATAGTGTGTGAGAGGAGGGGTTGGAAAAACAAAAAAAATTATTGTTGCAGTGTCAGGGCCCCACTTGCAACTTGCGAGCTAGGGCCCATTGCCTCGTAAGTGGGACAAGGTGTGGGGCCCTTGTAGTTGCAGCTGTTGTCAAGTGTGGACCACACATTTTTTTAAGATGTACTATAGGGTGACACTAAAGTACGATCCATATTTATGCTTGTTTTTCTGTGCATTATTTTTTTAATGTTTTCTCTGTGCATTATTGATTGGCACCACAACCACGAAAGGTTCTCTCACTTGTCACCTTCCGTATCTCTCCTTATGGGAGGTAAAGGGTTCATCGATATAGTTGAGCTGTCGGTGTTGGTTTTAAGTTAGTGTGTTTTTACTTTTACTTTTGGTACTAATTTTAAGGGTTAAATAATTTTGAGAACAACGTTAATGTTAAAGACATATTGGTATTATCGTAAATATTTCCTCACCATCTATCATGTCGACGTGAAGGATTTTAAACAATACATAATAGACGATTTGTGTGCACATATTGAAAGTTTAGAAAAAATGCACACCATTATACGTGGTACACTAACATTATATCGTATGACTTATTATTTTTTATGTTACCCACATATACCACTGAAATGTATATAATATCGAAATTTTAGTTTCGAAGGATTATAAAACGACCGAATCTATACATCGCACTGTTAGCAACATCTGACAAATACCTTCCTGTGAGGCCGAAATCGACTGAGCGAGCTGCGGATAAACGTGGTGCTCTCTCCCGTTAACGTCCAAGTGGGAGTGTGTAGCTTTCACCGGCACACGGCCTATTATTACATGAGTACTACCGCATTTATACCGTACTAGCTCCATCGCTGCATGTTCTTTAAAAAAAAAAAAGAAAAAGAAAAAGGCTCGCTGCAGGGCACAACGCCATGGCCCTTGTGTTTTAACGCTACTCTCTCCGTTTTACGATGTAAGTCATTCTAACATTTTTTATAATTATACTGATGTTAATAAATCTAGACATATATATTTATTTAAATTTATTAATATCAATATGAACATGTAAAATGCTAAAATGACTTATATTGTAAAACAGATGAAGTACTAATCTTGGATTTTATCCCTCTCGGATTGGGACACGCACAAAGATTCTCCGTCCCTAATTGTCCTGGTGCATAAGCCTGATTTTCGTTTAATTATCGTACTTCTCTCCAAGACTATGCAACAGTATCAGCCTGAAAGTCAAATAATATATTTTTTTGACGCGATTGGGAGGAAAGGGTTGGCACAACTGTACTGCATCATTGTTGTACATGTACATCCCTGCACGCACAGAGAAAAATTTTGATTGGAAGATAAGTGCTCCTATTCAAAGAGATCAAGCAACCTGATGAAAGTAGGCAGCGACTTGCTGAGTTACTACTGCTCCCAGACCATGAAAAATTAATGAGGCCGTCATAACCTGTATTTGTTCTGTAGAGAAACTATGCTTGAAAACGTAGTATGTGGTAAGGAGTAGGTGCGCCGTCGTCGATCCAGTGGCAAAGCTAAAAACTTACTTATGTCTCGTATGTATCTCTAAATTTCAATTAAATTTTGAGATAATCTAATAAAAATTTAGGAGACAAATCTAGAGATTAGGTCTTGGTTGCCCTAGATTACCCTCCATCGTAAAATATAAGAGGTTTTACCCAAAAACCCTTATATTTTATCGGATGTCTCTGGAAAAAATAAAATTCGTTATATTTTAGGACAGAGAGAATATTTATCTTCGCTCCTAGATCGATCAATTGATTCCAAGATAGAAGGCGAGGAGGGAGTATTTATCTTCTCTCTCAGATCGATCGATTCCAAGATGGATTTTGTTTTTTGCGAACGCGCAAAAGGATTGCATGTCAATATATTAACAGGAAAAGAGTTTTTGTTACACAAAGCAATCAGCCAGACTGGCTTATGCCTAAAGGGGGGGACTTGAAGTTAGGAACTACTACGACGGTTAAAAACGTAACTCCAAACAGCGGGAGAGGGCAGAGCCACGCTACACTCCCAGGAAATCCCAAAAAAAGCAACGCCGGCTAAAGACCACAGCTGGCCCTCCGAGTGGATGAACTCCAGAACCACTGCGACCGAAGCAAGCGCAGAGTCGAAAACCCTAGAGTTTCGTTCCTTCCACAGCTGCCAGGAGACTAGGAGTACCAAGGAGTCGAAACCGCTGTGGAGGTGTTCAGGTAAACAGGCCCTGAGGATGACCACCAACCCTGGAGCCAGCTGCCACGAGGGGGAGAGAGAGGGCAACCCAGCCAGGAGGGGACATCACACGGAGCCAGACCTGCCGAGCGAACACGCAATCGATGAGGATGTGGTTCACCGTCTCAAGCTCCTGAGCGCAAAAGGGGAAAGCAGAGTGGCTATCGATACCACGCTTTTGGAGAAGATCGGCAGTACAGCAGCGCTGCTGAAATGCAAACCAAAGGAAGAACTTGCATTTAGTAGGGCCATTCGCGTATCAGAGTAGGTCGGCACAGGCAAAAGAGTGCTGGTCAAGGAATAACGCCCGATTCCAAGAGGGAAGGATGATGGATGGATTGTACTCCATTAATTTGTCCTACTGGTACTTGCCATGGGCGCTTGTGGCAACTGGCAAATGGGAATGGGATGGTTTGATTGGTTTCTCCTCTTGACCTGAGCTGCAGGACCGGAGGAGATGGAGATCGAGTCTTCTCGAACGAGGAGGACCTTACCTTGGCCTTTGACTGCATGCTCCATGATATGTCTAGCTTAGCTAGTTCTTCCATTCTGCAGGAGAGGAGTACGCATGCATAAACTGATCATTTTTACGGGATTTAAGTTTACTTTGTTCACATCGTTTGTATGGCTGTGTACATGTACAGTAAGGAACCTAGTCGGGAACACACATGCAATGCAGAGCACTTGTTGGCTGATGAGCAAATTAATTACTGCTCTAACTCGAAGCTTTGGCTTCTCTGCCGCAGGCGTGACACACTGTTGACTGTTGTAGTGTTGCGCGCAGTGATCGCCGCTCGATCGATCTCTCTCGATGCATCGAGCGCCTTCGTGTACAGCTTAATTATAACAGCTGTAAATGTACATGGACCAGACAGATCTTTTACTGGGGTCTCTCCTGCTACAGTGCAAGCCTTTTTCTCCTCTGCAAATCTCTGCAACTGCTTTTCTCCTTTCTCTCTGATCTTTGTGTGTCTCGGTACGTTGTCCCCTTTGGCATGGCATCGCCGTCGTCTCCGAGAGGCCTCGTCCTTCCTTTCTTATCTTAGAGCAAGGTCAATAAGTATAGCCTACGGTTGGCTCAAAAACTTCCAATCAGCAATACAATTAACTAGTAAAGATAATATGCATAGTAATGAGGTATTAGCTCTTCTATCCATAAATTTGCATATATTACTTTTTAATATTTTAATCTACTTTTTCAGCTACTGATAGACCTCTGTTTCTGCATGGTTTCACATGGACCCCACCTCACAACCGTGTGGCCAGTAGAAGCTCATCTGGAGCTGCTTTGCATGCGTTGGAGCCCGTGTGTCGTCGGCGATAAATTAGTCGCCCACTTTCACTCTCTCTCCACTGATTTCTTCTCCAGATCATCACTTTTGCCACCGTGTATAGATTAACGCCCGCTTAAACAACCTAATGTACCTGCTCTTAGAGCAAATCTTTTCTTCAACTACTAGTTTCAATTTATCTATAATCAATCTAATAGCTAATTTATACAATAGTTGCTTACTATACAATTAATATATGGTCCCACCTGTTTTACATGTATTGCGTTTTGGAGTCCGTGCTGCAGCTGCTACAGATATATAGTTCGCTGCTTTTCTTTTTATTTTTTATCTCATTAAAATATGCTTATAACTGGCTAATAGTCTGCTATTTTTCCTTGCTCTTATCCGATGGCATGTACACGCTCGTTTCGTCTGTGACTTGTGAGGTTCCCGTAGATGGACGGCTGTTTGAAGACGTCGATCGAGGGCCCTCCTCGTATTGGACGTGGTTACGGCGTTCAATTCGTGGGGGCAGAAGACAGATCACCAGTGGTACAAATTAACTTGTTTGACAAAACGTCTTTGGTTCAGCTTTACCTACTGCTTTTCTTTACACGAACGTGCAAAAATAAATTACACGTCAGTATATTAGAAAAAAATAGAGTTTTTTTATTACATAACGCAACAGCCAGACGGTCATTGTCTGCTGATAAGGAAAGAAAGAAAGAAAGAAAAAGACTGCTAAAGAAAAAAAAAACTACGGAAAAACGAGCTGCTCTATGTAGAAGGAGGGTGACAAGCTTTGCCCGCTGCTTCAAACATTTACATAGGAAATGGGAATATTGCACATTTGGGAATTGGAGTATAGTTACTACCTTTGTACTTAATCACTTCTGTTTTAATAACTATTTCCTGTGCTTTCATATCTGTGTACTTCTGTAGGGCACCCTGAGAAAATTACTGTAATAGTTTGACAAGTAGTAAATAAATCTGATCATCAATTAAGGTGAGACCGAATTGTAACGATTTAGATTAAAACATGAGTTCAATTCATGGGCAGAAACTACCTCATAATTAGAGGCCCGGTGCTTAATACAAAATTAATCCCAACATTTGGTAAATGCTACTTCCTATGTTTCATATTATAAGATATTCTAACATTGCTCATATTCATATATATGTTTATGAATTTAAACATATATGTGTGTCTAGATTTATTAACATCTATGTCGAGGAGTGATCCTCTCTAGCGGGAGGTCGTGAGACCCCCTCTTTGTGAGTTCGGCCGGGGGATAAGACGCGATGATCAAGAGCGTATCTCCGCTTAGGCTTTAGCTACTAGATCGCTTGCGAATATGCGTGAGAGATGAGGGATTATACATGTTTGAGCCGATGGGAGGCGTAACACCCTACTCCTGTGGGTGGAACTATGGTGGAGATCTTACAAAAGATTTTGAGCTCCTGGGAAACCGTAGCTGCGCTTCCTCTAAAGCCCAAACTACCAAGAGTCGTCCCCTTTTTTCGGTGGGTAAGGTCCTCCTTTTATAGTTCAGGGGGATGCCACATGCACCGTTCATACCTACCCCTCCATGGAAGGGGGGCCCATATAGCCTGAGTCAGATCACTATCCGTGCCTTCAGCTGGAAGCAAAGTGGTTGTTCGTCCCTAGGTGGGGCCCAGCGCCGTCCTCCGCCTGACACGGGGGACATCCCTGTCATTCCCTCTTAATTGTATGGAGACTTTGGTGGACTCATCATGCACAGAGGGCGCACTTGGCAGCGTGCTGATGGGACGGGGCATACCTGCTCCCACTCCACCTGACACAGGGTGGGACGTGGGGGCACTGCCATCCGTCCTATCGCCTGTGACTGGTTATAGACCGGTCAAGGTCGATTGTCATGGGTCAAATGCACGGTGCCGCACGTCTGCCCACGTTGCATTAAATGCGGTGAGGGACGGTTGGGGCGCCGTACATTTAAGACGCCGGGCAATGCCTCCTACTCCGCCCGCTAACCCCGCCACATGGTGGCCGGGTGAGGGCCTCGGGGTAGTATGCCGCACGGGCCCGAGGGGTGTGACGTGGCACCCTGAGCCCCCCTGGCCACCTCGTAACTTCCTGACCTCCCCCCGAGGGGGTGGGGAAAAGGCAAGCCGCACGGACGCATGGCTAGACGGGAAGGTTATTTCCTTCTACCGTGCGTACCCCCGGGCCCATATCACCGACAATCTTTATATGAACGTGGGTAATGCTAGAAAGTATTATAACCTGAAACGGAGGTCGTAACAACTAAATATATTTTTATAAATTATATAACTGGTACTTTTCTTTTTCAATAATAGGAAACAAAAAAAATAATCAATTGTCATTGTCGTGGCAAATTGCCACAACTCCAATTCGAGTTTAGAAAAAAAAACATAGAAAAATAGATGAGATGGAGGGAGTGAATTCATTGGTAGGAGGAAAATTGGGAGAGGAGGGGGGGATGGGAAATGATTTTCAGGTATGGTTATTGAGGAGTTGTGTGTGAAGCTGTTGAGAAAAAAGAGAGAGCTGCAGTCCGCAAAGCTACGAGAAATCCGATAAAATTACTATCATCAAATATGGGTGGCCATTTTGGATATTGGTTTCACTAAATTTGTCACTCTTAATTAGTGTTTAAGAGCTAAAATGCTATGGCGGATGACAAAAATGCACTAGGAAAGTTCAAAGGAACTTTTGTTGTGATAGCATTCTAGTATATGAATACCGATTAAGAGTGGCAATTTAGTAAAATCCAAATACGGAATGGCGTTTGAGCGAACCATATTTGACGATGGCATAATTAACGTCGTATTTGTTGTTATTACTACTACCTCAATATTTGCTGTTGATTGCCGTACTCCTTTGTAGTATGTGTGGACAGATTCGTAGTACTAGCTCATAATAGATTAAATTGTTTTGAGACATAGGTAGTAGTTGCAACTTAGGTCATTTTACAATAGTACACTCTTAAGATTATTAAAAAGGTAAATTTGCTGATATGAAAGAGAGAAGAGAAAGGAGGGAAGCATTGATATTAAAGTTAACGACTTAACATCAACTCTTAATATTTATAAAAGGAAGCTTTGTTGTATGAGGATAAAAAAGACAGAGAGTAATAAAAAAATTGTTCGTGTTTAATTGTTAGAGCCTTTAATTTATCGTATCAACTATTGTCGCTGAACGTACTAAAAGCCTATACTAGAATATCTACCTTTGAACATATCTTTATGATCATGCTATTACTAAAACTAAAATTTGGATGACCCAGAATTTCGGGGGCCCTGTAGTTAACCCTGAACTCCCATATATACGGGCCTGATAAAACATCATTGTGTTGACGACCAAATTTCAAAGGAATTTTTGTTGTGATAGCATTCTAGTATATACGGGCCTGATAAAACATCATTCTGCTTTTTCTATCTTGTTGGTTACAGGATCAAACCATCTGGCACGCTCAGCATTTGAAGGCAATTCTTTTGGACCTGTACTGGTGCTAAGCAGATCTCCCAGGCCGCTGCGTGTTGTCGATTTTTCGCATCAACACATTGTTGATTCAAACTTCTATGACAAAAACATCTTCGACAGCTTGTCCCGCTTCAAACATAACATAGGAAATGGGAGTATTGCACATTCACGAATTATTACTTTGTACCATGATCACTCCTGCTTTAATCACTATTCTCTATACATATGATTCAAAATGGTTTGGAAGGTTTTCGGAGGATTGAAAACGGCTCAGAAAGATTTCGGAGGATTGAAAACGGCTCAGAAAGTTTTCGGATTCCAAAATGTTTTGGTAAACGGGAAATGTTGGAAGGAAGTTTTCAAACCGAAAACAAATTTGGAATTCTTTTTACGGAAACAAAAACAGATGCAATAATAGCACTATATGTCAGAAAGCAAGACCGGTCAGAAACTTTCTTAGAGATCGCTAAACACGTATATAAAAATTTTATTTACAAATATGCTGGATAGAGTCCACAAGTATCACGTGTAGAGTCCGCTGCAAAAAAGTGGTACGATATATACACACGTGACAGCGAAACAAACAGTTTTAAAAGGTTTGATAGTGTTTGGCAAAGTACTCACTCAAACAAACACCCTATTTAGGATGGCAATTTTACTAATTTGGAATCTTAAGGGCAAGTATAAAGGTAGAGACCGGTGTGGTCTCTACGTTAATTAGAGGCTATCACGTTACAATAGTTAAGACACGTTAATTAAAGGCTATCACGTTACAATAGTTAAGACAGTACGGTCTCTAACCATTAATGTACCAAAATACTTTATTACTAGTCATCTTTCCTTTATTAGACTCAATGCAACGAAAAATTTCCTAATAAATGCTAAAAGTCGACTCTATACCGTTGTCATGTGTAGCAACCATCTTTCATTTCCTTCTTCCTCTCTCTTCCACGTCACCAAATATGCTTGCATGATAATAAAGAGAGACCGCTAATAAAAACCATTGTACATGCCCTAAGACGTTAAGATATATAGATACAACCTTGTATTGATCATTTTTTTTATCTTAGAAATGTTAAATATTGAAAAAAAAAACTAAAACTGTTACTAAAAGCCTATTGGCAATTTGTCCTTGATAATTCTAAATTTAAATTTATTTGGTTAGGAATTCCACACCACACAAGTACAATGACCTTATCTTTGTTAATCATGTGAGTTCTCATCATTTTACAAGGTGCTAATTACTAATTTAAATTTTGTAAATCAAATCAATGCCGACCACACCGTCTTTTTTCATAAATGTATGCCTGGACCAGACAGATCTTTTATACTGGGGTCTCTCCTGCTACAGTGCAAACCTTTTTCTCCTCTCCAAATCTCTGCAACCGCTTCATGGACAAAAGCTTTGCTCCTTTCTCTCTGATCTTTGTGCGTCTCAGTACGTTGTCCCCTTTGGCATGGCATCGATCGCCGTCGTCTCCGAGACCGAGAGGCCTCGTCCTTCCTCTCTTATCCGATGGCATGTACGTACACGCTCGTTTGTGACTTGTGAGGTTCCCGTAGATGGACGACTGTTTGTAGACGTCGATCGAGGGCGTACGTTTGGTTGCCCTCCTCGTATTGTACGTGGTTACGGCGTTCAATTCGTGGGGCAGAAGACAGAAACATCACCATTGATTCAAATTAACTTGTTTGACAGAAACATCTTTGGTTCAGCTTTGCCCACTGCTCTTCTTTCCACAAACGTGCGAGAGAGAAAAATCACACGTTAGTATACTGGAAGAAAACAGGGTCTTTGTTGCAGAAGGCAACCGGCCAGACGGCTATTGGCTGGGATAAGTAAAAAAGAAAGAAACAAAATAGTTTGAGAAGTAGAAAATAAATCTGATAATCAATTAAGATGAGATCAAATTGTACTCCATCTACGTATTGATATTAAAGTTAACGACGACTTAACATCAACTCTTAACGTTTATAAAAGAAAACTTCGTTGTATGAGGATAGAAACAAAGAGAGAGTAATAAAAAATTTGTTTTGGTGCATTAATTGTTAAAGCCTTTATCATCTTAACTATTATCTCTAAATAGTCTCTGAACGTACTAAAGCCTATACTAGAATATCTACCTTTCAAGCCTATACTAGAATATCCTTATACCGATCATACTATTACTGAAATTAAAATTTGGATGACCCAGAATTTTTGGGGCCCTGCAGCTAACCCTGAACTCCCATATATACGGACGTGATGAAATATCACTGTTAATTCAAACATTCAAACTTCTATGACAAAAAAACATCTTCGACAGCTTGCTCGCTTCAAACATAATGTAGAAGTATTGAACATTCGCAAATTATTATTTTGTACCATGATCACTCCTGCTTTAATCACTATTCATATGATTTGAAACGGTTCGAAAAGTTTCCGCATGATTAAAAATGATTCAGAAAGTTTCCGGATTCTGAACTGTTTTCGGTAAACGGGAAACGAAAATTTTCAAAAACAAAAACAAATTTGGGATTCTTTTCTTGGAAACAGAAATAGATACATTTATAGCATCATCTGTCAGAAAGCGAAATCGTTCAGAAACTTTCTTAGAGAATTTCTCAAAAACAAATTCAGAATTTTTTTCGAAGAATGTTTACCGTCTCAAAGATGAAAAATTAGATTTGACAGTGTTTATGAACTGAGATGTTATCTTTATGGTATAAAGTGGTATTGTTAACTGCTAAAACTTTAAATTTTTATCTATTAATTGTTTTAGAAAAAAAATTAGAAACTCGGTTTCCAATAAATATTCATCCTGTTTTCACACTCGATAATACTCAATTCTATTTTCGCATTCCGGTTTCCGATTCCTGTTTTGAAAAAAAACATGGAAATGAAAATGATAGATATGGTTTCCGTCTATTTTTGAGTCGTTTTCATTACTACCTGTACGTTGATATCTATCGTACTCTGGAAAGAGAACCACATTAATTCAAGATGTAGTAAATGGATCTGATCATCAATCAAGGTGAGATCAAATCAATGCCACAACGCCTTTTCTTGTCAAAACAAAAATCACACCAACTTGCCAAAATGTGTGCTAGCAAGGCGTGGTCAATAAGGCAACATATCCTATGCACACAGGCCCTCACGTGTACACACGTACACATCAACTAAAAAATGTCACCAAAAAATCTAGAAAGAATCATACACATACTTTCAAGTGTATTACACCTAGGGTTAAAATCTTAACGTCAAATTCATTATATTTTAGCCGTAACAAAAAAAACAAAAAATCTGATAGTTTTAAGGTTGCAATTTTATCAGAATTTTATCTTTTTTGTTATTCTCTATGTAGAATGAATTTGAAGATGCGACTTTGCACGTAAATGTAATACTATTGAAAGTACATGTATGAATTTTTCTAGAATTTTTGTGATAATTTTTAGTTGGTGTACACGGTGTGTACACGCGAGGGTCTGTGTGTATAGGATACGCTCCCGGTCAATAAGACACGCATGAATATGTCGACCACATATTAAGGCAAAGCGAGGCAAGAAAAATAGAGTATCACGAGTAGAGTCCGCTGCAAAAATGTGGCATGATATATACACGTGTGACAGCGAAACAAACAACAGTTTTAAAAGGTTTGACAGTGTTTGGCAAAGTACTCCCTCAAACAAACACCCTCTTTATTAGGAGGGCAATTTTACTAAATTTGAATCTTGATACGTTAAGATATATAGATACAACCTCGTATTGATCAATATTTAATCTTGGAAATGTTAAATATTGAAAAGAAAAAATAAAACTGTTACTACAAGCCGACTGGCAATTTGTCCTTGATAATTCTAAATTCAAATTTATTTGGTTAGGAATTCCACACAGCGCGAGCACAACGACCTTATCTTTGTTAATTATATGAGTTCTCATCATTTTACAAGGTGCTAATTAGTAATTTAAATTTTGTAAATTATTGAAGTAAAAAAAATAGATTCAAAACTGATTACAACTTGAAATTTATTAATTTGAATCGTAGAAAAACAATAAACTATAAAAAATATATTTGAGACTTCAAATCGAGCACCTCTTTCAGTGCAGTAGAAACATTAAGGCCCCCTTTGATTCAAAGAAAATTTATAGGAATTTTAGAGGATTTTATTCCTATAGGAATTTTTCCTATATAGCCCTTTAAATCAAAGGAATGGATCTTATGGAATCCTATGAAATTCCTATATATTGCCTAATGCCATGCAAGTTTTGGAGAAATTCTAACATGAGGTAAAACCTCTTGGAAACTTTCCTTTGAGTCTTTATCTCTCCTCTAATTCCTGCGGTTTTTCTGCGGTCCAATCAAACGACCATTCCTGTGTGTTTTCCTGTGTTTTTCAATCATCTGTTTTACACTTGCATTCCTATCAAAATCCTGCGTTTTTCCTATTCCTATATTTTCTCATTCCTGTGATTCAAATGGGCCCTAAGTAGAGTTACTTTTCTAGTGACGATTTTGTAGTGTTTATAAAACTGAGAGTTTCTATAGTCTAGTACTTTTAGAGGCACAAAGAGAGGGCAGAAACATCTAAATTCTCCACGGCTTAAGAAATTGAAGAAAGAGCATAACGAAATTCAACTATAAAAAATATTACGAGCACCTCTTTTACTGTAGTAAATGGCAAAACGGTGACTAGGCAACAATAGGCAGGTGTCGGAGGATGAACTCCTCGAGCGGGGGGACCGAGAGGCCCCTCCTTTGTTAGTTCGGCCAGGGGCAGCGGGTGAAAGTTGAGGAGTTGAAAGGATTGGGAGAAATCGAGGAGGTCGGGCCCTCGATGAAGATGAGACACTACGGATTTATCCAGGTTCGAGCCACTAAAAAGCGTAACACACTACTCCTATGTATGATGATTTTTCTGAGCTTACAAAGTCTCTAAATGTCTGGTGTACCAGCTAGAGCTAAGCCTTTCACCTCTCGATTCCCTCCCACATGCACTGTGAGTGCCACCTAATGAAAAGGGAAAATATTCTCTATATTAAATGCGTGTCTCGTGCCTTAACCCGGCAGTCATCTGCATGTCGGCTGTTGTGCGGGGCCCATCAAAACATGACGGCTGACACGAGTGACGCAGGCCAACATGGGGAGCGCCCCCGTCATTCACCATTTAATGGGGGAGGACCTTAGGGACGCACATGCACCGGGAACACGATCTCAGGCACGTCCAGAGCGGTCAAGCCAATTCCAGACAGTTGAGAGGCGCGGAGCTTCTCATCATCGTGATGGGACGGGGCATACCTGCCGCACGCCGCCTGACACTCGGCCAGAGCGCACGTGGCTTGCCGCCGTCCCATCTATCATTTGGCCGGTCATGTACCGGTCACAGGCTAGTCAGGCGCGCAGCACGCCGCATTTAATGCGGCGTGGTGCGCTCGCTCTGCCTGCACTTAATTCGGTTAGATGGGCGCTGGGGAGCGTCCACCTAACCTCGCTTGCATGGCGGCCACGTGGTGACCGCTAGGAGGGGTCGGGCAGCCCGACCCCTCGAGCTCGGAAGGGGCGGCTGCCACCCATCCACGGGCCCGACCCCCTCGGGGGGAAGCGCCACGTGGACGTTGGGGTGCGGCCTCTCCTCTTTAAGCTTGGTACCCTGGGCCCACGGGCCCACATCACCGACATCCGGGGTCTCAGGTGAGGTGAATCCGGTGATATTTTTCTCTCCCCACTATTCATCAACGGAATCCCATTAACAGTAGATAATCTCACAAATAATTTGAATGCTTGCTTTAAAAATGATGATTAGGATGTAATTAAAAAAGATGATTAATTTTATAGGAGATTTGCTAGAACGATAACTATTTTGGACCGGAGGTAGCAAGGGAAATGAAAACGTAGTGGCCTAAGTAGCATGTGATCCTTTTTTATGATAGGTTATTTTATGTCAATCCGATCATCAATCAAAGTGAGACCAAATTATAGCTACTTAGTGATGCAGTAAAGGGAGACTACGTAATAGTATACCGTTGCAATAGAATAGCTGACATCAACACGATACCTTGTATATACTAGACTGATATTTAGGTATCATGTTGACGTCATTATGACATCAACTATTCTGTTGGAACGGCTTATCGTTCTACAGTATTTAAGTATTCATGTGTATACAAGAGTAAAAAAAATATAGTGCCCAATCAATTAGCGCGTGCCCAATTGCCATATGCTAATCTCTTATCTTACATCTGAACATACGGCTTATCATTGTCGCCGTCGAACACCAAGAGGCCGCTAAACAAAGAAGTGTATACGAACAGTTCTAACACGATCGAGTTTGGGTCAACACCAAAAAGGAAAATTAAGCATCATACCCATTGTGTTCACAACGTTGACACATAGCAAGGCTCCCTGCTCACCATCCCTTCCAATTAATTTCACCATTTTAGGTGCATGTAATACCATGCCATGAAACAGCAGCAAGCAATTCCTCTGGAGTGTGTGTGTGTGTGTGCAACCTGTCGTGACAAATGTTTTTCGATGCCAAAACTGATCGATGATGAAGATCATGTTTTTGTTTTGTTGTCAAGCTCCTCTCCTATATCACAACGTCCCGTCGCTTCTTGGGATTGGCCTCCGGGTTTCCCTTCCGCATCATCGCCGCGAACTCGCTGTAGTCTATCCTTCCATCCTGCAGGTAAAATTCCAGCGAAATTAGTCAGCTCTACATTGATCATTGGCATTGCCGTGTCACTCGTGTTGTAGAATGTTAGAAATGATTTGTAGAGCAAAGGAATCTGCTGCGATTTTACGTTATCGGCGTCGACTTCTGATATGATGTCTTTGATGTCTCTGCCATCGAGAAGACCTTTCTCCCTCAGCGCTTGCTCGAGCTCCTCCTTCGAAATGCAGCTGCAGAGGTACACGCACAGATCATAAATAAAGAATTTGACTGCTCTCTTGTGTAATTTTTGCATCAAATTTTGGAGAATCTGCAGTAGTTACCCGCTGTTGTCCTTGTCGAAATACTGAAACGCGGTGTAAAGATGCTCCTCTCTGTCCATCCTGTTCATGTGCATCGTCGCTGTGATGAACTCGTCGTAATCGATGGTTCCGTTCCCGTCCGCGTCGGCCTGAATATTTCGCAGCAAAATTTAACATTGCAGTGATTAAGCATTGCACCTATACCATGTAGCAGATCACAACTCGGATACAAAGAAAAGCCAAAGCCCCCAAGAGAGTGTGCACACTTACAGCCTCCATTAGCTGCTGCACTTCGGCCTCCGTGAGCTTGGTCCCTTGCTTGGACAGCCCTTTCCGCAGCTCATCGACGGTAATGGTGCCGCTGTTGTCAGAGTCCATGCTCTTGAACATCTCCTTCAGCCCTCTGATCTCTTCCTCCGACAAGCATCCAGCAATGACCTTTTAATTTATATTTTTTTTTGTCCAACGGATTCAGTGAGAAACAAGAAGCTGAGGTGGGTTGTTCGTAGATCAGAAGTGTAGTTGCTGAAAGGGGAAACAAAATCACAGACCCTTAGCGCTGCTTTCTTGAATTGGTTCATAGCCCTGAACTGCTTGAGCCTGTTCATGACAGCGTTGTCAAGCGGCGTGTCAGGTGCTTCTCCATCTTCCTTGATCCACGGGTGATCTAATTAACAACCAAAAATTGCATTGTTAGTTAAAATTTCAAACATCCCAAATGAAACGATGCAAAATGGAGAACCAGAAGAGGCACGTACTGAGGACTTCGTAGGCTGAAATTCTCTTCTTGGGGTCGGAGTTGAGCATCTTCCTGACAAGGTCCTTGGCGCTAGCTGAAATGCGTGGCCATGGGTCACTGGTGAAGTCCACCTGCCCTCTCAGGATGGAATTGAAGATGCCATGCTCCGATTCTGAAACATGAGAGATCGATTAACTCCTCCAGCCATCACATCGCCGTTGATGTGTTCGACGAAATGGATGGGAGGAAAGATCAAGATGACTTGCCAGCCCAGAATGGAGGAACACCGCAGAGGAGGATGTAGAGGATGACGCCGACGCTCCAGATGTCCGCCTCGGGGCCGTAGCTCCGCTTCAGCACCTCCGGCGCGATGTAGTACGCGCTGCCGACGATGTCCTTGAACACCTCTCCTGCAATCAACAATGGCGGCAACGGATGAATTCAATTCAGGTCGATGCGCCATTGAGGAGAGGAAGGAAAGAGTTCAATGGAGGTGTGCGTGCCTTGCTTGAAGAAGACGGAGAGGCCGAAGTCGGTGGCCTTGAGAGGGGCGTCCTCGTCCTTGCTGAGGAGGAGGAAGTTCTCGGGCTTGAGGTCGCGGTGGATGACGCCGAGCGAGTGGCAGGTGTGGATGATCTCGACGATGGTGCGGAGGAGCGAGGCGGCGGCGCGCTCGGTGTAGTGGCCCTTGGCGATGATCCGGTCGAAGAGCTCGCCGCCGGCGCAGAGCTCCATGACGAGGTGGACGGACTGCTTGTCCTCGTAGGCGCCCTTGAGCTCCACCACGTTGGGCTGCCCGGCGAGGTGGTACATGATCTGCACCTCCCGCCGCACGTCCTCCACGTCCTCCTTGGTGGACAGCTTCCGCTTGGCGATGGTCTTGCACGCGAACTTCTGCCCCGTCGCCTTGTGGGTGCACAGGGAGGTGACGCCGAACTGCCCACGCCCGAGCTCCTTGCCGATGGTGTAGATGCTCCGGACGTCCTCCATGGGGCGGCCGAGCACGGGCCCGATGGGCGCCGGCGGCTTGTTCTGCGCGGGCGCCGACGACGGCGACGCGCCGGCCTTGAAGGAGGACGAGCCGTTGCCGGTGGAGGCGTCGGAGGAGGCGGGCTCCGCATCCCCGGAGCCAGGACAGCAGTTGCCCATGGCGGCGCGCGGCGACGACGACGGCCGGGCACGCGGCGGCGGCGCGGCCGCGGGGGAGCGCGCGCGCGTCGATCACGTTGGGCGTCTGTGTGGTGGTGGGGGATGCGGAGCCGTAAGGGGGGAGGGTGGCGGATGGAGGAGTTGTATAGAGGGGGTGGATTCGTCGGGTGGTGTACGGGCCTCCCGGCCTCCGATCCAGCTTCGAGGAGCCCCATGGGGAGGGGATGGGTTGGGAGGAAATGGCGGGAACCAAAGGTCGCCTCCTCTTCACCCCATTCTCTCCTCTTTCTTTTTCGTTTTTCCTTTTTTTGAATTTTAGGATATTACTTTTTTATGGAAATTGTAGGACATTTTTGTTTTGGAATTTCCCGTTGTAGTATTTAGTCTCTCCGTCCCAAAATAACTCAACCTATTACATGATATGACTTGTCAGTGTATAACGAATCTAGACAACCCTTTATCTAAATTTATTATACTAGGACATATCAGATCATGTTCTTGGTTAAATTATTTTGAGACGGAGGGAGTAACTACATTTTGAGATGCAAGGAGTAACTACTTCACTCTAAAATATAGTAACTAAGAATAGGATTAGACTTATCTTAAAAATTATGAATGTACCAAAATGTAAAACTGTGTAATTACACTCTTATTATGGATCTAATCTCATCCTAGGTTATTTTGGAATGGTGGGAGTAGTATTTGTTATGGTATTAGCTATTTTAAGTTTTCTTCGTGGGAGTAACAAACCAACTGAGTCCAAATTAAAGGCATGAACGAATTATAATCGTTCATTTTTGTGATAAAATGCTATAGGTAAAAGAAGTTTTAATAGCTGATGGAGGAAAAAGTATCTAGAAAAAAAATAGTCGTAGAAAATGTTCTGCCAATTAATTAACTTTCGTATATAAGTTGACGCGACGAAAATCCTCTCAATATGTTTCGCACAAATCCATTCCTCTTTTTTTTCAAAAAAAAGGAAGAGAAAATTTGTGGTTTATCAGTTGTAAAAAAAATGGGATCAATTAAAAAACATTTTTGAATTAAAGTTTTAAATTCCAAAATAGAAATTGATTTTGAAAAGTTGTCCAAGGCATTGTTCTGTCAGACGATTATTGCATTTCATACTTTTTTTTAATCACAGGAATCGTTAACATGGACAACATGACATTAGAATATGACAAATTTTGATATGGCCTTCTTTGCAACGCATGATTGATTTCTAAAAAGGGAGTATTTGTAGAAAATGCGACATATTTTCTTACCAAAATCACTCAAATTTTCAAATCTCATTATTAACCATGGAGATCTTCTATCTAATGTGATATCGAGCAGGTATCATTTACCTTAGAGTGAAGTGTACGGGTGAACCTACATGACACCTAATATAAGTTCGGAGATCTGAGAATGTATTTTCAGAGTTTAGGGCTTTGTTCATGCGCTTCACTCTTTACCTCATGTAAATGATTAGATTGGGCACCTCTGCATTGAAGGAAAAAATATATAGGTGCTACAGAACCCTACATTAATAGCTCATGTTTTGATGCGTTAGATCTTCATCCAACGGTTTAAACCAGTGTGCTGCAGTAAAATACGATCGACATTAAAAATCTGTCACTGTTGAACACACTTGCTACAGTACATGAACATGACCATTGTGTTACTCTCTCCATCCCAAAATAAGCACAGCCATAAGTTTCCGTACCAATTTTGATCGTCCGTCTTATTTAAAAAAATTTTATGATTAGTATTTTTATTGTTATTAAATTATAAAACATAGGTAGTACTTTATGCATGACTTATGTTTTTTAGTATTTTATTAAAAATTAAATAAGACGAATGATTGAAGTTGGGCACCGAAACTCATGACTGCGCTTATTTAGAGACGAAGAGTAGCTTAGATCACTGTAGCACAAGACTCGAGGGCCTGTTTGGTTTACATGGACTTATTCCAAGTCCCTGTCACATCGGTGTTTGGACATTAATTTGGAGTATTAAAGATACACTAATTATAAAACCCATTCCATAACCTTAGACTGATTCGCGAGACGAATCTTTTGAGTCTAATTACGCCATGATTTTGACAATGTGATGCTACAGTAAACTTTTGATAATTATGGATTAATTAGGCTTAAAAAATTCGTCTCGCAGATTAGCTCTCATTTATGAAATTAGTTTTTTTATTAGTCTATATTTAATATTCTAAATTAGCGTCCAAACATCCGATGTGACATGGGCTAAAAAGTTTTACCCCATCTAAACACCCCTGCAAATAGTGTTCCCTACCGTTAGTGCAGATGACTTGCATCCGGATGCATGGTCTATTTTCTAGATCTTTTAGCACCCAACAGTCATGACGTGTTGTTATTCATCACATCACCTATTTATTGGTGTAATATACGCTCCCAAGTAATATACCCGATGTCATTAGGAGTCACATGAGAAAAAAAAAAGAATTCGCAACTTGATTAGGAAAAATAAATTAGTATAACCTTGATTCAGGAGGAAAACAAAACAAATAACAGTTCAAATGCATATTACAGTCATAATAACTGAAAATTACATTGCAATTATACACTGTAAGAACAAAACATATGATTTACGTGACTTGTACAAGTTTTTGCTGCTAGGGCCGGCACAACAGGCCCACATGCTAACTTCGGCCTATTTGAAGCTAATATTGAGCCTGAGTAATTTTAGTACGCCCATGAACAAATTTCAGTGAATAGAAGGCCTGATGACACATAAAGAGTAAAATACATAATCGTTCCTTAAAAGTTGAAGAGGGAATGTCACTTAAATCCATAAACTTAAAATTACACATCTATGCCTATCATCTTAGTTTAATGAACTAAGACAGTCCAAACCTCATTTGATCATGGATAACTACCGATGTGGTGCCACGTAAGCATCACTTTTATACTCAGCCCCCTCCACATCTCAGCGTGGTAGTAATTTTGCAATTGGCCTCTTGTTGCAACAATACCATCTCG